>NC_044067.1:9086022-9686022 GCF_902167405.1 Gadus morhua | reverse complement strand
GAAAAAAGAGAGAAAGGAAATTGAGACAATAAGAAAATATAAAAGACAGTGAAAAAGATGGATGGATGAGTATAAAGGGACGATGAAGTCAGAAGCATCCCCGGTTTGATTTGAACCAGACAGCAAAAGCTTTTCGCTTCACCACCAAGATGAAAGGTGTGATTTGGTCACAGGTTATAATTGACATTACAAACCACGTGTCATCGTAAGATCTCCTCTATGAAATCATTACGTTAAGTTTGCTTCGAGGACTTGAACCCAGGTCCTCAGAGCTAAGGCTGTTGTGCCACGAGACGGCGGCTATGTTCAGGTCTGAGGTTATAATTGACATAATTAGCATGACATAGTTACATTTCCAAGAAGAATCCTTACATTTCCATGGAGAACTGTCTCGGCATAGCCGAACCTGCAACTCCCCAAGACTGACACCCAGCAGCTCTCGCCGTTGTTCCACCAAGACAAACGTCAATGACAAGGTCAGCGGATATAATCACAATTACTATTCACATGCCATGGCTTTTCAAAATGTACATGTACGAAGTATTGCATTGTGAGCCGCCTCAGCGGGACCTTAATCAGGGTCTCCGGAACGCATGACCGACCGCTCACTAAACGGCGCCACCGTGATAATGTCTATGTTCGAGTTTTTAATTGACATTACAAATTCACATAACCTCCAAAGTGAAATGGTTATGTCAGCTGGCCTTGGAAAGCAGCCTCTGCTGGACTTGAACGCAGCTCTCCAGAGCTGATAACCGTTGTGACACCAAGATGGCGGCTATGATGGCTATAAGGTTATAACTGACATCACAAATTCTGTGACATTTGTACATGTCCAAAATGGTCACGGCATTTTTCCTTGGAGAGTGACTATAACTCTGATGTGCCACAAAGACAATGTCTATGTTGTGGTCAGATTTAATAATTAATAATATGTATCCAAAAGGACATAATTATCTAAAGTTTCCATGGAGCCTGCCCTTGGCCGGAATCGACCCCAGAATTTACAGAAACGATAACGATGCTCTCCTCTGCTCCGAAGAGATGCATCCGAGGTTGTAATCTGCTACGTCAGAGGTTATAATTGGCATTGCGATTCGCGTGACATTGTAACACTTCTAAAACGACATCACTACATTAGGCTTCTTTTGAGAACAGCCTCAGCGGAACATGAATGAAGGCCTCCAGAGCTGATAACTGCTGCACCACTGAGATAGCGGCTTGGCACCCACTAGATGCCACAAACGTAAGGCTATGTCGTTCTTATCTGCGTCAACCTACAGCCAATGATTCAATGAGCCAGTATCTGTCGATTTGCTCCCTTTGCATTAACAGTGGTTCAGTTGGTGCGGGAGCTTTGAATAAAAGGCTTGTCTATGTCTATAGGACCATGCAAAATGAGTTGTGTAAAGGTAAGGCAATAAGCAAATTAATTTGAAAAACAACCAGCAAAAGGGATTATTTTTTTGTGTTAAATAAGCCATTATGAATTGACTCATTTATCCAGCATTAAGTGCATTGTTTTATAATCTGTTTTTTAAAAAGGTTTAATCAAGAAAGATGTTTTTGTGAATCCAAATATTCATGTTATTTTTAGGTGTCTATGGATTTTTCCTCAAGTGTTTTATTTAATGCTCCATAAATAACCATATCTGACTATTGTTTATTTAAACTGTATTGCACTGATTAATTATTAAACAATTACCAAATTCTTATCATGTCACATTCGTCCACTCTATTACAGGCAAACATTTAAAGTTATATTCAATATAATAATAAATAATAATACTCGAAAAAAAATTCAATAGTTCGAAAATAGAAAAATAGTATTGCCAAGGGGGGTTTAAAAGTGCGGGCCGGTGAGTTAGCTGGTAGCCACAGCAACACACTTAACCAGAGACAGCATTATGATGCGGCAGGATGGAAGTATGGAAGGCCATTAGAGCAAATAACGTCTTAGAAAGGATCCATCAGCAAGATTGAACTCTGTGTGTTTAATCCTAGAGTTTGGCTTACCTTTCATACCCATCATTTCCTTTATGGTATACAAAGGTGCCTGTATCGAGTATGTAGCACGTGTGTAGTCACCCATAACAGTACATAATGCAAACTTCATAATGTATTGAAAATGTACTGATAGGTACAACATGGTCTCTTAATGGCCACATCCAGCGATAGGGTTAGGGTTAACGTAGGGTTCATGTTAACATGTATTTGGTTAACCCTAACCCTAACCAAAGTCTACGTGTTAACACGCAAGACTTTGGTCATGTTAACGCAGCATTTCTAAGATGTTATTTTCTCTGATGGCCAACAAGGAACATGTAGGAAACCTCTAATGGGCCAGCCTTCAGCAAAACGGGTAGGCTGGTGAAGTCTAACAGCTCGATTTAGTAGTAATGGGAGCTGCGGGGCTCTTCTGGGAGCCAAATCAGGGTAAAGAGATTCTAATAATACCGGATTTTATGATTGCTTCTAGCCACGCCCCCACGTTAGCCACACAACCTCCAATGATATCACGTCCTGTACCAATCAGAAGATAATGCAGGGTGCAACCTGTTTCTATAAGTGTATCATGTTGTTATATATATACATAGTCTCTCCCTCCTGGCCTTTTCTTAGATATGTCTGTCAGCCCGTCTCTGTCAGACTGGTTAGGGAATGTAGAAGACAGGAGATTTGCTGAAATTAATCCCATAATGTAGGACATTATGCAATGTTTGTTTATTGTATTACCTTCACAGCTTAGTCGAGGCCTTAATTCCATTATTTTGAGGCTAGCACACTGCAAACAAAATACATTCATCTATATATAGCGAGACACAGACGTATCTATATCTAGATACATATATATATATAAATAAATATCACAAGATTTTTTTTAGGGAAGACCACAGGGTGTGAAAGTAGTTGTATGTAATGTGAGAGATTGACAGCTGAAGCAGCAGCATCAGGGAGTATTTCTAGGTTTAAATTTAGGTACAATCCTTCTGGCAACCCTCTCTTCATCAATCCAGGTTGTTGATTGTTGCAGGGCATGAGACTTGGTGTTCTGATGTTGATATGAAGAAAGTTGCTAAATCTTGGCAGCAACTGGAAAGTTTATGATTCTTCACTGAGATCATCTGAGAGCATTCAAGGAGCTACGTCTAATTATCAATGATCAGTTATCAGTTAAGTGACATAATTACCTATTAGTGATTACATCATCTATGGAACAGCATTGTAAAGTCAGAGTAAACCATATCCCTGAAACCCTTGACATGTCAATACGCACACATGCCCCAAGAAGGATAAACAAATTATATATGTGTTGTGTGAAATGCAATGTACTGCCTCACAATCAAACAGCGTTTAATAAATTCATAGAGCATTTGTTCTCATGTTATCTCTCGATTTGAATCTATTTTTGGGGCTGCCCTGTAACTATCAAAAAAACACAGATTTGTAGATAGTGGAGCAAATGAAAGCATCACTTCAAATACGGAAATAAAAGGCAAGCATTTGCTTGGAAGATATTGCTAAGCATGGTTGAAAGATGCAGAGCCACAGCCACACCTCGGCTTTCGGCCTAACACTCTCCAGCATTGTTTTTGGATTGGTGAACGGTAATACACAGAATGTTGTTGATGTTATTGTTTTAAAGAGACAGGTTGAGAAATTGATGGGGTATTTACAAACCTTATATTATTTTGGTATGTCCAGAGTGAGGGACATTTATACTTTCTACAAAGCCTACTGCCAACTCCCATCCTCTCTAACTCAAAGGATGAGCACCACATTTGCATGTTTCAGTGGATGAGAATGTAATTTGCATAAATTTAATGAGACTTTCAGAGAGGGGGGATAAAGAGAGAGAGAGAGAGAGAGAGAGAGAGAGAGAGAGAGAGAGAGAGAGAGAGAGAGAAATAGGGGCACCTGCGGAAAAGAGCTGACATTGCTCAAACGCTTTTATAATGGCCTTGGCTCACCAACAAAGCAAAGTTACATAGCTAATCACCAGGTCTGACATCTTTGTCACCCAGGGGTTGTTTTCTTGTCTTGAAGTGAGTGTGCCGGAGACGGGGCATTCACCACTGCTAATGGATGACACTTTCAAGATGCTACGGGCTTGATGCTTTTTTTTCATACCACGGGCTATAGCTGGTCCCTGTGGCTGGCGCATTTCCGTGAGGAACGTATGTCGCGGTGCCATAGCCTGTGGTTTACTGATGAAAGCAGTTCAATTGTCAGTAACGTAATAGGAAGCCTAATTGCTATTGTACGCAGATTTCTAGGTTCGAGCTCTCCATGGTGGCTTTCTCCCCTCCAGCAAAGGGATTAGTTGCAGAAGCAGAGACGGTGCATGTTGTGTGTGTGTGGTGTTTGTGTGTGTGTGTGTGTGTGTGTGTGTGTGTGTGTGTGTGTGTGTGTGTGTGTGTGTGTGTGTGTGTGTGTGTGTGTGTGTGTGTGTGTGTTTGCCGACCCGGAGACATGCAAATTAAAGAGATTGTATGGCAAGAGCTTTGTTTCACAATTATTATGACTAATAGGAGTCAACTTGTGTGTTTCAAAAGTTTACTTGAGACATGTACATTGACATTTGAATGAATTCGCAATGAATAGTTCAACTGAATACATATTTATGAATCCAAGATTTAGATTTTGTGTACCAAAACCAAATATGTTTATTTTTCCTATGTCCTAACCGATCAACAATACTTGCTCTGTGATTTCACCTGGGTAAATAAACCATAGGAACGTGGCTTGTTTAATTCATCGTTTTAGGCTTGCAGCTTTATAAACAAGGTTTTGCAAGGTAACACATGGTTCATCAAGCAAAATAAATGCTTTTGTTAGGCCACAGGCACACTTCCTATCAGAGGGATTGTTCCTTGGCACGGCACTGGCAGGCATCGAGTTAAGTCGCCCTATTCTGTTTGAAAATTAGATTGTCTCAAAGCTATGTCAATGAATTCACGCGTGTCCGTTGAGCCACAAATGCAGATACCACAGTTCACAAGCCAATTTTAGATTTGGCATCGTGTTACTGCAACTAATGCGTATTGACATAGGACAAAAATAATATAATTTTTTTATGTTTGTGAAAATGTAAAACCTGCATTTGAACAAATAATTGGATATTTATTCAAATATAAATGTACAAAAAACAGGTTCACTGTTACAAGACACAAGTTGACTCCTATCAGTATTAATAATTATGAGCCATATCTCCCTTCCTAGGATTGAATGTACGGAAATTAAATAAATGTGCTCTGGTAACTGAGAGAGACCGGCAGGAATCCCAATGAGGCTCAGAGGGTCTCCGTGGGTCTGACAGGGAGAATTTACATCTGCTCTGTCAGTCGGCCTCTTAATGTGGATCTATGGTGACTTGCCACACTGGCTAACATGGATCTTTTGTCTTCATATCGACAGATGAAAGCCCATGTAAGTGCTTCAAAAGCCTGGCTATTTTTTGCGATGGGCAATGGCGTACTGTTATACTCCCGCATGCCGCACAGCCATTATGATTTTCTTGTTTATCAGGTGGTGCTATAAAAAAATTGTGTCTGGTAATATTTTGCTCTCAAAGCACTGATCTGTTTATTAAAGAGACAAAACAATGGCGACGCATAAACTCTTGGCTGCTTTACCAGACTGAAGCCAAGTTAATTAATCAGCCATCCGTGCCCCAGTGCCCGGAGGTTGTTGATTGTATCACGCTTAGCCGCCATCCGGTGTAAATTGACCGAGATTGAGATCTAACAAGTCTTTGACCTGAGTTCTCCCCCTAACAACCTGGTGCAGGAAGCATTGATGAGGGGATTAAGACGTGTGTATGCTTGAGGAAATGTTATCTGTACACACACCACAAGCTCTATTAGCCCTGGAGCAATGATGCTGACGATGAACCACTGAAGGTATGGTTTGTATCGTTTGGTCACTGGTGTCCAACCTTTGACCATGGATTTAGGGGACTTATGGTATGAAACAATTCTGTACAAAAATGGATTAGGCTACTTAGTCACATTTCAACCTGAAATGACTAGTCACTAGTCACTTTTTTATCTAATGTACTTTATTTCACGTCTAGGTAATGTCAGCCTGAATTGTAATGTACATACTGTTTCTGAATACATGCCAAGAATAAAAAACATAATTATCCTAAACCATGGGTTCACTGCTCAAAAGACCAATCTTGGTTCCTGACGCCCTCTTCCTGTCTGAGTAGGACTATTAGTTCCTATTTCCTCCGGCGAGAACTCTTTCCCTTTTGTCTGACCTCAACCGACAATCCCCCGGGACTAATTGGAGACCTTAATTGCCCATATAGGTGGGAGCTGTTTGCGGCTGTGGATGTGCGAGGCTTAGTTACGCCACTCTTTTGTGGCGTGCTTCATCGGCCTCAGGGCCCCCTTGTCAGCTAGACTCGGGTAACCCTTTGACCTTTAACCTGGGATGACCCGCTAAAGAGAGCTCGGATCAGCCTGTTCTAACGGGACCATTATTTTCTGATCGCACAGTTTGAAAGTTAAACCTTTGTTCTTTCATGCTTTGGCCTTGCCAAACTCGAGTCTGCCGTCAGAATCTCTGGCTGATAACGAGCGGGAATAATTTCTTGCTTTATGGTCACATTCAGGTCCATGGAGGCCATTGCAGAGGGGAACAAAGGGAGCATCAGGGCTAACCCCAGTGGTTTGTGAGAGTGCCTCCACGCTCCATCTAAGCTTGGAGGGGAGCGCTCTCTCCACGAAGCCCTGTGGGCTCTGTGATAGAGCAGGCGTCACGCGCCCCAGAGGGACGTTCAGAGTCTATATGCAGCCTCATCTCTCAAGCTCTTGGATACATTGAAAAGGACTTTTTAGTCTTCCTTCACATTGCCAGTGTGTGTGTGTGTGTGTGTGTGTGTGTGTACGTATGTGGATGTATACTGGCTATATAAGTGGATAAATAAATATATATATAGATGGATCAATTAATAAACAAGAGAGAAGGCTCACATGTTCATATCATTTATGTAATTTCATCATCATGTCTACATTGTGTTATATTTGTTATTTGTATCCCTGACTTGTTGAGTTAGTGTGTGATAAGCCTCGCTTTTGCGAACAAGACTATTATTAGTGGGCTATCGACATCGCCAGCCACTGGTGCACTTAATTTACCAATTTCTATTGTAAGTTTTGAGGCAGTTACCACTGCAATTCAGTTAAATTAGCATCATTAGAACCACAGTACTAGCAACAATGGAGCTTTCATCTGATACCACCTGCCAGTTTAAGGACCCATATAAAGTCATGCACTTTGTGTCCATGAATAATTTAGATCATAGGTTGGGAGGTATGAATACATGTTGTGTAGGATGAATAATGAATGAAGATATTTTGTTGTTTGAAACCTGCAAATACTCACTAGCAATTTGTCTGGGCTACTTAATCATCTAATTTGTCTGAAACTTTAGCACTTTACTGGGCTTCGTTGGGGTAAACACCTCTGCCCAACACCTGCCATTTGTTGGCCTTTTTTTATTTGCTCTTACAGTAGTTTAGTGATAATAGGAGTACTTACTTTGAAAGCCAGCAACGGCTAACCTGAACCAGTATATTATCTTTGATTTGAAAAACCCATGTATTAGCACAAAAATAATACCCATTTATGAACATTTATTATGTTATGAATTCAATGTATATTGTGTATAATAATTTGTGTCATTTTAAGCTATGTATCACTTTGAAATCCAGTTTGAAACCATTTTCAATTAGAGCTTTTTCCTACAATAATGATCCTTTCATGTTTCATTAGCCGATATGACGTTAACCTGAATGGATTTGTTAATTATATTTGTTTTAACCCATGGCACAAAGACAGCAAAACGGACGCACTTGGGACACTTTTCTTCTTTCAAACAAAGCAGAGGCATCACTAAAACATTTTGAATTCTCGTGTGTTCTTTTCGGGACCCCAATAAATGCTTTAACAATGTACTGTAAGCGTGTACCCAGGAGTGCGGTGCCTTTGTGCGCCATCTTTGCTCTTGTTGCCGCCATTGTTTGACTTTACTAATTTTTCCCCACACCACCAGATCCCCGACGTTCCAACATCCATCACACGCGTACCTGAGTGATGACTAATCTCAGAGCCGCTGATGGCGGTATCCGCTGTGATTATTTAATGAGCCGGCTCCGTTGCCTCTCAGGATGGTGCCCTTATCATATCATATTTTAGCCTTTCATGTGATTAGTCCCCCATAGGGCCGGCAAGGCCTCCAGCTGACAGAGACAATCACCCTGCGTTCCCAGGGCTCGTCAAAGTGTATGGAACCTGGTTCATAATGAGAAAAGAAGGATAGCATGGAGAAAACCACATCACACTCTCTCCAAGGAGTGGATTCAGTGGATTAACCTCACTGGAAGATTCATTGACGAATATTGTCCGCGTGAGCGCACACGCACACACACGCACGCACGCACGCACACACACACACACACACACACACACACACACACACACACACACACACACACACACACACACACACACACACACACACACACACACACACACCATTGTACTTGTTCAAACCAAGCGGGGATCATGCAAGGGGTTAAAAGTGACTAAATGCACTACATTTTCCCCTCCCAGTTCCTTTCAAGTGTGGGTCTCATGATCTTGTTAGGAAATTGTAAAGATGATTTGGAGATCCTATGAGCCTGGTGTTATCATAAAAAACTCCCCTGACAGCCAATGAACAGAGTGCTATAAAGCATTTGGACACAGAGAAGCGATAGTTCACATGACATAGGTTGGTTGACATAGGACATATGGTTGTATACAATTCAGAATACATCAGGGAGATGCGAGGCACAAAGCAGACATTATGGGAAATCTGCAGGGTACCATTGTTTTTCAGATATGTGCTTTGGAACCATCTTGTCTCCTTGCCCCCTGTGTTTGCCTCTGTAATGGCTTCAGCTTCAGACCTGAAGAGATGAGAAGTGTCAATCATTCTGACTTTGTTTGGCCTACCTACATGTTTATAGTGGAAAGACAGTTAATAATGAATAATTGTTAAAGGGGACCTTTTATGCATTTCGACTTTTATGACCTATAAACGTTGTTATAATGATTGATAGTCATGTTTAACCATACACAAAAAACAATGTAGATTTTCGGGAAACTCTTCCTCTCATCTGGGCGCTTTCAGCATTCTCTGTCAACGCTCGGTTTCGTCCTTCTCCGCCCCCTCGCCCCCCTCCTGCCAACCCAACTCCGTTGTGATTGGTTACCTTCCTTGAAGCGCGCGCGCGGGCCATTTTGACCAGGCATATGGGGGCGCGGAAGGAGTGCCTCTACGTAGATAATTTCCCGGAAATGTGAACAAGTGAATCGCAAACGTTGTCCCGAGTGTTTAGCGCTCTGCACAGCCACCCCAGACTGTCAGCATGGAATACGTCGAAATGCATGTACGTCATTATTTGACACTTTAGTATGGTTAAAAATGACTATCAATCATTATAACAACGTTTATAGCTCATAAAGTCGAAAAAGCATAATAGGTCCCCTTTAAGTATCATAGAAAGATAATTGTTTAACTGCTTTTACTGCAGCCATAGGTTCATACTTTGTAATGGTAACTGTCCAGTAGTCATTTGTACAATAAGTAGTCAACATCCTGTTCTGCAAACCATTTCCACTCGAGTCCACAGGCATCATTATCGTGCTGCATGCCTGCCTGAATGTTAAATCGTAAAATGCACACAGCACGACACAAAGGTAGAAAAAACACAATGAGCCATGTGCTGCATGAATGAATGTTAAACCCTTATGCAGGATTAAAAACCAAACCATTTTTATTTATTTTTTTTAGCTCAGCAGCCATGTGTTTGCTGCTGTGTGATTGAGTAAACAGGAGCCCTGACTTACAGATGTGCCCAGCCTCTGCACATCCTCCATCACATGATCAGCAACAGGTGAGCGAGCAGGCAGGGCTGTGTTGACGTGGAGCGGGTTGGCGGAGCGTGGGCGAGCCGTCTCCAGCTGGAGGCTGTCGCGTGTGAAGAGAACCGTTAGAGGGGTTTATATGCATATAAACAACAATAACAACAACAACAACAACAACACAGCTCAGGAGACGGGAGGTGGCAACACTTTTGAATGTACAGCTCAAACCTCAATTCTGGATTTCACATCAATTTTTACTGTAGTGGCTTCAACACAGCTTTTAGATACACGGTAGGCAGGGGGAGAGAAATGGACGGGTCATTGTCCTTCTTGCTCAACAATGTGCACATAGTGGACATGGGCGTTTGAACCTAAAACCTTTAGAGTTCGGAGCCAAAAAAAAAAAAACACTAGACGATTCTGTTAGGTTAGTTATTGATGCTGTGTGGACTATATTTGCTTAAGCTGGCTACAATACAATCATGAATTGACTTTGCGTTGAAGTATGAGAAGTCCGATTCATTCATCTGACTTCAAATCTTGAAAAGGATGCCAGTAGGATTGTCTTGATGTTAAACTAACCTCAAATTTCCAAATCATATATGGAAATTGTTGAAATAAATAAATATAATTTTTAACGCTGACAAGTTGGCAAACCTTGAATAAAGTTAGAATATTGTAAACCACTTTAAAAACCTTGCATATTTTAGTGAAATTTCACAAAAAATGTCAAAAAGGTCACCCTCCTTGTGGAAAAGGCTTTAGCTTGGTTGTCCTTGATTGTAGAGGACTATTTGTCTTTTTAAATAAATATGACATTTCAAGTCATTTCTTTACTCTTGCTCTTTACCTTCAGAAGATGTATTAGTCACTAACTGGCAACGGTGATGTAAATTCAACTATTTTTGAATTGATTAAAAAGGCTATTCACCCACCATTCAGATAGCTACATAATAATGACGCACGACTATTACTACTACTTCTATTTCATGATAATAATCATAAAATCATTCCAAATTTCCTTTGGGAAATTACAGGCTCGGTAACCCACATTTATTGGTACAATACCAAATCGGCAAAAAGCTGTTTCTCTGAACCATTTTTTGAAAAACAATGTTTCAATTTTGAATCGAGATCCCCCATGACACCAGACAATCCACATAGCTCTTTGGAACACGTATTTTAGAATGCATTTAATCTTAATAATCTTATTTCACTGTATTTTGTGAAACTATTGTAATTTGGTGATTGGTAGAATTAATACAGGGTGTTTTCATTTGCGTCTGACTTTTTTGTATTCATTATGTTGTTGTCTGTAAAGTTATCTTTTAAGTTATTTACCACAATAAAGACTAAATTTGGCACCTGCTCTGCTCTAGTTCGCTTTTCACAATGAGCAAGTATTGGTTTTGTGTCATAACATTTATAATAAATTGGAAAAAATGTCTAATAGTTAGACAACATTAGACAATAGGAGCATCAGTTGTTTCTCCATTATGGTAACCAATTCAGGATAATACTCCCTTCGTATAATTGTATAACAAATTAATATTGCTGAAAGTAATCTCTCAGCTTTACACCTGCATTGAATAATTAGAAAATAGATGTCTTTGTGAATCGTATATTCAAACGCAATTTCCATTTTAACATAAATAATGATGTTACCAGACATGCAAGGTCACATTACAGTATCTTACTTCAATAGAAATATGCAAGTTAAGATTCCCTGAAGAGTAAAAGCTCAATCCAATGCAGAATGTGTCTCAGAGTGTGATCAAATACTAACAGCAGCATGATAAGATATGAATAATAAACATGTTTTATGTATCCCGCGACCCCCAGGGAACATAAATAGCACACCGCATTCTCACATTCTCTGCTCAGACGAGAGCATTAGGCATACGATTCTGTAGCATAAATCAGGCCAGACTCCCGGACAATAAACCTTCAGATGTTGGTGCAGAGAAGAAATTGCGGTTGTCAGGTGTCACTTTTACCGTGTTTCAGCATGTGATATACAGGGACCGGACATGGAGTTTTGTTTGGATGTGGTTCAGCCGTTAACGCAAGACAGCCGATATTTGCCCATTTTAAGAGGGTTGTTGAGTAAAAGAAAAATTATGAACATTTTCAACAAATGTTTCGATTAATTGTAGTCATACGTGTACTGATTTACACGTTGTAGACTAAATGGCCAAAGGAGTAAACATGGCTTTTGCTTTGTTGAGGATTGTGGGGAGGACTCATCTTAAGATAATCTTTATGTATACCTCATTGTTTACTGATCAGTCCTGATAATGATGTAAGCATATGCACTGGCACACACGCTGACGTTTTTCTTTGTTTTTGAATTGACACAATGCTGTATAACTATAAACTGCAGCCTTCAATTTTAGCACGGCATAACGTCAATGTGAAACGCGTTGGTTAAACACGTATTGATTCAGATGCATAGCAGTGTGTAGCGTTGCGCTAAGTCTTAAAGGAAATAAAATCAAAAACACACAGAAACATATTGCGCATGTCAAATTTTGATAGTTTAGTGAGTAAAATTTGATGAGTAAGTGAGGTCATCCCCGATTAACCAGAGCCAGTCATCTTCTTTCATAATGCATGCTCATGGGGAGGGCTTGTCGAGACCCATTTAGAGATATGTCTGATAAGACTTGTTGGACTGAAGATGTGCTGACCTCAGGTTCAACATTAAACAGACTCCGACTGAGTTCATCTCTTGCCCATGAGAGTCAGTCCCAAGGCTACCATTTGGAAGATTTTCAAATGGTCTTGAAAAACTCTTCAATTGATTAATTAACCAGATATGATTAATTGACACCCTGGGTAAGTGGACCCCGGCACTTATTCATTCAGTAGGGGGCATGAGTAAAAGTATACATTTTAGTTGACCTATCTATTTTTGCCAGTAGGCCTATATAACTGTACCCTCCCTCTTGGTGCACATGCTGAAGTTAGTTCATACAAATTAAAGTTCCACTATTTTGGTTAAGATGGTTTAATGGTTTAGAAAAGCGAGAGGCTAACATCAGTGCTCGATTTGGATTTTAATTCTCGAAGCAATCGACATTTTATATAATTGGTGATTGATTTTGTTCTTTAATCAGATACATTTTTATGTTAATCCATTTTACGTTTTTGGAAATAATTGCATAGCTGTTGCCATCTCAAAATATAGACTCCTGGCTTCACCAGCGGCTCAATATAATCATTCTTTCACATTAAAACCCCAATGCCATGGTACAAATTAAAAGGTTATTTTGAAATAACTTGTTCAAGTGTCAGTGGCAGTAAATCATGATTTGTCAAAGAAACCCAATACTGAATGGTGCCTTCTGATTACTTGACATTTGGCCTTCTAAACCACTGATTGGAACACTTAACACATATTTAATTGCCTTAGTCAACATTAGTATCTGAAATGTATAAACCTAAAATTTTTAAGATTAATACAGAAAATGTTACTTTTAATTAAATTACAATGTGATGTAAACAATTTAATACAACATTAAAGGCACAGCATTTAACAATTGTACTGTGCTTAACAATAAAATGACCATGTGTCATCAGAGACGAAGAAAACCTGCTTAATGGAAATACTGCCTTCTCTGACAACAAAGCTAAAGTATGTTCTCTTTTGAATTCTCCGTTCTGCTTTAGCCTGTTTAGTATGATTCACCATTCTCTGAGTACCGCAGGTTGCAAGATATAAATCAAATTGACACTCAAACATAGAGTGCTGCACCCATTGAAGCACCAAACAAACTGGATCACCCGAGATTGTACTAGATTCTACCCCGGCCAGAAAGCCTGGTCCTCTTTCCACAAAGTTCCAAGACCAGGACCTCGGATCCAAATGTTTCGCTAGCCAAACTTCTGGGGTGAGGCTGCACAGCACCTGGGCCGGAAACCACAAAGCGCAAAGGATGCAGTCACGCACGCAGTGATTCCTGCTTTGTAATAGAGATATTGTTCCAAATAAACTTTATTGAAACAGTGGCCAGTCTAATACTCAGGTGTTATTTTAAACTTCTACAGACACTTGTCTAAGGATGTTGGTGTCCATACAGGACATTTGAGCTTTGTCTTCCCACCGGCTAAAGGAACGTTTTGTTTACCAGTGCTGGTCGAGTTTGTTTTTCATGTTGACCAAGGAGGGATGGTGACAATGGGAAGATGATGTCATTGGCTTCTGGCTTCTGTTATGGTTCTGCCGGTCAGAACCAGTCAGGTCAGCATGTAGAGACAGATACCATGTGACGTACTACTCTAGATCCACGCCTTAAACTACATGATTGGTCAAAAAAGATTTAAGCGAAGGAAAACTAAATGGCCCAGTCACCCAGACTAAAGCTTTCTTAAGTCTGATTTGTAGTACTAGGATCTCAGTGGCTAATTCATCTCCATCAAACTATAATTTAGGAGTCTCTGTTTGTATGTCGGTCCTTCCAACAACCACTTATCCAATCGTCTTCACACTTGATGGGTGTATTTCTGAGGACCCTAGGAAGTTCAGCATAGAGTGCGAAGTTCTTTGATGACCAGTTCTTGATAGAGCTGCAGGCAGCGATAGCAGAGGTGAAGTTCTGAATGGCCTCTGATTTACTATCGTGTATTTCTGAGAGGTCCTGTTTTTGTTCAAGAGAAGGTTATTTAGGTTTGAATATTTGAGTTTAACCATAGATCGATGAGTGGCGGTCATTTAGATTCCAGCCCTATATGTCCCAAATATGGACCCTTTGCGCGGCTGTTTGCAGAAATCTCAGAATTACGGCTTCATAACCGTTGTGTGTAAGGCAATGGGTGACGTGACTGACCCTACGTCTAACGTTTCAAGAGGTTTCAGTGCAGTGAGAGTTGAAGAATTTGAATTTATAGCCTGTCTTTGTTTTGTTGATGCAGGTGGTGGAGAAAATAAATCTCTTAAAATCATAATCACGATTTTTTTGGGTCTACATTAAAATCACGATTATTCAAACAATTAATTTTGAGTTTGAAACATCAGCATTTATCTCCATTTCCCATTGTTCAGAAAGAAAATGTTCAAATCGGAAAATAATGTACAAATATGTATCCAGCTGTTAGTTTTAACTCGATTATATAAGTCAAAATTATATTAATTGCACAGCCCTACAACCAAGCATTATCAGAATGCCCAGGTATTAAATGAGCTGTTGGGTAATTGATATGTTAGAAAATGATAACTGCAAATCATCCTGCATAATTTTCTTTTTCCAAAGTACATAATTCAACATAGCGTTAGCTTACACTTAACGACATAACTGAAAGCTACAAAAAAAACTCAGGACTCTGGATTTAATCACACTGGAGTCAACATGCTGCCAAGGTTCAGCTATTTATTATGAAGTGACTTGTGAAACTCAATGTAAAATTGACCATGTGGCAATACAAGCTTATCTTTAGCTGTTTTGTCAATTGAACTCCGGACCACGTTCAGTGAATCGGGACATTGTCCGGAGTTGGGTCTTCACAGATGTAGCATATAACAAGAGATGTTCATGTCAGACTGGTAATCCTCAGTTTGGTTCAGGCGAGTATAACTCCCTGAGTGGAGTGTGCAAGAGGCAGAACATGGCGTTAAAAGCAAGCAGCGGAAAACTGCACAGTTTTGTTCACCGCACGGCTGACGGCGGAGCCTACTGAATCATTCATAAATATGTTTTTGTGTTGTTATCAATATAACATGTATTTGGACATATCTACAATATCAACGAAAGAGAAAGCACCCTTCGAATGTTTGTATTTTCCGGTCGCATGACGTCAACAATACTTGCTGTAAATCTTATTTTTTTCTAGATATGTTCAGGGTTGCAGAGCATGTTTGAAAAGGGGCTTAAAATACTTGTTTAACTCATGAATTAGTCCTTTGTTCACATAAAGTCTCCTTATTCAATCTCAGAACAATGGGATGTGAAGTTGACCATTGTTTCTCAATCCTGGCCTGTTCATTGAAATTCTCCAAAATAGAGATCCATTAATATCACACCGGAATAAAATTCAGTCCAAAATGCCGTCTAAAATATCCATCAGAAAAATAAATGCCTGATTAGCCCATTGCATATGGATCTAGGTGTTTCAGGGGATGACACTTACATAAGAAACACATTTGTTCCGTCTAATGTACCTTTAAGATCTTCTGTCCCTATCCATCTGGCCCTGTGTATCCCTCCCCCTGTGCCCACAGAAAGGCCGGTCTTGGCTTCCCCACAAGGTGCTTCTTTTAATCAACACCTGTCCTATTAATCCCATCAAGGAACGCAGGGCTAATGTGATTCTGCTGACGAGCGTGTCCTGCTAATGGATGGGGGTCCTGGCAGAGCCTTCATACAATAAATGTTAAAGTAGTCAAACAAATGGTATGGGCGTCCCGATAGACTTGGTCCTATCAACGTTTTCTTGAACATGAAATAGCCTTCTTAAGCTCGTTAAGACCTCAGCTACAATGAGGAACATGCATACATTCAATTAGTTATTGCCAAAGATACATGTTATAGACTAAATTCAAACCAAAGTACTTTTTCTTTCCAATAAGATAAAACAAACGTTCCACTTTTTTCGCTGGCTGAAAGAATCGCTGGCTGATTCACAATCTCAGTTACTGTATGACTTGGAGTGACTGGTCTGCCCCTTTAATGTACCATGTCAATGGTATTGACATAGGCTGCAACTAAGATACTTCATCATTTCACTCAGTTAGGAACCTTCCTCTGCAAAAAAGGCTATTCGACCGCAGCCTATATGGCTATAGATCTTCCACTTCGAATTATCCTCTTCACACACCTGTACTCATTCCCTTCTGATTGAGAGCTCTGATTGGCTGGAGCCTTCTCCCTATCCTCAGTTGGTTGCAATGTGCAACCTCACCGCTAGATGCCGCTAAATCCCAGACACCGCACTTTTCATACTGATAATTGCTCCGTAAAAGAAGTGTACAATTGATGAACACTCTTTTCCTCACTATATCTCATGATGCATAGCAAATTGCGCCACATCTTTGTGACCCAAATTAGATGAAGAGCGATGGTTGTGATCAGCGGATTAGTCCCTACTGTCCCTGAATCAGTTCCCCGTCAGTACGTCCTCAACGGTATCGATCCTTAAACGCCATGATGTAGATCAAAAGGTAAACGGAAGCCGAGCAGCACGTTGAGAGTGGGCCCTGGTGTGCTTTTCCTACCTGCCGTCCATGATGGATGAACCTCCCAAGTGAGCCCTTCCATGGCACTTTAAAACCAAAAGGAAGAAACGACACACACACACACACACACACACACACACACACACACACAAAGGCTTGCGAGAAAGGCCTTGTTCGTTACACACACACAAAGGCTTGCGAGAAAGGCCTTGTTCGTTACTCCTCCATTGTATCCGGAATGTTCCATCATCCTCATTACATGGTCTCTTTTCCTTCCAACATCCACGGTTCTCCCGCCCTCGCACGCCGACCTGTGTGTGCAGGGAGCTCTTCCAGGGACCTGCTGCTTTATCCTTCATACAGCTAGTGATGCGTGGAGAAAGCAAAGCATGGCGGTATTGTTAGGCAGCAAAAGTTCATTAGTGATACAGGGAAGGTCTAGGAAATCGGCTGCTAGGGAGTCTACTCTCGGCTCTCTCTCTTTTCGTCGTTGTCTTTCTATCTCTCTCTCTTTCTCTCCCGCTCAACATTTCTTTCTCTCACTCTCTTGTCGCTCTTCACCTCTCGCTTCCTCCCATATTTCTCAATCGCTGTACCCAGTCCTCTGATCTGCTGGTCTTAACAGCTAAGGGGGCCAACTGCTAGAAGACTGATCAAAATGTGTGTATGTGTGTGTTTATGTAACTTGTGCCCTATAGATATGCATTATTGTCTTGCTGATAGAGGTTATTATTGCTGCCATTACTGGTAGATATAGAACCATACAAATATCGCCTGATTATTTCCATCAAAAGAAATGAAATCTTTCATCCTCTACATATCCCTTATTAATTTTTATGTCACATCAGTGATTTGCTTCATGTTGGGAGATGGTAGCAGATGATCCTGCCTGTACATATGCTCCCTAAACTGATTGAATTATGTTGCAGTGTGCATATTTAGTAAATGAGCATGGTTGGCATCCTCAAAGAAATGTAATCATTAACTCTTATTTAATCAGTAGGCCTCTCTAAAGAAAATACATTTTTTACGGTGTTATGCTGCACAAGCTGTTCGTGTAAAATATTCACAGTTGGATTTATTATTTTGTAGCCTGTTGCAAAGACTAAATTGGCATTTATTATGTTTGAAACTTGTCAACTTATACGGAATGACTTGTTCATCAAATACCGTATTTACTGTATCCAACTGTATTTTACATTGGAAACCTCAATTAACCAAGCATATATTAAGGGTCAAACAGAAAGACTGACTCAAATTATTATTCAGGCATAACTTAGATTCTAGCACATGTTATGAGTGTACACGAGCCAACCATGAAATTAATGTAATAATATACAACTCATAATGCATATCTGGTTGTATGGAATCATATAAAAAAATCTCCACAATGTCTTGGTCAACATAATATACACAAGCAACTTAGATATACAACGTCAATATTACGATTTTTGTATTGGATGCGTTTTTTCAGTCGGTATCCTGAACCGCACTTTTAGCTAGCTTGTTATGAAAACCCTTAAGATCTAAGCAATTATGTATCTTTTTAGTCATCCTTCTTGTATAATGGCTATGTTTATTTCTGTCAGCATATAATTATCTGCAGGGGTAGGTAAGTACACTCATGTGAAAGAAATTAAAGAAGCAATCACTGTTATTTGTAAAAAAAAACAACTATATTTCAATATAAATTATTAGTAGGATCTTCAATGAAATAAATATTGTAAATAATTGTCCATTACTAGAAATAGCCAGGCAGGTTTGTTCAGAATATTTAACAAACATTTGGGTGCAAATTTTGTCATTAACATGGTCAATCTCAAACTCTTGCAGCAAATGCAAAAACTGTGTTCGCAATCACAAGTAACACAACTACATGAAATTACTTTATGAATTTAGTCTGAATATTCCACACATCATTTACTGGGCTATAAAGATCCTATTTAAGCCGGTTAGCCTTCCGTGTTGATTAGCACAACCCTAGCCTCACTGCTATCGCTTTTTAACCCCTTAAATAGGTAAAGATGATACTTGAAACCATTGCCTTGGGACATTCATTGCAAGAGAAGAAAATGCATACACCTTGGTTCTCAAAACGAAAGTTGTAATTAAAGCTTCAGTTTCAGGCCATTGGCCATGCAGTTCAAATCACTTTTGATGTTTGGGGCAACGGGAAATATTCAGCCCAATGCTGAGATCATACAGCCTGTGATTGGGCTGCTTCTCATTATTCCACTTTAAAATCATGAGTTGAAATACTAATGTTTGCCTGAACAAATGTATCGCGTTGTTAGAAAATATTTCTAATCTTTGCCCTTTGAGAGAGGGTTTTTTCATGCACATACCCTTTCATTTATAAGTATAGTATTGCAGTAATCAAACCTGAATGTCAAAGCTATTTGGCAGGAACTGAATTTTAACCACTGATGATAATTTCGGTAATCACCTCTGCTTTAAAAATCATGTGTTTTTAATTAAGGCCTTTCAATGCTTCCGGGTACATTGTTATTCCCTGCATGTAGCAGCACTCCACGGTCAAGACCAAATTGATCTCATTGGCTAACTATTTATATTCTAAACAAAAGAAAAGCAATGATGATTCAAATATGAATGCAGTATGGATGCATGGGTATGCGTGGTTCAAGTCCCTCATCCCCCTCCATTATACATATAGTATGAGTGAACACAAAACCTCCATAGGCCAGGAAATCACATATTAATTTAAACTATTTCCATGAATATGATGATGATAGAATGCAAGGGAAGGAATACCTTTCTTTTTAAAAACCACAATGAAGAACTGAGGCACTTGAAGAACTGTGTTAGCAATTTATGAACGTCAAAGATGCATTCTCTCACAGCAGACTGTGAATTATTTATAAACTCTTACATATATCTCCATCCATAGTTCAAGACAAAAGCCGGCAAACCTTGTTTAGCTGAAGCCACGGTATAGTATAGCTATAGGACCATTTCTTACAGTGTTTGACAATTCACTCTCCTTTAAATACAACATCCAGAACACTCACCAAAATGAGGAGTCATTGAGAGACTGAATCAGAATCAGACACGTTGTCAACATTGGTATTGGAAAAGACGTGAGAAAGCAATGCCAGTGATGCTTTTATAACAATCAAGGATCCACTCTGTGTACTTAATGCATGGATTACTTGCCTTTTACATATGAGTGGCAAAAAGGATTGCAATGTGTTCATAGCAAAACATACAACTAAATTATGCAGCATTGCAATATTGACACACACAATTGGAAAATATAATTTCAATGTTTATTCATTGAATATTATCAATAATTAATCTGGCATTGTGCTTACTGGGACCACAGCCTATCAGGCAGGGACCTTGATGGTTTGGGTAGGAAAGATTAAGTATACAGGATCAGAACATACTGTATTAGTTGAAGGCAATCTAAATGTTATTTTGCAGTGCATTCATAAGTATGTATGTATAGAAAGTCCCAGAAGAAATCCCTGGAATAAAATGTGGTTCTTTTTTGTGCCACTTCTATATGTATTACTCATGTGGTGGATTTATGTTAATTTCTTCTGATTATTCTGTGATAAAGGAAATTTTTACCCTGTTATTAGACATTTAAACAAAGTTTAACTTTTGCTTCCGTTGGTGTTGGCATACATTGCATATTTTGATGCAATGTATGCATCAAAATATGCATACATTCTCAAATTGTTGTCCCTCTTTTTGTGTCTGAAGTTCTCATGTTGAGTATGAAATGAACTCACTCTGAGCTTCTAAAACAAGGTAAAAATGTTAACAAAGATGAATAAAAAGAAAGGCATATGAAAAGATTATATCCGTACAAGGTCCTGAGTGAACGTGGGAATGGTCTATTCAGATTCAGAGTTCTACAAATCCAAGGCCTTAACAAGACCTGGTTTTAAAAGGTAAAATAGTTTGCAGCAGTACTTCCTGAAACCCTGTAATAGTGTTTTCTTGATTGCTTCCATCTGGCAGGCTTCATTTGTCTAGTAGCTACTTCATTGATACTCGTTGGGTACAATAACACATGACCCCAGTCAAATCATAACATTGAAGGTGTATCATACTGTGTATACCAGAGCCTTGTTAAATATGTCCAGAACCCTCCTTTCTCCCAGCAAGCCCACAATACAAAGTACTCCTTCCATTCCACTTATAGGCCATTGAGCTACATTTTCAAAATTGTTGGGTGGATGGAAGGTGTGGAGTGCTACAGACTCTACTCCGTTCCCACTTTGGAATTTCCATTCGCACCAAACCACCTAATGTCTTTTGGCAGGAATCCGCAGGAAAGGCTTTAGGAATAATGTA
The DNA here is from genome assembly GCF_902167405.1 of Gadus morhua. Lineage (NCBI taxonomy): Eukaryota > Metazoa > Chordata > Actinopteri > Gadiformes > Gadidae > Gadus > Gadus morhua. The sequence goes on along the minus strand of NC_044067.1, from coordinate 9,664,601 downwards.
GTGTAAAAACTTAGTGACATAGCTTATTTTTAAATATAATGATATGTATTATTTTGGTATATGTTTTTAATTTTGTATGCATATTCTGGTACATAAATTATGCATTGTATTTTATACACAAACAAATTATGCCTCCCTCGTATTGCAGGCTACAAAGCGATGCACAAAGTTGTGTAGTCTTCTATTTATTGCTCACTAGAGAATGAGACTCAATCCAATGTGTCCTTTACCAACCACCAAGCATCTATCTATTCTATCTATTCTATTTCGTGTGCACATGATGAATTTAAGTTTAGTCTGACCAAGATGCTAATTAATTTTGATTGAAACCTCTGGAAATGGACCCAGACAGAGAAATTAGTATGATTTTTAATATCTCTCTGAACCTGGTAGTACGCATGTCGTGGAAATGGAAAATATATAATGACAAATTCTTGCAACTATGTAAAAATTCATAAATTAATGAATATAATCGCTCACACAAAACCCTTATATTTAACTAACCGATAACTATAATCCTAACTTTCGCAAAAAATCTAAAATCAATCGACCTCTAATTAACCACCCTTTATTGTATACCTAATCTTAACCTTTTCAAACTTCACAACCAAAAATATATATATAAATTCCGGCAAAAAATGTATTTCTAAATTCCAAGAGTTTTACAAATCATTTGGTCAATGCATCTTTATAAAGTTGAATCGTTCTATATATAATATGTAATCGCCTGAGCTCAGGCGTGTGCATGTTTGCTGAAAACCATGTCCCTCTAAGTCTTTTTCACATATTATAGCCATATAGTGCATATTATTACCATTTGCATTGGATGTTGGATCCTGTATGGTGTTCAAAACACATTTCATGAATGTTGCCCTACAGCTACAAACTATGAAACAATCACGTTGCTCTCACTTTTCGGTTACAATAACATGTACTATAGCCTTCTCTAAATTCATAATCACTTCACATTTCAGCCTTTGCAATCTTTCTAATTCTAGCATTACGTTCTGAGTAACAGCTTGGCCCTCTTTCACAGTATGAATGATAATAAGAAACTTCAAGCCATTCAAATGAACATACATAAGCCCTATCATTTCAACTGTTCTCTGTTCTCATCGCTTGGAAAAAGGAAACCATTTTTAAATTGCGCTCATTTTTCTTTTCCAATCTGCCCAACGTTAGACTTTTAATGAATTAGGCAGTTAAGCAATCCAAAAAGAATCATGGGATAAGATTGATTTTCATCAGGTATTTAATTTTTCAGATTCATTGGCACATATCATTATGATCCAGTTGATTCACTCGGGCGCCGGGCACTTTTATTGTGGCAGTCTGCTCATTACAAATGATCACCATTCAAGCATGTCTTTTCAGTGGCTTGTCCTCATTCCTGCTACTTAATGTCCTTGACAATTAGGTCCCTGTTAAGGATCTTATTTTTACTGCTTTAATGGAGGTGAATGTGACTGCCTTCTGCTCCGCCATTTTTTTTTAAAGCAGAGTAAGTAGACCTTGGTAATGTTGTCATGAACTGACGTCGGGCAGTTTTATGGCAGGCGTAATCCTCCCATCGTTTTCTAGGGGGTTTTCATTAGTTGGCCATCAATAATTAAAACAGGGTTTTTAAAGCGAATCCATAAAAATACTGTGTGCTCTCCCAGCCTCCTAGTCGAGGATGATGGACATCTTCTTCCTTTCTTTAAGACGGTATCAAAACATATTTGACATATTTTTGCAGATGACTCATAACTCCAAGGTAGAGCTGGATAATTGCATTCAGAGAGAGTTCAGTTCTTTATCTTTATGCTGGTTATTTTACATTCAATACTGTTAGAATTATTCTGAAAAGGATTGCATTGTTGTTATATAATTTTGGGTTTGTAGTAATTAATCAAGCAATGAGCATCACCCAAGTCTAAGACTGTTTTACAACTGAGCAACATTTAAGATGACCAGAATAGACAAGCTCCCATGCAATTATTAAATTATGGTATGATAATATTTGACACTGTGAATAATGCTAAACAAATAACAACACTTTATATCCTCAAAATAATCTGAAAAACAATGGCAAACAAATATATAGATATCTAAATATTCTGTTCTATCCTTAACTGTCCTGAAAAATGCCATGATGAAACTGAATTATCTGCTAAATCATGCAAGAAAACCAAAAGTACCTCTACGGCCCTAATGACAAAATTGACACAAACTAATAAAATATGCAGTTCGGAGGTCCCCAGAGACTCATTATGTCGGAAATTCAGTTAGTAGAAGGAATAGTAGGAATATGAACATGGTGGGCTTGTAGTATTTGTTTACTACTGTAATTCTTTGACTAATAGATGCTTTCTTGTGCAAGTGACCCTGCACAGTTTTCTGCTCAACTTGTATCATGGCCAGTTAAGTTCAGTAAGTGTGTTTTATCCCCAATTTACCCAGAGTCTGTCAGCCAAGCAGGAGAAAATACCAGGAAACCAGAAAGAGAGGCCATGGGAGAGATAGAGTGAGAGACTATGAAAGAAAGATATATATAGAGAGGGAGCCTGGGAAACAGACTGCAAGAGAAAAATAATAGAGACCGCAGGTGAGACTGAAGATATATACAGAGAGGGAGAGAGAGAGAGAGAGATTGAAGATATTTACAGAGAGAGAGAGAGAGAGAGAGAGAGACTGGAAAGATATAAACAGAGAGAGAGAGACTGTGAATATCTATGTGGAGAGGGAGTGAGAGAGCGAATGAGGCTGAAGATATATACAAAGAGGGGGAGAGAGACTTGATATTGCTAATCCATGGAGAGTAGTACACCTTCCACCTCTGATTGCCGTGTTTTACGCCTGAAATCTTCCTCTTCAAAACCATTCAAGTTCAAGATCAGCTTCAAGAGATGAACTTCTATTATCAGCCTTTTGCGTTCCCATCCCGGGTGATATTAGATATCCCTGTTTTGATTGCAGATCATCTGCCAGGCATACACAGCGGGGTATCCCCTTAATCCTCCAGCTCCCCGCTGATAGTATTGAGCAGGAAAAGCGTTTAATCACTTTAAGAAAAATGAATCCCGGTTCTCATCCACATTCACAATGTCCCGTAACATATCAGCAGGAGAAGGGAGGAGGAGAGGGAATCGGAGCACTCCATCCCAGATATGGGGTTGTTGTCGCAGTTGATATCCAACGATATAGATGGCTGAGAACCAAGCAATGGAAATGTCTCTATTAAGGTGTTGTGGGTTCAATTTAAGAGCTTTTGTTGGAATGTAATTAGTTAGAAATGACAAAGCCATCTGTCAGATGTTAGTAAATGATCTGCTCTGTGAGAATATCTCTTCTGGCTGACTGTGTATGAGCCTCTGTATGAGTTGAGATTTTGATTTTGGACCACTCCCTGGAAATTTCAGACAAATCAGGGCAGCTGTTCCCTGATTGGTTTGGGGAATCCATTTTACCGGCCAATCACAGGCACATGGCTACAATCGTCACCCTCTTAAAGTAATGGCCTAAGTCACCTTTTTGCCAAAATGATTTTCTTGCCTAAATCAGCTCTTTGTGATGCTAGCCACCTCTGGTAAAATCCCCAACATCCTCAGTTGAACAGATCATGTGATCCTACCCGTTTAGTGTAATGGCCTATGTCAAGAGTGTGAATTAGGCCAATTTATTTTGCCTAAGTCACTAGACAAGAGTGACTTAGGCAATTTTATGAGCGTTTCAAGATGGCGGCCACTTTGAATTAAAGTGCCATTCACAGCCAAACTTCCCTCTGTCTCCTCTGAGTCTATGTGTGCTCCACTAGCATATTCAAATGTTTGTGGCATAGGCCTACCCTTCCCCATGGTCTGTTACAGTAGTGGGAAAAAAAAGAAATGCACTGTTTTGCCTCACTTATTCCAGAATTAATTCGGCCCAAGTCAGGTTCAAAATTTAGTAAATCACAAAGGCATGTTCATAAATTGGCCTAAGTCATCTTATCCTCTTATGTTACACAATTGACTGACCTCATTATTTGTATATCAATAGTAATCTATTGTCATAACCTTTGTGTTTGAAATGATTCATAAATATCATATACTCTATATATGGTTCAGTTTTTTCTGTTTTCTGAACAACTTGAAAATATGACTTAGGCCATTACTTTAAGAGGGTGACGAGGAGAAGGTAGGGATGGAGGAGCAGGGAAGGCGTATAGTTTAAAAGTCTGGCTCTCTTCTGCTCTGTCTTTACAACTCTCAAATCGCACCTGCAGCCCCTTTAAGCATGTTTAAGTCTGGAATATTAATATAAATATATATATATATATATGTATATATATATATATATATATATATATATATATATGTATATATATATATATATATATATATTATTTATATAAGGGCTGTCAGCATAAACACTCAAGATATATCCGGAAACCTTAATGTGTTAATTTATTTGAGAACGAAACCCGCCCAGCCAATTCTTCACTCTGACCAATTTCATCGGCCACTTTGTTTGCCTTTATTTATTCATTTATTTTTTCATCGTGGTGCTTCTTTATGTTTTGTCTACCACCACTGTTGTCATGACAACACGGTGGCGATTATGGCCCTCTGATGGAATAATGGAATATTGTTGAAGGAGCTGTATTGTCTTGCCTTCTATTGCGCCATCAGGATATCATTACATTCTTTTTAGACCCCAGTCCAAGACAGAAAGAATATTTACGCCAGACATAAAAGGACAACTGATTGTTATCATTCTTGTAAAAAGCTAATGATTTTCACAGCTCACTTTTTAGGGGTTATTTATATGATGAAATAATTGTATCTGTTGCCCACACACCACAAACGTCCTTTTGTGTGCATGGCTATGAAAAGCAGAGTGTAGCATTTTTGATGTGGCAGACTCGCCAGTGCTTTCAAACACTTACTGATCTCACCTGGGTCTGAACCATGGCTTCGAGCCTCTCAAGATTTGTATTATTAAGGACTAGAAATAGAGGAAGCAGGGCCGTAATTATATTATATACGGATACAGAGATACACAGAGTGGCTGCCACAGGCCACTTGCTACACTGAGCTCCTCCTATGACCAGGGTGCAGGGCAGGCAGGGTGCAGGGTGCAGGCACGGTGCAGGGCAGGCACGGTGCAGGGCAGGCACGGTGCAGGGCAGGCACGGTGCCAGGATTCCAGTTGTGGATGGGCCACACCAATTGGGGGTGGTCCTTAAATTAAAAACGTTATCAAATCCTTATTTAACCTAATACAAATGACTGACTATTAATATACTGTTATATTATGATATAACAGTATCATCATGATGTGCATGATAGAGATTTGAATAGCTTGATGCTCTTGAAATATTTTGTTGCATTGTAAAAAGTTTCGGTGCATAGGACGGACCTATCCGCGATCGCTCCTAAGGCCTTTTTACAGTACCGCCAAGCCAGTTCGCTCGCGGCTTGGCACAAAGGAACATTCCTCTGCGTCTTTCTCGTAGATCGCACCATCTTTCAAAGTCTTTGTTAAATGCAACTGCGTCACCTACTCTCCCATGATGGTCGGCAGCTCGCGGATTCCACCGTCTCTCCAGTTAGATTGCTCATGTTGATATCGCTGCGTTATTGTCTCTGTTGTAGAGACAACGCTGCAACACCTCTACCCAAGCCTCCCGCAGCCCCTCTGGAGGCGCGGAGCGTCTAATCGCATTTACACCAAAAATAAACCGCCAGTGTGTGTAGGGTCCGGGAGTGTAAAAACGTCTCTTGGTTCTGACCAAAGAAGAGCGCTTTGGAATCTCCATTACGCACCATACCTGGCTGTGGTTTAGCGAGTCACTCTGTAGACCTAAGGCCTATAGAGTGTTAAAGTGGTCAGGAATCGAATATTTCCCACATAGTTTAGTTATGCTCGTGTAACATGAGGCAGACTATTTCAGAATTTTCTGGAATTGTTTTAAGTTTTCAACAATATTTCGATATCATTAGCAACAGACTGAGTTTGGCTTAATATACAAAGAAGATGCATTCAATTGTAGCCTAGGCTACTACGAGATAATAACTAATACAATAGCCTACCGCATATTCAAGGTCATCCACGAAGATAACAGACGTTTAACGCAATTCGGTTCAAGCATCGACAAAGTTTGCTGCATTGCAAAAATAAAGCATTTCAGAAGTTTTTTTTTTTTTTCAAGAAAAGTTTTGGGTGGGCCTGTTGAACAGTGCCTGCCTGCTGCAGGGTGAGTTAGCCGGATTATTCTAGAGTTTAAGGTATAATATGCGCAAAAGTGTTACATGCTGCCATCGAAGAGATCTGCTTGAGTGTACATTGATTATCCAATGTGGCACAGGTGCACAGCCTCACCAAGCAGCAGAGCCTCAATGATATGGAAATTATGATTTTATGAATGGTGATTCTCCTGCAATGTTAGGCTTGATTCCTGTTAGATCGTTAGCTAACCAGCATACATTTTTATTAGTTAGGCTTACATTCTGAGCCAGGGACGTGATTTTCCCTTCAACTAACTGTATATATGCTGTATGTGTCTTAATAAACTTGGAATCTCTCTGAGTATAACTGCCTTCTGTAATATTGATTCCTAAGTATAGACCACCTTCCACAACCCAGATGCAAAAACTCTTCTTCCAAGGGTGGAACTTTACAAAAATGGACCGCAATCCAAATGCTGTGAGGTTAAAAAAGACCAGAATTTTTAAGTGTCTGAGAATCTTAACCCTGTGTCCGTTCTCCATCGCTTCCTAGAAGGAGCTCTCACAAACACACACTTCCTTTGCCAGGTCCCTTTGTTGAGCAAAGTAGACCATTCAAAAAGTGCTTTGCAAAGACTAAATCTAGGACCTTTTGGCTCTAAATTACTTATTTTTGTTTGGGATTTCTTTTCTAGCACACACAGGCATAGTTGTTGATATTTTTTTAATCTGGATCAGAATGATGCAGATTTGTATCCGGAGTATCCCTGATATGTGAACACGTCTGATGCGGTTTATCTCCAGCTGTGTGGTGCTTGAGTGAAAGGGCAGCTCCGGATCATCTCCAGACCAGATTCTCGGAGTCGTGGCTTAATTTATGACACACAAGGAAACAAAAAAGCAAAAAAAAAGATATGTAACATAAAAATCATAACCATACAAAAAACAAAATACTTCAAAATAATTCAATGCTACACTGAAGTTAATCTGTTTTCTTTAAACTTCTTGTGATTGCCACTGTTATTATTAGGTTGCATTTTAAGTAACAAACATAGCCGATAAATAGCCTAACATCTACAATATAAGAAAAAAATACATCCATATATGTTAGAGTTCTGCATTGATTAGAACCATGCAAATTCATTGTTCCTCATTACTTTTGATCACTTTATCATGGAAATTAAGTCTGCATCACCGAAGATCTGCCTCCCGATTAGGAAGGATAGTAATGACACCCATTCATCCTTGTCATCTATATTTTCCCATGAAATTCCTTTCCTTAACCAGCAGGGGGGGAAAACAAAAGCAACCAGAAGGGTTAATGTTCTGTTGGTGATGATCTCAGAATGTGTCAAGTCCCCACTGACGTTTGTCATTCTCACTTCCTCACCGTTCTCGTAGTAACACGACTGGGAGGTAGTTTCAGTCCATTGCATCATCCATTTTCAGTTCAGTTCCCTTAGTTTTTTCTTAATGATTCCTAGAGCTGGTGTGCATTCAGATATCTCTCTTAAGATGTAGATATGTCTTTTTGAAGAACATTCCTTTGCCCTCCAACATTATCCACAGGAAAAGGATTTGCGTTCCAATCAAAACAGAGAAAATGAGCTCACCCAACTTTTAATTAATATATAGTTGGGGAACAGATGGTAAAATACTTTTTTATCGTGCAGAGTCAAGAATACATTAATTTCAGTACATTTGAGAAAAAAGCACTTCACTAACAACTGGTTGTTGATGCGTGTGTAGAATCATTGATTCGATTGGCTTTCATCATCAAACCACTGACAAAAAAGGAAATGAATCGAAAAACTAGCTGATGTTCCAAACCATGTAGCGAACAATTAAATATTATCATACTGTTATATCAACGAAGAAAATACCCTCGAAAAAAAAGACATCTAGGCACAAAACAACCTTTGGTGGGTTAGATATCAAAACTGCCACATTGCCTCTAGATGCATTGTATTGTTCTGTGTAAGGAATAATTTGTGCAGAGCAAGGGCTTGCCTTTACCGCCAATTATAGTATATAGTGTAACTAAAGAATAGCAGGTGAAAACAAGCCTTTACTAGGACTTTTACATCCACCCTCCACCCACTTTGTATCTCAAAGTAAGACAGATTTGAGACCTGGCCTTCTATCCCTTAAGGCATGACCAGATAAGGACATTTAAGTACATTAGTGAGTAGATCATACAATGTGTAATACACAGCTCAAATATCACCTCCAATATGTTTAGGTATTTGAGATTTTTTTTCCTTCAAAAAAACAGCATATACTGATCCTAATATAGAACGATATTTCCATTCTACACGCTATGACCACTTTGAAACCGAGGTCTTCGAGAGTATACATCTCATAGGTACTTGTAACTCTCTCGTACCTTAGTTTCAAAGTCGAAAGTTCCCATGCTTCACGCGCTTTGAACACTTTGAAACCAAGGAACAAGAGTGGGCATAAGGTATGTATGGCTCTCACATTACTACCAATATCCATCCACATTTACATTTCGTTGGGCAGCACTAACAACTGAGGCTGAGAAATATTGAAGCATAAAATCAAAATAGGTATAGCTTAAAAAAATATATGATTGTTGCAAAACAACAACCAGAGAGAAATCGATGAAGTGTGAACCATTAATATTACATGCCACAGTTCTTATATAATATATTCAAAGAAATTCCATAGTTATAAAAAATATCAATGCGTTGCTACATTTTAAATATAACTTAAATATCAATTGGATAATAAATTATTATCCAATCAACTGATTTGCGTTTGGTGGAGGGGAAAAAATGCCGGAAGTAGACAGAACTTTGAAAGATGGTTTGTCGTGCTTCAACTGTCTCCTCGCTCCTGGGCCGCACAGATTGGAGAATAAGCGGCTGATGACCCATATGGCGCCGGTGGTGTGAAGATGAGCTCGTGTCACTCAGCGAAACGAGGAGCACATGCGTTCCCACAAACGTTTCGTAGCATGTCCACATGCTGCTCACTGCCTTCATTGCCTCCACCCTTTCAAGAAGACGTATACCGTTCATGGTGGGGTTCCACATTCTTGGCATTACCATCCACAAAACACAATGAATGATATTCGTATGACTTTCATGCCAACTAGACCTCTGGTGAAGACAATCTATCTGGCTTGGCGTAGGTCAGGATCTACCCCCAAAGGGGCCAAGACAATTCTCACAAACAAACGTGACCCAGGTTGAGAATAAGCCCAGCGGATCAGTGAGAAGGATCACGCTTCCTGGGGAGAGGTGTGTGGAGCAGCCCAGCGTTCCACAAAAAAATCTCCCTGTGCTTTGATCAGCGATGCGTCTCTAATTGGAGGGAGCTCTTGAGAGTCATTCGCGGCACCGTGCAGAGGTCACGTTTCTCCCATACTCCACAGCCATTCTGCTCCATTCCACATGGAGTTGTTTACAATTGGACTTTCCCTTTATTTTCGTGTTGCCTTGCGCAAACTACCTACAATCCTTTTGTTAAGCTACCGAGGCTATAGGTGGCAGTCGGACACACTCATCTGTGCCTTGGCTCAAAGAAAAAGTGAGGCCCTCTTTCCAGGGGTGTATTAAAGGAAATTGCATGACTCAAGTGAGAAAGCAAAAATGAAGGAATGAAGGGCAACAGGGGGATTATAGGAAAGTAAGTATGCATTTGTCTTTGGGGAATAATAGCCATTGCAAAGTAAAGAAAGAGAGATATGGAAATAAATAAGTAAATGAAGGACAAAGAAACCATTGGTTTATAAACGTAAGAACACTTATATAAATGTATTCCAATGCAAGTATTAAAGTAATGGACAATAGCTTTATATTTCCCAGGGCTCAGACAAAAACTTAAATTTTAGGTTGTTTGGTTTTGTTGATTATCGTCAGACTAATGAATCAAGTATCGGATTTATTGCAAACATTTAGCTGTATTTACTGATTTGCTGCAATACATTTTTCTATTTATTTTATAAGCTGATTCGGGCTGACCAGGCACCGTTTACAATAAGCTTACCTACTTGGCACCTCGGTAGATTGAATATAACATGATTATTTTAAGACTGGTTCAACTGATGTGAAGCTATACACAGCATTCTCTCTCTGCCATTGTAAAACACATCAGGAATGTGTTCATCGTCATTAAAACAATGGCTTCATAATGTTCACTGCTCTGGGATCGTGGTACAGCTGCTCAGTTAGCTTTTTGCGCTAATTGATTGCCTCTGGGATTTTCAACAGGGGGCAATTTTTCCTTGAGATACAACACATACCAATACACTCCATGTATTGGTATGCGCCTATGGGCGCTTATTTACACGTCTGTGTGTGTGTGGGCTTGTGTATCAAACAAACATTCGGTGTATTCTAATAAAGAATTAAATAAGTTGCTATGCATGCTGTCATTTTTATTCATGCAAGTTCTTGAAAGGGGCGTATTGTTGAGTGCTAAGAAGACGGCAAGGTTCATACGAAGGTTGAGTTGAATATAGCTTTAAGGGAAGGCCTTAATGAAAGCCCAGACAAGGATTCATTCCCTGTCAAACAAAAGAGCAGGGATCCCATTCTTCGTCAGGAAATAATAATCCTGGGATGATTCATGTGGAGGATAGCATTTGGACTAATACCCTTCCATGTCTGTCTTCCTTGTGTTTTTCTTCTGCTTGATGAGGAGTGGAACACGGTCTACGTAAGCTAAGACAGATGCCCCAGTGTTGGACACAGAACACAGATGGATGAAACCTCAAAGAGCCAGAGATGGTCGTTGGATCTCTCCTGTCTTTCCATGATATCTCCAACACACGGCGACAGACCTAAGGAAAGATCAAATGCGGCAGGAAGCAGAGATTTAGCCATTCAGCTCTGCCCTCACAGGCAGCCTGGCCGACAATAAGGAATGCGTGCAGCAGATATGGCCGATGCAATGAACACGGGGTTCTGGGAGGTACGGATCGGTGGTAATCGCCACTCTCCCCCACGAGCTGCGCCGCGGTATGGAAGCTCTGATCTTCCTCTGACCATCACTCCCCCGATCCCCTCGCAGCTGGACGGGGTCAGGGGCTTCACCCTCCCCTCCCTCCCCTCTATGGTGAAGGAAAAGTGAAGAAAGGAAGAAAAAAAAAAAAAAGGGAAGGAAAAGAGAGGAGTGAAAAAAACAAAACACCTCACTTATCAGTTCCTCAACATCTGCCGGCACAGCAGGTCTTTGCACCCCGTCCGCCCCCGTTCCCCGCCCCCCCGCCCGCCCCCTGCCGCCCCCACGCTGGCCGGGTCAGCATGGCATCCGGCGAGGTGATTTAAACCAACAGTGTGATTGCTGCTGGCGCCAGACAGAGGCTGAGGACGTGCCCGCCGCTTCCATTGTCCATCATTGCGGCGGCCGCCATTACCGTCAAAGGACCACAAGGCAAGAGCCCGCTGCCCTAAAGCGGGGGGCGCCGTGCAGCGAAACAGCAATTTGGTCGAGAAGACAGGCACAGCCCGTACGACGGCAACGGCGAGCCCCTCCCAAACTACTGTTGGCATAGGGAGTGTTGTTCTTCGGTGTGTGTGATTGTGCATGGAAAAATGTGACGATGGCTCTCTCAGACCTGCTGTAGCTTGGCACACGGTGGGCGGCGGTGCACACACAGACACACGCAGGCGTGCACGGCACTCCTTGTGGGTGTGTGTAGTGTAGTGGACTGGTGCGTGGAGTTGGCCAGGACTGTGACTAATAGGTCAGATGTGTCCATTCCAGCTGCCCGGGGTACCCAGCCGTGCGCGGTGTGTGGCATCAGACCGGTCATGCATATCCAGCCCTATCAAACCTAAAAAATCAGGACAGCCTTAAAAAAAAGAAAAGAAAAGCTCTTTCATTTTTACAACAACCTCCGGGCTTGTGACTGTGGGTTCTGCGGCGGAAATGGAATGTTCCGGGCATTCTAACTGGACTCCCGCCTCCGTGCTTTTTCATCGCCTCGGTGAGAGCCTTTGAGGCGAGGAGATGAGGGGGGGTGGAGATAGAGAGAGAGAGAGAGAGAGAGAGAGAGAGAGAGAGAGAGAGAGAGAGAGAGAGAGAGAGGGGATCAGAACGAAAGCAAGCCAGTGAGTCAGTGTGTAGGTGAGAGAAGTGAGTGAGCAATCAAATAATAGGAAAGTCCCTTTGTACAACAATACCAATATGTATGTGTATATATATATATATATATATATATATATATATATATATATATATATATATATATATGTATATGTAAACATATATAATGTATGTATGATTATACAAAGGACCTTCCTTAACCTTGACTTACTTATTGTAAGTCGCTTTGGCTAAAAGCACCTGCTAAATGCCCTAAATGTAAATGTGAAATTATTTATATACCATATCCCTTAAAATGAGATACGATCCATACAGTGTTAGAACTTAGAACGACTTTGAACTGAGGAAGGCTAAGAGAATCCTTTGCATTTATTTCCAACCAAGAGATGCATCGCATCGCTGTCTCATTTCATACCTTGGCATTACAAAATCCAGTCCTGGTCTGCACCTTAATCCCGGTCATTATTCAGGGTTTGGGGAGGACAAGGCGGTGTCTGACCACCATGTAAACAAGTCGCTGCGTCGTCATCACTCCATAGATAGCCCCCCTGCCCCCCTCCCTTTTAGCCCCCAGCCTTTAGGAGACAGATGAATGGGAGCTGGGTAGTAAAGCATGGAGGCACATTTTACTGCTTCTTTCCTAGGACACAGCCTAGACCCGGGCCTGCTGTGACGATGCCAGCGATAAAACAGATTCACGAAGCATGTCAGTGATATAATGTGCTACCCCTGGATTTCAAAAGCCTTACATTTTTCCTGTTTTTTATTTTTTTCTCAAAAGGTCAGCACATCGATGCCAGGTGCCCCACACATGCGTATACGAATGCACTTGCGTCATGAGTGGCTCAACCACAATCTTCTATCATGTTTGATAGCATTATTTAAAAAGGACATGATGCCAAGTTAATGACATTCAACTTCTATGCCATGCCATTTCAGGACTGATAATTTGAGGCCACAAAGCCAACATAATTACATTATATAAATGAAATTGTTCAATGCCGCCAAGATAACTCTTATGTATTTTTCGCTGGGTGAGTGTTAATTAACACGGCGTTACTGTCCGTGGTACTTGTCATTTCTTTGTTGGACTGGAGTTTATTCAACTTTCAAAATGTGAAGCAGCTTTTATCACTTTGCGGTACAATAGGAAAATGATTGCCCGTGATCTTTTTTCTCCTCCTTCTCCCCTCTTTATTCTCCGCCAAACATAATGGGAAAGACTTAACATCATTCAAAACATGAATCTGGATAAATTGGCTGTGCATTTTAAATGTTAAACTTGTTTTTCTTTCGCTATAATTAATTTCAGGACCTGTGTGCACCTTTTCAAACAAAGCAAAAGCCTAGCAAATTAAAAGTCACCTGATGTGGGGTCAGGAATAGTTCTTGCTCTGGCTGTGGTCGTTTCCATGCAGACAGCTCTCTCTACCTCTCTTTATGTTGTCCTTTCTTTAAGGATCCCCTTCCCTACCTAGCTACGTGTCCGCGCGTGCGTGCAGGGCCTATTGTTTATAATGTGAATACGAACTAAGGTTCTCATTGATTCTGTCAGGGAGGTGAGTCCTCAGGGTTTTTCAGATGTTTATGCAGAAGCATGGTGATGCTTGCTAAGTGGAAAGGGACAACAAATCGATGAGGAGAGGGGAGGAGAAGGGAGTGAAAGCGATTCGGGCGAGTTCCAGACTTGTTTTTCGAATGTGTTTTTCTGCTCTTCAGATAGGAACCAGGCGAGAGGCGCCAGCTAGCTTCTGCGGCGGGTTTTTCTGATGGCCATGAGTTGCAGCTGAGCGGGGACTTCCTCTTCAGATGGCAACGTTCCCGTACGGTGGCCCAGACACAAACACCGCAGCTCCAACCTGCTCCCGACCGCTTGTGACAAAATGGTTATTTTCACTTGCATTGCATGAGTATACCCTACCCTGGGGTCCGACAATCCGTACCATTGGCCCTTGAGGATATTGTGGAAATCGTATGAATATATTGCCCAACATTTTACAATGCAGTACTGTTGAATGAAAGTAAATAGCATTTGACTCGCATTCGATTCTTCATAAAGTCAAGTAAGAACTTCAAAAGTTGGATTGGGCATAGACTATCAATCACAGGACAAAACCTAGCTTCCACATGTGATGTTATATGATGATTGGGGCTGATTGGGCAAACATAATGAGCACTAACTAAGTTATGCGCTGCTACGTTCTTATAGTAAGTTGTTCAATTATAGTAGTGATGGAGGGAAAATATATACATTGTGATTCTTTGCTTCCACAATACTTGTATTGGCAGATTGACCTGAAAATCTGCAAACATAAATCAGTAATTTTAGCAAATGAACTGTGCCTTCCTACAGAGGGCCCAATATTGTATTTGCAGATGGTTAATCGCTACATTATAATTCTGTCCTAGCCCAATTTACACGTTAGACAACACAAAAGATAAATCACACCATAAACATTTTTCATATCGCGTAATTCACAGAATTGCTATAGGCAATATAGACATATTATATTGGCCCTAAAAATGTTGTGTAATATTGTACTGTGAGTGCCCTGCGGATTTCAGTGCCTAAACTTATTGCTGAATGTTGCTATGGTTCATCCAGGATGGAAACTTGCGCATTAAAATGGTGCTAAAGAAACATAGTTAATGCTTGCCAGATCCATAACACAAGATGGGTAAATGAAAGCAAGCTTTGTGCTTTCGGCTTTTGAATATAATTATAAGAGTGAAAGTTAAAGATAGTCGTATTGATCCGTGTGTGTCTGGCCAGCCCTTCCTTGTTATAGATGCCATATTTGTTCCCAACACAAAATTGGCTTCTACATGCAACCAATGGAAATAAACATGGTCAATGTTTTCCGAGACTATGATATAGAATTTCTATGCAGTGACTCACGATAATTAATTATCACAAAAGGTTATTCAGCTTGTGTGCAATTAAATTGAATGTTTACTGCAATCAGCAATCATTCACCCTGTGCAGAAAACGACAAATTAATTGCTAGCAATGAGTGTAGCCAGTTTTTAGGTTGTTATTTTGTTTATGCTTCGCTGTAGTTGGAATCAAGTGTTTTTATCATAATTGATGGAAACAGTTTTTCTTTTTTTACAGTAAACAATCTACTAATCACGCGTTTCGGTCGAGTGCCCAGAAACCCCACAGTGGTTTGGAGAGGCTGTGACTGCTGACAGCCAGATGTAATCATATAGTAGCGGATCAAGGCAAGGAGGGTTAAAACGATTTTTATCTTTTTACATAATGTACTGTGCTGTCTTTGTGGACCTTCCTGTGTCTTGAATAAAGTTATAATATATGTGCAAGGAAACGGCCGATGCAAAAGCCAATTTTTTTTTTAATTAGTAATAAATAAAATCATTTCAAATTCAGACATCTTAAGTCTCGATTGTCAAAATGTCAGTGTGCAGTATCTTCGAACAGGACGGCAGAGACAATGTTGAGGTCATTATTTGAGAATGTAAAGAATGACGCCCAAAAAATCTATGATTAAAATTTGCCTCTGATTGGGTAGCAGCAGTCACAAATCGGAGAGCACAAAGGAGAACAGAGAGAGAGAGCGAGAGGGAACAGAGAGAAACGGAGAAAGATAATAATACTGTTAATACGATTGAGAGTAAGGGCAATGAGCAAGTGCCATTGACTCTTCCGGTTGCCATGGTGAGGAAGCCACAGTATGGACGCAGTGTATGTGTTAAAAGGGGACAAAGCGGCCATTCACCGCCGCCTTCCCCCTTTACAAAACCAACAAGACGCCTGGCTGTGGTGATTGACACACAAGCCCATTGGCCACGTTCCCACCGGAACATACATCAACCTTGCCGGTCGGCATCCCTGGTCTGCTATTAGGGCTCTCTGTAGGTCATTTCAAATGGATGAACCATGGCAAAATACTAAATGACATTCACACAGGAGCTTTCACCACCGTACACACCACGATGAGCTGTGAGACACAGTCCCAGCCAAGGCGTCTGGCCCACTGACGCGTGCGGCTGGAAATTATTCAGAGAAAAAATACCTCCAAGGTGGAAATAAGCCCCCTTTATTCGATATTGATTTACATTTTTTTATATAAAAAATTACTTACATTTAATACATTTCTTCAAAATACAAGCAGCCAAACGACATACAAATCAAATACAAAATTATAAAATTTCTTATATCTATGATCTTCCTTTTCTTCTGAATGTAACAGATGTGCGTTGTGTATATAGCTCTCTAAATAATTATTTTTGCCTGTAAATCCTCCTCCGTCAGCGTCCATAAGCCGTCCATCGATACACAAGACATGAAAAATATGCTATGCAATATTGCCCCTTTTGTCCGTTTACAGTACACGATACAGGACTCTGTCTCAGAACATTCAAGGTGGGCCTCAACCTGTTTTTAAGACGTTGAAGTTGCAAAGTGGACATGGGGGGGGGGGGGGGGACACAATGAAACACAAAAGGATTAAGCCGTTAAGTCGAATGGTCCAAACTTTAGGTTGAAAAAGCAAGAGTGACCGCTTCATTACTACAGATATCAATTTTTATATCATTGCCACGGCTTGAATTTTGCAAATTTTTGGAAATACTTATATCTTCCAGGGCTCATTCTACATACCAACAAGTCAGTGGCTCTTCCAATTATAGAGAGTCTCTGTGAGGGGGATTCCAGGATGCATATCATCCAGTTAAAAAAGACCACGGTTGTGACATCACTGCTGGCACTGATTGCAATTGGCTAATTTTTAGTAGTGGTCGTTTTTTCAAGTGATTTCTCACTTACATAACATCACACACAGAAAGACCCATATTGAAACAGGTTTTTTAGACCCCTTCCCCTTTAAAATACTCTATAGTAAATAAACTATCCATGGGACTACTCTTTACAAAAATGGTCATCCACCTTGGTTCGTTACCCTCGGTCTGAATGGGCTCACTCCACGCCAACGAGAGACATACGGATATTGGTACAAATATAAGCACTGTTTCTTTAAAGTTTTCAACTGTGCGCACATGTGAGTTCTGGTGTTAATAAATGTTGAGCTAGTCAGCAGCGTTTTACGTCACCGCAATACTGTATAGTCGCGGTATGTGCGGTGACATATATTTCGACACACATTAAAAAGCAAATGAGAAAAATTAACCAAAAACCGAAAAATAACTGAATCAAACAAAATTGAAGTTTGAAACCTTTTAGCCCACAAATAAGACTATGCTGGATGCTAAAAAATAAGAGCTGCTAAATGCTTAAAAGAAACAGAAAGAGCCCGATAGGAAATAGAAAATTCTTGTTTTGTTTCCTCTCTTCATTTTATACATTTTGTACACAGCGGTAAAAAAGGAGTAGAAAGGTTAAAGTCAGGCTATGCGGCGGTTTCACGAATCGTCCCCTCTAGTTTCTTTGGGAGTAGCTCTCTCCTCTCGTCGATGTTGATGACTGGCTTCCTACAGTTCTGTCCGTCCAGGTATATCTTTGCATATACTGGGTTGGAGTAATTCATGGGCTGTAGAGACACAAAGGGGAAGAGGTTATCTTAAGCATCTCTTAGGTCGCATAAAATGTCCTGCAATGAATCGTTGTCTACTTTGCCAAGTTGCCTTATAGTCGTGTAGTGGTGAAACTGGGAAACAAATAAGTCAGAAAGAGTCAGACAGGGCAATTGAAGCAGTGCAGAGGGAGCAAGACGCATGCATATTAGTGAAAGTGAAAGCACTGTCCGCCGGTATCCCCTCCTTAGAAACCTGTCCGCAAAATACAGTCCCTCCAGGATTTTGAGCCTTTTTCTTGTGATTGTTGCGGCCAATAATGCTGTGGTGAAATGGTGAATGTTTTGCAATAAAGTAGGTAAAGAGGGAGAACATTAGAATATTGATGATTTCAAATATATATGATGATTTACTTGTTACTTGTTTTGTGTTTAGGTTAGTTTACCCTGAAAAGGTGATAGTTACATATAAAGTTCATAGAACCCAGATTTTTATTGCGAAACATGATATCTACCCCATGGACACCTCATGAACAGATTTAGAGCTATTCATGATTTACTTTGGCATGTCATTTAAGTCGAGGATTAGCCCAAAAAGGGCTTCGGGCTGAATAGGTTTAACGGTAGAAGTTTTGCAGACATGCCTGCTTGTTCATAACCGTAAAGACGTTTTGTTTATTGACGTGACTTTTTGTAAGGGGAAGAGTGATGAATATCGAGGGAAAGTGCGACGATGGTCACTTTATGCAGACATGCGGTGATTAAACAAATATGGAAACTCATGCAATTTCTCAGGGTTAATTTGATATGGCGTGATTTGACGCGATCGGGAAATCCTGGAGGCTTGCATGTAACAAGCTCACTATTCCATATCGGTCTCACTAAGACATGACAACCTATCCCCCCTCCTTCAATATTCAAACATGACTCCCTGTGGAAACACAAATAACGTCAATAGTAGTTAGCCATTCACCTGTCCAGGAATAACCTCCTTGGGCACAGTGTGGATGCCCAAGGCACGAGGGTCACTGGATTTTACACACCAGCCCTGCAACAGAACCAGAGTAGCATCGCTGAGGACCAGGGCCCAGTACACTAACCTCATGAGACAAACTTGGGATGGATGACTGAAAACGGGTGGGATTCTTTTTTTTCTCTTAACATGTACACAAAAAATATGATCTGTTATAAGTCAAGCTACTCAAGGTAAAGACCAGAAAGAAACCATCCGTCTTTAAGAAGACAACATTTTTGGGGGAAAAACAGGGGACTTGTTAGTATTCAAGTCAGCAGAACAGTAGTGGGAAAAAAAAAGATAGGGGAGAGATTGGAGCGACAATAGCACATGTCAAAGTTGGCCGGGCAAAAAGCAATAGTATTAGGGCTGGGGAACGCTAGGCGGCGAGATAACAACATCAGTGAAGGTGCTATGATTTGTTTGATATGCTGAGTGTTAGCAAGCCCCTGAACCCCATGTACAGAATACATCAGCGACCAGATAAAGGCTCCCTTGGCACAGAGTACCTGCATAGGAGTAATGCCTTTCACACAGAAACACACACACACACACACACACACACACACACACACACACACACACACACACACACACACACACACACACACACACACACACACACACAGTCTGGCCCGGTAGCTTATCATGGACCTGGACTATTACATTTGCGAGTGGTACAGAGACTACAATAATCTAAACACACAAGAGCTGTGAGAACTTGTAGTTCAAAACATATCGGTCACTATATAGAATGCTCCTTTTTTTAACGGGTTCGAGATCCGCACCAGAGCCCAAAAAGGCCCTGGATGTGCACAAAAGACACATTTTACAGTTGCTCAGCATCCAAAACGGTGAACATATGGACGTTGTGGTCTCCCGTGGCTTATTAAAGGTGACATATTATACCACCAGGTGTGAGTGGGATTAGCCGTTACAAGCCGTTTTTGAAAATCGGCCTCTTCTGACATCACAAGTGGGCGTGTCCGCTTAGATGTGGGCTGGATAGATCAGTCCACCAGCCTACACGGCGCGCCGTAGAAAACGTTGCTCATCTATCCATCATACATCTAGGAGGACACGCCCACCCTATGATGTCAGAAGGGGCCGATTTTCAAAACGGCTTGTAACGGCTAACCACCATCACACTTGGTGGTGTAGTATGTCACCTTTAAGGGGACGGTTCTGCTCCCTCATGGGTTTCATCAGTCAACACCACTAAGGTGGTGGAGCCCACGGACCTTGTGCGGGTCCAGTGTGAAGTTGGGTCTGAGCAGGCTGCCGGCGTCTGCGTGGTTGTCGTGGTCCACCTCGTACATGTTGTAGGAGGGGTTGCCGATCTCCACGTTGATGCCGCCGTTGGTCATGGGCTGGCGCTGCACACGCTTCCCCCTGCAGGGAGGGGGGTGGGGGGGGGGGATCAAGTTAAGACCAGGCAGGACCCTCTTTGGTGAGAAACCGTGAGGCTAGAGGGCCCTGGATCTCTCAGAACCATGTGGCGTGTTTGTATGTATGTGTGTGTGTGTGTGCGCGCGCGCGTGCATGCGTGCGTGAAGGAGAGGCCGCGTCGGTCGCTTGAGGTTACAGACTGACACCACGCAAATGAATTACACTTTCACACATTCTGTTTGTGTGGGGCTTTGGGTCCACAATGCCGTCGTCAGACTGGACTCTACAGCAGTGGGGTCAGGGAAAGAAAAGTGAATTCCACTGAACTCGATGTATAATGAGGCTTCAATTATAGTGCTGGATTAGAGGAGGTTTAAAAGAAATGTTCCAGCCAGGATTTCAGGTTTAATACAAAACAACCAAGACACGCCTCACAATACCTTGATCCGCCCTTTAAGCCTGCTGTACACCATCAGACTACAGTGTCAGTCAGCCCCAGGCCCCCATAGGCCACCAGCCAAACCGTAGCCATTGTTTCTGTTCTACCTGACAACTTCATCCTTCATTCAATACAGAGACACTTTACAAAGCAGCTTCTGTCTGTCTGCACAGACACCACTTGCTAGCAGACAGCAGCAAATATATTATAGATGTGTGTTTGTGTGTTGTTGTTTTTTTTACCTCTGCCTGCGTTTGCAGATGAAAACTCCGGCCACCACTGTCACGATCAGGATGACCAGCAGCACCAGTGGTACAATGATGGCTATGCTCCCTGAGAGAGAGCGAGAGTCAAAGTGAGAGTGAGAGTGAGAGTGAGAGTAAGAGAGAGAGAGAGAGAGAGAGACAAGAGATGGGAGAGGATCAGAAAGAGGTCAGATGCTATTCTATGAAACACCAGCTGTGTAATGCAGACCATCTTTTCTTTTATTAAAATGAATTCACACAAGCCCACAGGCATACATATACATGCATACACAAACACACACACACACACACACACACACACACACACACACACACACACACACACACACACACACACACATACACACAGAATACTGTTATGTATTTTCACAAAGTCATTCTTGAACATCATAATTAACAGATGCAAAATCGCTGTAGGATACTTTGTTTATGTATAAGGATTATACATAGCAACAGCGCACACACAGACACACACACACACACAGACACACACACACACACGCGCGCGCGTGCTCGCTCTAATAAAAGCTCTGGATCTGCTGAAATCCATTATGGCTGGTCAATAATGTTCTCCGTCTGACACTCAGCAGTAGCAACGGCAGCAGGGAGATCAATGTGTTGTTTAAAAACACGGCTGGCAGATCCACCACCTAATGATCGAACAAGGTGCTAATTGATAATAGGTAGATAATAGGCTGCATATGCGACGCTATTTCACGGGCCACCGTGGGGGCAGGCTGTGGGGGCCGGGGGGTACCCACCTCCAGTGGTGTTGTCTGATCTGCTGCTCTTGGGGGCGGGTCGCTCGCACTGGGTTCCTGCCCAGTTGACCGAGCACCTGCGGGAGGGTTTGGAGAAGAAGGTGGAAATAAAGGCTGGTTAGCTCGCCACGCGCTGCCCGCCCCTCGCTTCAAACTCAGAAAACCACTGCTGAGGAACCAGGCTAATTATTCTACTTAGTGAGCGGGCCTTGTGAGAAGTGCACACTAAATCTCGCTGGGGATAGGGGGTTTATCATTATGCATTCTAACGAGCTGCTGGATACAATGCAAACAAGCTATACGTCGATGTGGCCTCTGAGATGCGGGCATTCAAACTCAAGGGTTTGAATATTGATCCGTGAAGGGAGACAAAAGGACACAAGGAGGCAGAGGAAGATGGCGACGAGGGCAATATGCCGCCGCCGCCTCATTTACACCGTGGATGGGATCCGATGGGAGGAAATGCATGGCCATCGTTAACGGGGAGGTGATATCCAATTTGGCATGATTGACGCAGATGGCCCCGCGAAGCATGAGTGATCCGACGCGACGCACGCTCGGCGATGATAGAATGAAATTACGCCAAATGACATGCACTGCGAGTGTCAGGACATCAAGTTATCATAAATAAGAAGGCGCCCCCCCCCCCCCCCCCGCACGTGCGTCAAATGAATCTCACCCTCGCAGGGCAGGAAATGTCACAGTGAGAGCCCGGCATGAATTTTGATGAGCAGTAGGGGGGGGGGGGGGGGGGGAGGGGGGGGGGGGAGTGTGTGTGTGTGTGTGTGTGAGGGAGCGTTGTAGAGTTGGAGAGGGGAGCAAAGCTAAACAGAAGAACACAGCGGGCTGGAGGTAGGTGTTCAGTTCCTCCTTCGGGGATGGCATAAAACCATCCCGACAGTCAGTCCTTCCCAGGAAATTAACAAACACCCATGTCCCCCCCACCCCCCCCCCCCCCCCCATCGATTGAAGGAAAAGGGTTCCGTTGGCCTGCCGTGAGTGTGTCTCAGTGCCTGCAAGTCATGGTAGTTTACACAAACACACACACACAAGCACGCACACACACACACCCTGTGGGACTGAATGGCCGTGGTGGGTGGGTGAGTGAGTGAGTGGGAGGAGCGGCTAGTGCGGACGTGCCACAGAAGGGACTGCACTTTACACTGGACTGGGTGGAGTGGGAGAGGTGGAGGGGGACGGCGAGAGGAGGCGGGTGGTGGGTTGGGCGGCGCGGCTCTGGAGGGATGCGGGTGGGCGCGGTGAGAGAGAGGGAGGACCTACTTGCAGCGTGGTTTGTTAGGGGCCGTTATTGTGCATATCCCCTCATTCTGACAGAAGTAATCGCACGGGTTGGCCAGCTCATCGCAACGCTGGTTCTTGAACCCTGATGTGCAGCTGCAGAAACACGGGCGGTGTGGTGTGATCAGGAAGGCAGCGGGAATCGTAACACAGATGCAGAACACAGAATGCGGTCACGCTAACGGTTCTTCACGGCAGCACGACCGGGCCGCTGATAACGTCGGCCGACGCACGGCGCGCCTCACGCCTTGAGGCGCGCAATTAGGTTGCAACGCCCCAACACATGGATTTGTCTTTGCCTTATGAAAAATGCACGCCTACAAAAAAGCAACTGTTAGGAATACATAGCATCCCCAATCAATTCCCATCTGTCTCGTGGATCTGCAAAGCCCGAGATGGATCTGCTGGAGGAAAAACAGGGGGTTATTAGTCTTGGTTCAGGATTACCTTTAATAAATCGGGAGTTTAAATGAAGAACGCGATAATGATTGGACAATAAGCAATGTTAATGTGTTTTTGTATTCGATTTACAAACTAAAGTACCCTGGAGTCGATTGTGCAGATGGAGAGAGGAAAAAGATTTAAAAGTATGGTTACATTTTATTCAAGCCCAGGCAGGAGTCAACTACTGTGTGGAGGCTGAGGAAGTAAGCTGTGGCAAACGCTATGAAGATAGGGAACACGCTGTTCTGCATCCTTTTGGAATAATGTCTGATAAGCCCTGTAGTCAGCTTAAACAAGCTTAGTCTTAGGTAAGGCTTTGTACTGGTGCACACCAAGACGTTGAGATTATTCCTTCCTTTGTCGATTCCAAGAAAGGAAGGCTAATGGCCAATGTCTTAAAATAGGCATATCAAAATGGGTTCAGACGTCGGTATCTGCTGAAATGAGAAATAAGTCACTTATAATTACTATAGCTTGGCAATTTGAGCCAATCAGAAAGAGCACATGCGAAAATATAAACATATAAAGGCTATATATATTTATGTACAAAAAATAATTACATATGTGCTGGAGTGCTGGATGGAAAAGAATGAAAAAATCTACTTCATGATGACAATCATGAGTTTTGAAGATATTTGACCTTTGATGCATTATCTGAGAAATTATCATTACAATTGGAATACCCCAATCCTGGGAGGATTCCTCTTTTTGCCTTGATGAAATACCCATTTACCAGCATAAGGTCAAACATTTATGATTTCTTGACAGATATATCAATCATTTCACCTAATCTCGGGTCCTTGGAGTCAATGAATAAACCACATTACGGGGGTCCGTTAAGCTCATGAAAAAGGAGATGGGGAACATTTGCATAGAAATTGATTCCATTCTTTAGACTGTTGAATGATGACCACACATCCCGCCTTAACCATATTGGATGACGGGTCGTATAAAAAACACACAAAAAATTACAACAGGGCTGCCTTTCTGAAATTGAGGTTTCTTTCTTATTAAAATGTTTGTCAGTAGGGGGGCTCGCTAACAGCCTTCACGTCACTCGATTATCGTTGAAATATTGTCAATCCGCGTCCGACCGACCGACGTCGCACATTAACCTTCGGTATCTGCCAGTCAAGCCTTTTGTCCTCGCCAAGTTAGCTGCCAGCGGCCTTGACGCCACCGACAGGCCGCTGGCGCGATGCGCGTCGCCCTCAGCTCTCTTCGAACACTTCTAAGACCCGTCGCCGCCTACAGCCTGCGCGTCCGACTGACATTAGCGCCGAGCGGTTCGTGACGGCGACATTGTTACAGTTTCCCAGTACGATAAGCTTTGATGGGATTCAAATCCAGTTTGCTAATAGCCTGCACCATGCGGTGAAGGGTTGTGTGTTCTCTTTTCCTCACAATGTGGCAGAGAAGAACCATAGATGAGGCCCTCTCCGGTGCAAAGGTGTAGCGTTAAACATGGGAACTTTGTGGCATGTTTCTTAACATCAAGGTGCCTTAAACCCCCGGCAGCGCGAGATGAAACGCTGAGCGTCCCCGGCGCCGTAGCTGTGTGAGCTCTTACTTAGCCCCCCGCTGCGGCTCGCGACCGCCAGTGTCAAACGTTCCTCCGACTTAGGGATCCTTCCCGAGAAGGACGACATCTCAAAGCCCTGTACCTCTCCTCTCAGCGGGGGGGTCCGGGTTGGCACCATGAAGACATCCAAGGCCCCGCTCCCTGGCAGCCCTGTCTGCCAGGGTGCTGTCGAGCCCGGAGTCTGAACCGGTACGGACGGGATTCTATCTGCCTCCTCCCCCCCCCCCCCCCCCCCCCCCCCCCCCCCCCTTCTTCTTCACACCAAACACAAAAACACAAACACACACACACACACACACACAGACTTCCCCGGAGCCTATTAAGCGGTGACTTACTGGCAGAAGGGTAGGTTGGTGTCGGGGTCCAGGTGACAGGTGCCGCCGTTGTAGCAGTAGCCGTCACACAGCTGACAGCTCGCTGCTATCCGGCCGTTGGTGCAACTGCAAGGAACACAGACATAGCGGACGCTAGTGACACCGCGCAGCCTAATTGTACTCATACGCACCAAGTCAACACGTTTTTTTGAGGTCAACATCGGTACAACGTGTCTGGTTAACGCCTTAATTAGCAAAAAGCAAGTTTGGGATATTTTGAGAAGCACTTTAAGCTTGTGTCAAAAGACCATACTAAAATAATTGCTTGAGATTATGTAGCCTGTTGGATCCAAACGCGCTTGGAGGGAACTGTGTGGCAGTTATTTACAATTAAGAGAAAATAATTTGGCCTCATTATTGTGTGTTAATGTTTGAATCAGCGGATCTTTCAGGGAAAAAGCAAGAAAACAAACATCCCAATGGTTGTCATTTTTATGCCAAAGATTGGAAAAATACAAGTTCCTCGTTAATTAACATTACATGTACCGAACATTAAAAAGTAATCAAGCTCACATTCTAACATCCTCATCATTAAAGTAAGTACTAATCTACAGCAATTCCTGTCGAAAACCACCCTGTCTGGGTTTATTTCCTGGTAATGATCAGCTCGCTATACATTATCCTGCGTATTGCACAGCTGCTTACAAGATAAATACATGGCAACAAAAAATGGTTGCATCGATTAAAAAATAATTTGATGTCATCCGCAAATAAAAACAATCAAATTAGATTCCTGAAAATCAACTGTTGGAAATAGCATCCGAGGCAACAGTCTGTTGTTCTTAACAGCGATCTGCTATTCCGAAATAACAGACGAACGCCGTGATTGAAGCCGCGTAATAAAAATGTGTATTATGTGCTTCACAACTTCACCAATCCTGCGGCCGCGGTGTGAACGGTGTTGCGCAGCGACGGTATAGCAACAGGCGAACTTACTTGCACACCACGTCCCCGGTGTCTTCGGTGATGAGACACGGCGCCCCGTGGCATCGCAGACACTTGTCCACCTCACACTTGTTGCCCTCGAACCTGGCCGGACAGACGCACTCCACGTAGCCACTGCTGGACAGCGTGCACGCCTTGGAGTTCACGCAGTAATGGTGGCAGATGTCTGTTGAGAGAGTGCACGCAAACACACACACACACACACACACACACACACACAAACGCACAGATATATAAATACACGCACAAGCCCGCTCCGAACAGGGGGGGGGAGATGCAACAGACTGCTCCGTATAATGAGGCACTGGGAGCGGAGTTGGGGCTGTGTTGTGATAGGAATTTTACAGGGCTTTAATGGGACTTAATTATCCGAATCAAATGACATCTCGGCCACAGATGAAAACATATCTCCCCTTGGGCCCGCGGTGGCGGAGCACTACCAACGTCACCACGAGTGATGAATTCGTTCTCCCATAGCCTGGCATGGAAAAACACATTTGAACAAAAAAAAGGAAAAGTATTCCATCCATTCCGTCACAGAGACCAACATGGTCCTTGACCGATGAATGGTTTGCTCTCTTTGATCTAAAATTAGAGGTAAGTACAGTGTTTGTGGAAAGAAATTGGATTGGTTTTTCTCTTAGCTTCTTAAACAAGTAGCAGGACCAAAACCAACTACAGAATTCTTCCTCGCAGCCGTTCATTTTCGTATTAGACGCAGCCAAAAAGTATCCGTCTTGGTAGAAGTAATGGATTCTGGCCACTCACGGTAAAGGCATCTGTCTCCGGTGTATTCCGCCATGCACCGGCACACTGGCTGGTTACCTTGGCTCACGTCGCAGGTGCCCCCATTCAAACAGTAATTGTCGCACACCTTTCTCTCGCAGAACGGCCCCGAGAAACCGGTGGGGCAGCGGCAGGTCGGCTTGCCTGGAGAGAGAACAGGGAGAGAACAGAGAGATTAGGGCCCTTAGTTAGTCAATTCATAAGCTCCCAGCAGCCATGATGTTTACTAGGGGGGGGGGGGGGGGGGGGTTGAACCTTCCTGCTTCTTTGGAGGAAACCATGGAAACGTCTCGTTAAGGAACATCGCCATGGTTCCCTGAGAAGGGATCACTTCGGGTGATCTGCCGAACATGTCCCCAAATCCAGACATTTCGACCAATTTGGTTTTTTGGTCAAACCAGTGTTATGTTCATCAAAGGTTGACGATATATTCAGTGACGGGGTAGCACAGAGGTTGATCGTTAATCATCTGTTAATGTGTTTGCTTAGGTTTGCCATTACCTCAAGGATGTTTAAGAAGCTATAGGTTAAACTTATGTTAACATGCCAAGTACTATAAAAGTACTTGGCGTGTTAACATTATTAATGCTAAGAGCCCTGGGAAAAGGAACAGAACAAAATCTAACGCGCTTCAGATGAAAGGATGGTTCATACGGACACATCTCTTACCCTTAGGACACAACACTCAGGAAGGATCTGTGTGAACTGGAACAGTGGGAACAGAACGGGGCCTTTTAGCTCCTGGACGAGTAAATCCTTGTGCCTTAAAAGCACTCCAGAGGATTGCTGAGAGCCAGATAAGCAGCAAACATTGGACCACTGGAAACCATGATCTAAAGCAGGTCCTGCTTTCTGAACAGGGCTTTAACCTTGAGTTACAAGCGCGATTAAACAAGCCCCCTGTGGCCCCTCGGAGTACCGCGAGCGATCATAGGAAAGGTTGATGATGCCTTTTAAATGAGACGGACACAAACAAAGCATGCATTTTATTTTTTTATTTTTTCATTCGAATAGTCCCCTCAAGGAAGATTACAATTTCAGATTTTTTTTGTTGGTAGGCCACAGGAGGGAACAATTCCCAGAGTGCTCCGATGGTTCATAAAAACATGTTAGGTCAGGACTCAGTGAGAGGGACCTTGCTCGCTTTTATATTTCAGATGGCAATGGATAACAGGGTTACTGACTTGGACAAGGTTTTCATTTCTAATACTTACAGTGGCAATGGTCGTTTTATAACAACCAAAGGGAATAAAGCGGTTAAAAAAACTTTTTTTTTTAGATTGTCAATCAAATGTGTGTGTATCTCGATTGCCAACATCATTGTTGCACCACTCAAAAGTCTCGCACACAGTTTTCACACGCTTCAAGAATCCCTTTGAGGTACAGGTCAAATAAACAAATGTCCAGCACGTACTTGACTGCAAGGTGCTGGCCGTTTGTTCAGATACCAAAGCCATTCCCTTGGCTGAAGCTTGCCTTAAATCAGCCCACATCCTCCTCTGCTGGTTATTTACACCAATATGCTGGTGCCCAGGAGACGTGTGCTCAATACAGCGCAGCCTCTCCCTTTATGAAAAACCAGTCAATTGCAGAGCATGAATGAACTGCTCCGGAGCCCAGCAGCGCAAAACAAATATTCCCTAATCTCGCCCGGTTATGCTGCACACATAAATAGACACACACACTTCATCCCGTAATGGTGGGTGACATTTGGCAATAATACTCCTCAATATCAATGTATGAATTTTGATTTATTTTTATCTACAGGGTGCATATGATGCCACGGTCACAGAGTAAGCCAGTGACGAGGCTAACAGTGTTTTGTTGGCCAAGACTGATATACTGATAACTATCTGAAGAGCCTTATTGTGTTATAAGATGACTGTGTTATATTGTGCTAAAATAGCATTCGGTGCTGTTTTGGTCCGACATAGATCCTGGTAGGAATGTGAGGAGAGATATTTGTTTTTGCTGTGCGAAAAAGAAAAAAAGAAATCAAATTTAGGACACTTGGTGTGAGTGGAGACTACTTTTCAAGAGATAAACATTTCATCTACACTTTCCAAATTGCATTTCAAAGCCAATGTAAGTTTGCCTTCCTCGCCCAACAAAAACAAAAAAATACTCACAGCCAGTTTTCATTGGCTTGGTTCAACCCAAACACTGAGCAAGTATAACAATCTATGTGGACACCTCAGGATTTCAATTAGTGTTCAAAAAGCTACAGCAGTCCTAGGATAATTGCAGTGGTGAAGCCACACAGTTTATCATTGTAAACAAACTCAGAGATGTTTGGGATAATTACTATCTTAACCACTTAGGTGGCAGAAAATACAGCACCCCAGTAGAACGTAATTTAGATATCGAGCAACATTTTTGCGACGTAAAACTTAAGGGCAATTCTATATCCCGTTTTATTTTTTTCGTTGTCCAACTGGTGTCCCACCATAACTATTACAGAGTAAAATAACCAAAGACCATTTGCGTAAGACAGATGGACGGTGGATTTTGACATTATGTTGCAACGTGTCGTTTTATTAGTAATTATTTTTCAAATCATGGGAATTTGCTGACAGCAGTTTCTTTTGTGGTTCCAACGCTGAAGCAGCTGTAATCTGTTGCTGCCTCAGGCTGCTCAGATCGCAAAGTAGAAGATCATTAGCCTCGTCCCACAATACTGCTGCACACTAACACGACACCGCTCAGTGCCATCCAAAGTAGGAATTAAACACCAACCAAATCCCCCATAAACTCAACGTTTTGGATCATAAAGCCCCTTCACTTATGGCTTGCCCCCATCCCTGTTCCAAACGACCAGAGTTAAATCTTCTAGTAGCATGGGAGAGACAACCTCAAACATCCTCTGTGTGTGTTTGCCTACTCTCCCTCCCCGCAAACCACTTAACATGACATTAGTGCGGTCGCCTCACCCAGTGGGGAGCCCATGCAGGTGCCTCCGTTTAGGCAGTAGTCTGTGCAATGGTTAACCTCGCAGCGTTCCCCTGAGAACTCAGGCCAGCAGTAGCACCTCCAGTCTCCCTTCTCATTGGCCAGGCAACGTCCTCCGTTCTCGCAAGGAGGCCGGCACAGCTCCCCTACAACAAACAAACAAAAGGGCCAACATCATGATTAACTGTTGTAACCAGCAATTGTTATAATATCAGAGTTTTTACATCGCAAATTCGTCATTGCTTTTTCTCTATTGTTTTGAAGTTCAGCCTTTTCCGTTAGTACAATACCGTAGACGATAAACACAGAACAGTAGAATATAAACCATTCAACATTAAACATGTTCCATTTTCTGTCTGAAGAAAAATATCAATCATACAACTGGAAAAATAATATTATACGACACATAGAATGCTTGAGATCAAAAGATTCCCAGAAACATGTCACGTATGTAGATTATATTTCTATTATATTCCCAGTATTGATATATCTATTTCTTATACAGCTTTTTTCCATATGGGTCAAAAAGCCAAAACAATAACACGCATGCGCACGCAACATCATGATTGTGTGTGTGCCGCAACCCACTCTGCATTGCATCAGGACAGGAGCAGGCCTACCTGACATATTGACATTACTACAGGTGCCATTAACCAGCACTTTCCCCTCTGGGCAGGTACACTTGGCTCCCGACGGGTTCAGCAGACACATGAAATCACAACTCATTCGCAGACATGGATTGGTCGCTGTAAAGAAGAAGAAAGAATAAAAAAGTGTACATAAAAAAAGAAAACACAAATCAAAAGTACAGATGAATAAAACCTCTACGTTCCCGAGCAAACTTCAATAAAAGTATTCACACGGAGATAATGTTGTCTTTTTCTTCTGAGGGGCAAGATGTTTTCTTTTTGTGCCAATAATCTGTGTGAACATTTCAGATGGTGCTTGCCAAAGTCGATTCTTTTTGGAAGCATTTCCAATGCTAAGGTATGGCATGATTTAGTCCGCACGTTCCAGGCAGACTCATTAAGCATGCTTGGCATGAACGACCCATACATCCCATATGCTCCGCTTCATTGCACACATCACAAATCAAAATGCTTTAAAAAAAAAAAACGACTGAAACGGTTGTTAGGGAGTATTTCTTAACACATCAAAATCCCTCTCAATCTCTCTTGCACAACTTGTCCACAGCCTGCAAATTCTAACGCCTCATCTAATGAGGCACTGGAGAATGGCCCAGCTGCCCTTTGGATAAGAAGAAAAAAGAAAATCCAAGAGTGATCTTTTCTTATCCTCTGGCACCATTAAGACCCCTGATGTAACAAATAACCGGGACAGATGTGCAGCATTTGAAAGCGGTGGACGGGAAGGGGCGAATCGATCGCCCCCCATCTCAGGGCTGGGCGGTTGGTGGGGGGTGGGGGGGTTGAGGGGGGCTCCCGATGATGACTTTATGCAGCGCACGTGAAGAGCAGATAACAGATTGTCCGGCTGCCTAGAGGATTTCATTTTCACCTTGAATTGGATTAACCCGTGCCATTTCTCTATTGACAGTATACACAATGCTCGCTAGGGGGGAGGGCAGCGGCTGAATACATCTTGTGGGCGTTCCTTAACGCCTGCTGCCTTTCAGTGCAGGGGGAGGGACCTGGCGGCGTACCGTCTTGCTGCTTGTAGCGGTGGGAGACCAACACGTTGGTGGGCTTCTCCACACCCAGGTGGAGGAATTCCACCGGCAGGTGGCCGAACTTGTGGATCCTGAAGGTGTCGTGTTTCAGCCCTGTGCCGTAGATGTAGTCCTCAAATATATTGATCCGGTAGGGCTGGGAGACACCTGTCGAGTCAAGCGGACAAACGGCGAGTAGCAGAACGTGAACGACGAAACACGAGAAGGTTTGAGGGGGGGGGGGGGGGGGGGGGGGGGGGACAGGGGAGTGCGCTGTAGGGGAAGCAGAGAGTATCCTGTGCTGTGTTGTATAGTGTAGTGTCTGTATTTAAACTAATAAATATATAAAACTGTGATGGCTGATGACAGACTAGTGCATTGACAGATGGGTCGACACAAAGTATGTAAGTAATATTGATCTAGTAAAAAAGGCTATTAATGGCACACATCCATAGGCGAGTGGTTAGAGTGAGATCGTGAGAGAGAGAGGGTGAGCGAGCTAAAGAGGGCGAGAGAGAGTGAAATAATGAGCTAGAGAGAGCGAGAGAGAGAGATCGAGAGAGAGACATAAGTACATACATAGGGAGAGTAGAGATGGATAGGAGAGGAGGTGAGAGAGCGAGACAGACAGAAGGACATACATAAGGAGAGGAGAGATGGAGAGGGAGATGGATAGGAGAGGGAATGAGAGAGAGAGAGAAAGAGAGAGAGAGAGCAGGCTAGAGAGACAAAAGGACAGACATAGGGAGAGGAGAGATTGAGGGAGAGATAATAGGAGAGGGAATGTGATAGAGAAAGAGAGATATGGACAGACAAGGCGAGAGGAGAGATGGATAGGAGAGGGAATGTGAGAGAGGGAGACAGAGAGAGAGAGAGAGAGAGAGAGAGAGAGAGAGACACAGACAGACAGACAGACAGACAGACAGACAGACAGACAGACAGACAGACAGACAGACAGACAGACAGACAGACAGACAGACAGACAGAGAGAGAGAGAGAGAGAGAGAGAGAGAGAGAGACAGACATAGGCAGAGGAGAGATGGATAGGAGAGGGAATGTGCGAGAGGGAGACAGAGAGAGACAGAGACAGAGAGAGAGAGAGAGAGAGAGAGAGAGAGAGAGAGAGAGAGAGAGAGAGAGAGAGAGTGTGAGACAGACAAAGGCAGAGGATAGATGAAGGGAGAGATGGATAGCAGAGGGAATGCGAGAGAGAAAGAGAGATGCATGGCTCTTTTGCGGCTACGGCTGCGACATTACCGTGTCTCTCGCTGATTGTCACCAGAGGGTCAGAGCCATCCAATCTAATACTGCCGATCTGCGAGAGCTCGGGGTCGGCCCAATACAAACGCTGATTGAAATAATCAATAGCCAGTCCTGAAGAAAGGAAGAAATTAATTTGACTTATGATCGGTGTAAGGGCGATCATTAGGTATTGCTTCATTCCTGTTGGACCCGCCCCTCCCAGATTTTAATGGCTTTTCCTGAAATACTTAAACACAATTTCAAAGCAAATGTGTCGGGGGGGTTCATTGACTGTTTGCACTCCGTTGCGTGCGTGACACGATTAATATATCATGTTTGTGTGTGTGTGTGTGTGTGTGTGTGTGTGTGTGTGTGTGTGTGTGTGTGTGTGTGTGTGTGTGTGTGTGTGTGTGTGTGTGTGTGTGTGTGTGTGAAAAATAACCTCGTTCCACAAGGTGGATGGGGTTTTTACAGATCTTACGACGATTTAGCCTTCGGTGCTGTGCCCTGCATCATCATTTAACAAAAGACCCAAACCTTCTGGGGTCTGGGGCTGCGTTTTTCCCATCGGAGTGCACGCTGACCGGGTAAATATGAACACCTGGCTTCGGCGACTAAATGGGTTTGTGTTTTTCTTGCGGGTGATTAATTCAGCCTACTGTAGCCAGAGACAAAGCATGGGTCCCTCTGAATTAAAAGCAGGCCAAAGGAGCTCTTCAGACCCAGATCAGCACTAAGCTTCTCCCTCAAGACGGCCCCCAAAGGGCCCTGCAACGTCTTAGAGATGATCTCCTCTTTTCCCCTCCGTAGTACCGTCTCGTATCGCATGATAACGCTATCCTCCTGAGCCCCGTAAGGCAGAATGTTTGTCCAGGGTACCGTATGTTCCCTGTCAGGAACTCATGCGTCGAATGTAAAGTATATTTAGTGACTGGAGATATTGTAATTGCCTCGTGCTATGCATCCGTGCATTTTCTCATTATATGGCTCTAGTATCTCATCAGAAGAGAACCGTTATTGCATTATGTATACCTATTTTCAAAAATAGGTGAATAAAGCCTCATAAGTGTTTTGTGAAGAAATGTGACTTCTGCAAATAAATTGTGGAAAAGGTGGACCATTGAGATCATTGGTCCGGGAGTTGCGCCCTTCGTTGTTTCGACTGAAAAAAAATTGTATCAATGCTCGCACTTTTGTCTGTGTATGAAGCAGTACTCTATCATATTAGAGAAAAGTAGAGGGATCCCATTGAAGTAGATCTACACAATTCCTCCGATAAGGTTGGCATGGTTAATTGAAACATTTCAAATGCATTTATTGAGTTTAACTTCATCATTGGTCTTAAGAGGAAATAGATAAGACGTTACCGGTCGGTCTCCTCAGGTTCTTCTCCAGCAGTATCCGGCGTAGAGAGCCGTCCATGGCGGACTCTTCTATATGGGAGTGGTCTCCTATCACGCTCCAGTACATCATCCTGCAAAGTGGCTGGTTGTCAACACCGTAGAAAGGAGACATACGACACGCACATCCAACTTTTTTGCAGGTGCCGAACCACTGGGGGTAACAATACGTTTGAAATAGTAGAGTCTGAACACGTGTGTATGGCCCCTGAGGTGCAACAAAAAACATTGTCAACATTTTGAACACATTCCAACCAAGATCCACATTTGATCCGAAACATGGTTGTTAACATCGTCCTCTACAACGTCCTGATGATAGCACATAGCTTCTGCTGGAAGTTACACACCTCATTAAATATCACGCATCATCAGATTCAAATCCATCCCATTAAGAGACACTGCATATTCAAGTACGTATTGCACACTGGGAATATCGCTAAAGATCTTGAAAGCACAGACTTAAAGAGTCTGCGTACTTGGATCCCCACTTCAGGTCTTTTACAACTATACATCGATAGAAAGTCCCACTATTTATTTTCTCATGTTATAATCTCCCTTGATCTTCCCATCTTCCAATAAAACGATGGCTAAGCGCCTGCATCCTGAAATGTCTGTGCATATGCACGCACGAGTGCATGAGTGGGGTTGGGGTAGGAGGGAAGTGACAGGACGTGGGAGTCCTCTCCCACTCCTACCCTATGTGCACCCTACCAGCACCAGCAGTCGGCCGAGATTAGCTTCCCGGAGGAGCAGGTCTTACCCTCGGGCCGGGTTGACCACGATGGCATAGGGCTCTCCAGCGATGTCGGTCACCAGCCGGGTGCAATTGGGTCCCTTGAGCTGCCCCACGTTTATGGAGTAGCGCAGCTTGGTCCAGTGGGCCGTGTAATAGCTGAACCAGTGCATTCGCGAGTGATCCGTCCAATAGATATTGCCCGTGATCCAGTCGGCAGACACATCCCTTGGCCGGCGAAAGTCTGAGCACTGGTGGAATCAATGGGTAGCAAAACGTTAGGCCCTGCGTGAGAGGCTCGCTGCGCATTGATTCAATGCGCTAAGTTGTATTCAATTGAGTTCAACGAAAGACAGGAAGATTTAGAACGGGTTAGTTTACCTTTGATGAGATGGAACAAAGCTATCAAATTGATACCATAGTTCCAGCACTGACTATAAAGTAATATACCTATGAGTTATGTTGTAACGGTTAATCTAAGTATTACGAATTGCCGTTTTAATGCAATATGCCGCTAAATGAAAGAGTTGGCTTAAGCCAATCTGTAAGAATATATTACCCTGAAGGTTTGGCTCATTTAAACCAATAAGGGATTGAATAATTCAACCATTACTTAACAAAACAAAAATAATCATCATCATTTATTCAACAAGCAATATATTAAATTAAATCATAACTACTTAATGTAACTAGATTGGGCTCGTTCCAAGTCAATCAAGGCACCAAAAACAGATTCAGGGCAATCTAGGCCTACACAATAACTAAAAATTTAATGCGCTTGCTTAGAAAAAAATAGTCATTCATCAACACCTTTGGATATACTTACAATGTTTTTGACATTAGATTTAGTTTGACTTCTGTCTAGGGTTTCTTTGTAAAAAAGTCCACCAGGGTTAAACTGTGTAGCCCAGATAAACTTTTGGTGGTGAACCAGTGCATCCATTCCAATAATGCGTGCATTGTCCTCGATGCGAGTGAGTACTTTGTGTCCATGGCTCTGGTTAAATGGATACACAAAACTTCGGATTTCAGTGTCATTAGCAATGTAGAGCACTCGATCCTCTGGTCCTGCCGATGGTTTATTTATATGCAAAGAAAATGAAGAGTGGCTCAATTCCATTGAGGGTATTGAACAGTTTGAACATAGCACACAAACATACAATCAACTTTGACTATGCCTCATGATTAACAAAATTACAATTCAATTATGAAAACAATATTTTTGAATATCAATGTTGATTATCTTAGCTTAATTGAACACAATTAATGAATTGATGTTTGAAAAATGCAAAGTTCGGGTTCTTACCTTTTGCTATACAATTGCCATTGACCTCTTTATAGTTCCGATCGCATGTGCATTTAAAAGATCCTTTAGTATTAGTGCAATAGTGTGCACATGCATCAAACTTGAGACACTCATTGATTTCTGGAAAGAAAGGAAAAGAAAGCAAAGATGAAGACAGAACTTTGGCAGTTATTCTCAGACACACGGTCTAATAACTCCTGCCTCCTACAAAGTTGAGCTCTCAGTGCAGCTTTAATCATTCTTCAATCATCTTTCATTTCCGAACCTTATAAATGGTGGCCTTGACCTGTTACGAAAGAGGAAATGACATCGGCGCACTGTAAAAGGAATTTTCCCGTTTCCTCGCACAAACCCATTAAGTGTGAATCAGACACCAGGATCTGGATTGCTTGATTGAATAATTGCCGCTATCATCACTTAAAATGAAAGTGTAAAAGTGGTATCATAGTTTGAAGTTACTTCCGTTACTAGTGGTTAGTGGAAGAATCAACCCCCCTGTGTCCTATTCTCTGCGAGGCACTATCTAAGAAGTGGTTGAAAATTCGGAAAAACACAACGCCAGATGCCAAAATTGGTTATGGTACAATTAAATGTGAGCAAATTACATCCTGGGTTTTACTGGGTTGGGAAAATTCGAAAATCCACCAAAAGCAGGTAAGTGATTTGCCATTTTAAAAAAGTCACCTTCCGGCTACCGCTGAACCACACGGTCGCCTGTATTAGGCTACCCTTGGCGCAGCCTAATGCAGTTCTGTGTATCATTGCTCACAACCCTGTTTGGGTTTAACTTATTTGCATGGCGGAACAAGGCAGACACCGATGTGAGCATACAATACCTTGGCACTGGCTGGTTGTTTGGTCTCTCTTGAAGCCTGCTTTACAATGGCAAACGCCATTAGCATTTGTTTGATTGCAGATTGCATCCTCCCCGCAGGGGTTTGTTTTCTTCCCACATACGTCCCCGTTGGAAACTGTGTGTTAAAAGAACAGGACTTTGATTAGACTCCATCACTCCTGGCGGCATGCTAGATACCTGCTGTGCACTCATGTTTGATGTGCTACGAAGCCAAGAGGGCCACATATCTTTGCCGTAGCCCCTTTCATATAGCGCAGAACACGACTCAAGTCGTTGGGCGATACATAAATTACCATAAATAACCAAACAACAGATCAAACTAAAAAAAGTGCCAATTTCACTCAGGGTCCAGCGACCCTTTTCATCTCGCCCCCCTGCGCGTGCAATTTCCTTGAAGTCCGCGCCCATGACAGCAGGGGGGGGGGGGGGGGAGATGGGTGGAGTACGGTACGTACGGCCTTTGCATTCCTGCTCATCCAAGCTCATTTCTCCACCGCAATCGTTGAAGAGGTCGCACTGCAGCTGGGCGGGGATGCAGCGCTGGTTGCCGCAGGTGAACTCCGTCTTGCCGCACGGTCGCGGTCTGCCGGTCACCGCCTCTGCTGTAGGAACACAGAGCGTTCGGTTTCACGCCACGCCACGTCCGCCACGCAGGTGAACTCCCCTATAGCACTGTTTAACACCTCTTTGACAACCACCTCCCCCCAAGGAAAGCCATCTCCACTTTCACTTTAGAACATTCACAGGATTAGAATAACAAATAAATGCTAGAACATCAAAGCGGTCGCATTTCTCTAGTATCTCTGTGTCCTGATGGCGAACCATAAACCATGAACCGTGAACCATGGGCCGGCTACTCACCACACTCCTCCTCGTCCGAGTTGTCTCCGCAGTCGTCCACCTTGTTGCACACCTGGTCCGTGCGCAGGCACACGCGGTCGTTGCGGCAACGGAACGCCCTGGTGGGAGGGCACGCGTGTTTGGCTGGGGAGAGAAAGCCATGCCTTGATTTCATCCACCGTCTTTCCCCCCCAAAAATGAATCCATTACGGAGGGACCCACTAGTGTCTTTGAGGACGCTGCACACCATGACGGTTCATTATGTTCTTTATGATTAGAGCTGTGTTGAAAAAATCGATTTTCCGATTTTTAATCGATTCGCATATTAATGACCGATTATCGATTTGTACGTCCAAAGATCGATTTTTTTAAATTAATATATATATATTTTTTTTTTTTCAGTTTCAGTACTTCTCAGTTTATTAAGTGTGAGCAGTTTTAAAATAAAAATGCTTTTGGTAGCAACCGCTTTTGGGTGAATTCTTAATTATTTTCAAGCATAATAATAATGCACTGGTTAGTGTCCCAGTAGGAATCCACTGTTGCAGATATAGTCACCTCAATGATGTCCTCCATTTATTGTCCTGAATTATCTTTCTTGAAGGTAGATTGACCCTTAACCTTTTCATCAGTCTTCCAGCCATCAGTAACTACCAATACTTGTAAGATTTGCTGTTTAATATTGATATAATACTTGTTTTAATATGTTGCTTCTCTACAAAGTCATGAAGTGAAGGAAACGGTTCAAATACATTTTTCATTTTTAATAACATTAACCCCCGGATCGAATCGAAATCGGATCGAATCGGAAATCAGATCAAAATCGGATCGAATCGGATGGAATCTGAGAAAATCGGAAAAAAATCGATTCTGAAGCTTAAAAATCGGAATAAAATCGATTCTTGAAATTTGAATCGAAACCCAGCTCTATTTATGATGAAGAAAAACAATTGTATACAAAGTGTCTGATCAGAAGCCTTTGAAGGCGGACCCACCACACATGTCTTGGTCCTCATCCGAGTTGTCTCCACAGTCGTCCTTGCCGTCGCACACCCACGCGT
This sequence comes from Gadus morhua, assembly GCF_902167405.1. Classification (NCBI taxonomy): domain Eukaryota; kingdom Metazoa; phylum Chordata; class Actinopteri; order Gadiformes; family Gadidae; genus Gadus; species Gadus morhua. Next base: position 9,625,484 of record NC_044067.1, on the reverse strand, counting down.
GCAGTTTGCATAAGGTGTTGTTGCAGACAAATTCATCAGTGCGGCAGAAGAAGGAACCTGGTAATAACAGAGACGGCTGCTGTTGGTTCATCTAAACCCGGGAGGTTATTAACCTATAGGGACTCGGGCAATAATGCTTTCCGTGGACAGTCGTTATTGCCTGGCCAAGACCACACACACCTCCCCAACTCACACAAAGTAAAGGTCTACTTCCGACGTTACGAAAACCCTTTCAAGGTCTTCTAAATATTTCCCCACTATTTCTAACCGCATTACATGCCGCTGCCTGGTCTCCATAGCTACGCCTTTCTATGTGACTAATAGCGCTTCCATCGCCAGGCAGACTTCCGCGTAGGATGCAGGAGTGTGCAGAGAGAAAGAGTACAAACGGCGCGAGGTTTTCACCCGTGAACCGATGTGTCATGCCATACTTCAGACGTCCCAGCATGCAGCGGGCCCACGCTAACCCGCACGCCCTACCCTGACTCTAGCTCTCCTTGTCGCTGTTGTCACCGTGACGACGGCCACACGCCCTACCCTGACTGCAGCTCTCCTTGTCGCTGTTGTCACCGTGACGACGGCCACACGCCCTACCCTGACTGCAGCTCTCCTTGTCGCTGTTGTCACCGTGACGACGGCCACACGCCCTACCCTGACTGCAGCTCTCCTTGTCGCTGTGGTCACCATGACGCCCAAACGCCCTACCCTGACTGCAGCTCTCATTGTCGCTGTGGTCACCGTGACGACGCCCGCACGCCCTACCCTGACTGCAGCACTCCTTGTCGCTGTTGTCACCTTGACGATGGCCACACGGCCTACCCTGACTGCAGCTCTCCTTGTCGCTGTGGTCACCGTGACGACGCCCGCACGCCCTACCCTGACTGCAGCTCTCCTCGTCACTGTGGTCCACGCAGTCGAACACGTCGTCGCAGTGCCAGCGCCGCGGGATGCAGTGGGCGCGGTTAAGACACAGAAACTCGTCCTCTCTGCACTCCTTCACACAGCCGATCTGTAGAGAGAGAGCATAGATGGGTTTCGCCCCAAAAAATGGCAAACCGTGCCCCCTGGGCTCAAGGTTTGTTAAAAAATGATGTATCGGAACTTGACTAATGGAGGGATAATAACCACAGCCAGATGCAGACAGAGAGCTGTCTGAGATCTTAATGTTCTTCCTGACTCATGCACAGGTATTATAATAATAGTAATGCATGCATTGTGGAAAGAATGAACTGCCTTTGATTTGCTCTGTCAATGGCAAATGTATTTGGGAGAAATATGTATCGACACGTGTTAGATGCTGCATACAACCTCTTTACCTTAATAACTTCAACGATGATACACACATATACAGTCATGATGGCGATATTGCATTTGAACATAGAATGTCACAAAGTAAACACATTAGAATTGTAAATACCAGTTCTACACCCCAGCTAGTCCTCTATAGTATCTGTATGCGCCTTTCGCAGACTTATTGCCTTTTGAATGTTGTTTGTGGCATTTGAAAGCTTAATATTGTTAAAAAAAAAGGAAAAGTGACAGCGAGGGAAAAAATAAATAAAAAGCGTGCAGAGCTCAGCAAACTGACCTCATCTGAGCCGTCTAGACAGTTGTCATGTCCATCACAGCGCAGGCTGGCCGACACACACCCCCCACTGGCACACACGTACTCGTTGAGGGAGCAGGAGGGGACTGCTGTGAACCACAGATAACATCAAGATCGACCGAAAAATCATTAAAAATCGCCCACAAACCCCGTCCCGCTCAACCTGCTCAAAGCACCGCAACATCACAAACATCTGCAATCAAAATGAGGAGCACAAAGTGTTTGGAGATGGTAGAAGTTGGGTGTTGCTGATGCAGGGACTGGTTGGCTTCTTAAATATGACGTGTTCCCCGTGGCCGGATGGAGCACACGACTCAATACCTGCTGCTGAACAAAGTACTTTAGCAGTCGGCTGTCGGAGCACTTTGCTAACACACGCGGCCAATCATCGCGGTGGGAGCCCTGCGGAGCAGATGAAACAAGCAGCCTTGCAAAGCCAACTCAGCTTCACAAAACGTGCGAGCACCAGCATCTGCTCGGGACGCCCGGATGCGGCTGTGCGTTGCTGTTGTGCGTTGCTATTGTGCTTCTATTACACCGCACTTTTCAGGAGGGGATCCTTTAATTGTCAGTCGATTCGCTGTTGTTGAGCAGCATGAATCTTTTTACAAATTGATACACCAAAAAAAAGCTTCCAATGATCCCTGGTTACTTTTTCTTGTAATTTTTGTGTAATCCCTGGACTAGTATACAAATTTGATATATCGAGGGTTTCCTTTTTTTTGTTTTTACAGAGATTTCACATTTCTTTAAACAATTTTCTCTTTGGTTGACGTTCAGTTGTTCCGTATGTCTTTCACGTCTCATATTTCTTTTCTTGAAAACATTGATTGTTTTATTTTGAAAAACCTGTTTCCTGGCAGTTCCTCTCGTCCTCCCCAGTCTTGCAGTCCTCCTGTCCGTCACAGAGCCACTTGAGTGAGATGCACAGGTTGTTGTGGCAGCGGAACTGATCATCCGCACAGCGCGCTTCGCAGTCCTTCTGTAAACAAAGAGGAGCACAAAGCACTCTTCAGAAAGGGACATCTCCATGAAGCCTCAAAGCATGAGGCAATACTCCATTAGACACCAGGGGCCTTGGTTGCACTACAACACTGACAGCGCTGAGATAATTAACTATTGAAAATAGGCTGCCACGCGCAGTATATATTCTATGTTCAAGTGGCATATAAAAAAAACACTTATATGTGTATTTCACCTCTGAGGTATCTTCTTGGGTTGCTCAAGTACCAGAACCATCAAGGAGCTCAAGTATGGAAAGAGAATAAAAGCAGCAACAAACACAATTTCTCTGTTCATGACGACACCAGACAATTATAAGCACTGGGTGAAGACGATCCGTGGTGACCACTTCTAATCAGAAACCATTGAAGAAGGCCCGCTTTCTATCATATCACTGACCCAGAAAGCGACGATTGGCAGGGGATGCACATTAAATTGTAAATGAGCAGTGCATTGTTATGCATAGAAGGGGATTTCATATAAAATTGGTGTGAAAATGCTTAACAGAGCAATAAATTAGCCCCGATAATGAACGGTAATAACGAGTCTTTGTCCTTGAATTATGCATCTTACAGTAATTCATTTCCACGGACTGGCCTGATTTTCGTTATTAGTTCATCCCTTGGAAATTTGATGGGAAGAATAATGTTGTCATGCCTTGCATGATGAAGGCATATTTACGTTTTGTTTCACTTCAAATCATTCAATTGGTTTCTAGAGCGCTGGTTGACAGCACTACAACACATTTTTAACATTGTCATGCCCGACACATTAACATGTAGGAATAAAACAAATTATCTTGATAAAAAAAAAAAAGTGTTATTTGAACTTCATTGGCAAATTAATTGTAAAATGCCAAAGAGGAAAGAATCGATTTTCTGACATGATCCTATCAAATCAACAACGCAGCACATCAAAAGTTATTTCAGAATATTACCACAGGAGTCCTTAATCTGCTTGTCTCTCCTACCTTTTTTGATGGAACCTCCTTTGTTATATTAAAACACATTAGATTGCCTGCGACATGAGCAAAGAAAAATATTCTTGTGGTTGATTCCACTCCAGTCTCCTGAGTGTTTCTGAGGCTCATCCTCGGCTGCCTTCCAGACAGACGACCGAGGTTTTCAAAGCCAAATTGAGTCTTTGTCAAGAAAATGCAATATAATCAGGGAGCTCGATGAGAAAAGCAGCAAAGTAGCTCTATCAGGTAGCCCAAGACTGGGCCCTACCTGTGGCCCAAATTAATGTAGTATTCATTACAGAGATATAAGACGATTTGATATTTGAAGCCAAAAATGGGTTCGACAGAATATTGAGTTACCGCTGAACATGACAAACAATAACGTTTTTGCCTCACACATGATCAATCGTTAGTCATTTCATATGTGTAACAGGTTTGAATGGGAAACTAGACTTTAACTGCAGTGTATTTAAATTGGTCCACCCACAGACTTGAGTGACGCACACAGAATTGGCAGAACCGTCAATTGACAATCCAATGAGCTGTGCAATTGGCTAATCATGGTTTCCATTCAATGTGATTGAGGAACATAACTGTTCCGGGTGCAATTGTAAAACTCCATGGGCGGGTTATTATTAGAGGTCTGGAAATAGGTTGCTTTAAATACTTTCTATTTCCGAATATTCTGTCAACATTACTGGTGGAAATGGAATCAATTTGAATAATTTAGTGTTAATTACATTACATTTTTATAATATAAGACATTACCGGTTTCACATGAGCCAATACTCCGTGAAAATAATATCACGTCATGACATGTCAAATAACACAGCATGATTCAATGACTGCACTTGCGTTTTATCAACCTAAACATATCATGAGATAATTAGTAAATTGTAAATAATTAGTAAATCATTTAATTAGTAAATTAGTAAATCATTATCGTTCAATGATTACATTAGAAAAAACATAAATTCAGTGTGCATGTATTAGGTATGTAATTGCAAAGTTAACAGAGGGGAATATTTAATTGTATTCAGCAGCAGTTAGATCATCTGTACTGGCAGAATTGTACTGTAATTATTTTTGCAAGCCATTAACAGCATAGTTTACCAATTGTGCTGTGTGTGTCAGTATATATCTATATATACTGTATGTATATGTTTATAGATAGATGGATATCTTTGTTGCAGTGCACTATTCTCCAGGGCACTTGGCTACACATCTTTTACTTTTAAAAAGCTAACCATGGTTTCTGATTCTTATAGCTGCTCTGCACTCTTCCCAGCTGTTGTTTTTGTTACTTGGCTGCTCAGCCAAGATTTCAGAAACTCCAATATCGATTTCATGTTTAGATGGTTCTCAGACTCACCTGGAAGTCACTTTATGAGAAGAGTCTGCTTAGGGCAAGTTCAATCTGTTTCATGAGATCTAAGATCTTGCTCACATTTACACAGCGCTACTACATGTTATGCATACATATATGAATGAATTCAAGTGGATGTTTATGTTATCCTATGGATTACGAGACACCGTGTGCATCTCAAAACTGTTGATAGCAATATATTACTGGTGAATTGTCTGTTGAGAGGCCAACGAAGCATGAACCCTTTATAATGTGTGGGTGCGACCTTACACAAACAAAGCCCAGTACAAATGGAAGAAATATCTGTTGACAGCGTGGGCATGATATCTGTTTGCGTACTTAGCGATTGTAATATGGTCACTAGATATATGGGCAACTTAGTTCAACAAAGAACCACGCAGTAATACGTTGGTTGAAGCCCTATATCAGTCATATCCCGGACATTGAGTATATTTAGTGCTTGTCACCCTTTTGGCATATTGTAATAATTACAGACAGTGTTTCTGCCGACCTATTAGTTATTTTTTTTAGCAATGGCAGGACAATGAGTCATTCCCAAACCAACCAGGTACAGTGAGGCTGTTCCCTTTCCGAATGCTGCAAAGTATCACACAATAGCTCTTTAAAACGATGCCAGCTTATTAAAACAACACATCCGAGTGGAAAAATAGCTGGAAGACTTTAGTGCTTAGCAATAATGTGGTAATTTCTTGCTGTTACCTCATCCGAGTTATCCGCACAGTCGTAGTCCCCGTCGCATCGGAAACGCGAGGAGATGCAGTCTCCATTGGAACACGGAAAGTCTTTGTGATTACAAGTGACTGGCTCTGAGTTAGAGAAACACAATGAAAACAACAATCATGAAGATGCAGCACCACAGCAGCGCCTTAAACTGTAAAATGTCAACTGTATAATTTTGCCTGCAAAAAATAAAGAAAAAATGTCACTTGCATCGACGCCGTAGATTAGTTTCCCCCCGGAAAAACAGCCCCCCTCACCCCAAAGAATCGGCTCAGAATCCACCAACAATTTGTAGGCTAATTAGAGTCGTTTCTGCATTGGAATTGGAGTTAACTGGCCAGGCTGCTCAGCATGCAAATACATGCACAGCCAGTCTTGCACTGGAGGGGCCTGCGGTCCCCAAAGCCAAAAATCTGGCAAGTGCCATTGCACCCATTTAGAGGGAGCCTGGGTCCCACAGGATGGCATTAAGACGCATTTAAACAGCTGCATCCGATGGTGCGGGCCTGGGCCCTCCCCTTGTTATCATGGGTTGTTAGCCAACGCAGGATGTGTGTTATGAGCTGTGCTTCAAAGGAAGGCTCCCAGCAGGCTTTGCAGCACCATCTGATTTGCCACTTCCCTTTCTGTCGGCCGAGGCCCCACCTGCTTAATTCTTTGTCCAACACTTGACTGGCCTTTATTTGCATTTTAAGTGACATTAATAGGTATTGGGAATAAGCACCTAATAAATCAAACGGGCGATGCACACTCAGCAGATCTGCGCGGAGCAGCCTATCGCGGGCATGCTTGCGCACATGTCCTGAGAGAGCATGCGAACCCAATAAGGAAGATAAAAGCGAGTTATGTGAACATTCATTTTTTTCTTCTTAGGTTCGATGCATGGATGATTCAATTATAAGCGTTATCGAAGCCTTGCTAGTTGATCTCTGCAGAAAAGGGAGAAAATGTGACGTGACAACAAGAAACACACACACGCAAACCCATGCACACACACACACACACACACACACACACAAAGACACACATACCAAGACGATGCTATCACATCCTCAGTCGAAACGTCCTCATTACCAGAGAGCCAGAGCAAAGGCCACCACATTACCTCTCTTGTATGAAATCAGGTGCGCAGGCTGGCTCATGCGTCACGCGTCTTTGTTCGAAAGATCAGCTGTGCATTACAGAACCATGAAAGGGTGTGAGGGGGGGTGGTGCTACAGAAAAAAGGGGCGGAGGTTGACCTCTCCCCGTCCACCTGCTAACGTAGGGGTAGGTAGAGACGGTGGCGGCGGCGGTGGTGCAGGTGGAAAGGGCGGAGCTCGACGCAGAAGGGGCCACTCACTGCAGTTCTGCTCGTCCGAGTTGTCTCCGCAGTCGTTCTGGCTGTCACAGCGCCAGTGGTCCGGGATGCAGTTGTTGTTCTCGCAGCGGAACTCGTGGGGGCCACAGGTCTTCTCATCTTCATCGGGACGCGGGGCAAACAACCACCACATGACGGCGCAAACACAAACACACACAAACACACACAGACACAGACAAAATCCAAATTCATAAATACATGAAAACCAAAATGTCTTCAAAGCGCATGAATATTAATGGCGTGTGCCTTCTTTTTCTCCATGAGAAGTCAACGTTCCTGCAGGGTTTCCCCAGGCAAGTCTGACACACGGTTTCCGAACACGCCCCGCGCTCCCCAGGCTAAAACGCTGCAAGGTGAAATACCTGAAGGAGAAGCGGAGATAAGCTTAGTGTTGTGGAAGGGAGACAAAACTTATCGTGTTATTTGAACATCAAGTATATTTGAAAGTGCCATCCCTAGATCTGATGGCGTATTAAAACTGAATAAATGTGTGGACTCCGACCAGTCTGTATATGCTTTAATCAAAGAGTGCCTTGAATTCAGGATGAATTATTAAAACATCTTTGCACATCTGCCGGAATTCACAATTCCAAAATCAATTAAGTTAGTGGAACTATTTACACTATTTGCCTAGTGCTTCATAAATACATATAGCACTACATAGCGATTTAATTAACGCTTCATTCAAGCTGACGCCGCGGAAAAGACCCCCCTGAAGAAACGCAATAAACCCTTACTTCAATTATTCCAAAATCTCAACATTCTCCCAACAAACAAGAAGAGAAAAGGAAACAATAACATTTCAATGAAGGGCTGAGTCAGGCCCCATGTCGCGGCCTAAAGCGGTTATCAGCGCGCGGGGGAAGGCTCCCGACTCCCAGATCCAAGCACTTCTGTGACAGTCTCTCGCTGGCTTCCATTCCCTGCCGTGACAGCAGGAGGAAAAAAGATGGAGCGGGACAGAGCGTCGCTGGGCTGGAGCAACAGGAACGTAAGAGAGGGGTGGGGTGGGTGGGGGTCTGGGTTTGGGTGGGGGGTGGGGGGGTTTGGAGGGAGGGAGACTGCAATTCATTACCGACTGCTCAGTCTGTTGGAGCGCAGGAGAGACGTGACACAGCACAAAACAGTGCCATCACACACACATACACAAACGTGCACGCATTCACTCACACACCTGCACACACACACGCACACAAACGCACACAGTTCAACTGGCCTCATTACCATGCTATCCCCACAAGCCAAAGTTCCTTTTACGGGCTCTGGTAATTGAATGTGAAAAGCACGATGACGCGACATTAGCATTATTTTCCTGTGTCGCGCAATGTGTTGACAGAGGTGTTTGGCTGATGAATATTTGATGTACTGTAGAGATGGTGAGAATAATTGCCGATATGTTCGCTGTGGCTCTTAAAAAAACATAACATATAACATAAAACGCTGGTAAAACAAGGCTTAACCAATGTCTCAAATGTCAAAGGATTCGAGCCAAACTATGAGGATTTTCATCATGAAGGTTTTACACACAAAAGAAACGCAAGACAAAACAGAGAAATTAATTAGCTGCTGAAAGGAAAATCTAAATTGAAGTCGTCATCTCATCAAAGTTGTCAAGTTTTTCTATATACAAATTTAGCCTACACTGTGCCAAAACACACACATTGCATGTGTGTTTGCAAAACAACTTAAGCCTTTGAACAAGAGATGAAATGGAAACGTAGATCAAGAGGAGTACCTTGGGCATACAGTATATCGTTCCATAGTTTGTGTTTTATTGAGAGAGAATCGGACTGTGCCCAGACATTCACCACTTACCATATACATAATAATTCCTCCTTTTGCCATTTGTGCCATTTTCTGGATCCAAGGGGAAGTTCACATTCAGTTGATTCACTTGTTTGTGTCTGCCTGCTGGCTGAGTGAATGTGCCATCTTCCCTCAAAGGATACTTTTTTTTAACGGTGCATGCCTGCCAGGTTCAATTCAACACAAATAAAATATGTCTGCCACAATACGTTGTCATGGTATTTTGCCTGGTCAAAATAAAGTGAAAAAGACGGGACCGACCCATTAATACAAAAACTATTGTGCGGGTATTTTTATCTGGGAAGGTTGAAAGAGAATTAAAGGGACTGTTTGTATGAACAATTTGAAGGTATATTGTCTTCTCTCAATGTCTACGGATGGAAGTCCTTCACGCTAGTTCTCTCAAGGCAAGAGAGAGAGAGAGAGAGAGAGAGAGAGAGAGAGAGAGAGAGAGAGAGAGAGAGAGAGAGAGAGAAAGAGAGAGCGAGAGAGAGCCGATGGGGGGAGGGAAAAAAAAGATAGACAGAAAAAAGAAAGTAAAAAAGAAAGAAAGAAAGAAAGAGAAAGAGAAGTTGGGCAGGCAAATAAACCGAAGAGAACCCAAGTGTTAAATTGGTTAATTTCCTAATCAGAATTCTCCTCCTCTCTCCCTCTCCCTCTCTCCCCCACTGAGCTCTAAAAGGGGGACAAAAACAAGAGTGTTCAAGTGGTGCTTTTTTCACAACTCACCGCAATTAGCCTCGTCGGAGCCGTCGGCACAGTCGGGGTCCTCATCGCACACCCACAGCCTGGAGATGCAGTGCATGGACGCCTTGCACTGGAACTGATCCGGGGAACAGGTGCTCTCCGCTGGGGACGGAGACATGGGGAGGCGGGGTGGAGATGGGGGGTGGAGAGAACGGTGGAGCCGTAAGGATGGAGCCATGAGGGTGGAGCCATTCAATATCGTGAACAGTAACTCAGCATGCCATCACTCAATTAAAATAATAATTTAAGATAAAGTCACGACATAAAAACGTAAAATACCCCGGGGCCGCTGCTTACTGCTGCCTTTCATTTTTTTTGATCGAGATAATATTTCAACGTATTATTATCCGAAAGCAGGATGGAAATTTATAACACCATAATGTGACCTGACATACAGTAATTTTGGATGTTATCATTACAATAGTGTGATGATCAAAAACCCCCAAAAATGAATTCAATGCCTCATCCGTTCACGCTTGAGGCCTATTGAGGGTGGCTTCGGTTGAGTAATTAGCCTTCCCCTTAATTAGAGCTTAACAACACCCCCCACCCGCATCCCCACCCACCCCCCAGCTCTTTCACCTCCTCCCCTGGAATCGCACGCAAGACGTATGTGGCAGTCTGAAACACCTGATGGAGGTGCGATGTTCTGATAGCTGGCATTACATCATGCCTGTGTAGTTCCGTTCTCATACATCCCTGCTCCTGACAGAGATCTAATACCCAGACACCGCTCCTAGAACACCGAGCCCCAGACCGCATTGTGTCATAACGGTCAGAGTCGATTCGTTGCTCCGAAATGGAGTGAATTGAAATTTGTAATAAAAAAAAGAGTGTGTGCGTGTCGAATGAAGACAAGTAACTCCAACCTCGCTTTTTGAGCCATTCGAGTCAGGATAAAGGGGGCAAAGTATAAAATAAAATGGCTGAAAAGGCTGATTTGTCAGGCACGTTTGCAAATCTAAAAAGCTGAAATATTGCGAACACTGCATACTGCAAAGTACTGGCTACGAGTTGGACGTAACATCAACGGGACGGCACCGCTACTCACGACAGTCCGTCTCGTCTTCCGCGTCGCCGCAGTCGTCCTGACCGTTGCAGCGCAGGTTCAGAGGAATGCACTTCTGCTTCTTGTTGCACTTGAACTGGCCTGAGAGGCAGATGTACGTCTCTGGAGGAGGGGAAACAGTATCTTATTAAGCTTTATTATTAGAATCGTTAAGGCTTTGGTCATTAAGGCAAACCTTGTTTTTCATATATTTAAGATTTCGATTTGAACATCAACGGCTATCCAATCTCGATTTAACAGGGATTAAACAGAAACACAACACAATTGTCTCTTTGAATTCCTTTCCGTGCAGAACTAGTGGATTCGACGTGAAACTCAATTTGTGTGTGTACTTGTCGAGTTAATTTTGGGTTGCAATAACTATTATTACACGATTCACTCCATCTTCCATCAGCTCCCCACTGGCAATGGTTTCTAAAAGGTCCTCACCGCGCCCCCCCCCCCGTCCTTACCACAGTTTGCTTCATCCGAGTTGTCTCCGCAGTCGTTCTCTCCATCGCAGATGAAGGGAGGGAGCGCACAGAGACCCGTGCCGCACTGGAAGCGCCCTGGTTGACATTTGAATTCCGCTTTATGGGGAAGGAAAAAAAAAAAGAAAGAAGAAGAAAAAGTATAAAATTGTTCAATCAATCATAGCGTATCTTCTTACCACAGGATTCCGTTTCCACATGATCCCAATCTTAGTTGGCACCATTCACTACAAAAGGGAAGTGTGGATTAAATATGTATACCAGTACAAGGGGAGCCATGTGAAGGGATGTGTTTGCGTCTTGTGTTTTTCTGCAGCAGCAGTAAACGCACAAAGGCTGGTTTTCAATCACTTTTAAACATATGAAATGTCCTTGCCAAATGGGTAACAGCAATATCCCAGTCATTACCATCCCAATTTGATAATTACTAATTAGACATTATGAGCTGTAGTTGTACTTAATTTGTGCGTCAACACTTTCCTTGGGCACAGACGCGGCCATGTTTAAAAACACTGGACGAGAACCGTTCCAGGTAATCTTTGGCTGTTCTTGGAAAGAAGTGGATTCAGTCTTGAGTAGACTGATTCCCTGAAATCACATTATTCCTGCTCCTGGCAGAAGGATCTGATGGTAAAGTAAGGGCGAGGAAAGATAGCGGAGACTCACTTAATTCATTTTCACAGAGTTAGAAATTTGTGATTTACTTTAACGCCCCAGCCTTTTCCTGGGAGACTTTCAAACCTGGGCACCAGAGTCCTGAAGGACAATTCTGTTATCTGGTGTCCAGATGAGAAAATTATCTCCAAAAACTGGAAATGGACTTGGTTCCTTCTTGTTTTTATGGTATCCACCACAACCAATGTGAAGAAATACATTTGGAAAGGGAATATTTTAACTAAGTTTGTTTGTTCCACTAACTATATTTTAGAAATGACAGAGTGACCATCAGTTAACTTATATCATATTTTTTAACCCAATGCGTGTTATCACTGGCTGACATTAAGTAACTCACCATTGAACTCGAAACTCATTTAATATAGAAACTCAACAAAATACGCAAAATAAGTAAAAAGAAATGTTCAAGAAAAAGTAATCGACAAATCTGATGTTTTTTCTGCAGGATCATGCATTAGTCAAAGCAACCGATGGTTGTCGTGACAACACCGGGGAGCGTCTGGCAGACTCACGGCAGTCAGCTGGTTCATCCGAGCCATCGCCGCAGTCGTCCACCGTGTCACACTTCCACCAGAACGGGATGCACTCGTCAGTCCCGCAGCGGAACTGTTGGGACACACACACACACACACACAAACACACACATCAACACACACACAAGAAACAAGAAAATACACACAAGAAAACAGTTAGTCAACACATGTACACACAGGCATGTGGCGCACGCACACACACACACACACACACACACACATACACACACACGCACACACACACACACACAAAAGGCCACATGAGGCCGTTCGCACACAAACAACACACACACCATCAAATTCAGAGTGAACATGGAAACAAGATGAAGGCACTTCAAAGCCAGAGCATATATCAATATGCCACCGCAAAGAGGGTAGCTATACCACAGGAGCAGGCTAACAGCCAGCAGGAACAAAAAGAGTACGCCCCATAGGGAAGCCGACAAAAAAACAAAAAACAAAACACAACAACAACTCATTTGCCTTTAGGGAGGGATGTAACAACGGCACCAACAACAAAGGGGCGATGCTGATCTGAAACAGTGCGAGCGAGTTCGACTTGAACTAACCTGACTGGAGGTGCAGTTGGACAGGCAGGTCTTATTGTCCGCCGCCAGGTAGAAATTAGTGGGACAGGCACACTTGTGTTCCCCGCCGGGGGAGAGGAGACACAGGTGGCTGCACCCTCCATTGGCAACCTGACACTGATGCTTGGGGACTGCGGAAGGAGAGAACACGTAGCCGAGAATCACATCAGGGGGCGGCGGTGTGGCCGCGTGCGCACGACGTAATGAGCAGAGCGATGAGCACCGCACATGGGCAGGGATGTGTGCCCGTGTGCGGTGCAAGGGCAACCCTCACACCGCTACAAGCCGTGAGTGTGTGTGTGTGTGTGTGTGTGTTTTGGCACAACATCGAGCCCTGCCTCTGCTGTAATTCGATTTTGCGGTGGCCAGACATAGTATTTGGAAAAGCCCTTCGACGTGTTGACGCACCTTCTGTAGCGGTGGTGGGCCGTAATGCCTCCACAGGGGAGAAAACGAAGGACAATGATTATCTGCGGTGCTTTGTGTTGCTTCCTCCACTTCGGTAACAAGCAGGAGTGTGTGGGGTGAGCGATATCTCACGGCAAGTTTCTACAATTCCTACCCGTCTTGCAAAGTAGGGAATATTCTGCCAGTCTCAGGCGGTCCCGAAGATTGCTTCTTTTTAAAACTGACTTTTCTTATCATAGCCATCCTTGAATTATCCAAACTTTTCTTTGAAGGCCAAACTAAATTATTAAAGCAAAATTAAGGGGGTTAGAAGGAGAAGGCTTCTAGTTCTAGAGTAGCGCTTTTACAATCTTACAATTAGGTAAGCTAAGCCGCTTAATGCCGGGATCAGGCTCCACAAGTTCAGCCTGATTCCAACATTCCAACACCATTTTGCCGTCTCCGAAATGCGTTCAGCGTTTTGGGCGATTATGAACGTCGGGACATCGGATCAGGCTGTTGTACCCGTCGCAGCCTGACATGTCTGGGTCAGGCTTCGAGACCTCAACGTAAAGACTGGTGTGTCGAACGTTTTGTCTGGCAACTCCTACGACCTCTGCTGATATCAAATCTTAGTTGAACTGAAACATATTTTTCACATGGATTTCGGATGGTCTGTTGCATGATGAGCAATTGCGGTTTATGGATGAACTGTAATGGTAGAAATGGTATTAACATATAAATAAATGCCTTTAAACAAACATAATATAGTCATATATAAAAGTTTTGAACAGACACGAGCCTGCCCCAGCAGCAGGAACATCACATGCACACATTACACACAATCAATTAAACCAAGGCCAAAGGGGGACGGGAACTAACAACAGGTGTGCTGTCTCTCAGCCTTCTCCTACCTTCGGGCTGACGCAGGGAATGGTAGACTTTGATGGATTTGATCGCTTGCCATGAGTTGAGGAGTTCAATGGCCTGGGCGCCGCTTGTCTTGTGGGCCCGTCGCAGTGACTTGGATTTCCCATCCGTCCAGTACACGAAATCCTCAAACAGGGTCAGGGCCATCACCCCTTGGATGTGATCGTACGACACTGAAGGCAGGGAAATAAAAGGGCAGTGAGTATCCCAGGGAGACAGTGATCCAATGGAATAAATCACTTTTGATACCTAGCATCCACCTCTCAACCCCCACCCGCACTGTGCATGAGAACCAGTCGCACCATGCATCAGCTTCTGAAGTGGCACTGTGTGAAACTTTTGATGATCAAATTAAAAACAATTTCATGTTGTAATTTGATATATTATAGAAGCCCACGACATGAGCGCCCATGTGGGGAAGTCCTTGGAACGCTGCTCATAATAACCTTTATTTCCCCACTGAAACATGAACAATTTATGTTATGCAAAGCCATGGTGACAGAGGTTTAAATTACTTCATAAATCATGTCAATCCCTCAATATTCTGTCATTAATCTGAGCACGCTGATGGATCCCATCTGATGCCGATTAGATATTAATAGTTCCAGGAATAATTTATGTCCCGGATTGAACGAGCTTCGTACAGCGTACAGCCGGGCTGTTTGAGTCCCGCGTTGAATTACAACTCATCACCGTCCAAGATTTACTCAACTAAGTGGCCAATTATTGTCTGTCGGTGTTGCCAAAATGACGCGCCTCACCTTTGCGTCTCTGGGTGCCGTCCATGTTGGCAAACAGGATGTGATTGTCATCGGCCCAGTACAGCCGCTTAGTGGTGTAATCGATGGTGAGAGCCATGGGGCTATAGATCTCCGTGTCGATGATGACCACCTGGCCGCTGCCGTCCATGCCGATACGCCCGATGTGCGGCGCCTCGCAGCAGTCCACCCAGAACACGTACCTGGCGGTGGACAGGTTCCAACAAAGTCAGAACCCCACCGGTGAAAACCAGATTAACATGGCCCTTAACATTATAGACATGATAAGTGTGCGAACGCCAAGGCCCTCCACACGCCATGGCGCCGTGAATTATTCATCAGCAGGTTCACTGCGAGTCAGAGCGACGATCAATCTTCAGGAAATATTGCTTGTGTTGTGTGTGTGTGTGTGTGTGTGTGTGTGTGGACTGCAGTGCAGCAACAAGTGTGTGTCCTTGTTGGTGCGGCGTGCTTTGGGGTGTGAACGGACAGGGGGCCTACCCGGTCTGGGGGTCGAGGACCAGGTCGGTGGGGTTCTTAAGTCCGGAGCTGATCAGGACGGTGGGGTAGAGGCCGTTGGCCTTGGACACCTCCATGGTCTTCCTCTCCACGTCGCACCAGTACAGGTTCTTCCCGATCCAGTCCACCGCCAAGGCACTGGGAACTGCCGTTTTGTGGACGACCTGAGGACGTGGATTACATTGGATCGACGGGTTCATGTTCAACTAAATGATCAACTATAATACATCACCTGTATTCCACAATCACAGTTTTCACTATCACTTATCCTCGACAGCAAGGTGTGGGTAAAGGTCAGTATAAGTCAACAAATACATATACATATATATTCTGCACTGCCACACAGCGTTGTTGATTATCTGATTGACAAACAGATGGCAGAAATTCAAATGTTGAGGCCAAGTCAGAGCTGGCTTATGGTTATGCTGTTGAAGATGTTCTACTACTATGGGGTCAGAACAGTCTCATTAATAATGAATGCACAGAGAAGGATTCACAAATGTATTTTGTGATTTATATATAAATTACTCTCTTCCCACAAATACATTTCAATGCACACATAAATGGATATCGGTATGTATAAATGTAAAATAAATCCATAAACAAAAATAAGTTTCACAAACACATTTCTAATCCACACACAAATGTACCCTGTTTTAAATAAATGTAATATAAATCCATAAATATATTAATTAAAAAGATATTTGCAATTTTCATCACAATGTATTTGGATGTTGTAACATTTATATACAAACTGTTAAACTTGTATTTACAAGTCGTTTTTCATTTGTGAACTTACTTGCATTTGTGTGGGAACTGGTCTGTATTTATGTGTGGATTTTTGAGACTCTCCTGACGTCGCTAGATTCACAAATGCATTTTTTTCAACAAGTAAGTCTCTGTAGCCAATCAGATGCCTCCCTCGTTTTCAGTCAACCACATGACTGCTGTGACTGGGTTTTTACGTCGGTGCCGTTTACTACTTTAACGGCACCGATAATCCCAAAACCCAGTCGAAATTAGATGGAAAAAGTGTCGTGACGCAGCATTCACTTCTTCACCACCTAGAGATTGTTATGTACGATCATTCAAAAAACCATGTTCTTTCCGATAGAGTAGACATTTGACAGAGAACCGGGAGGCTTGGAGGCTGGACTCAGAGGTCGGAACTGCAGCCATTAGATTGGCTGAAAACGAGGGAGGCATCTGATTGGCTACAGAGAGTTCCTTGTTGAAAAAAATGCATTTGTGAATCTAGCGACGTCAGGAGAGTCTCAAAAATCCACACATAAATGCAGACAGTTTCACACACAAATGCAAACAAGCTCACAAATGAAAAGCGTCTTGTAAATTCAAGTTTAACAGTTTGTACATAAATGTAACAACACCCAAATACATTTTTGATGAAAATTGCAAATCTTTTTTAAATTAATATATTTATGGATTTATATTACCTTTATTTAAAACAAGACATATTTGTGTGTGGATCAGAAATATGTTTGTGAAAACTTATTTTTGTTTATGGATTTATTTTACATTTATACATGCCGATATCCATTTGTGTGTGCATTGAAATGTATTTGTGAGAAGAGAGTAATTTATGTATAAATCACAAAATACATTTGTGAATCCTTCTCTGTGCATTCATTAATAATGAGACTGTTCTGACTCCATATACTACTACTTCTGCTATTTAACGCAGGAGTATGCACATAACGGGAATGAGCATTTGAAACAAGTCATGGGTTGCAAAGCAGCCAATCTATCCTTTAGAGTCGAAGGGAGCGGACTAGTGTCAGTGGGAAAATCATTGATATGCAGGGAGAAAATGAGAGAGGGAGTGAAACAACAAAGAGCGATGTCGGGGACAACTTATTAAACAACGTCTGACTGAGAGCGGTTCCATGATGAAAGGAAAAAAATATGAATTCTAGAACATTCCATCAACATCCCAGCGCTCCATCATCGAGATAGCCTCGCCTTTGAATTTGAATGGGGAGAAAAAAAGCAGTTGCCTGGAATAAACAGTGCTTGCGCCAGCTGGCAGATAAAACCGATGGCTTAAAAAAAAACTGTTTCAAACTCTCGTCACCCGTGCAATCTGCCATTAAGGGACACAATATGCTTTGAGGTCCTCTCTGTCATCATTTGCAAGAAAATATATAGCATTGGCAATAGAATAGAACCCCTATTATACAGCAATTCCATCTCAATGTAGCTTCAAGGAGTCGGCTCCAAATGTCACAGATCGAGGGGTTTCCATCATAGCGCCCCCACTCCCCCACCCCCCCAGGGGGGAAAAAAGGAGAGATTGCATTCAACATTCAAGGCTTTCACTCCCCCGGTGCTAGGATCTCTCTGAAAGGATTCACATCAGCGCTTGATGTGGAAATTAAAGTTAAGCGGCGGGAAATGTCAACATTTTAAAATGTAGCTCATCAAACACATAAACAAACGGCTGAATTCACCAAAGTACGCGGCCCATGGTGTTTCAAACAACCCCCCCCCCCCCCCCCCCCCCACCCCCCGAAAAGAAAAAATAGAGAATCACCTTGGGGCTGAGACAAGAGTTTTATGTTTAGCAAAGCGAAACAGGTGTCTTGAAAAGTGCCCTTGGTGGTTGTTTAGTGATCAATCATGCGCGCTAAAGACGAGCAGTATTTCAGTTTTTAAAGCAAAAAAAAGTCATCAGTGTTTACTATCACAACAGTAGTGGGTTTTTCGTTTTAAATATAAATCATTGCTACTGACAGTTTCGCACATCATCTGTTTGCACGATGGTGGGTAATATGTGAGCTATAGCTGACGCTGTTATATGTGGGCAAAACGAGTCCATAATAATGGATCTATTTAATTTGTTTTAATGGCCCAACCCTCCTCTTACTCATTGTAGGGTGGGCGTAGAGGATTGGCATGGGGTTTCCGTGGCTACGCTAATTAGCCACTGTGGTTGAGGGCTGATTTGTATCTTAAACAGTTTGTGCTCACACAGAGCTGCGGCGCGGCCTCAAACTGAGAATGTGGGAGTTCATTCAGCCAAATTAGCATTTTGTCACTCCCCTGCTCCCCCCACAACCCACCCACCAACACACCGACTCGCACACCAATGCTAATATCTACTGAGAGTCCCAATGTCTGTGCTCTGATCCGGTGACCTCGGCAGACCTTGGTGATTGCATAGAGTGCCTTGAAGCCGGGTTACCTCCGTCTTAAGACCAACCGTGTTATCAGTGCCATTCATTTACATTCATTACGAAGCAGACAGGCTGTTGGCTGCAGGCACTTAAACGCCATTATAACATCTATAAAATAAATAAAAGAAGAGGGGAGGAAGACACAAGTCTTCAGCTTGACACTAATGGCCAGATCCGGGGTATTGACGCAGGGCTGGATAGAGCATAATCGCTAATGACTTGCATATCCGTAATTAGATGGCACGAGATTAAAAAGGAAAAAAAACGAATACGCAGCCATCAAAAAGAGCAGCGCGTGTTGATGCTGAGGAGGACATGACAAGGGCCGTCTGTGCAGGCTAGAGTGGGGGGACACGAGCTGTGGGGTCTTCAGTGACAGTGGACACCATAAGGTGGGGGTCCACGCGGCAAACAGACCCCCTGGGTACCTTGAGGTCGCTCCCGTTGAGACGCATCCGGTTGATCTTTCGTCCGCTGGGCCGGGTCGAGTCCACCCAGTAGATGAACTCCTTCCTGTAGTCGAAGTCTATGTGGATGATGTTGTTCAGACCCTGGGGATTACAGGCGGAGAGGGACAGAGAGAGAGAGAGTTGGGTTGATTGAGAAAGGCATGGTTTTTCGATATGGATACACGTTGTATTCAGGGTAAAGAGTAGTGAAGGCTTTTTGCTATGAGAACACTATGGCGTGCGTTGCGGTATTGTAGTTGTGCCTATAGCCAGATTGTGTGTGTACACGTGCATGCACACACACAAAACGGTGCAGACGACAATGAATAATGGAGGATAATGACTGACAGATAGTGAGTTCATGCATCATACTATTTTGATTTAATTTTAGCCCAAACTTTTGACATACACTCATTTTCCCTAATGAGCAGGGTCTACTGTTGTACAATGTGCCGTAGCCAGATGCCGGCAGCAGCTGTTGAGACAAACAGCAGAGGAGCTGTCCGTTTAATTGAAAGCTTTTCCTGCTCTCTGCATGGCAACCGCCGCGGCAACAAAACACGCCAACAGACGAGGTTAATAAGGATGCTTAACTCCCAGCTTTCCTCCATTCAAGTCTACCATCAAAATACTTGTTTCATTTTCCCCGCATTCAACCACAACCCAGTTAGCTTCAGCGCAAAGGGAGTCTAAGGACGTGGATCAAAGTGGCAGCGTCGTCGTCGAACGGGACCAGGAAGCTACCGTCGCCGCCTTGTCATGCTAGCACAAATCAACATCCGTCACACGGCTTCCCTTCCCTACCCCGTCCCCTTCCCAAACACCTCCCGTGGCGCGTGTCAAGGAAAGGTGAAGATGTGGGGAGAGGAGAAGGTGGGAGGAATCTGACAGGCTATATCGGATGACTTCATGCAACCGAGAATGCCGTACCATGCAGGTGCCAACGCGGCCCCGAAACGAGTCCTATTCCTGTCGACGACACTCTCAAGAGTCTTGCTGCGTCGGCTAAGGCGGTTGCGGCGAGAGCCTGTGACGGTTTGCGTCGTCTGCCGACGTTATTTACGCCTCGGCGCCGCCTGCTAGCGCTGAGATCGGCTGAGGGTGGCAGGGCATTAAACGCAATCGTCTCATTAGGAGATCTACATAGAGCGGTGCAAAGCCATCTCCCGAACAGCGTAAAGTAAGTAACGGCATGGTAAAGTGAGGTGAGGTCAACGGAGTATCCTGCCAGGACCACTTAGCGGAAACATATGCATATCTCCCACTCTGGCGTCCATTAAAGCGAGGCGAGCGGCGATTAAAGTGAATTGTGGCTGGCGAGAAACACTCCGGACGGAGGAGCGTCGGGGAGCTAAACGAGAGCATAACGGGGCTCCGGGAGGAGACAATGGGGACGGCAAGGGGCTTGATTTAAATCCCAGATGGTGATTTGTGATAATTAACAGACAGACTCAAAGCCCCGACCGGGTTCGCCCTACTGCGACCCGTCAATGATGGAAATAGCTTTTCCACGGTCGGAGAGGGTTGGGGGCTCGGTGGGAGTTTGGGACATCATAATGCAGGGAATCGGCAGACACATATTGTCATTGCCAAAGCCCCCTTGACGTCAGAGGACATTATGCTACATTACACACCTACGATGGGGTTATGCAATCGCTATTTGGGATATTACCAGAGTAGGATACCGAGGAAGCTAATGCACTCGTTTATTTAACGACGCACCCCCATGCGCATGCCAGTTTTGAGGTGACATTAAGAATGAGTAAAAGGTCTCACGTGCAAAACAGGCTTACTAGTTTTAACTCCCTGATATAACAGCTTTGGAAAGTAAATCCTAGCTCGAACCGGAATTTCCCACCGGTGGATTAACAAAGTGTGAAAGTGTGGCGAGCCCTAAAGTACCAATCGTAAAAGCATCTAAAAGTTTGTTATAAGTATACCCCCCATCAAAAAAATGAATATTAAACTAAAAATGAAACTGAAAAATGAAAAATAAAAAAGCATGGATAAAATGACAGCATGAAAATCAATTTTTAGATCAGGAGCCGTTATACCGAGACTCTTAAACGAACACATAAAAACCGAGTGCATAAAATGGCTCACTCCTCAGCACCATTGACCCACTGAAATGAGCAGAAAATTAGAGTGTTCTCAAAGTGGCCCTGACCAGCGCCCTGGTTATGTGATCCACGGCACAACACATCTTAATTGTTGTTGCATAAATTGACCGCACTAAGTGGTAAGAGAGCTAAACTTTATCGCTCTCGTTAGATCGCCTTGACGTGGAGCGCATTGTAGTGATAGCACACTGCCACTTAACCGTGTGTTTGACAATCAAAATCAATTGTCGTTACAATCAACCGTGGTCATGGGGCATGTGGATTCAACATTTTTTTCCTCTGTAGAAAAAAAAGGCATCAACACGACAACAGCCACAATGTTAGCAAAAAAGGTGTAAATGAATCACTCCTTTAGTTCTTAAAAATATAGAGTTGCATCCGTTGGCGGAAGGCTCATTTGAATAACAGGGGTTTCTATTGCTAAAACAAAAGGTGATACATTCACACTGTACTGTATTCATCCCAACACCACCAAAGTAAAAACATTGGTACAGTAGTTTGGAAACTTCAGTTATTTGTGATTCTTCTTTCTTTTACTTGCCTGGTTAAAGTGCTGAGGTGTTTTTTTGAGGTGTGCCTCACGGCGCTTTTCAAAACACGTCCAATGAAGCAGACATCTCTCACCTGTTTCAATATGGTGTAATTGGAGCCATCCACACTCAGCTTCCTGATCTCGTGGTGGTCTGCCATGATGAGGAAAGGCTCTTCGGCTGGAAGACGGGGAAAGGGAGTGCATGGCTTGATGTTACAGACAAAGGACTTCACCAACATAGGTTAACCACCGATAACCAAGTTGTATGAATGGTTTTCATATTTTCTCTCCTTTGAGCCCTTGAGGCACTCTCTGAAGTGTTGGGCTAGATCCAGAATACATTCAAATGGAGGACGGCCATGGACTAGTTCGGAAAAATGTACTTTACTGTTCCACCATGGTGCCATGACAACCATTGACAAAAAAACAAGGTTGACAGAAGATTAGAGAGATGCCTCTTCTCCGGAAATCTAATTTGATAGCTTTGATAGGAACATTTGCGCAAGGTGAAATGTAGAATTTTTTTTTTGGTGCAGAACAAAAAAGTACGACATCAAAAACACTGAAGGAACAGCAGCTACACCGAAACCAACAACGGGGGCTTCGAACCGTAAACCTTTCGCCTGGGTTTCAAACCTCTATCACGAGGACACGTTGCCGACGGCGATCCCCGCCACGAGGGCTCACCTGACAGAGCCTTGCAGACGTTGGGGCTGCGTTCCAACGCTTCGTAGCCGTCCACACACAGGCACTTGTAGGAGCCGTAGGTGTTGATGCATCGCTGGCTGCAGGGAAGGATGGAGGAGCATTCGTCCACGTCCACGCACGTCTTCCCGTCGTCCTTCAGCCGAAAGCCTGGCCAGCACTTGCACTGAAGAGGGGTTGGACACAGGTGACACAGTCGGACGGTGCGTTCTTTGTTCTTTGGTCCACACGCAAACGGACGTTTGTTTTTTTTACGTCAAATATGATGACAGGATTGTCGATAGCATAATATTTATGGTATAGATAGCATAATATATATGGCACAGTATATATATATATATATATATACTGTGTATATATATATATATATATATATATACTGTGCCATATCTATTATGCTATTTTGTTGCATATATATATATATAGCATTTTATATATGGCAAAGTATCTATATATATATACTTTGCCATATATTATTTATATATATATATATATATATACTCTGCTTTAGCCAGCCAACCCCAGAGCGAAAATAAAAAAGTGCTTCTATCAGCTGGACTGGAGCCAGTTCAAATCCCTTCCTTATCCAAAGTTATAGCCTTCAAGTCTCACTGGTGCTGATCTGTATGTCCAGGCCAGGAAGGGATAACCCCCCCCCCCCCGCCACAAACAACAATGTTTGTGTGTGGGGGGTGTGTGTGTGTGTGTGTGTGTGTGTGTGTGTGTGTGTGTGTGTGTGTGTGTGTGTGTGTGTGGTGTTTGTGTCATTTGGGATAATGTCATCACTGCCATTATTTTTTAAGCCATGAGCTTGGGGGTGGCATGGGGGTGGGGGTGAGGAAGACGGAGGGGAGAAGGGTGTGTGTGTGTGTGTGTGTGTGTGTGTGTGTGGGGGTGTCAGACAGACACTCTACTCTGACAACGGTGATGACCGCTAGATCGCGGCAGCGCGATCTGGACCTTGACCCAGATTCACACACACACACACACACACACACACACCCCCACTGCGCGGACTCGCCTGTCAAATCTGTGTTTTCGAAACACGCCAGCTCTTGCATCCTCCCCCGCGCTATTCAGAACCACATTACAGCCATCAAGGTCACTTTTGTAACATGAAAATAATTTATGGCTGTGTGTCTGTGTGCCACGTGCGTGTGTTCTACTCGCACACACGGCTGGTGTATGTGTGTGTGCACACGCACGTGCACGTGTGTTTGTGTGTGTGTGTGTGTGTGCTCTATCATGTAGACAGCGGGGCTTTATTTATTATCTCTCATTAATCATTCATGGCCACGCCACAGACGATCCCTTTAGATGGATTAAAGATGGAGGAACAAGCTCTCCAAACTTCTGACGTAATACTTGGAGGGAACTGGGATCGGGAAATGAAAGAAAAAGGAAAAGTTGGTTGACGGGTGTAGTAGCTCAATTTGGATACCGGTTAGGGATTGACGGGACCGCAATAGGCCCGCAAATACACGTTATCCGTGTGTCCGTCGTGTTTCACATTGACGCTGTGTTTGATTATGTATCTGATGGGAGAAGCTCATGAGGTGTGGCTTGGGGCCTTATGTCAGGCTCATGTTGACCACAGAGCCAACCCTGAGAGTCGGCCTGCGTGTCCGGGGGCCACTACCTTGTACCCCACGGGCAGGTCCTGGCAGTCCTGCGTACAGCCGCTGACACGGCGGTTCAGGCACTCGTTGACGTTGCAGTTCCTCTCGTCGGAGCCGTCGCCGCAGTCCGAGCGCCCGTCGCAAAGGCTGGCCTGAGAGATGCAGCGGCCGTTGGAGCACATGAAGAAGGAGCCGTTGCACAGACTCCCTGTGAGGGGAACAGGAAGGAGAGAGACGATGAGTGACACAGAGGAGGAGGAAACATATGGACGTGTTGATCATCGCAGGGGGCCTGAAGAACACACACGTATCCTCGGGTGGGCGGGCGCCAGGGTAGGGGATGTGCCATTTTTGACAATGTTTTTTATTCCCCCTCCAGTGTATAACATTTTCTAGTGCCTTCTGGAAATTGTCAAGGGCACTTTTGGCACATGTTGGAAAATATCACTTTTTTTTCTGGTTTATGACAGATCAATATTGAACGGCTCAAAGAACGCCACGCTAGGGTGCTTTGTGAGGACCGCTCTGAGCTCCTGGCATGAATTGCGAGCACAAAATCGCGCCATGTCACCCGTTGTAACAACAAAGACGGACTCGACAAGTCTAATCGCTTGCCTTTTATTTTGGAATAAATTCCAAATCCTTCACAGGGAAACTCGCGCCCCCGTACTTTTTTACTCTTTTCGCTCCCGCCATATGTTGCCGCTGTTTCTTCTCCCAGGGCCGGTTGTCAGAATGACAGTGATGAAGAGCGCCCCCTCCCCCCCCCCCCCCCCCTCCCGCTGAGCGAGAACAGCGAGCCAACAGCGGCTCACAGCGGTGGGCGGCGGTCTTACCTGCGGCCAGACACTTGAGGTTCAGCGGCAGCTCGTCGGAGCGGTCGGGACAGTCGGCGTGGCCGTCACACTCCCACTGAGAGCTGAGGAGGCAGCGTCCGTCCCTGCAGCGAAACTCCTCCGATCCACAGGAGCGATAGACTGCAAGGAGACAGAGACAGAGAGGCAGAGGGAAGAGGGAGAGAGAGAGGAGCAGGAGGAGGAGGAGGTGGGGTAGGCCCCATGTCAGAACTGACAGTACCCAACCCGGCGACAGATAAGCTTGGTAGCTTGACTTGACTTCTGAGGGGCTGCCTGTCATGGCCGTTGAGATGGGGAAAAAAATGTGTGAAAAAGCCCTCCCAGAGAAAAAAAAGAAAAAAAAAAGGGGGAGGGAGTGAGAAAGAGTGAGAGAGACATCCACTCACCACATTCGACCGACTCGTCGGACCCGTCCCCACAGTCGTCGTCGTGATCGCAGACAAACCTCTGGGGGATGCAGGCTTTGTTGCGGCAGCGGAACGAGCTGTCGTCGCACGTGTTGTTGGGCGCTAGCGCACGGGAGAGAGACACAAACACAGGCTCTGTGTTTGTTACCGTGTTCATCGGTGACTCGTCGCGAGAGGCACACTGTACAAACGGAAGTAGACGTTTTTCCAGAGAGGAGGAGAAGTGGCAAATAAACATGATTTTCATGTTTCCGTTTGACTCATGCACAGGGGGGGAAGTTGAGTTCCCTGATTGGTTGTAACTTTTGAGGTGATTAGCATACAGAAAGATCCAGATGGCGGGGAAACAGATCTGATTCAGAGATCGGATGCCGAGCGTGTCAGCACGTCAGAAGGAACGCCGGGTGAATCGGGAACGGGGCATGTTTTATGGTTGTGGAAAAAGAAAACGGATTACATGTCGATGTTGTAATTACACTACATACCAGCGACTCAAAAGCTGCACTATTCATAATCCCCATCAGCCAATCATCCCTATTTAATACCATCACTGTATACAGTGATGTCGTCATTGTCACACTCTTATCGACGCTTACATCCTAAGGGGACTTATAGTACAAGTAAAAACAGACACATGTCATTCATGGGCAGGAACAGAGGCTTGCTCGTTGGCACATTGGTGACGGGGCTCAAACTCGTAGAGGTAGCATCTGGCAGGGAAACAGCCCAACAACGCTGCACTAGCTGGCCCCAGTGTAGGGCGGTGTGTCGGGTCAGTTCCGTTGTGGTGAGCGACTTACCGCAGCCGGCCGCAGACAGCTCGTCACTCCCGTCGGGGCAGTCCCTCTCGCCGTCGCAGAGCCAGCGCTTGGGCACGCAGGCGAAGGACCCCGGGCAGCTGAAGAGCCCCGGGGCGCACGTCACGGAGCCTAACCCGCCACAACGGATTCATTATTTACCCAATTCTGTTTATAATTTATGCAACTAGAAACGAGACACAGACAAAACACTCTAAGGTCCCGATTTGACAATGGAGGAGGTGAAGCTAATCATGAACATTGAGGAGCTGAAGCTAATCGTTAGCCTCGTAGCATGATTGGCTAAGTCCTATTTAAAGGTTCATCTTGTATTTAGTGTCAAAATTCAACTGGTCAACTGGATGACTTAGGCAGATAGTGATTATGGAATGTAAGAAGCACTCTGATTGGCTTAGGATATAGCAAATGAGGCGCAGTGATTCAGCAGGGTTAGGAGGGAAAAGTTAGGTTAGATTTCACAATTTGCAAGCAGTTATGCTATGAGGCTAACAAAATGGTGAAAGTGCCCTTAAAGAGACAATACCAAGGAGGAGAGAAAAGCATGGAGGGAGCCAGACATGAAGAGTCAGGAGGATATAAAGTCACATGTAAAAGTACCGTCTGAGTATATTTTCTTTTGTGTTACGAAACAGTTATTATACTTGTGACTATATTTGGATGGCTTCTTTACATTTCATTACATTTTGCACAAGGGGATTTTCCGGGGATGGCGTCGAGGGGACATGCTTGCGTTGTTAAGCTGAAACCAAAGAATCATCCCCCCGAGCTTTGATATAAAAGTAAACACAACGGTGAATTAAGCGGACCGAGCTTAAACGCATTTCCCTTGGTTTTTTGTTTGAATTGTGCAAATGAAAAAAAAAGAAGCCCTGTGGGCTATTTCATTAATATTTCCTCGACATTTCATAACAATCCAATTACTTAACAATGTGCATAGTAACACTTCTCTATTCCTGTGGCTGGAGGATCCCCCTTGTTTTTCCTACGTTTCACAAGGTGGTCATTCATTACAGGTACATCACTTTCACACCGTTGCGAAAGTCTTTGCCTCCTGGCCCCCTTGATACAAAAAAAAATCCATTTGCCAGGTTTGCCGCCTGTTCCGGGAAAATCAGAAATGCCCACGCTTGTCTCATTAACATTCTTTCTTTCTCTCTACCTTCTGTTCTCGATGCACACGGTAGGCTGTGGAAACACCTTCGGTGTCAGCCCCGGTACTCCCGCTGACAGGTGAGTGGGAGACCGGGGTGAGTGGTGTTTCGACCGACTCACCGCAGATCTGCAGGCTCTCGTCGAGGCCGTCCTCGCAGTCGTTCTCGCCGTCGCACAGCCACTGCTTGGCGATGCACTTGTTCTTGGAGCAGGCGAACTGGTTCCACAGGCAGGACGAGTCTACGCGGAGCAAAAGGGTGGTAACGGTTTAAAACCGAGGAGAACATCAACCGTTGATTGCGCGACTGTGAACGCGCGCAGCACGCCACGCGATACAGGCTTTTCTGTTTCTGTTTTGGGTTTTCCAGCAAACAACTGTGCAGGGATTATCGGTTTTGTTTTGTAGTTTGTTTTCCAGCTGTTTGTTGTTATGGCACACTGCTGCCCGGGCCGCGCCGTGCAGTATATTACTTTTGTTTTGGTTGCAGACGGTTTACTGTGCTGCACGGGCGTCATTCAAAATCTAACTTTTTGTTTACCCCTGGAAAGAGATGATAATGAATATCGATCCAAGAAAATGATTATTCTCTTGTCCCCTTTGGGCCGGTGGCTGGAGATGTGTGTGGAAGGCAGGGGTTAGGACGGAGTGCGTGGGTCTTTGTGGGCGATGAGCATGAGATCAGCGTTTCAATGTGTTAAGAGCCCAATCAAAAATGTTAACTTGTGTTTGGGCTATTTCCGTCACCAAAAGGAGCTTTGGTTCCTCCATTGGTTCCTCTTTCCTGACGCACCCCTCTTACGTTGCCTGCTTTGAGAGGCGGATGGAAGGTCATGACGAGATAAATGTGACATACCGGCGCCTATGCATCCTGATTATTTAGATTTCCTGCGTGACATACCAGATTTGCATTTCAAATGCCAACAGCTGCTTCGAATATATGAGCAAAATAGTGGTTCTACGTTGGAGTGAAATGTATCAAAGACAACCTTTCATATTTCATTTTCTTTCCATTTTGTCTTTCTCTGTGGAAAAGCATATTACACTTCGTTCTGACAGATATTCCTTGTTATGGGATGAGAAACTCTGAATTTCAAAGATCCCCAAACCACATTCCCTTTTCCGTTATATTATCAATGGCTGAGGCTTTTTATATGATAATTAACTCTGAGAAATGGGAATATTGTCTACTGAAAAAAGCTATTCCAAAGTTCCAAAGGCATTTGTGGCGCAATTCATAGCAGTCCTGAAATAAGCTATTGAAGCTCTGAGATGTTATCTTCTCACACTTGTGCCAATGAGGCTTCCAGATAAAGGAATGGAAGTGTGTCATGCACTAATCTAGCTGCATTCACAGCCAATTGAAGAAAGAAAATTAATTTGATAAGATATGAATAACATTGACAACGATAAATTAATTTCCAAGAACTGCCTTTCTACCCGTAATGGCCGACTGGATTGCTTTAATAAGAACCATGTTTTGCCCTTTTATGCAGGAAAGGGCAAAGGGGGTGTGTATGTGTGTGTCTCAACTGTTTGACTGGCGCACACAGCATTCATACAGAGTACATGCACAACTCAGAATAGATAGACCCGGTTTGGCCGCAGCGTTTCTGTGGACGCCCGGGTTGTGTCGCTTGCTTGTGGCGCGTGACAAATCGCCTTATGAACCCTGCGAGGGACCGGATTACGTCATTTGTCTTTGCGCCCCGCTTGCGCAATTCAGGCACTCTGACATTGATTGAGGTTCAAGAGGACTCTTAAGCATTAACTCGTTCCAAAGTCGCTCCGTTCAATTTGTCCATGCCTGCCCTTTGAAGGTCAACCCTCCCCGACCTTACAGTCTGACTGCAGGTTGGCTATAAGCGGTTTAGTGCTGATAAAGAGTCATTGCAACAATGCTGAAATTAATAGATATGCCTGCTTGCAAAGTTGCCCGATTTTGTCACTTTGTGAGTGCTTTCATTGTTAAAAATAATTACTTGACAGCATGCGTACATGTGCACGTGCACGTGCGCGTGTCAAGCACAGACACAAACAAACATCTAAAGCACCCTCGTATTTTTGTTGTCCTCCCCTCTCGCGTTAATGGCAGAAGCGGTGACACAGCAGTGACTCAGATAATGGACCGATTGCAGGATTCGATTGCACGCGCGTCGCCCATGGCTCGATTACTGATGCGCCTTAATTGGAGGGACCTTTTACTTTGTCATGCTAAGTTACGCATTCATTAGGCAGCATCAAAAGCATGGGCAAGGAGGGCTCTCCCGGCCCAGCCTCTGGTGGTCCTCTGAATTCACCGCTCATCCACATGCCTCTCCCACCCACCCCATACACCAACCCCACTCCCCCCCACGCTCAGCCAGTGCTGATGGCTCATTAGGTACCCTGTTGTTTTTACTTTTTTTATCATCCCACTGTGATGTGGGGCTGTTCCCCAGACAGGCGGTGGATAATCAAGAGTAAACCGCCAGCCTTCCCTGAGATCCGGGCCGCGGAAATACCGAAGGGGAGGTGAGTCGATGAGGGTATCTCTGGAAATAACAGCATGCACAACAAAAGGTTTACTCTGCCCTAGAAAGCCCGACTGCGGTAGAGGCAATGTTTGATCTGAGATAAATTGCTTTATTCCGGTCCTGACACTCGTGTCCTGGTTTGGAGATAAGGGGCTGTCTACTGTACTTTACAGTCTACAGCGTGGTACAGGTAATACCCTTCACCTTTGTTTATCTATCTAATCTATAGGCAATAGACGGCCGTACCGAAACAGAAAGAAAAAAACTACATTAGGAATGGTGAAAGACCACACGAAAGCACAAGAGAAGGCACCTGTATACATCATGTTCATTTAAATATAACACAGCATTTAATTGTTTATAATTTAGCCATTAGGATCTTTAATGCCAAGGTCACCTAAGGTGATTTACTATCTAAGCCCACACGCTCACGCGGTGTCCGGAATGATGAAGTTAATTAAATGCAAGAATACACATTGCAAAGACGAAGGAAAACTACAAGAGGGTAGACTGCAGAAAGAATCAATTATATGCAAATATTTCACCCACACCCAAACAAAGGTTGAATATGTGGAGTTAAGATCTACACTGTTA
Source organism: Gadus morhua (assembly GCF_902167405.1). NCBI lineage: Eukaryota > Metazoa > Chordata > Actinopteri > Gadiformes > Gadidae > Gadus > Gadus morhua. The sequence continues at coordinate 9,595,006 of NC_044067.1, read as the reverse complement.
TGGCTGTGATACCATTCTTATTCAGCGGGAAGATCTCCTCAGTTCAGGCTCAGTACTTAGTTCATATTGCCTTCCCTGGGACATGTATCGAATGGATCAGGCTTACGCAGAACGTCCACTCACAACAAAGCAAGGTTAGGCAGCATCAATGCCCGAAGGAAAACGCTGTTGTAGTAAACACGTCAAATAAAATGTAGTTAAACAAATTCAAACTCAACGCGTGGTGAATCCCCACCCATTTCAATGTTGTGTCGTTGCTTTACTTTACCATTTCAGACCCTTTTTCTGTCACGGTAAATAGATTTAGTTGGAAATCCAATTGAGGGTTGCATCATTAAGATTACCACTGCTTCATACCACAAATGGGATAACATCGCATAAGCTGCTGAAATATTTGCCTTTCCAACCAGGCGGTGCCGTGTGTGTGTCTCCGAGCCCAGCCTAACGAGAGTGGCATTAAGCACCGAGGCCTCCCCGTCACTGGTTTCTTAACCGTGTTTTGGGGAGGCAGAGTGAATGCGGAGGCAGAGATCTGAAACTTTGCCTAAGTTGTTTACACTGATTTTGATGGCGTTCATTCATGTTGCTCTTGATCGCCATTGGAAACCATTCAGTGCTTTAGTAAACCTCTACACTCCTATGCGTTTGCACAAAAGGTGCTTCCCGGTGCGTGCGTGTGTGCTTGCGTGCATGTGTGTGTGTGTCTGTGCGTGTTTGTGCTTGCGTGTGTGTGTGTGTGCTTGCATGTGTGCTTGCATGCGTGTGTGTGTGTGTTTCTATGTCTGTGTGTGTGTTTGTGTGTGCGTGTGTGCGTGCGTGCGCGTGTGTATCCGCTCAGTGCATTCGCCGACATGACTCACCGCACTGGAACTCGTCGGCCCCGTCCTCGCAGTCCTTCTGGCCGTCGCAGAGCCACACGCTGGAGATGCAGTTCCCGCTGGGACACGCAAAGTGACCCTCCTCACACTGCTGCGCGTGGGACACTGCTGGGGGGGCGCGCCCGGGGGAGGACAGAGACACCGGAGGAAGTGGAGAAGCCAGGGCCTCGTGTTAGAGAATTAACACGATTGATCGTCATGATCCCAGTCCGCACATCCCTTTGCTCTCGCTACCTCCGTCTCTCTCTAATTTCTAGCTTTCAGGTTCTTCTTAATAACATTAGCCGATTAAATAGAACAAATCCAATGGGTTCATAGCCTTATGAAATGTGATCAGTTTCATAACGATTCAATTGGATTACTTTTTGATGCAATTTTCCTCAGCGGTACGAGGATGACACACTGCCCTCTCCTCCCCTCGCCTGTGCCGGGGTGGGGGGGGGGGGGTGTCAAACAGGGGTCAGGGAGGGGATGGAGGTCGGCCGGTGGGAGGCGCAGGCGGAAAACACTCTACCCTGACAGTTGGACTCGTCGGTGTAATCGCCGCAGTCGTTGGCGCCGTCGCAGATCCACGACGGGTGGACGCACAGCGAGGTGGAGTTGCAGCTGATGAAGCCCCTCTCTTTCACACCCAGCTTGTAGAAGTGAGAGCAGTCTGTGTGGTCTGAATATCAAAAGAAAACGCACACACACACACACAGGAGAGGATCACTGTCTGACACGATACATACAGTGTGGAGGAAGACAGGCTTTGTGGTGGGGGGGGGGGTTTTCGATGAAGGAGTGGCAGACACGGGTTTAAGTCAGTGGATCCAATTGATCTGTCAGCGGATGAGACCATGTGCTGCCTTCTGTTTTAAGCAGTGGAGGGGGATGTGGTGAGGGGCGGCGGGACGGGACTTTATTGCTATGCAAAGCACGGTGTACATACACACAAAAAGGACTTACTGCAGCTCTTTTCGTCGGAGGCGTCAGCACAGTCGATGACCTGGTTACACCAGGCTGAGCCGGAGACGCAGCTCCCGTCGTGGCAGGCCCACTCCGATGCGCTGCACGTGACATCTGGGAGGCAGAATTAACATTTCAAAACGGGGTCGGCTGCTGAGCGGATTGAGCAGATCATGCAGAGACGGATGCAGGTAAAGCTCCCTCTCTGATGTTTAGCACCTAGCCGTCTGGGTGGGAAATGGATTCTTTTTTCACATAGGTTTAAATCTGTAAAGCCCACCGGAGGAAGAAAGCGTGTGGGATCGTGATGTGTTACCATGGTTTGTGTTAGGAGCGTATAATAGGGATGGTACACATGTCATTTCTGGAGGACTTGGTACCTGGCCATCACTGAAAGCCATGAGGGCAATCCTTTATTCCGTTATTCTACAATGTTGAGGCTTTGGGAGGGCAGCGTAGTTATGAGAGGTGGTCCGATTCAGCCGTTGGTGTCGCTTGACTCTGTGATTAAATCCACAGTTTGAACTCGCTCCTCTGAGACGCTTTCCGTTGTCATCTCCGTGGTGATTACAATGAGGTCATCGTTTATTCCTCATTAATAGACGGACGCACGCCGGCAGAACCCCGACCAGTTGTTCCTGGAAGGGCTTCCTCTGAAATGTTTTTCCATTAATGATGAGAAATACCTCTGCCAGCTGGTGCTTTTAATGAGATAAAAAATTAGCTATGGTACACAATAAACGTTTTGAACTTTCCCATTATCGGCCAACTATGTTCATCGACATCATGGCTAAAGAAAAGGAGGCTTGGTATTGGCGAGAACATGGCAATACTGGATTGATTGGGCCGTGTGTATCGCAGACGGATCGATGCAGGCCTTCGAGACTCCAGTCCACTCCTAAGGTCACTGGGTGCATCTGTTTTGAATTATTTAAACAGTTTTGCTAACGTGCGTGGCGGTTTATATAACGGTTCAATAGCATTGGGTTCCATGGGTTGAAAAACGCATCACAATTTAGTCAGGTGTTCTGTCCTTGAACAAATTGAAGCGTTGCGGATGTTCCCGAACACGCTCTCGGTATGATCGCCCACAGACCACTCCCCCCCCCTCCCCCTCCCCTCGTGCCTTGCATATCAGCGAGTCAGTGAGGGGCTTAGCACAGCAAGTAGCCTAGCATGGACTAAGCACAGCAAGGGTAGCCTGGCATGGAGCTGTGACCTTGGCTGGAACAGAACCTTTCACGCTGGGAGGAGGTGGAAGCAGGATGACAGGAGGAGGAGGAGGAGCAGGAAGGAGGAAGAGGAGGAGGAGGAGGAAGAGGACAAGGACAAGGAGGAGGAGGAGAACAGGAGGAGGAGGAAGGATGAGGAGAAGGAGGAGGAGGAAGAGGAGGTCACCCACTGATACAGAAGGCCTCGTCCGAGTTATCGCCGCAGTCGTCCGTGCCGTCACAGAAGCGGCTGTTGGCTACGCAGCGCTGGTTGTAGCAGGGTCTGAAGCCCTTCCGGCAGCTCCGGTTGTCTGGGGGGAACGGGGACCGGGGGGACGGGGGACGGGGGGGGGGAATTGGGCAATGAAAATAACGTTTCATTCAAAGTAGTATAAAGTGATTTGCTCTTATTGTGAGTAAGAGCAAACATTGTTGACATCTGTAAACATTGTTTTAAAAGCTGCTATAAAAATATGGTTTATTGATATTGTTAAACAAGCATCTTTATTCTACTAGCAATGGAAAGGTATTTCTTGTCAAAATATATGCATTCTTCCCCACAATGCACCTCATTCAACCTTCCGTTCTATCGGTCTTCGGGGCTTTGTTCATGGGGGATTCCAGTCTGACATGCAGATGGTTGTAAGTCGGGCACGCCTGCACACCATGTTGTTAGGTGTTTCTACTCACCACAGTATTGCATCTTTTCGTCCGACTTGTCTTTGCAGTGGGCCACTCCATCACATGTTTGCTGGTAGTTAATGCACTGGCCGTTCCCGCATTCAAACTCTGTGTGTATGTTGCAGGAGGAATTCTCTGCTGCAAAAGGTGAACATGAACGGGGGGAAGGCAGGGGATAGACCCTTGGGTCAATTAAAACAGCTATTATCGAGCCGGAACCAATAGTTCTAAGCCTTTCCTGAATTGTAGATGTGAATATGGGGATGTTAATTGATTTGCAACGATGCAGTTTACTCAGGAGGGGGGTCAATTCCCTTGTGGTGTTCTGACTATTTCCTTTCCACCATCTTAAGAGTGCGGTTTCTAATTCTCACTTGCCAGATTGTAGGATATCATGAAGTCATCATGAAGACAAGAAGAAGCCATTTTGTTTTTAGAAACCGGATACACTTTCTGAATAGAGAGCAAATACTCACTACTCAATCAGCATTAGGTTCAACATATAATATATTCAGCAGTTCATCATGGGAGGGGACAATTTGGGACGTGTGTAATTCAATGTTCCGGCTCCTGTGACTTACACACGCATCTGTTGTCGTCCAGTAACACGCGCTCGCCCCGGCATGTACAATTAACCCGGCCGTCCGGGGTCAGCAGACAGAGGTCACCGCAGCCTCCATTCTGGTGTCGGCATGGCGACAACTCGCCTGCAGGACCACACGCACACACAAACACACACACATACACACAGACACCACGTGATGTCGGGGGACAAAAGACACAACCCGCGGTGAATAAATAGGTAGGGGAGAGTTGGAAATCAGGTGCTAAGCCCGTCGAGAGTGCGCCAAAACAATTACTGCTTCACAAGGATGCACCCGGACTTAGCCTCGAGAGCTCTATTTGTGGATCCGCAAACAACGCTGTTTCACTGGCTCGCTCACCACACCAGGTGGAGGGAGGCAATGAAGTGTGATGCAGCCTATTGACTTTGGAGGATGGTAACAATAGCAGCTCCTCTATTGTGCGGCACAGACAAAGAGGAAGGAGATGGGGGGGGGGGGGGAAATGCCAACTGGAGACCGGTATGCAGAGTTAAAATAAACACAAAAATGTGGAGTTTAAGGGATAAAAGATACAGCACCAAGGAGCCGGTGTTGGCAGAGGGGACACACAGCACTGATAAAGCCTGTGTGATTGGGAACCCTGTGCTTTGTGTTTTAAATTTATGAGACACAGAAGGGGAAGGGGGGGGGGGGAAACCACCTCTTGGTCCCTCTTGGTCCAAGTAAACACGATGAGGGCATGCAGGTGGGGCAGTTGAACATTAAGGCGTCCATACTAGGTCCCCGATGTAGAAAGTCGACTAGCTGGAAGGCCCACTAAAAGTGTGCTTTTTAGAAAAAGCAAGGTGAGGTGAGTCATGTGTATTATTCTTTGTGCTAACCAGATAAAAAATGAGCCAAAGGATCTCTTGGCAGTGGAGAAGAACCACTGGGAACTACCTACAGCCCATGCCTCTGTCCTAGTTGCAGCTAAAAAACTATACTACACTTTAGAGAATATACCTTCGTTAGGGGGATGCTGTTTTATTAATTGCATCGCAAATAAATATTTAGCAAAATGCTTAGCGGGACAATCATATTTCGCATGTTTACTACGTCAGCATTTTAGTTTTTAATCCCACATGGTCTAGATTATCGTTCTTAGAAACACTTGCCTTTACTTTAGAAGGTAAGGTAGGACAAACTGGCATGAAACAAATACAAAGAAATACAAAGACACCGCCAGCCAAGTAACAACCAAACACCATGCGCGCATTCACTTTCACAGCCACAAACCATCATGGCTCTCCACCAGTGGGGTGAGAGTGAAGCTCAGAGCGCCACACCACGGAGACCACTACTCACAGTTGTTGGTGTCTCTGGCCACGGCGATGATCCCCATGGGTTGGTGGGGTATGTCCGCACGCAGCACCTTGGTGTCCCCTCCCGTGAACTTGTTGGAGCGCAGCACTGCCCGCCGGGCCCAGTCCGACCAGAAGATGAAGTCTCCGTGTATGGCCAGCCCGAAGAAGGTCCCGGGCCCTGATTTGACGATGACCTGGAGTCGTGGAGCACAGATGAATCCGAGGGGTTGCCCTCTTGCACTTGGCTCTGCTGTGTTTGTGTGTCAGGCAGAACCGTTACAGGCTGGAATTAAACTGGGATCCGGCAGTCCTACTACATTATAGCAGAACTTCTGGGGGGTGACAGCACAGAGCCTGGGCAGGAAACCAAAAACGTAAAGAGGTTGGAATTATGCCTTGTTTCCTGGGTCATTATGGAGATATTCTTGCAAAGAGAAACTAATTTGCGCAAGTATAGGAGGCTTTCAGAAGGGAATTTTGTGTATCTCTCGTGGCCAGTTGTTAGTTTCAAACATTTACAGAGGTTTTCTCTACAGTTCAATAGTGTTGGTAAAGTTCGTAATTGCTGGCCCGGGTTTGTAAGCCAATAACGTGCTTGCAGATCTCTGCCTCCAGGAACATGATTGGTTGAAACAAATATGTAGCGAGAGAGAGCAAAACGCCCCGTTCACCAAGATTTGCGCTCCTCTAATCAAATCTCGAATCAGACTATAGGTATCAAATCTATAGTCATTAGTCATCAGACTATAGATTTGATTAGTAAGACTAGGTTGGAATCTAAAGCTGCTACCATGGTCCTGGGTTTCAAACAGCATTGTCATAACAGGCGTCTGATTCGAAAATAAGTATTGTGGTAGTGGTTCGGGATGAGCCTCGGATCACCTGTGGGGTGTGGGTCCCGTAACAGGGGCTTCCTTGATGAGGAGGCGAGTGTGGCTAAAGGTTAGCGGGAATGCGGGGTTCCGGCAGATTTTGTTCGAGAAGCGCCCGCAGTAATAAACGGCTAGGCGTAATGGCGTCTCGGGTCATTAATCAAAAGCTCACCCAACCCCCGCCCCCGCGACTGCTTAACCCAGATGTTGGGGGAGTAAATGACAGTGTCATTGGCAGGGAGGCAGGAATCCATCAGATGGCTTCTTTAGGGACCCCCCACCCGCCCACAGTCACCATAGGAAGGAAGGAACAGGCTGGGTGGGGAGGGAGTGCGGTCTCCATCCGCTGCTGTAACTCTCAGCCATTAGTGGGACACGCTTGTAAGCAGAATCATATTAGCACTGCGCCATGATGGGATTAATAGGACAGGTGTTGATTAAAAGGCGCCCTGCGTGAGGAAGCCACGACCGGCCTTTCAGTGGGGAGTGGGGGAGAGACGGAGGGAGGGAGGGGGAGAGAGGGAGAGAGTGGGACCCAGAGCCAGAGATAGAGAGGGAGAGAGAGAGGGAGAGAAGTTACAGAAGAGAGTAAGAGATAAAACGCCAGATGGGTAAGGACGGAGGGTATTGATAGGAAATTAGATTTAGGAGACGGTCGTATGCCCAGGCCCACCACAAATTACTCTTGCGCTAACTATCGAGCGGGCAGTAATGTATTTAGTTCAGATCCCTGCCACAATGGTTTGCAGTTGTATAAGAAAAATATATGAGGCACATACATGGTTTGGAAACTATCTCGAATATTTCAGACCTTTATTTCGACCGGTTAAAAGGTTAGGTTGAGAAGGAATTAAGTGGGATGAGGCAAAGTTTTGCTTTCACATCCACAGCCTCTCGGATTACAGATTTACAAAGACAAGCATATTTCCCGTTAGTTGTGCAAAACCTGTCATCTATAACGCTGCCCCGTTAACACCCCAACTAAATAAACGTTGCTTTCATTTGACATACGTGCCATCCATTTCCAGTCTCTGAGCATGTCAAATCAGACATCCGACGACACCACCCGACACAGCTCCTAATTAATATTCCCTGTCTCTATGTCTTGGAAAGGTCGTCTCTCTCCCGCTCTGCTGAGAATGGCAATCCCCCCCCCCCCTCCCCGACCCACCAGGACATGCTTCCATCCCTGCAATCAGCATCAGCGTTCGGGTGGGTCTCCAACCCTAACCCCACCATCCCAAACGACTCCCCCCCACACCACCACCACCACCACCTCTTCCCTGCAGCTCTTTCAGCGCCGCAGCCCCTGCTCCAGGGCGACTAAGCTCTGCTTCATTTCCCTGTTTTTAATTGGCCCAGTGACGGACTACACTGTGCACCTACGGAATGGGGGGGAAGTGTGTGCGCGGAAGTCGAAAGTGTGTGTGTGTGTGTGTGTGTCTGTGTGTGTGCGTGAAGCGGGTCAATGATAAAGCATTCATTAAAGGAGCCAGGCCGAGCCGAGGGCACGTGCGGCGACTCTCGGAGCGCCTTTGCGACCCCACTTGTGCAAATGTATGGGAAGCTAAATTGGACGGGGGGGCCAAGGCGCTGGCCCTTGCCGAGGTCACGTGAAGCGCAACTTGGAAACCCGCAGCCAAAGGAAGAGCGGGGGGGGAGGGAGGGAAGGCGAGAGAAGGGGTGTGATGGTCCCTGCGCATGCTATGTAAGGATAATACTAGCACAGTCTTACAGAGGGGAACATACCGATTCCGTCCACCCCGCCCCCGATAAAATACATTATGTATTCGACCTCTCAGGGATAAAATGAGTCTGTGCCACCACCGCCAACACCATCACCCCCATCTCCACCACCGCCGCCCGCCCACACTGCCCCGCCGAGCTTTTTGGGATTTTTATTTTATCAGGGAAATGACTTCTATAATTAAGAAAACCATTGGCACGCCGACGGAATTTGAGCAGAGCGAGTGCTGAGAAGTATTTCATGGCCGAAGCGTTGTGCGGAGGCTAAAGTCCCTGTGGAGCTCAATAGGGGATGAGCAATGATGTGGCAGAAAGAAAATTGGTTCATCTCAGCCGAAGGGAGGAGGAGGTGGGGGCAAGGGCGCATCTATTTGACGTCCTCTCGCTGAATATGTGTCCTTGTTTCTCAGTCTTTTGAAACATTTCCATCATTTGGGAGAGACGGCTTTCAAATCACACGCATTCAAGCCTGGATGGTCAGACATCCGCTAGTCTGCTGTCAAAGACGTACCTTGAATTTTTCAATTTTATTTTTTTTTAAAAGCCAGACCAAGCTAGAAATTGAAGGTAAAAATCTCAACCATCCCATTGTGACAAAGCCACTCCAGAAAACACATAAAACATTAAAACAAATAATAATCAAAGCGACATTGAACTATTCACACTAAAAACAGGAGCTCTTTTTGTAAAGCACGTTGGGTCGGAAACAGCTGGTCGGATAGAGAACATTCAAAAGCACTTTACCGTCAAAAGCACCAGATTTCCTAAAAACAAGTGATACATGAAACGTAGAAAGTAGTCCATCACACTCACATATCTGTTAGAACCGTCGTAGTCACATCTCTCGATGCGGCCCAGGCTTCCGTCCGAAAAATACAACTTCTCTGCCTTGTGATCGATTGTGAGTCCGTTGGGGGTCAGGATATCAGTGCTGGCGATGACCCTCAAGTTGTTGCCAGCCAGTGTCGACCTCATGATGCTGGGCCTCTGCTCGTTCCAGTTGGTCCAAAACATCAGGCTGCAGGATTTCAGAAACAAGAAAGCACCAAAAGGTTAGCCGTTAGAGGTCAGCGGTTTAAATGTTAGAGTTTATAGATAGGCTTATTCTCATTTGAGTGGTTGGGAGTTGATTGTTATGAGGTCATATCAAATTTGAATGCAAATTTGAGGGAAGGTGTTTAAGACTTTAGAACAGGAAAAATGCAAAATGTTCGCATGGCCTCGCACAATCGTGATAAATGCTGAGATTTGCGGAGAGCACATTACATATACCACGCAACTCATTTTGTAGCACCTTGCATTGTGGTGACATGGCCATGTCATCAAACCGTGCCGTTTCTCCGAGAACAGCGAGCGTCATTTTTGTGTCCCGAATGATTTCAGACCACCTCAGCAAAGAGCGCAAAAACAAATATGTGTTCAATGAAATTGAATCTTGGAGTGGGCATGACAGCTTTTAAAAAGAGCTGCGGGGGGAGCTTGTCAGATTCCTCCGAGGGGAAACAAACAGTTACGGCGGATGAGGGGGAGAATCTATTCGTCGCCGCTCTAAAGTGCTGGTGGAGGCGGGGGCGGCGCCGGCAGTGTTCAGACACCAAACTTAAGGCCGCCGCCGACGCGGCTCGCCGTGACCTGTCATCAGCTCTGCTGAGCCAAGCCTTTATGAGATCCCTTCCACGGTGGGCTGAGGAACGCTCTTCGCCTGCCCCTTTCAGTTTCATAAACGTAGAAGAGCGGTCGGGTCCCCAAGGCAGTTAACCAAAGTAGGTGGCAATAGGAAGACCTTGGAGGAAGAGGATGATCAAACGGGGTGAGAGCTACAAACGCTGGGGAATTTTGACAGATAAAATCAGAAGGGTTGGGTGGCGTACATGCTCTACTATTACAGGTGGGTTTGGACACCTGACCTATTCCGCTAAACTAGCGGTAACTAGCGCCCACTCCCGCTACCCCTTTATAAGGAATGGAATAAAGAAATTGCTCAAGGCTGTGTGGTATTTGAATAGGAATGACAAATCTGGTCGGTGGAAGTTACTTTGGATAAAATCATCTGCTAAGTAACACAATGTCATTCTCCTTAAGTTACTGTGCAAAGGTACAGTGTGGGGTGCAGAGGTGCGAGATAATCACAGACAAAAGCAAAGGGGACGAATATAAAAATGTTTAATGGCTAAATGATACATCGAGGCCTTCAGCCGAGTTGATCGAGGTGAGGTGCCCATTTTCTCCACTGATTCGGACTCCACATCATTATGAAGTTGGGGAAAACTACTCTCCAGGGTTAATAAGGAACTCAGTCAGCAACCACCGGCCAGTGGCTGCTAATTAATCACTTCACTTTAAATTCTAATTATCAGTCAGTATTTCTGGAGAGGATGGATATGGTGCCAAATTGCCAACCAAGGATACAGTCTGAGGTCAAGAAATTAATTTAGCTGGGCCAGCGGAGAGGGATACATGGATATGGGCTCTGTCCAGGGTGTAGGTTGTAATATCATCTCAATACATGAAACTCGATGATGCATCGTGTAGTTCGATGCAGTGAGAGCAGTGCTGTGTTAAGGAGAAACAAACAGAGGAAAAGAGGATCCTTTTTGTCTTCCCACTTCAATAAAAGTGTTGCGATAGATCATATCTTTGCAATAATGTCTAAGATGTGCAATCTCCTTGTAACAAATATCATGGAAGAGCTCAGTTAACACAGCTACGGAAGATGTGGTGTCTAAGGGAACGGGGTGTGCTTTAATAGGCATTTCAGTTAGGCTGAATTTAGTATCTAAGTAAGGTGTCATGTTTGTATCAATTTAAATCCCATTTGGTTTTGTGAAAAAAAGGCTACAACCTAAAATGACAATTCTGTTTGTGACAACTCATACATAAAGCCAAGCCAGCATCACGCCATCTCTCTGACACGCTAAACAACATTGATGCATCGTCGTAATTAAAATGATAGTGGAGTACGAACAGGAAAAACATCGAGCAGACTGACAGAAAAAACAATGATGATAATGAGGAAAAAGACAATATCACTGACTTTTGACACTCGTCCAGGGCGAGGACGTGCGGGTGGTCTTCCTCGGACAGAGTGACCACCGCCTGTCGACTGAAGGCGCCTGTCCGTTTGGGGTCCACAGTCTTCCTGCTGATGGTGGAGGAGGTGGAGCTGGTCCAGTACAGTGTGTCCCAGGCCCGGTGGTATGCCAGGCCCTCCACAGAGCCCACATCTACAACAAACAGACAATCAAAGCGACGGATGGAACAGTGAACCGCACACTGATGAAATTGTTGATCTTTAGTCGGTCAAAAGGAGACATCCTGAGGCTATTGTGTGTGACAATCACAAAACGTTTTACATTGTTTTATTTCATACATAGTTGTCATTTCCTTTACGCTGTCTAGTTTTGAAACTTGCCTCCTATGAATTGGAAAACCAATCGATTTAATACTGTCAACCGTGACCTCTTTGTTTGCAGGGCAATTAGATAGACAGGTCTGTTTTTAATTGAAGTTGTTACGCACGGATGCGTGATTAGGTTATTTTTTGGAGGGAGTGGTTTATCAGCAGTTTGTTTACAATATTACTTTGAAGTGCGCTCTAACCGCTAGTGGTCAGAAATGAACTATTACAGCTTTAACTAATGACAATTTAGGATGGGGAATACAATGCCGCATAAAAGCAACATGTACTTGAGTAAGTAAAATTAAGTATTCCTCCTCCGCAAGCTCCAACCCATTTTCGCTCTCCTCCTTGGTCTGTCAAATACTACAGTTTCATGTACTGAAAGGGGAGGTATAGTGTTGGCGAAGATGAAACATCTCTTAGCTGTCAGGGATAGAAAGATATTATAGAGAAAAGGAAATTAACAGTTAGCTCACATTAAGCTGAAGCTAGGGCATGGGCAGAAAAGATCCTAGGTTCAGGAATGTGCAGGATTTTTTAAGGAATAAACATGGGTATGTTGCAATGAGATGTAGTTACATCACAACTGGGGATAATTCAGACTGAGCTGGTTTTCCTTGCAACATTGATTGTCGGGAAATGTAGCATCTCTTTTCAGAATCAAGTAGCACCAATTCTGTGTTTTGTATGTGATAAAAGAAAGGGTAAAGTGTTTGCCAATGCAATATCCATGACAAAATTAGGCAAACTTATGAGGCAAAATATAACATGGCTCATAACAGGAAGCATTCTACTGTTATTTCCTTTCCCTTGTCCTAACAAATCGACAAACACCCACAGTAACAGCTGTTTGTTTGGGCAATATTACTCAATGTGTATTTGATGCTATCTTCATACAATGTTCTACTTTTGAACTGTAACAACCTTACAGGGTTGAGTAACCGATGTATTGACAGGCTGAAAAACAAACGTGAAGCGAGGGCACGAGAGAGAGGGGGAGGGAGAGATAGAAAGACAGAGATAGAGACAGAGACAGAGACAGAGACAGAGAGAGAGAGAGACAGAGAGAAAGAGAGAGACAGAGAGACAGAGAGAGAGAGAGAGAGAGAGAGAGAGAGAGAGAGAGAGAGAGAGAGAGAGAGAGAGAGAGAGAGAGAGAGAGAGAGAGAGAAAGAGGCAATGCATGTGTTTCCTAATGGTCAATTATTTACTTGAGAATAGTTTTTTGCAGCAGATCAATAAATGATCCATCAATAATGACCTTCACTGTCTGAATGCTGTGCTAGCCCCGGGTCTTTATATATATATATATATATATATATATATATATATATATATATACACACACATACATACATACAAACACAAACACACACTCATATATATAAAAAAAATAAATATATATATATATATAGATATATATATATATACATACATATATTCAGAATAACACATTACGTAACAGCTAAAAAAAAGGGAAAAGCTGTCCTCCCCTCAACAGAACATCTGTCTGCCATTTGGGGGGCTCCTCAGCTGCTACTTCATCAAGCTAACTCTCCCCAAGACCTCCAGGAGGCTCTAATGGCGTACGCCCAGTCTGCCATGAATGGAGTCCCTAATTGGTCGTCATGGTGAGCATGTGGTCAATCAAAGGGATTTGGGCAGAATCTGGTCCTCTGGAAGAGCCATAAAGCATTGACTACAATACTTCAGGCTCTACCTGAGTCAGCTGATTGCTAATTAAAAGTTTGCCGTAAAATGTGTGTGACAGCTTGGAGTAAGCCACAAATCGTTGTCTAGACCGGGGAGTAATTAACAGGGGACGCAGAGTTTAATTAGGGAAATATGGATGATTAACATCTTCACCCTTCTTCAATGACAGGGCGCAGACAGAAACTTTGTAGGAAGCGGATACATGAAAAGGATGTGGGGTTCTTCAGAACCTCAGTCTGTTTACCATGTAGCTGCGCAATACAAATCAGCTTAATGGGGAACGGGACTTGGGGTCTTCACCATTGGCGTAGGAAGCAGAATATTTAGTGGAGCATTACAGGAGGTATAATGGAAATACTCTTGCATTCCGAAATTAAGTCCACTGACTAAGCTTTTCTATGCTGTTTGCTGTTTGCGCTTGGCAAGCAGGCATCCGCTTAAGTATTGAGGGATGTAATCAGTGCTTAGGAATTCCCTTAGATGTATTATTATGGCTGTTTATTCCTCCAATAATTATAGTTCTTTGACAAATCCCACTGCAGGACAATGTCTTACCGTGCATTTGATTCATTTCTACAGACCGGGGTAAGACCATGGGGAATAGGTGAGGTGAGACCCTTGTGCCAGGAGTAACTCAAGCCCCAATCTTTCATTGGGATGGGAGTTATATGAGCTTGGATTTAGGACAGCCTTACAGGATGACAGAGGGTTCCAGTCAAGCAGAACAAGGTCTTTCTGCTGTGTATCTGGCTTCACTCATGCCCATCAAGGCTAGGACTAAGGGAGATTAAGATCCAGCACCGCCATCTGTGCCAATCAGGAGGCAGTGTATTCTCTGGCCTATTACGGTTTTAAGCAGTTGAGATGTAGAGGTTGGATAGTGTCAAAATGGGAAATTTGCCACAGACACTTTATAGCAGTTTTGGGCTTAAAATGTGTGACAGTTACACCAAAGAAATCCAGTTAATCAATAGCTACGACTAGCTCTTACCATTCTATCTGACAGCTTAATTGGCTTCTTTGACATATTAATACACGCGCCTTTCAAACTATTGATGTAGGAACGCAGCCATGCAACATACTCACAGAAATACATGTAATTGAAGGTCTATGCACTTAATACTTCAAATGCGAATGGACTCAATCAGACTTACTAAAAGGTTTAAAGAGCTTTTGAACCCGAACATTGTTGCCATTATATCAACATAAAGGATCATCATCCCAACTAGGGCTGTCACCTGTCGCTTCAGAAACGGAATCCTTATCCATTATAGAAGAAAAATAACACCCTCCTTGTCAATAAGGGGTATAATTTGTTCTCTGTTCTCCAAACATGCCATACAAACACACAACCGTTGTGATGTGAAGCCCCAAGATTTCCTTATTGAGTTAAAAACAGACACATCTTTTGTGGGCTCTGCGGTCAGGTCAGCCGTGGCCAGAGAACGCAAAAAACCCGCTGTCTGCTGGCCTTTCCAGCCACCTCTTATCGGGTGAAGTGCAGTAAAAGGCTTATTCTTATTCTGTATCTAATCAAAACATCACGCAAATATTAGCCTGCCTGCTTTCGGAGAATGGAATTAAAATTCTCGCCGAAATAGAAGCCTGTCACAAATACAGGCCGGTTTTGATATTAATCAAAGCAATCTAAGCACTTGTAACGTTTAAGTTTTAAGCAAAAATACATGTCCAAACACGGGTGTTAAACCGCACTAAACCCCCCAAAATCATATCCCTTACTTTCTGCTATGATCACCCTCCCCGTCCAGTCGTCGTTGATCATCTGGATGTTTCCAAAGTGGATGTCGCTGTAGAAGATGCGGTTGCTGCCCGCCGTCATCTGGCTGTAGTCGAACGCCAATGCAATGACGTTCTTGAAGAAGGCGGGCTTCTCGAAGGGCTGCACGGGCGAGTTCAGGTCGCTCTCGTCCGACAGGTGGATGCTCTTGAGGATGGTCCTCTCGGAGTAGAGCAGGTAGCCCTCGTAGCGCTCGCAGGCGAAACCGTCGGCGGCCAGGTGGCCGTGGGCGCAGGAGCACGTGCGCCGCCCGCTGCCCAGGTGGAAGCACAGCTGCTGGCAGCCGCCGTTACTCCGGGCACAGGGGTTGGTTCCTGTGTTGGGGAGGGAAAATGAATCATTGAGTTCAAACTTCGCCAGCAAAGAACATGGAAAGCACACCCGAGTTGATTGTTACTTTGTATGTTGCTGTCGAGTTGTGATTTCCACAGTTTGGGAAACATCAAACTTGGAACAGGTTGAAATCAATGGCTCTGTGCACGATCAAAGCGAGAAAAATGCCACACAGTGCTTGCAACTAGCAACAAGGGTGTGTGTGTGTGTGTGTGTGTGTGTGTGTGTTCATCTATGTGTCGGACACGATTCAATATAAGTTGAAACCTCCACCTTTCTCCCGGCCTCGATTGAAGACGGTGACGTCCTTCAGGTTGACGCCCAGGCCGCTCCTCATGGTCACTGCGTCCGTGGCGTCGTTCTTGAAGCCTCTCCGGATGGATCCGTTGGAGTGGGCTCTGAGGGACACCAAACAGAGTGAATTTAAAAGGCCAACAACAACAGAGTTACGAAAGTGTCAGACTCACTCTGGACATCAGAGTGCTGGACTTAAATGAAAATGAATTTGGTTCCTATCCCCGCCCCTGCTCGGTCTAGCTGTGAGCATCTTGGAGTTAAGAAGCCTAATCCCTCTGTGCTCTTTAAAACCCTCTGCTTACCGTTTTTTCCTTTGGACTGGGTCTGCTAAGGTTGTTATTGTATGAGTCATGCCATAAAAAATATACTTCAAATTATACTACTATCAATTTAATTTAGAATTTTTACCCTGAGAATACAGGCAACTAAAATATATTTAAATTCAGACATTGACCAATCAATTTTATGTTCGACGCCATTCAGAGATAGCCTCGCAGCAAATTTAATTCATTTTTGCAGATGGGCAGGATTGCACACGTCTTGCAATTAACGGTTAGGCTGGTGAAAACACATGCTTACGGCTACAAAAGCATACAATGGATCCGCTTACAAGTTAAAGGGCATCAGCGTGGTCTCTTCATGCGAAAACAAGGTTCTATTAAAGTGGAGCAAGCACAGAGCTTGACAGAAGCCCTAGGATCTGCCCTTGGCGGCGACATTGAGGCCTGCCTGTGGTATTTACATGAAAAGGTAGCATCCCCCCCTCCCTTAAGATTTCCATGGGGGACCCTTTCAAGGCAAGGGTTAACGCCAGGTTAGTCCTGCAGACTTTGCAAGGCCAGTGCATGCATGGTGCATTTAAGGATGTTATAAATTACCTGTCAGACCAGTAGATGTAAGGGCCGAACACAGCCACAGAGAAGAGGTCCACGTTGGCCGCTGACAGTACAATCTCCCGGCCCTCGCCCGTCTCCAGGTTGATCCTCTCGATCTTGTCGGTGCGGGCGTCACACCAGTATAATCTGTTTTCCTGGAAGTCGTTTGCAAATAAGCGTCACTGGCGCAGCCTTTTTTGCGCCGGATGAGACAATGCGAGATGAGCTGACACGCTGAGCGCCTCTGCTAATTTGGCACGCTTGAAAAGGACTGAAGGCAATGAGGTGATTGGCTTCTCTATGGGCCTATGTTTGATTTTTAACTGTAGCATTAAACAGTTGGACTGGTTACAATGAGTACATTTGTAAACGAACAACACGAATTTGAACACGCGCTGTCCGACACTGTTTGAGACTAATGGTCAAATACTCATCATCCACATGCAATTTTTGTCATTGGAGCCAATCCAGTTCTGTTTCAGCGAAAACAATCAATTATGTACTGAAAATGGTGACCTAAAGAAGCAAAGTATTGCCAAAAATGGGAGATGATAATGCAGACGTGAAGTCTTAATCTAAATTAGTGAAAGCTGTGCTTTCAGTTTGTGTGATGCACTCGGGGGACCGTCGTAAGAAGAGCAGAGAGACGGTTACCTCGTAGTCTATGGAGATGCCGTTGGGCCAGGTGATGCCCGAGTTGACCAAGGTGACCTGGTCGGAGCCGTCCAGGCGTGAACGCCCGATGCAGGGGTTCTGCCCCCACTCGCTCCAGAAGAGATACCTAGTGGGGGGAGCCATACACAACGACGTCAGACACGTTGCTCGAAAGCACACAGAAGAAAAAACTAACTTTTCTAGAGTTGATCGAGAAGTACACACACTGACCCATTTCTATCCCTCTTCACATCCCTCACATGATTACGATCTAATGGGCATCCATATATAGCCTATTCCCACAACATGCAATATGTCCGAGTTCTGCTCTTCCTTAAAAGAGTATTAGCGCCCTTGATGACATTGGGTGAGAGTTCTTTGTCTGTGCTCCAAAACGTGCACCCACGGCCAAGAATGCATTCATTCACTATCCATCAACACCTTTATATGGGTTTTCTGAAGGTGCTTGAGTCTCTTCTGATGGGAAAAGGGCTGCCGGCGGGTCTGTCTATAATAAGTTCCTTTGAAAGCATTGTGCCTCGGGTAACAGGGAAGCTATTGATCACAGCTGAAACCATTGACAACCGCACAGCCCATGTGGTGTCGACATGGATGCTTTTAGTCTTTTGTGAAGAGGTACGAACCCTTTGTGAGGATGGACAGCAATTGCCCTGGGCTGATCCAGCCCCTCGGATATGACCACGGAGCGGTAGGCGCCGGAGAGACGGGAGATCTCGATCAGATTGAAACCGTGGTCCGTCCAGTAAAGGTTTCCTGTCAAATAGAGTTATGAAAATGAAACGGCCACGTGGTAACCTGCTGGGATTTCCCATTCCTCCATTAAGTGACAACTGAAATGAGAAGGGATGGGTTGTCAACGGAACCAAGCAGATCAATACTTAAATGATAGACAGAGCGTAATAAGGAGGCAATATTTGCTATTTATTATTGAGAATTCAATTTCCCATTTACAGTCCCACATTGAACACTTCTAGATCAATTAATATGCTTTGTTTGCCTTTGCTTCGACTGAATTTGGTCGTGAAACTGTGTTTTGTCTCAATGATTAGAGTTATGTGCATTCAAGCGAAGCATTTACTGCTCTCCATGAGGCCATAGGCTGCGATATTACAATTCATAACTTTTGGCAAGACACAATAACAATTTCCATCAGTCTGGAGTTTTACTGCTTTGCTGAGCTGAACGACCAAATTGTGCCGCTGATTATTATTACGCGTGTGCATGGTTTGAAAATCCATACATTAAGGATTGCATGTTTACGCAAATTACCATTACCATCTCTCGGAGAACATCTTACTTACAGATGTGTAGGCGCGTTCCGTAGGCGCTACATAAATCCAAATCTAAAAACGTGTTGAAAAACAACAACTTGTAAACCCGCCAGTAATTCAGTGCTCGAGATTCATATTCTTCCTATGTCTGCTTCTCACACCGTTTGCATTCGGATGGACTCCCGGCCGCTACTCACCAGCGATCCAATCCACGGCGATGCCTTCCACGCGGCTGATCCCCGTGGTGATGATATCCTCCCTCCAGGTCTGGTCACGCTTGGCTCTGGAAATCCTGTTCAGACCCATGTCGGTCCAGTACACCGTGTCATTTCCTGTGGAACGGGGCGTGCCCATTGGTCGGGCAAAAGGGAGGAAAATGAGTTGACGATGAAGGCCCGCACGCTCACACACACGCACGCACTCGCACAGATAGTATTAAGCCTGGAACACACTGTGCTCTGGGAGCTGCAGTGTTTTACTGCAGAACGGTCCATTTCACCAAATGGGGCCAAGCGTTGGTTATGATGTGAGCTATGATGAAGGGAATATCCACATAGTTCATACGCTCTGCTGACACACCGGTCTCAAAGGAAGGAGGCAATCGTTGGCATGAGCCCTAATGTGGTTTTCTTTCAGATTTATGCAAATGTGTGTGTGAGTGCCTGTGTTATAAATGGCCATAGAACCCCCTTTCCGGTTTCACCGCACTGTTTGTATATGCAATGTGTGTTAATAAGTAAATCACATCCACACCCTCGAGTATACATTGTTCCCCCCCCCCCCCCCCCCCCTCTTTCATAATGTGCTGCACTGATTCTGTTCAGAATGGATGCTGGTCATCATCCCCGGCATAAATTCATTACAACACATACAAGTTAAAGATCCAATTGTTAAGCTCTTTCGCAAACAGAATCGGGGGCAAAAAGTGTCCCATGATCACGGAGGGGGCTTTGCGCTGCTCATGCCTCCTCTGCGACGAAGAACTCGCTCTACCCCCCTGGCCTCTCTTGCGCATCCGTCAGTTGACGGCTAGTTAATAAAACGTTGAGGTCACGTAATGTGTTTATTTGTGCTCCACTGTTGATGTTGTCTTCACACTGCGTTAGCACATATCCAGTGCGCGACAGGAAACAGCTGAAGGGCCATCATCGCTTCACGCCTCCGTGGCTCTGCCCTCCCCATAATGCCATGCAAATGACATGCCGGACGGCTATCGGCTCTCACCCTGCCCGGGCTTAGTGGAGCATTTGCATGTTCTCACCTACGCAGCGCCACAAAGGGGGTGGCGGGCCACAACCTGTTTGGCTAGCTAGGCAACGTTTGATTTGAGTCGGGGGGGGGGGGGGGGAGCTCAGCTCGGTTATTCCCCTACTTACCCGGCTTCACCGACACCACGGTCACACATTGAGATTGCTACTGACCTTTCGGTTACCCCTGCATAGATTTCAGGCACTCGTGGCGTTGCTTTTGAGATAACGGAGTGGCCCACGATGATTACTTTGGGTGATGAAGGGCCCTACTTGCCCCTGTTGGCCCTCAGGACTTTGTGTGGAAAGGTAAAAAATAAATAAAAAAAGTTGAACAAAAAATAGTGGTGGAGAGACACCTTGAGTGCTTCACAGTACAGTGAGGTAAAGAGTCATTTTATTTGGTGATATTCCCATTTTATTTGGATGTGCCGTGTGTATGTGTGTGCACTTGTGTGCGTGTCTGTGTATGAATAAGTATGTGTGAGTGCCCGTACACTCCCTTTTATTAATAGCCATACACCGCGGGGTCTATCAACACCGACGCAACCAGCCTTTAGTATATTCATAGCATTTGCCGGAGAAATAAATCGATCATATTTATCACATAAATTATGCGTGGGGAGCCGAGCGTACAGCAAACAGCAGCAGGGTATAGCTGGCAGGTCCGGGCGGTGGGCGCACACTGGAATGCAGCTGTTATTACCTTTATCTGATATAATATCATTGGCTCAGGACCGGTCGGGGACTTGAGGGAGAGCCGGGGGTCTGGGTGTTAGCCACGGCTGAGGTTCCATTTCAATATGTCAACTTATTACTCTCTCAGCCACGCTGCTTTCCTGAAGCTTAGAGGCCATTATTCAAAATGTTACAAGCCCGCTATGAAAATAAAAAGATACATTTTTCCCTTTCATTCGCCTCTCTCTGTGGCCCTTACACATCTGATTACAAATGGGTTTCACAGCAAGGAAGCAAGGTCGGAAATTACAGGCGGTATGCGTGTGATGTTTTATGCAGCCGGGCAAAAAAATATTTTGAGGTATTTGAGCCTTCATAGTGGGTGGGAAAATTTCAAGCAAAGGTTCATACAAATATGTACCTTAACTAAAAGGAAGGTTGGTGATTGTGTCAGCAGGACTCAGAAGGTATGAAAGAGTAAGACTGATTATACCTAACCATACATATACAGTATTAACACCATCAGGGTTCAGCTCCAAGCTATCACTAATCAAACCCTGAGGAACGAATCAGGTCCACTTTTTCTAGAGAGAAAGCCCAGGCGTCTGCACTCAAGCTATTTTTAATGCTTATTTTCCTTTCCCCGTTTGCACTCGGCTGCCTTACCCGCGTGGAAGTCCACTCCGACGGCAAACAGAGTGCCGGTGATGGGCATGAGAGCCTCTGTGTTGTCGTTGGCGTCCAAGGCGATGCCGCGGATCCCCTCGTGGATGGAGTACATCAGGAAGGAGTCCACGCCTACACAAGAGGAACCAATGAGAATCAGCAATTCCGAGCCAGATACCTTCAGAACATGGACACACGGAGGCGTGGACATATGCAAAACATATGGACGTAGGCTTAGGTCCGCGGCATCACTAATTAGTTTGCACAGGACCGCTTTGAAGCTGTAGATTTCGCAGCCTTTTTCTTTTGCAAACCTCCAGCTGAAACACTCTATATTTGTCACATTGAGGGCGGGAATAGAATGAACGCCTCACAGTGTGCCAAAACTCATTAATATTGAATCCGACTGTCCAACGGGTCCTTTCCAAATGCATAATAGGGTGATGATCTAGCAACTGAGCCTAACCAACCAAACAGCAAACAATAGTGTTGCTTTGTATTACAAGGATGAAATCTACATTTTCCCATTGACTTAGAATGGTGGCAGCTGGTGGTTTCCGCATCCAACCAGCGTGAACCACCTAGGCCCTTAAGGGAACTACCGGTACGTGTTAGTCACCTCTGCACCGGTTCCACAAACAGACTGCAGCTTGTTTCAAAATCACATCTCCAGATTTTACTCAATTTTAATTTTATCTCTATCGAACTAGAACATCCCTAGAGTGACCCCTGAATGTAACCACATCCTGTTCTACAACAGCAATTCTCGTCGCTCTGCCCTGAGGCCGCGTGGCAGGGCAGGGGGAAAGACAACACGCACCCTCGCAGGACATGCGGTCGGTGCGGAGGTTGTAGCCCAGGGTGCAGGAACAGCTGCGCGAGTTCTCCGAGGTGGGGAAACAGAGCTGGGAACATCCCCCGTTGTTGGCCTGGCACGGGTTCCTGCCTGATCACCAAGGAAGAGCACCAAACACACACAAGGGTGAGGAGGGAGGATTCAATTCAATTCAATTACATAGATTCACAAAATGCTACACACACAAGTACACTTATAGGAGCACTAGGCATAATTTCTGTGAAATTATTTAGCAAAAAATGTATCAAATTGATCATAAAATTCCGGCAGCTTTCTGTAAATCTTCTGTAAAGACGTGTATGACGCATTCCTCTCTCACATTAGAAAATAGCCTAGCATGACGGTTCCGCTTTAAGCAAGGTTTGTGTTTTCATTTTTGTTTTGCGGGCAAAACCGTGCTGCAACTGGTCGGTCGATATACTTTATAAACTTATAAAATCAGTTTAAACAGGTCAATTTTCAGAATATCACATTGATTAATAGAACATATATTGCAATTTCACTGTAATGTGTTGTTCGATAAACATCCCAAATACATAATGACACGCTGATAAATGACGACACATAAACAACAGACCGTAATTAGCCCAAATTGTTGTTGAGAATCAATTGGGTATTGAAAGCGTAACTGTACTGTCGTTTCTTTTCTTGTTTGTTTTCATCGTTCATTTATTAGTTTTTTTGACAGGGATAATACACACTCAAAGACATAAACATGAAGATAAACCCCCTTGCGTTGCCTCAACGTTGAACCTTAACTAAGCCTTGAGTGAGTGCGAGCGGGAAGGCCTCGGCGTGCAGTGGCCTTACCTCTCTGACCCTCGCGGTCGTACACCTTCATGTGCACCACCCCGCTGGTCTTGTTGCGCAGCACCAGCAGGTTCCGCCCGTCCCTCTTGTTCACCGTACCCAGCTGGGCCGACTCCTCGTTCGCCCACCACAGTTTCCCACCTGCGAGATTCAGAGTGGAAAAAAACGTAATTGAAGGAAAACCCACAAAAGAAAAAAAAAAGATCCATCCTTTTTGCGGCATACGCTGGAAGACAACTAGCTAGCTCTCTGTGGCGGATAGCCTACAGGCTACAGCAGCGTGAGCATGGAGGGTGAGCTTCAGGCATGGGTGCACGACATCAAGGCAGGCGCGCGTGCACACGCACACACACACACACACACACACACACACACACACACACACACACACACACACACACACACACACACACACACACACACACACACACAGCTTCAGATCCTCACTATCATCAGCACTGTTAAACCCCCCCCATCCCTTCCTCGCTCCTTAACCCTATCCCCTTCTCTTCTCTCGTACGTCCATCCCTGGAGTCGAGACCTGGGGACTTAGCCAGGGCTTCTCCACTGAGGCCTGATGGGGCTTTTCCATTCTCTAATCCACTGGTGCGCTACCCTTTGGTTGAAAGTCAAGGGGCTGTGTTGGCTTTTAATGGTATGGACCAATGAACAGGGTGTCAGGCGTCAGGCATCATATGTATAAGCCACATCCCTTGTCTGAATGGCCACAACAGTACAGCTATTCAAAAGAGACAGTGTTCTTTTTATAGACACCGCACAATCAACTTGTCCTTGTATATTATTGTTTTTATAGTGTTCCTTTTAATTTACAAGCCTTGTAATTCAAGAGGGCACTTAGAAATCCATGTGAAATCAAATCATGATAAATACTCAAAGATGTAATAAAGTGTATACAGTGTAAAAGTTGATTTCTGAAGATTAAAAGCCAGGACTATATAAAACATTGTACAGAAAATATGGATGGAAGGGATAAATATCGGGAAGATCATAAAAATATAAAATGTAATGGAATTTTGGAGGAATTCACATGGCCTTTTTTCCTATTTGCATTATTATTGTGTACTTGACTTCACTCAGTGGTTTGCTTGGTAATTCCATAAAAGCGATGCTTTTCTGAGTGAGGGCAACCTGCATACTGGATAATGATTTGGCAAGCATCTCTGATACGTCCAAAAGTCGCTTAAAAATAAAAACACTTCTAATGCCCTCAAGGAATGCTAAAATAGCAACCGCTAGAATGTTGAACTTACCATGTTATTATGTTTATTTTTCCATATCAATGTTTTTCACTGACGAAAAAGGCAACATAGATACGATGTGCATTCACTTTCGGCCCCAGGCCCCAATGCTGTCATTCTAAAGACGGTAAATCTCATTTGGAGGATATCCGACAAAGCCCCCCGTGAATGAGATTGACGCGGTACACAGAGTTTACCCAACATTTGACCCCCCAGGGCAGGCTAGCCTAGATGAGCAGTGTGCCCCGTGTTAATTTGATGCCACGGGGAGCCGCGGCTCACACGGCGGCGATTGCTCACTTGTGGCCCGTCATATTTAATTTCCACCACTTGCCGGGTCAGTTTTATTCCAGGCTCGGCTGATGGATCTCGGGCACCTCCTAAAAAGGAACCGCTCACCTCGTGCCGGGGGCAAATCCAATTACCTCAGAGCTGAGGGCCCTAGAGAGGATCGACCTAGTGTCACTAACGGCGCCTTCATTACAACCCTTTCCCACATCTAGCATGAGTAATCGCTGAGTAACACAAACAAAAAGTAAGAAAGGATCAAATTGACGAAAACACAAACAAACTAGGGCTAATACAAAACCAAAACACACTTTTTTGCCACCTGAATCACACATCGCAGCATAGTGCGGTTCACAAAGTTCTTTTCATTTTGATCTGCGAACTCTTTGGTCTTGCCCTGCTGAAAGTGTGGGTTTGAATATAGCCGCGATGCGGGATGATTAAGGTTGTCTGGAAGTGTAAAACACAAGCGCTAATATGAATACAAACCCTCTATACAAACACAGCCTGCGCATACAAATTCATCCCCCCGATACAAACACGCTCCTTTCCAATTTAAAGACACAAACACAGAATACGAAAACAGTAACTTATATTAAACCGCAATGACATTAACTGAAACCAGAACGGAAAGTCAAGACTTCTTGATGAATGGACGAAGGAACGTGTGACTTAATTTCGCTGCAGCCCTGAAAAGGAAAAGTTTGCGTTTATTTTAATCAATATCATCAAATGAAATAATGTTGGACGTGCTCTCAACTTTTAATGACAATAAAATGAGAATGACCTTTTAGGTGACTGCCATTGTAGCTCTGTGTTAGTTTGTTCATTTGTATTAGTGCGGTGTGTTCGTATTGGTGGTCGTGTTTTCATATAAGGGATGCGTGTCAGTGAAATGGTGGGGGCTGGGGGAGAGTGTGCTTTATTAATATTATTAATAGGGGGATGCATTCATATGAGGGGAGGCCGTATTCGGACGAGTGATATATGAGGTTTGTGTTACGAACTTCCAAGGCTACCCCAGATCACACGTGTTTAATACAAAATAAAAAGCGGAATTGGGATTCTGGCGTGGGGCAGCGGTGTGCCTCTGCCCTCTCAGTGCACTCTCCCTGCTCCGCGCGGAGGATAACCTTTAGGAAAGCTCTGCTTGCTTCTGCCTGTTAAGCCCCTGCTGGGTCCTGCTGTGAGGCCCCAACCGACCCCAGTACTGCGCCCTTAGATCTCAATCTTTCTTTATTTGCACCGGATGACACGTCGGACCGAGCCTGAGCACTATAAACACAGGGCCCATCGATCAAGACCAATAGGCTTGGGCGATAAGGAACCGATGTTTAATTAATGCTAGATAGCTCTGATTGGCCCTGGCGCTACGGTGCAAGACCCAAGACGGGAGACCAAACTCATTGATGGGCTGCCTATCGATAGCAAGCGAGCTAATGAGCTAATCTCTTTGCAAAAACAAATAATACTTATACTACACACAATAATTGTCTGCGTATGTGTATCGCAATCCTAATCAAACCCCTCTTTGATTAGGATTAGAGCATAAAACAATTACCTCTTGCTGTACAAGGAAGTGAGGCAAAACTCGGGCAGAGGAATAGCGTCGGAGATTCGGTGTGCAGAGCAAATACTCGGGTTAAAATATCATGTCCTCCACGGTAGCAGCCAAACGAATCGAGAGGAAAAGGGCAGCGAACCCATAGGGATGGGAAAAATCAACATTTTATACTGCATCGCCACAAGTAGAAGGAGGCAGATACTTAAAAATACAACCCAAAAAAAGCCACACTCTTTTTCACAGATTATTCAGCTTGACTCAGACCGCCGCAGAACATTGGCTACAGAGGGTGCAACAGCAAACGGACTGTGAGGCAATTTTTTATATATTTTTGAGTGTTTTTGAGTGTTTTAAGTCCAAGGAAGGAATGACCAAAAACAACAACATCACAGTGGTTGAAAAACAATGCTCTCCAGTTAAAGAACACTGAAAGCATTCGGACCACATAAAGCACCACACAAATATGACACACGTGTTTATTGATGATGGATGACCATCCTCCAGAGGAGTCTATCGCAGACATTTTGATGTTTTTTTAGGAAAGGATCAGTGCATCTGGCTTGTGGTTTGTGTTGTTCAGCAAATACCAGTGAAGCAGAATATTTAATTGCCAGTCTAACTATCTGACATGGTGCCTAATGAGAAAGAGCCATATTAACATTAAACGAATAGTCCATTCTACAACTACATCTTCTACATGAGTGTAGCTTTCCGTTGCTTGAATGAACTTCAAATCAAAATATTTTATCATTATGAAGTCAGCATTACTGTGGTGAAACCATGCAGTTTAATTCGTCACGCCACAGTTTTAATAATGATATCAACACATTTCCCCTATTCTCCAGATAAACACAGAAGACAGCTATGTGCTTATATATTGAAGCACACAAATCTTTCAATATCTCACTTATTGAATATGCCTTTCATTCTTGTGCATTTTGGGCAGCAATTACCCAAATACTCTTGGAAGCAGAGCTGCAGCTATACATGCACCATGTCTGAATGTGTTCATGCTGTTTTGCGATAATGTGGTCGCAATTCCATTATGTTTATTGTATCCAGTGATTTTGTTTTTCCAGATCTGTTCTGTGGTTCGTGTCTTATGTGCTTCGTATGGACCCCATGGGGAGCCAAGCTGACTACAGCGTTTTTTGAAGCTAATGGTGGATAATATCCTAAACAAACAGATGCGTATGCGCATATGTACAACACAAGGGAACCTCTCAGACCAGTGCTCTGCAAGGCATATGGGAGGCATGCCGCGGTGCCATTCGGGCCAACAAACAAGACGCTGTCATTAATAGTGATGGATGGTGACTTAAAACACATCATTCCTTTGTTTTGCTGTACCTGCTACTGCGTGGAAGGTAAGCCATTAGTCCCTGTCGTCCTGCGTTCTGAACGCCATTTGTGAAACGCTGTAATGAAGTCTCCGTCCCTTTGATGCCTGTGTGTCTATGTGCGTCTCCGTGTGTCTGTGTGTGTGAGTGTGTGTGTGTGTGTGGGGGGGGAGCAGGCCAGCTTTTCCACTACTCAATTACTTGACCGTGCCCCGATCAGATAACAAGCCAATATACCTCAGTGGCTTTTGTGGTTTTGTTGTGTATAGAGTAGGAGACACGCAGGTTTCTAAGACAATGGGGGTGCAGTGGGCGTGTCCCCGAGGTTGGGCTCGACTGGGAGACTAATTAAAGCTCTGAGTGTGGGCTGATTGACACCGACCTCAAAAGGTAAAGGAGGACCTGTCACGGTTAATAGCGTGCCTCGACAAGACCCGGTTACTTTGTTTGTTTATCTGCTGCGTGTTTGTTTGTTTTCTTAATGAAGCAAAATCGAATACAGCAGCAGGGGGAGGGGGGTGGGGGGCTTACCGCTACACTGACAAACACACCCACATCAACACATGAAGACACACAGCCAGGTATAAACAAAGACACAGACACACACACATACAAAAGGACATACAGGCACACACACACACGCACACACACACACACACACACACACACAAAGACACAGACACACACAAAAGGACACACACGCATACACGCGCACACACACACACACACACACACACACACAAAGACACAGACACACACAAAAGGACACACACGCATACACGCGCACACACACACACACACACACAAAGACACAAGCACATACACACAAAAAAAGAGGGACAGACACACACACACACACACACACAAAGAAATGCATACATACAGACTCCAAGACACAAGCAGACGTACACACACAAAACAACGCACACACCCAGCCACAGATACACCCAGCGCCGCTGCTCAGTATGTACGCTCCCCTACTAATTACCAATTCTGGCAAGCTGAATGTATTGTCACAACTCAACGACATGCTCCCCATTCTCCAGATTGCAGCAGTATGGATGGTGCAGTCATTTTTTAATTCTAATGTTTTCGATTGCAAAAAATTATGAATAAATAAGTGAGAAAAAAGAACACGCATGATACAAAATGTAATTAAAAACACAGATGCTGCGTGGTGGCAAAAAACTAAAGTAGTGTCTTAAGAGACACACTGATCCGTCCTCTCTGGAGCCATCTGGAGCCAGTCACAGCCACATTCTGGTGGATCCCCTCTCATCTGCTTGGCCCTCATTGCACTTTATTCTCTACTCATGTCCAAATCTAAATGGCTGTATGAGTGATCGTGTGTGTGCGTGTGTGTTTGTGTCTGTGAGCGTGTGTGTGTGTGTGTGTGTGTCCCATCGCCGGGCCGCCACAAGTCAGCTCGGGTGATTCCTTTCGGAAGTTTTCTCAATGAACCTCGCGGTTGATGGATCAGCCGGCATATCGGACTTAGCCCGGATACCGCCAAACGAGCCGTAATGAACACCCACCTCCCTTTTCATTACCGGCGGTGGGGTCAGAAAAAATTAAAACAACTCCCAATCATCAATCACCGCCACACAGTGTTTTAATTACCCCGTGACCCGGGACCGCTTCCCACAAAGCCCAGCGAGGGCCAGGCCTGGCTGCACGCCTCCCTACCCACGGCCGCTTAGCCCAGCCTACACCTAATCCCTTTCTGCACTCCCCGTCGAATCCACCAGGGAGACGTGATGGTCTCTGCCCGACGAGCTGCACTCACCCATGACGGCCAGAGCGGTGCCCCTGGCCAGCTCCTTCTTCACGGCCTCCAGCACCTCCAGTCCGCTGCCGTCCAGGTTGCACCTGTTGATGGTGCCGTTGGCGGAGCTGATCCAGTACAGCTTGCTGGCGGCATAGTCGAACGACAGGCCTGGAAGGGGGGGGGGGGGGGGGAGAGACACACGGAGAGGGAAGGGTGTTTTCGGCGGCTGGTGAGCATGTGTCGTGTCGGGAGACACGTGTGTGTTTGTGTCGGTGTGGTGTTTGTGGATGACGGGGGGGGAATGAAAGGAAAGTAGGTGGCCGGTTGAATGCAGCCGGATGGTCTTCTTGTTTTTTATTTTTTTATTTTAGGGTTGAGATCAATCGCATTTTATTCTCTGTACACCGCTGCAGCAAAGTCGATCACTTCCTCAAGTCACTTTTAGGTGAATAAAGCAACAGTCTGTGTTAATGTTGTTTCAAAACAAATAGAGAATACTTTACTGAGCCAAAGTAAATTCAGAGATTTCGTCGTCCCTAACTAGCAGATGAAATCTGCAGAGAAAACAGAAAAAATAACAAACTTCTAACTGATCAGTCAGTCTATCAGTCTACTTTGATTCTTTTCTGACACATATGACATAAACCAACCATGGTTTTAACCCAGAATCCATGTCCAGAACATGTAGGGTAAATGTTGTAAACTAAGTATTAGGCCAATACACATATATATTTCTATGTTCATATATATATAGGGGCGGTGTGTGGTGGTGTCCCAGCTCCTTCGGCAGGCACTCCTCTAGAGCCAACGTCTCTATGTGACCCCTAGCCGGCACCGTCAATAATCCATCCATCCAGCCGATGACTACTCTCAAATCCATTCCCCCCCTACGGACCTCATTTTTTGTTGTTGACGGAATGCATCGACTGGCGTTGGCGACTGGAAGCGATTTCAATTGTGCATGTCTTGACGTCTCCCGTCCGCGTGCTGGATTTATCTTTGGCAGATTCACAGTCACAACGCGCCATTAATTTACTCTTGTCCCCGGGTTCGTCCCATAATCATAAATGAAGCCGGTGAAATATGGCGAGCCATATTCCCCCCCCCCCCCCCCCCGCCCCCCCCCCCCCCCCCCCACCACCACCACTACACTCCTGCTATCTGGATTGCTGACGGGCCCAGGAGAGGGGGAGGAAATGCAGCGGAACAGGCGGCTCGCTTTGCCTGTGAAAGTGAAAGGGAGAACTTGACCTTGAGGTGTGTGTGTTTGTGCGTGTGTGTGTGTGTGTGTGTGTGTGTGTGTGTGTGTGTGTGCGGGTACATGTGTGTGTGTGTGTGTGTGTGTGTGTGTGTGTACACGTGCGTGCGTGTGTGTGTGTCTGTGTGTGTGCCTGTGTGTGTACATGTGTGTGTGTGTGTGTGTGTGTGTGTGAGAGACAACAACTGCTCAAGATGGAGAGACGTGCACACATTTTTCCATCTTTGAACCGAAACTGCTCGCACACACAGATATGGATCCATCTCGCAAGGGGAGAGCGTTCACACACTTAGAATTTTCATTTCAATATGTCGAAGAGCAAAATAATGAAGCGGCACCCACTTCGCTGACAAATTACACGGTTGTTTTCCACAACAATCAAGCGAACAATCAATCAATCGTCAAAAGGCCCACTGACCCACTGGCTCCCTCTGGTTCTGATGGAGAACCTTGCTGTTGCTGCCGTCCATGTGGGCCATGTTGATGGTGTTGCCGTCGGTCCAATAGATTTTCCTGTGTTTGGAGAACGAAATAAGAGCCCAGTTAGCAAACATTCCAGGCACAAGCTTTCCTCAAGGTGTTATGCATAGTTAATGAATGTCACGGCATGTTGCCTCCAATTAGCATGCAAGAAGTACACAAAGAAGGGGCCGTCGAAGCTAATGTACTGCTGCTTTTTGTAAACCCTAAAGTAAAGACAAACACCGCCCCACAAAAGAACCATACTGCCTGGGGCTGAACATGCTATAAAAACCCCAGGGAGCTTTGGGAAACGGACCCTTGAATTTACGTCAGCACGCAGAACATAGCTTGTCAAAAAGCAGCAAGACAACACGGATTAAAACGACAGTTGGCTTGAAAGTGGAGCACGGGTTTTTAAACGGCCCACACCGGCGAAACACCCCAACATCGACACCTTGGTTCAACGCCCTTTGAGGCATCACACTACTTCGAAACACGAAACACAAAAAAAATATTCCTGTCTTGACCCGTCTTAGTTTATTTCTTACTCGCCTGGACCTCATGACTTTCCTTAGCTTTCAATCCGCAGGTCTTTAATTCCCCTCATTTAAGGCTATGCACGCAGCCCGGGGCGGGGCCCGAGCGAGCCGCACACCCCTCTAATCCACTCACCCTTTGGCGGGGTGCACCACCAGACACCGGGGCTTATCGATGCCGTGGACCACGGAGGTCTTCAGGGAGCCGTCCAGACGCGCCACATTGATCTGTGACTCATCGTTCTCCGTGCTGAGCCAGTACAAGTTCCTGGACAGCCAGTCCAGCGCCAGGCCGCGGCAGTTCACTATGTCTGGGGGGGAGGGGGGAGTGAGAGAAGGGGGGGGGGGAGTGGTGTGTCACTGCATGAAGATGGGACATCAGATACATTCAGTTGCCTTGATTAACCGAGCGTCTGTGCCATGCGTGCACAGACTCAAGACACACATACACACACAGACACAGATACACACACGCAGACACAGAGACACAAACGCACAAATGCTGGTTGTTTATGCGAGATGACACCGCTATCAATTAGCTTGCTTTGCTCAAATGGGTAATTATGGGTCTGAAAATATAGCAGTAAGTCACTGTGTGCGATCAGACACAATAACAATAGAAACATTAGTTCTTCCCTCCTTCCTTTCAGTGCTGCATGTTATATTTAACCATCAATTTGAATATTTACATTTATTGTATTATGTATTTTGTTTTTGCTGTGCTTGTATGCATGTGTGTTTGAGTGGTGTGTGTGAGATTGAGTATGTGTGTGTGCGTTTGAGGGTGTGTGTGCGTGTTGCTGGTGTGTGTGCCCATGTGTGTGCGCCTCTTTGTGCGTTATCGATGTGGTGTGTGCGCGTGTTCGTGTCGGTGCATTATCGGTGTGTCTCACGCGTGTGTGTGCGTGTGTGCTTTCATGCATGGCTGCGTTCTCGGTGCGTCTGTCTGGGAGCGTGCGTGCCGCGTGCATGCACGGTACCTCCCGAGATGACGGTCTCCAGCTGCGTGCCGTTGATGAAGGCCCTCTTGATGGTCTGCGTCTTGACGTCGGCCCAGTAGATGCGCTCCTCCTGCGCGTCGTAGTCCACCACCGTCACGTCGTCGATGTCCGGCACCGTCAGCGCCGTCATCACGTTCATGTACGGGTCGTCCATGTCCACGCCGCGGATCTCAGAGCGCCGCACGTACAGCAGGAACTTCTTCAGCGCTGGGGAACCGTTAAATGAAAAAAATGTTTTTAAAAAGTTGTTAGCGCAGGGAGTGTCCTCGCCGATAATCTATTAACAAAATAACAGTGGCCGAGACGATGTCGGCGGTCATTGTTTTCCTTTTCCAAATAAAAGTTAGAAAGGGCTAAAATGTTGGTGATCACTTTTAGCGGTTGATGGCGACATTAATAACGCAGCGCAAATTCAGATTTGTATCAAAGCCTGCCCCGCTGCCGCGTACATTTAAATGTCAGAGCCATTATTAATATGCTAAATAATGCTAATGACGTCTCTAGTTATTCATGAGCTGGATACGACTGTCACATAATTTTGTAGGGGAATATCAAAAAGGTATTAAAATAAATCTATAGCCGGGGAGTACAAATACTTTGGCTCGTTTGGGTACTGAAATTATATAACTGGGTCTTTATTCTTTGAATTACTTAATATCAGGAAAACGTCTAATAAGTGAACACTAGTCAGTTGAAACTATTGAAAGTCCCGCCCTCTCTGCTAAAACTGCTAAAACCATGTAACTGATAGTCCCGCCCTTCCTTCTCGCTGCTTAACCCATGTAACTGAAACACATAGCTTCCTCCCAAGCATGCTCGGAAGTCACGCCCTCTCTCTCACTGCTAAAACCATGTAACTGATAGTCCCGCCCTTCCTTCTCGCTGCTAAACCCATGCAACTGCAACACACAAAGCTCCCTCTCAAGCATGCTCGGAAGTCCCACCCTCTCTCTTGCTGCTCAACCCATGTAACGGAAAACATATACAGCTCCCTCCCAAGCATACTCGCAAGTCCCGCCCCTCTCCCTTTCGGATAACGCTTGTTTTTAGGATCCCGTTCCAATCGTTACGTTGTGAGAGGAGAACTCCAGGGACAAGGGGTTCACACGCCCTCCACACCGTGACGATGCATTCACAGCAGGTCCGTGTTTTTGGAAGTCAAACCACCACCGCCCATCCCTGCTAACTCACCGAAGCACGACAGCTGGTCAGGCGCCAGCTTCATGAGGTGTGGACACGTGCAGGATGCCGTGCGGTTGTAGCTGATGAGGCACAGGTGCGAGCAGGGGCCACGGCCCTCGTTCGCCTCGCACGGATTGGTCGCTGGAGGGGCGAGAAACGCAGATTGTGAGTCAGGCGCCTATAGGTCTCTTTCATGATTTTGATTCCATTGATTGGTTTCCTGTCTCTAACTGTGTGCCTTTGAAAGAGGTCAACGCAGGAGAACGCATATACTCCTGCAACCCATGAGGGAACAAAGGGCGAACTAAAGAGAAGGGAGAGGGGATGGAATCGAGGCAGGAGGGAAATGGATGGACTAGGAAAAATGAAGAAAAAAGTCAAGTGAAAACCTGAGAATGCTCCTTAAAACCCCCACGAATAGCAAAGAAAAGGCGGGCTGCCAGAGAAGAAAAGGGAGGATCAATACATTCATATGGACTAAAAGCTTTGGCCACATGTTGTTTTATGGTCCTCCACAAATTGCGTCACTCCAAGGAGCACTCTCACTCGCTCCCGACCGTATTTTAACCCAGGCCTAGTTTTGAACTCGGAAAAAATGAAAACCCTTAACACTTACGTCAACTTGTAGCCATGCAAGATAGTGATTAAAAGGAAATGTAAAAACACGCAGTTAGCAGACAAGGCCAGAGCTTTCCTCAAAGGCGTTGTTCAAAAATATAAATAACTGAGAGTATCCCTGTCCG
The DNA here is from genome assembly GCF_902167405.1 of Gadus morhua. NCBI lineage: Eukaryota > Metazoa > Chordata > Actinopteri > Gadiformes > Gadidae > Gadus > Gadus morhua. The sequence continues at coordinate 9,560,741 of NC_044067.1, read as the reverse complement.
TAATTTCGGCAGAAACAACTCCACCGCAGCGGCATTAACACCATTTATCGTGGCGATTGCAACAGATTATCCATCAGCTTAAATCGAGGCATAACCTTGCGAATGAGCTTCCAATTAATCTCCATGACAAGATCAAACAGATTCAGGAAGAAGAACAACACAGAAAGGAGACCTGTGGTAGCTTCGGCAAGCACTTAGAAGAAACCAGGTTGTTTTTTTCTAATTTCCTCGTCACAGTTATTGTCAAAAGGCCTCAAATGTATAACCTCAATATATACAATCTTACACTGCCAACAATTTCCCTAGAAAATATTTCCCAACACATTTTTCAATTGGTACAACCAGTTCTGTGATGTTGACATTGGGTTTTAGCTCAGTGTTCTTGTGGTAGCAAGATATTTGAAGAGCACCAATTCCCACACAATCCTACTTTATAACAGATCATCCAAGGAATTAAATAATATTTCTCTCACAGATTAAATTTGCTCCAAAGCCTCTATCCTAGCGAAGTTCTTAAAGTCCGGCAAGCCCAAGTTTATTTAATTTTGGGCAGAGCCTGAATGAATAGTTGGGGACCAGCTTCAATTTCCAAGGCTATGTTATATTGTCCTCAGATACGAGAAAAAAAAAAGACAAAACACTCTATCTAAATATTGATGGCTGGTTGAACAGCACATTGGGTTTCGCAGATCAAAGACTCCTTGAAGTCAACCAAGGTCTGCTTTCTAAGGTTCCCATTATTATGACACTGGCTGTAGCATGACCATCACTGCCACCCAAGCACTGCGATGAAAAGAGCGACAAAACATGAGCGTTACAAACGTTGCAACTCATACAAACACACTCATGGTCTTTCACGAAATGGTACATTCAGACAGTCTCGGGCCAGGGAAGAAAGCAGTGCTTAGTATTCATTGTGTGTCTTCCCAAGGAGGGGCCGTATTTACTATTCTTATTTGTTTAGAAGACTATTATATTTGCTGTAATGCTACTGCAGACACAATTACCATGTATTTTCTCCTCCCCACTGCCAGCCAGCACCACCCACGCTTGTTCACAATGTTGTTATCAATATACATTATAAGTGTGTGTGTGTGTGTGTGTGTGTGTGTGTGTGTGTGTGTGTGTGTGTGTGTGTGTGTGTGTGTGTGTGTGTGTGTGTGTGTGTGTGTGTGTGTGTGTGAAGAAATCTGGCCTGGATTATATCATTCCTCCTCACCGGCCAATCCAAGTCAAATTGCAAACATGGCTGTGACCAGGGATGCAATAGTGTCAGCCTAATGAATCCTTCCAGAACTCCCTGGCTTTTGACAACTGTAATGCTGTTTGGTAACGACTAATCTTGGATCCAGCAGTCCTACTAGGTTATAACAGAACAGGAAAACCCAAAACTGAAATGGCTGGAGTTAGGCCAGTAACAGTTTCCTGTTTCATTATGGAGATATTCCTCCACAGATAAACTAATTTGCAAGTTGGTGAAGCTTTCAGAATGGGATTGGAATATCTGTATGTCAACAGTGGCCAGAATACACAGTGTGGATTGAAATGGCTATTTATTCTACTTGTGTTGAAAACTCCATCCTTACCCTATCGAAATGGAATGAAAATAGAAAAGCTAATATGTGTGTTAAAAGTGGTCCCACAAATGTTATGACATAGTTAATCAGATGCTGATGCTTGAACCCTGATTGAGTTGTTTCCAGATTTGCTATGAAAATGGCCATTTTATTTTTTATTCTTTGTTTACAACGTGCTATACTGGGAATATAACCAACCAATTATTTCTCATTCTATTTTGCCGACCTGGCATCCCCTCAGTGTAATCTAATAACTGGCACGGCCACCTCAATTCATAACCACATTATACACACAAAATATGAAAAACAAAATAAAATCACCCAGCTTCCAGCTGCGGTGGCATGTCTCCAGCTGTTGACGCCTTTAGTGAATCTCCACAGCTGGCACCTGTTACCCACTCCAGCCCTCATCCACCCATACACACTTCACCCTCGGGTGACCCCGCAGGTCACCAGCAGTGTGGTCCGGGGGGGGGGGGGGGGGGGGTATCCACCCTCATACTACGCCTCCGTCACCCTCCCGGTCACCACTTCCCAACAGGATTAAAAAAGTGTGCTTGCCGGCTCCTTAAAGGGATCTTCCACTAATTGCGCCCACACTCGTGCGGCAGAGCAGTGGAAGGGGAAGGGAGGGGAGGCAGATACGGGGAAGGGAGACGTGGTGAGGTCACACTCCCGCGTCATCCGAGGACTGCAGAGTAGATGCAAACATGGTTACCTACAGTACGTAATGACGGCGCTCTACGGCCGGGTGGCTTGCATCTGCAGTAGGCCTGAGAGTCTTGGCACTGGGTGCGGAGGCACGGATGTAAAACAGACAAGAGCACAGAACCAGGTGGTCCCAGACCCCCAAGCCAGCCACTCCTGGGCGACGGCTGCACACAAGCTCCAACATGTCCTTTTGGTACGTTTGCTTTGCAAATATCCATCATTTTCCTTTCTTTTTTCTGTTTTTAGAATAGGATTACCAGGACATTTAACAATGAATGAAAACAGATTCCAGGCTATTAATCTAATTTTGGCAGGGGTGACATGCAAGCTGATCTGCTCGAATATGGGGGGGGGGGGGGGATTGGCTGTAATACATGGAGGCCATCTGTCAAGCAGAGTATCTGTAGCAAGCTGTAGCTTTTGTACCATGAAATGTAGGCTCAGTTCCTACAACACTGAGTAGCTGTCCTGCCGAGACAGACTCAAAGGAAAGGATCCATTACTGAGGATAAAAATATTGAACAAGCCCCCAAAAAAAAGGATGAATGCTGAATATTTTACATAGCTTCAGTAATCACAATGCACTCGTGTATTTTTTAATTGCTTTGATTAATGGCTGGTTTCTGTACTTAAATTCTTCGCCACACACATGCCCACAAATACACACACTCACACACACACGCATCATCATCTTTGATGCTGTGGAATAACCCGCCAGGCTCCCATTACGCTACTCCAGTCATTCATGTGGGCCACTCTTCTTTAATTAATTTTTTAAATAGCTTGATACATTAGCTTGGACCAATTAGACAAATTTGGACAGTCGGGGGGGGGGGGGGGGGGGGTAGGGGGGAGCAGACATTCAGAGGCAGCAGTAATGCAAGCTAATTCTCTGCATGAACACCTTTCGCAATCACTCAGCCACCAGCTCATTGTGAACGCACTGCAGAGCTGTGTGATTGACAGCTCCAATAAGGACATAGCCAGGAGCTGAAATTAAATCTATTGTACCCCCCCCCCCCCCCCCCCCTCTCCTTTTTTTGCTCCTTGCGACAAGGGATTGAGGTTCAAAAAACAATGCTGCATCATACGATATCCAATGGTTTGCCTTGTAGCCTGGGCCAAATTTGTCCACAGTTAGTGGGATAAATTAGCTTCCTACTCCCACCGACCGAACGTAGCATTGGCTGCTGATGACAGATGCTCGGATTCAATTATACAACTAAAAAAAACATACATTACTGTCCCAAGCATTTCCCTTTCTTTTCGCTAGATGGGCAGCGTTTGCAATTTTTTGGCAACTCCTCTGAGTCAAAATAGTGTAGTCTGTCCCAAAATAAAAAGTATTTTGGCTGACACAGCAACACAACACAACTTATGGTGTGTTCGAGATGCCTTGTACACAACACCCGCACGAGTTTCAAAGTGTGAAGTCTCAGCTTTCTTGCGCCACTTCTTCGAGGCACGCCCCCTTTGGGTCGTTCCCACTCGGGATTCTGAGAGTCCACCGATTCAGTGAGGTTGACCGCACGACTCGTCAAACAACGACGGCAAGAGCAAGTCGCGCGGGTGGTGTACGAGGCACCTCGAACACACCATTACAACAAACCAAAAAATTAAAAAGCATTTGGTGGGGGGGTTGGGGAGACACATGGAGCTCCTCCTACCCTGGGGCTGACGACTGGGGTGGAAGATCTGCAGGTCGAAGGGCTGCGCGCTGGTCTTCTGGATCACCGTCACGTTGGCGCCCGTCCACTTGTTGGCCCGGGCCAGGGTGTTGGTCCTCCAGTCTGTCCAGTACACGCTGCCCCCAAACAGGGACACGGCGAAGGGGTGCGAGAGGTACTCGTGTCCGCGCAGGATCTCGATGACGCCCGTGCCGTCGTACAGCGCCGAGTATATGGCGTCGGAGCTGCTCGGAAAAAAAGCAAATCCACAAAATTCCCTGTCTAATTGCGTGACAACACTCTTTTTCTTTAAAGAAAACCTCAACAAAATCGCATTGAAACAAATGCGTGTTCTTCTTGAGCTAGCCGAGAACTGGCGACAGAGTAAGCGAGAGCTAGCACCCGAGCTAGCGCCAGAGCTAGCCGAGAGCTAGCGCCCGGGCGCCAGCTCGAGGAGAACGCGCATTCGTGCTAGCGCCCGAGCGCCTGCATGAGGACCCTCTGCGCGGCGTACCGTGCGTCGGTCCAGACAATCCTCTTCTCCAGGTGGTCCAGGGTCAGTCCGTTGGGCCAGGCCCCGATCTCCATGTCCTTGAACACAATGTGGCGGCCTTCGCCGCTCATTGAGGCCGCCTCGATGCGGGGGAAGGTGGCGTCCCAGTCCGTCCAGAAGAGGATCCTTGAGCAGCCCCCGTAGAACGCAGCAAGGAGACAGAGAGAGAGAGAGAGAGAGAGAGAGAGAGAGAGAGAGAGAGAGAGAGAGAGAGAGAGAGAGAGAGAAAAATAAGGAAAGAGAGAGATAGAGTAGGAGGGAGAGAGCAACGGAGGAGGAGGGAGAGAGACACAGAAAGATAGAGAGAGAAAGACAGAGAGAGAAGGAGAAAGAGGGAGACGGACAGAGAGAGAGAGAGTGAGGAAGAGAGAGAGAGACAGAAAGGTCAGCCTGACATTATTACTTGCTCCTCAAAAGGACAGGCACACTCCGAAAAAAAGTGCATACATTTCTCAAGGGCCTGCAATAATGGACCATCCTCATCCACGCACATTCCTCCGCTTCATTCATAATCTTTTCTTCAAAGAACCCAAAAAATAAATTCGCACAGCGGAAATCCATGCAAAGCCCCTTTGATCGCACACCTCAATCAATCCCAGGGAAGCCACACCTGACGGCAGGCGGGTCAGTCATTATTCACTGCTGTGTCAACACAATTACGCCGCACCACAGAGTAATTGCACACAGTGCGGTTGTAAGAGGGCCTATAAACAAGTTGAGGGACAGTGTCGGGCTGGCCGGCATTATCCCTCAACATCTGTGATGCTGGCCAGGAGAGGGAGGCCATCTGCTTTGCTTTTTATGACTCTTCACAGCTCACCGAAGCCTGAAAAGCGACACTGTCACTGCGTTGACCACCACCACCGCTGCAACATTAACATCGAGTCGTTCTGACTTCCCTCAGCAGGAGGGGCAGGAGCCAGTGCGGCCAGGCCGGGGTTTACATCACACGCTGACGATAACAGAACTATTCTTGTCCGGATCGATTGCGGTATCTTTTGGATGGGCGCCTCCGATGATCAATTACAAACTCCTTTGAGTGGATTCAAGTAATTACATCAGAATTATAGCCCTGCGATGGAATTGTGCCTTTAGCCACCAAAAGCATCCATTAATCCTCGTCGGTGGGCTGCTGTATGTAGCCATCGTCTAAATATTAGAGATCAGCGTTGGACTGGGTGCGTGCGCAGGTTGCTAATTCAAACACCATTAGCAATGCCAACACATCGAACAGCGCTTCATTGATTTGAAAAAACGCTAAGACTTTCCGTGCTCCATTTAATGTAACGTTCCATCACAAGCCATCTTTCCTGCTACTCTCCGTTAAATGAGAATCCATGGTCTTAACAACCAGACAGCGTCTCCTAAGCAGGGCAATGACGCACCGTCGATACGAGGGAAAGCGCGCTAGCGGTTAGCGATTAGCGTTGTGAATGGAACTTGTTTGTTTCTTTGCCAGCAACCCATGTTGTTCGAGCATATATCAGCCGACGCTTTACATCTATAAAACATTGACAGCCGGCACGCCGGAAAAAAAAAATCCTAAGAACAAAGTACGCATTAACACTTTCTGTGAATCGCTAATGTGAAGCGGCTTCTGGCGAAAGCTAACACTCCCGCTGTCTGAGGGTGCCGCCGCCGCCTGCCATTTTAAATCCACAGGCAGTCCCACGACAAACAGTCCCTCCCTCGCGCTTGTGTCTCTCTCCTGCAGAATCAACAAACATGTATTCTCTGGCGGAATATATCTGCCGAGGGAACGGAACGGCACGCAGGGTACAGCGGGAACAAAAAGGCACAAAACTTAATTTGGACTCGGCCCTGATGTGGATAGAAGGAACGGCGCATACATACCAGATCAGGCGTGGGGGGGTGGGGGGGGTGAGGGGGTGGGGAGGGGGGCTGAAGGCGAGTGATTGAATGGGCCGCGCTGAGCTACATCACTTGTCATTGGTGGAGCCGTGTCCACGGGGCTGTTATTGATGTATCCCCTATCTGTGGCTTTAATGGAGCCTAACACCGGCAGACATCTTCATACATCAACGCGGCATGCAGGAAGTGGAGGGATACGAAAGGCCGGTTGTAATTTTTGCCCCCCCCCTCCACTCCCAGTGTCGCACCCCGCCCCCTTTTTTATCTGTTTTCATTGCTATGATCTCTGATCCATGACGGCTCCAATCGATACGATCCCATTCCCTGTGAGCAGCGGGGCGCGGGGGGGTGCGAGATAGATATATTTGGCAGCAGCGGGAGTGAAGTGCGGGGACCTGGGAGGCAGCGAGGTGGCCTACCCTTGACCCGGGTCCAGGGCGATGGCGCGCGGGTGCTCCATGCCGCCGGCTATCAGCGTGGCGCGCATCTCCCCGTCCAGCATGGCCACCTCGATCTGGTCCAGGTTGCTGTCGATCCAGTACAGCTTCCCCGCGATCCAGTCCACCGCCAGGCCCTCGGGCGTGGCCAGGCCGTGCTGCACCACCACCTCGATGCCAGACACCCCTGGAATTACCATGGCGACAAATGGTGTCAGCGTCAACATCGACAAGTAACAACAATGACGGCGACAACAACAACGACGCCTGTCAGTCATATCCTGGAGAGGCGCGAGGACGGAGCGTGACTTTGGTGTGTGGTGTCGCGGAATTGACACGCTACCGCCGTACATTGCTGTGATTTCCCCGAGTGGGTAAAAACTGCATATTCTAAGAGGTTCAAACACAAATAAACACAATCCCGGGAAGACTATCAAGAAAGGCACTGAGGAAGGAGATTGCTTTCCGCAGCATTTTATTAGACATAAAAAATACGCCTTTTCTCCCCAGACTTGCCTATAATCCAGCTGTTTACAATTATCCGGTGACGCCGGGGCTTTTGAGCAATTCACACAAATGGCGAGGAAGAAGGAAGCAGGCGTAGAGAGAGAGAGTGCACTCGTGCTGAGCCTCCGCAGAGGGAGAAGAATGAAAGGCCCTCGCTCAGCCTCCTCAGACAACGACGCCGACGACTACACGGGCGGCTTTAACCACGACGCGCTGCCGGGAACACCTCCACTTCATCACTTTCTTGAGATACTGCAACCACTAAGGACTGTTTTTTTTACTCTCTCTCTCACTCTCCCTCTCCCGCTCTCCCTCTCTCTGTTTCTCACGCTGGTCCCTCGGCGTTTTGGATGGGTCCCCGTTCGGGAGATGTGAATCCTCAACGGGGTGCAATTGGGGAGTGCGGGGGAAAGAGAGAGAGAGAGAGAGAGAGAGAGAGAGAGAGAGAGACAGAGAGAGAGAGAGAGAGACAGAGAGAGAGGAGATGGTATCAGTTTCCCGGCGCGTCGACGCAGAGCGCGTGTAAAGACTTTGTGGTATAAAAAGAACCTCAGATCTGTTTTATCACAGCAGGAGAGGAGGTGTGAGCGTCGCGGGTTGATACTCCACCAGGGAGGGTTCCGTTCTCCTGCCGGCGGGGCGTGCACGTGGCTGCAACAGTGCAGTTATACGCTCTGTGATGGGGCATAGTCCTGCGTGTGTGCCACCGTCTCAGAACGTGGCTGTGTGCGTGCCCGGCGTTCACGAATGTGCACATGTCTGCTTTGGTTTGTGTGCCAGCATGTTTGCGTGCGTGCGTGCGTGCGTGCATGTGTATGCTTGCGTGTGTGTGCGTGTAGATATGGTTGTGTGTGCCTATGTGTGCGCGTGCCAGTGGGAGCGCCGTACCGCCGGTCTCGGAGAGCCTGCCCCTGTAGATCTTATCCTCCACCACATCGGTCCAGTACAGCAGGCTGTGATTAAAGTGGAAGTCCAGGGCGATGGTGTTCCTCAGGCCCGGCACCAGCAGGCTGTAGTCCCGCTTGTGCAGGTCTATCCTTCTTATCTCGTGGCGGATGGAGAAAATGATGAATGCCTCGAAGGGATCTGGTCCGGAGGAGGAGGAAGAGGAGGAGGAGGAGGAGGAAGAGGGACGATGGGGGCGGGGGAAGAGACACAGAAAATAAAACAAATGAAAACACAACAAGATTTGGGCTAAAAAAGTGCCACAGGATCTGCGGTGGTACCTGGCAGAACAAGAGGAAGACAATGTGCATGCCCACGGCTGCGAATGAATACATGCCGCACACACAAACACACAAACAAACACACACAAACACACGCTCACACACACACACACACACACACACACACACACACACACACACACACACATACACACACACACACACACACAGCGCAGCGCAGTGCACGTGAACACAAGTGGGCATGCTCTCCTGCACAAAACTACACACACTCAGACCCTGACACACCATCTTCAGAACTGTTTGTTCCTCCTCAAGACTTATTTATGAGGCTCTCGGAACAGAATCCACGTGCAATTAAAGAGGTCCCCTAGCCCGGGAGAGTGGGGCCCCGTAGGCCCCAAGACCCGGCGACCAGACAAGCCCTTAAGTAGACGGCAAATGGAGCACGGAGCATCTCTGGCCGCCCCCGATGTTTCCCCTTTCCCCCGCCCCAGCCCCTGTGATTATTTATTTAGCTAGACCCGCGATCTGCAATGCAAATTCGAAACCCAGACGAGCGCCCGCAACTTCACAGGGAATCCAATAACACCTTTGTCAAGATTAAATGAGGATGTTTGTGTTTGTGTGCGAAATTTGATTTATGTCGGCGCTCCGTACAATCCTGCCGGTGCCCGCTTCCAATGGAAAATTGCATATCCTATTCCTTCTTTAATGTAAGATTAGAGCCGCGACCACCATCAATCTTGGAGCGAAACAGAGGAGCGAGTAATCAAAAGGGGCTCCATAAATCTGAACCTGACAAGCCAACCGCGAGCACGTGCCCATCTTCTCTCCGAGCCAAGGAGCGCGCACGTGCCTCTCCGCCACGCCGCCTCAGCGAGACGCTCATTTAATAACTCCAATCAGAAGCAGCCCGCGGTGAGCGTGCTCATGTTGTTTGTGTGGCGGTTTGATTCAATAAAACATTAACAATTTCAGTCAAACGCGCGTTGCGTGTGTGTGAACGGCGCTCGGGGAGGGCAGATTCGAGAAGACAAAAGAGACGAGCGAGAGAGCGGCCGCACTTTAGCTCCGCGCCGGCCCCGACTAGAGTGACGACCCCATCGGGTCAGCACCAGGTCTGCATCAGCGCAGATCAGAGAGGAAGGGTGCGTATCGCGCGGACGCCTTGACATGTTTTACGCTGACACCATTTGAAAACGACAGCCGAGTGCATCCCCATCTTCTACCATTCACCGGTCCATCTCTCTCCCTGTCTGGCTCCTCAGCAAAACCCTCAGCAGCGACCTGCAAGATTGCATTCACACGACTCATCCTCAGCTCTTTGCTTTTGCCACTGTACGATTTCCCTTTGAGAAAAAAGTGAGTTTGCAAGTTGATTTTTGAAGGTTTCTCTTCAAATGTTTCACCTCGAATATCAATATGCAAAATTCCAAGTTACAATAATTTTTTAGAAGGCCAAATAGATTTTGTAGAATTTATTAAAATGTCAAGAGGTGAAAACTAAAAACTAAAACGAAGCTCTACAGATTGTAATATTAACTGTTAAACATAAAATGTAACTATGCTAAACCATGTCCTGCTAACATACATCCTTTACATATAGAATATCTGAATGTTATTAAAGGTGCTATCAGTTCATATGTGTGCAGTGAATCATCATAATATGGTGTCATGGTTCAAGGACACCAGAAAAGCCTGGAAAATGTATGGAGGTAGATCTATAGAAGGCAATATTGCCTCTATAGATATTGCACCGAACAAGACACTAACAAGGCAGGGAAAGTAACTGGCAACAAAGCCAGGGGCCAAATATGCGAGGGGGTCCTCATTAAAAGGAATGCATGCACTCACATACTGTACACCGACATTTCTAGAGACAAACCCACTCACTTTGTCTCTTTGACTCTCTGTCTCTCTGTCACTCTCTCTCACACACATACACACAGCATGTATAACCTAAACACACACAAACACACACAGTAAACTCATATGCACACATACATAATTCATAGCAACAAATGCACACATATAACCCAAGGTTACCTCATACACACACAAAGAAGTCAAGATAAACACACGGTATACGTAACATACACCCGCACACACCCACACAAACCTCCCCCCCCCCCAAACACACACACACACACACACACAGCAGTAAGCACAAACTGACAGCTTACACAACATAAACACACGCACACACACAGACAGGTCATGCGTCCCCCGTCCCCCCCCCCTCTGCTGACCTCTGACCCCCAACCTACCCGTGCTGTGACAGGTGTCTCCGTCCGGGTCCAATCTCCAGCCGGGGCGACAGGAGCACTTGACGGTGGTCTTGTACTGCTCACACACCTGGCTGCAGCGCAGGTGGCGGCTGCAGTAGTCCACCGCCTCGCAGGTCTTGTTGCCGGCGTCCAGGTGGAGGCCCGGGGGACAGGAGCACACCACGCCCTTCCCCGGGGCCACGGTGCACTGGTGGCTGCAGCCGCCGCGCGCCACAAGGCACCTGTCTGCAGGGGCCGGGAGGGGAAACAGGAGGGGCGTTAGGGGGGTCAAAGGAGGACGAGGATGGTGATGATGATGGTGATGATGAGGAACATTTGAACATTTTCAACTCATCGGACCAATCGGGTCAGTACTTAAGAACGTTGGCGTTAAGTGTTTGTACTTGTTTAAATAAATTATTAAGCAGTCAAGTAACGGTAATTGGTTTTATGTTCTTACGCTGATAGTCACAACTTTGAGTGGGGGCCATTAAAGATTGTCTTGGGGACAGTGTCTGTCAGACACACTGGCCAATTGAATGCCACTGGGCCAGCAGCATTAAATGTTAATGGGATGGATCAGTAGGAAATACATACAGTACACCCTTCTTCTGATAATAATTGGACAGTGTCAATGTGGAATTCTTTATGCGCTGTACATTTTGAACAGCATATTATCTATTGATGCCATGTGCATTCATTTTTAAGTTTTAGTATATTTATTGTATTATTAAAGTTATTCAATCATTTTTAAGCCAAATGTCCAGAGAACAAAACAAGCATCGACTCTGAGCCTCAGGCCAGTTAGTGCAGCGGGGGGCGAGGAGGGATCGGTGTTTGAGCTATTGTTTATCTGACGCTATAGGGAAAGCCATTACATAATGAATGTGCCCACTGCAAAGCTCAGCTGCATGACTGCGGAGAGACATGGCGGGATTGGCTTTTATTGTAGTAACGGCCTCAACAAACAAACAAGAAAGCTGCTCAAGAAGACAGTATCCTGTGCTCTGCCTCTAAGACGCAAAACAGATCAGAGACAGGGAATCGTAGAGGGATAAAAACACTGGAATACACAGCAAGCGGGTTGACTTGGTGGGCTGTGTTTTCTAGAAAAGCCGACTGGTTTGGAGGTTAGCAGCTGCCAGGTTGAGATGAAAAACGGGGCATTGGTTAAGGAGCGATCGTGGACGGGGTCTCTCCCACGACCCCCGCTTTGCTGAGGGGCCAACGCTCAGCGGGGGGGGGGGGGGGGGGGGGGGGGGGCCCGAAACAAAAGTCTATCTGGGCAGGCTGGATCACTATCGGTTCCCCCCGTTGTTTGTCAAGGAAGAATTAATCCCCCTGGAGGTGAGGCAAATCAATCGGCCCTCAAGGTCCCCCCATCCCACTTACTGAACAAAGAGCAAATAGAATCTCTGCTCTCTCTGGCCGTCCCTCTCTGTCTCCCCCCCCTGAATTCCCTCCACTATCCAGGCCGAGGATATCCTACAGGGACTGGCCTTCAGAGGACTCATTTCCAGTGACACTCCAGTGGAAATGAACCTTCTGTGTCCACACTGCTCAATCAAAGAGATTAGACCCCCCATGAGGCCGCTCTCACCAGATCGCATCCCCATCCGTCTAAAGGATGCCCGGACAAACAGGTTTAGAACGAGCACACAAGTGTGCCGCTGGAAACGAAAAATAAAACACAAAATGAAATCGAGAAAGGAAAAAGGGCAGGCATAGTGGTTTCGTCCCCCCCCCCCCCCCCCTTGCTTTGGTCTCTAGATCAATACAGCATCGTCTTGAGGCCCTGAGCTATGGTAGGCTCTGCAGGATTCTCTCTCTTTCTCTCTCTCTCTCTCCCTCTGCCTGTGTTTATTATGGGGGCATGAAAAATGAATATTAAAGTTGGCACAATTGGGCTGTGGTGCCTAGCTGAATCAACCTGGGGGGAGAGGCTGGAAAAGACGACGAGAGAGCACAGGTAAACGATGGCGGCCAACGGTAGAGTGGGAACAGCATGAGGATGCACGGTGTGATGGACGCGGGAATAAATGGTTGAATTACATGGTTGAGGGATATTTAGTGTTTGTTTGTTTGTTATTTTTTTGTTTTTTTATTACTTGCAACCACATGCCCCAATGCACTATAAATACACGAGTCCTTCAAAAGCACTTGAAGGGTTTTTGAAGGGCTAACGTCGTGCACTATAAACACAATGTTAGCCCTTCAAAAGCACTTGAAGGGCTAACAGTGCACTATAAACACAATGTTAGCCCTTCAAGCAATTAATTTTGACAAAGGATACAGTGATTGCCATAATCCTTTGAAGGCAATGGGAACTTGACCTTGTCAGATGGATTTCCACTCAAACAAAATTATGTTTTTTTGGGCATCCTGAAGTCTTTGTAGGCAAGCTTAACATTGCAACCACAAATACATATTTGTTGTACTATTCTACTAGCAGCATCAATAATTTATGAATCCTGAAAACCTGACGGTTCAATAAAGATGTCAGTACTTGTCTGCCCTGGTTTCCCTTCGGATGTGCCATGCTGCTGCCTAAATCAAAAAACACACATTCACTCAATCTTCACTCTGCGTGAACTTCAATCCTGAAACCAACAAAAAACACACACCACAACACCCCCCCCCCCACACACACACACACACTCACACACACACACACTTTCTAGCGAAGGCGCGCTTCCTTACCGCAGATGGGCCCTTCGTCGGAGCGGTCGGCGCAGTCCACCTTGCCGTTGCAGATCTTGTCGGGCGTGAGGCAAGCCGAGGTGTCGTTGGCGCACGGGTACTTGGGCGGCTTACAGACGGCCGTCTCGCAGGACTCCTCGTCCGAGCGGTCTTCGCAGTCGATATCGCCGTCGCAAACCCAGCTCTTGGTGATGCACTTCCCTGCGATGTTCAGGGGGGGGGGGGATATCAAGCGTGACCGTATTGATTCGCATGAAAGAGGGTTTGCTTGGAACACATGGAACACCTCGTTCCAGTGTGTAAAAACAACGCAAAAGCCTCAACCTTTTACATGCGATGCTAATGTTGTTGGTGTCTGCCACGGCGCTTTAGCTTTTAGCGTGGGTGCTCTGAATGAACAACAGTGCAGTGTTTAGGACTTGTAGAAAGAATTGGCAACACAACTGGTTGCTGGGTTGAAACCTTCTGAAGGAGAAGAAAACCCCTTGATGTTTTCGTAATATGTTCAGTCGATTGCGGATGAACGAAGAGCCCTGATGCACAATTCATTAGCAAGAAACGGAATGGAGAACGGGCTCCCTCGACAGCCCTGTTTGGCCTACGGATCCACGACAAAACATCCAGCCATTCATTCCTTATTGAAACCTGCTCGTTCACCACATTGGCCTAAAAGGTTCAGCGATTGAGGCTGGTTTGCCAGGCCATTGAGCATGTACATGAGTGACTTCTGTTCCGAAGCTGTCTGCACATCACTCCGGTTGAGAGCCTGTAACAAAGCTCTCTCCATATCTGAACGTCTGCAAAACTTTTGCATTTGAGACATGTGGCACAGACACACAGACACGCACAATTGGTATCAACACTAAAATGCGATCATAGCTCTGTGGGAAAAAGGTTGTCTTCTTTGATGGGCTCAAGGCGTACACTCGTACACTTTATGAAGTAATTGCATATTTGAAATAATCTTCAGTCGGATGCGGAGCTATTTTCTCTCACTGAATAAACATGAAGTTGAATGTGCCAAATTATTTTCCTGGAGAGCTTCGATCAACACTCGACACCGGTACGTACACACACAGACCGACAGACACACACACACACACACACACACACACACACACACACACACACACACACACACACACACACAGACAGACAGACACACACGGTGGGGTTAGAGCCCATCTGAAATTCCCTTTACAGTACAGTGCCGAGCGAGGCGGGCCTGTGAAGGGGTGGAGGAGGAGGGCGGTGGAGGAGGGTAGCGGTGGACGTACGCCAGCCCGTATCATGGTAAATGCATTCTGCCAGGTGAGGCTCGCAACGCCACACATCTCCAATTACCACTCGTCTCCATCAAAGCTGGCTGCTGGAGCCGCGGCAGCCCCCAGCTTTACGCTTGGTACCGGATCATACGAGCGGCGGCGGCGGGAGAATTTAGCGCCTTGTGAAGGTATGGGAGGGATACCGCGCAGAAGTTCACACGCGTGCGCGTATGTGTGTGTGTGTGTGTGCGCGCGCGCGCGCACGTGGTACTTTCGGTCCTTTGAATAGGTTGAATTAACTACAGAAGAGGGTGTGTGAAAACATCAGATGGCATTAGTTATTTCGATTTGACATAATATTAATGTCGAATTAATATTAATGGAGCTTAGTGCAAGTGACTAAAAGTCTTAGTAAGTAAGAATGTTGTCAATTATTCATGTGGTTAATTTCTCTACATTTACTTTTCACCTCACATTTTCTCATTTAGCACACAGTATGACTTCCTGTTACAGGTAAACTCATGAAGGGGAATTATTAGGCATTACCGTAGATACAACACTTTGAATAACCTTTGTGTACATTTATAGAGATGTTTATATATAGATATGATTCATGAGGAAATGTGCCCTTGATTTCCCTCAACTTCCCAATGAAAGCCGTTATTAATGCAACACCGTAACCTAGATGTGCAAAACAAATAAGGAAAGGAGATATCCTCTTATCTACGTGTTTCCATAAAATGAGAAAAATATGTTTTTGAATAACGTTTTTCAACTTTGGCAGTGACCTTGAGAAAAAATAACAGATAAAAGGAAAAGCTCAATGCTTTTAAAGTTTGATATGTGATCCAACATTAAAATGGGCCAACATGTCCAGAGAGAGATTTTCTACTCAAGTGCTGTTAACTTTTTATATTTATTTGGGTCCCTGCTCGATGCAGTGTGGACAACTCCTCTTTAAATGATTTATGAGCAAATATCCCACTTTTGGCTCAGTTATTTCAGGTGCATAAAAATGGAAGCATGGAATATATTTCATCCATTTCGTGGATGAAATACAAAAAAAAATCCTGATAAATAGCGATAAAGCTGGTACTTAAGCTCATGATAACGGAAATAAAAAACATATTTTTCTTTAAATACCTTGGGACTACATAATTGACTTGAGGCTTGGCAAAGAATTCACTTTTTACTATTTGCGTCCACATCAAAAAAAACCTACCCCTCAAAACTCAAGCAAAGCGCTATCTCGCTATTAATATCCAATACCATCAGAGGCTGGTGTGAAAAAACAGTGTTTCAGTTGTGTTAATGAATCTGAATCCAAGGGCCGCGGACGGAGACGGATTACCGGTGTCTTTGCAGGTGAACTTGGCCTTGGGGTCGCACATCCTCTTGGTTCCCTCGCAGCCGCTCTCGTCGGTGCCGTCGTCGCAGTCCTTGTCGGCGTCGCACCTCCAGCGCTCGGGAATGCACGTGCCGTCCACCACGCAGTGGAACTCCTCGCCGCTGCACTCGATGGCGGGCGGGAAGACTGCAGCGAGACACGGTGGAAGAAACGCCACGTGACCGAGAGAAACCGCAGACGCTGGCTTTGCTACAGCACCGCCGCATCGGACTAGTCACCGTTTCACTAATTTAGTCAAATACCTTCAATCCTTTTATCTAAAGTGACTTGAGTACAAGAAAAGCAGGGGAAGATATGCTTGGTCTGATGTCAATTGGGTTCTGATCGGTTTCTCAGATGACTAAATTGTGGACTTTGGGGTTCGAAGACTGAACCGTTTGGCTTGGAGGAT
The DNA here is from genome assembly GCF_902167405.1 of Gadus morhua. Lineage (NCBI taxonomy): Eukaryota > Metazoa > Chordata > Actinopteri > Gadiformes > Gadidae > Gadus > Gadus morhua. The sequence continues at coordinate 9,544,199 of NC_044067.1, read as the reverse complement.
GACACTGATCACCGGACTACCCTACCCTCTGGCTTCTGGCTACACCAAATAATAGTCGAGGAAGGTAACGTTTGTGAATGTAATGCTACTTGAAGGGGGGGAACAAGGTTCTGTTTATGCATGATTGTGCATTTTACTGTTGGCGTGAAATAACTGACCTTGGATGGAATGATAAGTGAATAAACAAAGTAAAAGTAATATAATCTGAATTTTTACTTGATTATGTTATTTTCCCCATCCTCTAGATTTAATTACAGAGTTCATTAGATAAAAAAAAATTGTCTTTTCTTCACTCTGTACTGTGTTGCAGGTACCTAATATCCAGATATTAGTCATATCTGGCTTCATCGTGAAGTGAGTTGCTTTGGCAAAAAACAAGGTCTGTGTCATTTCAGGTCATTTTCTTCTAAATAAAGAAACAAAAAATTCTACATTGTGATCATCACAAATCTATTCAGGGAATGAAATGTAATGGTGAAAGGCCTTCCATGTAGAGGCCTCTACACATTACCATGACAAAGTGATGAATTCACCATTGACCCAAACAAGCATTGCAGTGTACCGCGATGTCACGGGAGGATCCCAGCAGTGTGATGCGTGCTTTTTGTTTTTTAAAGACAGCGCTGTGATTGACCGCTGGCCTGATTGGACCCGACTCCACACCCACTGCAGTCAGCCACTTTGCTACTGCCAGACATGATGTGTTCGCATCTCTGCTCTACGCATCTAGTGCTTTATACTTGAACGGCAGAGCTTGAGTTTCCCCGCCGGCGGTCTGAGGGGCGAAGAGATGTTCCTTCTCCCATGGGGGGGGGGGGGGGGGGGGGGGCAGACATGGTGGGGCTAGATAAGGCTGCGGTTCACATCAGGAAACGATTTGATGAATAGTGTCCACATCCTGGTGACAAGCTACTGAGCTGTGAGGATGTCTGTGGGCCGGTGCTTTCAGAGGTGTTTTGTAGGCGATGGCGTGTTTTTTTTTCTATTTTTGGGACCACGGTCAAGATAGGATGGGTCACGCGTGAGTCTGATCCCTTCTGACCACAGGCTAATTAATTGTTCAGCAGTTCAGGTATCCTGCAGTGGCCAACCAGTGTGAGACAGATCGCAGACACACTCTATGCTATGAACACGGTACCCGCGGTCGCCTTGCGGGGCTCCTCTGCAAACAACAGCCATTGTGTAATGTTGCTGCGGCTAGGTTTGTGTTTATTATGCAATACACCAGGAGAACCGCAGACGTTGAACACATTTCGGATTCCACTCTTTAAATCCATCTGCATCCGTGGGTATCCATTACTAATCAACTTGATTTGTACTGAGTTCCCCATGTTGATGATGATGTGCATATTATCAAAATTGAGAAATCAGTTAGGTCACATATAGATTACCGCTACAGCGAAAGACTCCAATTGAAGCCATATGCCTATTCAAATGAGGCCCGGGTAATCAGTCGCAAATGCATCGGAATGTATTCCCAGTGTAATTCTGCGTTCAGTTCATGCAAGACAGATTTTAAGTCTGATGTCTCATTTTGAGAGAAAAACAAGGCAACTGCTAAAACTAATATCAACAGCCCCCATGACATAACATCCAGCCAGACTTCTGTCAGAAGCGGCACAGGCTCGATTGCAAAGAGCCTTCTGCCAGTTTGAATGTAAACAATAGATGTCTGGTCATGCAAGATTAAACCCCCCAACAGCTGTCCATAGGCTTCTATACCGTACACCAGGGGAAACGACGACGCGTCGTCTCGCTTCCACTACAGACGGTGAGGGTCACGTGCGGCTGTACGCGACTCAAAGGCTTATCCCAGTTACGTGAGGTCCTTGACAAAAACACTCTAAAGGAACACGCACGCAAAAAAGGGTAACGGAAACTAGCACATCGAATTCTCCCGGAGACAGGGAAGAACTAAACATCCCTGCCCTTTGAAGTCGGGTGTGTAAAACTAAGCTGTTTGTGTCGAACCGACCCCCTGGTCCTCGCCGGTAAAACAGTCTCTCTTACTGGCTGACGAGCCTCCGCAGGTGGTGTTCTCGTCGCTGAAGTCCCCGCAGTCGTTGTCCCCGTCGCAGGCCCAGTGGTCTGGGATGCAGCGGCCGCTGGAGCAGCGGAACTGGTTGTTGGAGCAGGAGTGGACGCACCCCTTCTCGTCGCTCCCGTCTCCGCAGTCGTCCTCTGCACACACACGCACACACACACACAAACATACATAGAGTACACAGACACACATACACACAGGGCACCCACATACACACACACACACACACACACACAGGACACACACCCCGAAGCACGTGGGACACACACACACACACACACACACACACACACACACACACACACACACACACACACACACACAGACACAGACACAGACACAGACACACACACACACACACACACACACACACCAAGGGCAAACACAAACAGACGCACACGCATACATACACACATACACACACAGACATACAAACGCACAAAGAGGAGAGAATGATACACATCCAGGGCACCCACACAGACACACACAGGACACACACACAAACGTGCAGATCAAACACAGAGGTTTAGCAAGTGTTTGACTTAGTAATTCATTCTACTAATGAGTTACCGCTTTTGACCCATCCTATCTGTGTTTGTGTTTGGTTTCACCAATCATCTCTGTGCCAGTTAATTCCTCTTTCTGTTTCTTGGTCGATTGGGTAATTGGTTATTTGGGTGTGTGTGAGAGTGAGTGTCTGTCTCTGTGGGTAGTTGATGACTTTACCAGGTGGCAGCTGGTAGAGTATATCAATGCCAGGGAGGAGAGACCTGTTGCCGCCTCCATCTCAGCTAACAAGACCCCCAGATACTTAAAACAAAATGGAAATCGGCTGGTCCGCCTGATGAACTGCTGTTGACCACAGTGTTTTGGACGGGGTACAACAACCTGATTTGTGGGCTGTTCGATTAATGACACGAGATGGAATCATTAAATCGGTGTCGTTGACCAATTGCTGGCAGCGGTTGATTTGGGAGCATGTGGGGTGAGTTCACTAGTCGGGGTGAGAACCCTGCACAAAGAGAGGTGATCGGAAGCCGCGCTTCAATTTGGTCGCTCACCTTCCATTTTGTCAGTGTGAACGGGGGCAAACTTCAATTTGGGTTTCAAGTATACGGCCGCCTTTAGTCTAGCTTATTTATTTATTCAATTTATATTTATCTGTGTGTGGATTATTAAAGGCTTGGTTACTCCTAAGCAGCCAAAACCAATCGCAAAGTAACAACAACAAATGCATCCTGGGCCAATTGCGGCACACGATGCAGTCAATGTGTTTTGTTTGCAGTTTGATTAAGCAATTATAGGAAGTGAACCAGCAGAAATGACCTCGTCAAAACAACACTCCACCAAATCAAACATGTTGAAGGTGGCCTCACCTGAATCACAGTGCCACTTGGCGCTGACGCATCTGCCGTTGGAGCAACTGAACTGAGTCAGCGGTTCACACGTGGGGAAGGCTGAAAACACAACAACTGCCAAAATAAGAAGTGAACCACTTTAAACCCAGCTTTGGAAAATAACCAACTTTTTTGCAAATTGCCCGGTTGTCGCTAATGACAACTTTTGATAAATAAAGAACGATGCCATTTAAATGTTTGAGTGATGCAACGGGACATAATGCACAGTGCGGTGGCCTACAGAGCATTGTGTGAGGAGGAGGGTGTGTGCAGTCATGACTTGTTAATGCCAAGTGTTCACGCCACAGTGAACATTATGCCCCCCGTGTTGCCAGTGTTGGAGCTTAGTTGTTACAGCAGAACAGTGTATTTTTAGGCAAGGGGAACAATGGCATTTGTAGGCTTTGCGGAGGTTCTGTCACACAGGAATTGCGGCTCTGCTACGCAGTGTTAAACCACCAGACCCATATAATAGCAGACAGTCATCTCTGCAGACACAACGATCCAAATCACTTTGGAATACGTCCATCATCGCTTTATACTGTTGGGTAATGAATACCACCATAACGAGGAGCGAACCAAAATTATATCCTAATTGACAATTATAATTGTGCAGTGTACTTTTAATTTGAAGGGAGCTTTCAGAACGAGAGCAGCAGGATATCAGCGAGTCTTATTAGATGTCTATTGCGTGGTCATTTCAATTCATTATTGTGTCGCTGTCAAAAGTTAATTTCTTGTCCTCATGTTGGCAATGTTCATCATTATAACAGAGAATTTATTATAATCCTTTTGTTCGACAAAATGACAGTTGATCATAGATTTAGTAACCACAGCTAGGACAAATTGTCTAAGAACAATGCAGAAAATCATGTGTTGTTATTTTTTTGTCACATGCATAACTTGACGTACGTTTTTAAAACTACGTAGTTAAAACGAGCTGACAGGCTGAGTGAAAACAAGCTGACAGGTTACGGAAAAGCTGGTGAGGGATAAGTCATCCACATTTAACATCTTATGCTTCTATGTTTGTTTGAATATATGTTCCATATATATTTATATATATATATATAGCCGTGACTTTGTATTCAGGGAATAATTGGGATGAATTTATGATAACATCCGCGCATTTAGACAGATCGCTCACATCAAAAAACAGCAGCAAACAAAACCAACCACGATCATTAAAGAGGTAAAGATGAAGGATGAGTTTGCAAGCGCTATTCTCTTGGGTTTATCTGAATAGTTTAATTGACTGAACGCCCGATTGCCTAAACACTTCAATCAATGCAACGGGCAGCAGCCACCACCAGGACAGCAACACAAGCTAAAGGACTGCTGGCAGTTTGGGGACTGAGCACATTGAGTTCAGAAAACTCCCCAAAAACAAATAGCTCTTTTGATATGCAGTCACCAAATGATGTTAGACCACACTAGCTAATATCAAAGAGTTTTGGCTTAATCGACCGAAATAGCTTACATGTGGCTGGATGTTTTTACGTCTGTATATACAACACATTTAATTGGTGCATTAGAGACCGTCGCATGAAATTAATCCTGGTTACTTTATTGCGATGTTGACGAAATAAAGTTTTGTACAACTTTCAGGCACTGAGGTGTTTGATGGTGACGTGAGGTTAATATGAGATACTACGAGACTTGAGAAGAAAGTCGAAATTAAAACAAGCGAGTCCTTGACACAAAGTCGAGGTATATAGCAAAAGACATTAAATATTATTATAGTGTGTCTGCTGCGGGTGCCATGTTTTATCGACAGACGCCGTTGAGGGAACGCTACCTCAGGCAGCCGGCGACATACGCCGACGTCAGTCGGCAATGTTGTATGAAATATCGGAATACAATAGTTTAGATGGTCGTCTGTAGATTTTCTGTCATAACAGTCAGGTGATGATAAATATACCGTTAGCAATTACAGAGTTATTTTGAGAGGCCATCAATGTGTCAGGTTCCCATGTAGCTTCAGGCTGCAACACGGAGATACACACCGAATCCGTGGTCTACTTCCCTGACACACACTATTGTCTCAACAGCGTAAGGCATCTGGTATTGGGAATTTAGCCTTTCATTAAAAATGCAGCAACCGTCCATAAATAATGCTAGCGTGGCGTCAGGAGCTCGACGAGAAGACCCGTCGCGACATCTACTTAACTATGGACAAACAAACTGAGCAAATGAGCAGCAATGTTTGAATGGGCCACCACTATCCCGCGGTGTCCCGTGTCAACCCTATGTGTTCTCCAGCAGAGTGAAGCGCGCCGAGCCACAGCGGAGAGCTGATGCTTGAGGCCCAGACAACGGTATGGGAGAGAGTATGGGCTTTCTTAATCCTTTTCTGCCACTGCACAGCGTGATTATGATTGAATGAACCCGTGCATGAGCTTTCATGACTGCTTACACTCTGGCTGTGTGTTACCGAGCACTGAAGCAGCTTAATGACACACAAAAGGTAGTATGGGCCCCATGGTGGAACCCCCCATACTGTGTGGAGCGTTGTGTTTTGTGCCGCGTTGTATATTGAATTGTTGTGATTTGTTGCGTTGTTCTGTGTTTGGCAAAACATCAGGCAGTAGAACTGGGCGGAAAAGACATTTCTAGATCACCATAGAAATACGATAATATTCAGATAGTGCTGGAGGGTAATGAGACAAGGTTTCAGAACACACAACTCATTCAGTACCTCAAACAGTGTCAACTTTGAATGTCCTTTTGGCCCTCCGGTGCAACAGTCGTTAAATATTATCAACCTTAATTCTGCATTCATGCCTATCTTCGTTTGTTTGTGTGTGTGTGTGTCATTTTAAACACACCTCCCTCCACCATCAATAAATTGTGGTAATCTATCATTGTCAAACTTTTTGAGGGTAATCTATGTCACCAACAGGCTTGAATGTGTGTGTGTGTGTGTGTGTGTGTGTGTGTGTGTCTGTGTCTGTGTCTGTGTCTGTGTGTGAGTGTGAGTGTGTGTGTGTGTGTGTGTGTGTGTGTGTGTGTGTGTGTGTGTGTGTGTGTGTGTGTGTGTGTACTGATAAAGAGCTGTCAGCGGGTGGTATTGTGTTATAATAACAGGTGCCGCTATGCATCACGAGCTGTGCCTTTGAAGAGCAAACACAAAATTTGACTTGTGAGGCACCAGGTGCTGCATCTTTCTAAGGTTATTTATTTTTCGCCCAGGATAAATGACTTATCAGCCCGACTGCTGGCTTATCAAACATGGCCACAGATCCTCTCGGTAATTCCTTTGGATGTGTAAAATAATGTGCCTTAAACAATATGGAAGGAAGCCGACCAGCATGACAATATCTGCTTCCAAAAGACAAAGCGTTATCTGTTGTTTGTACGGAATGTTTTTCCATAAAGCCATTGTCCTTGTTCCCTTTGATTCGGTCTGCATAATGTACTTCTTTGTGCAACAAGCCCAGGGGAGCTCTGTGAAACTTTTGGTGAGGTGATTTTCTTTATGATTTGCTAACTCATAAAGCCACCAGTCCTCCATTATAGCTACTGCCTGTTGGTACACCTCCACACCTAAGATCTAGGTTACAGAGTCTCCGGATTTGCTTTGACATTACATACGATGTTCCTGACTGCAAGGCACGAATCTGAAAAGGTTTTTCCTCGATGGCTGCTTTAATAGCCGTCTTCAATTCACTCCGGCACAATCGCAGACAACAGTTCACCCCAGAGCATAACTAAAACAAACCGAGTCGGCACCACCATGTCCCACCCAGCCTTAGAACCGGACGCGGGTTTTGCAAAGCTCAAAGCGTGCTGTGAGGGATAATTAAACGGCGGGTCGCTGTGACATCTCAACACTCACCGCAGGAGGACGTTTCGTCTGACTTGTCTCCACAGTCGTCGTCTCGGTCGCAGCTCCAGGCCTGGGGGATGCAGCGGCCGTTCTGACAGGAGAACTGGTCTGCCTGGCAGGGCTGGGCTGGAACACGTCAAAGCAATGGGGGAGGGGGGGGGGGGGGGGGGAGAGAGAAAGAGAGAATGTTGTCATAAGTCAATCTACACGGTACGTGTCGGGGCGTGGCACGTGTGTGTCTTCCCTCCCCGGACCCCCGCCCTCCCCCACTCCCGCCCAAAGCGTCTCTTAACGATCGCCGCGTAACCGAGAATGTCAGGGTACCCCACCCCGACGGCTGCTGCCTCGCGGCCCATCACGGTGGCGGCTCAATCAGGCGTAATACGGGGGGATGGCCGGGGGGGGGATCCCACAGTCACTCTATCTCATCGGGCCCGCCGTCGACTGAGGGCTGGGGCAGACACACGCGGGGCGCACCCGGGGGACTTCTTAGGGGGTGTGTAATATGCACGTCAATCCGATGACAGAGAAACATTTATCTTCCGCCGGCTAATGCCCACTGATTGAACCTCCAGGACTCTTGAGCTCCGGCGGGCTCTGAAGCACCACAGTAGATATTAGGGCGGTGGGAACGCAGGTGAGCTGAGTGTGGGGATGGGTCAATCTGATAGCCCCCCTAACTGATTCTGACACGCGGTTGTGGGCGAGGCAGGGCCTTGTAGGCGCTAAGGTTCCTTTGATGCCAGAAAGCCGCTTGACACGATGAGAATGATTGCACCGCAGTTGTAAGGGGGGGGGGGGAGATGAGTGCCAGACAAGAAGGGGCGCCTTTGTTTAGTGCTTTGATCGCTTAAACTCATAAATGATGGGCCAAGTTTGAACCAATGTTTTCAAAGGCTCAGGCTTTTAAAAAAGATAGCCCATTGAAGATGTTGTAGCTGCGATCATTAAGATTGAATTACCCTTCAAAGTTTTGATACGTCGTTTGAAAATCATTATTTCCTTTTTGAGAATTTTAAAACATTCTTCAGACAAAAATATTAGCCTTCAACACACCTCCAGATGGTATTATTATTCTGAATATTATCTAACATCGAACTTTCAGAGGATTCGGATTCTGACTGTTTGGCAGTTTGGCAGAATTTGGAAGAAGTTATCAGTTACTCTAATCCATATGGTATCGGTTGCTCTAGGATGTGAATATTATTTGTATTTGCCAGTCCATATTTTTGTTTCTCTACTGCATGTCAAAACTGCAGAGAGGGTGTTTCAAACAATTTTTTCTAATCTGTTAATTTTTAGCAAAAAAAGGAAATAAAATAAAAAGTAAATATCTGAGCATATACAACTGATTAGCACAGCTATGCTAACGCTATACTGGTAAACTAGTAGCATGAAGTTCATACCTGAGCATGTTACGTTGGACTCATCCTCATTGTTACCACAGTCGTTTGTACCATCACACAGCCATCTTTTGGGGATGCAGCGGTTGTTGTTGCACTTGAACTGTTCAATGGGGCAGCTGTGGTTGTCTATAGATAGAACAGATGCACACATTGCACTTTACAGCCTTTACTTATCGTACATTTCCTCTGCCAAAGTTTCATCCTTCGATTGATGCTGCATTGACCATCATTGAATCATCCATGGACGTTATTCATTGATTTATTCACATATTTTTTCACAAAATATGAAGGGATGTTATGGTTGGATAACAAATACACACAATAATAAACACATAATAATCTTAAATAATTGCTCCCTCTTTCCGGTACAAACAAATGTATTAACTGGGAAAATATTTATTCATTTCCGACAGCAGGCGCCATTCTCTCCATCTCAATGTCTTCAGTAAATGTAATTAACAGCACAAGCGTTCAATGTCATTCGGGCAACAACCCTCTGAGGACAAATGTGAAACATCAAAATCATTAACACTCAATAACTCACAGAACAAACGTATCCAAAGTCCCTTTAGAGTGTATGGGGATTGGTGCAAGATCATTTGAAAAATAAGCTTTTATCAAGCAGTATAGAGGAAATGAGGAATTATTCGTGTGGCTTAGAACGCGCCAAACCCCAATAGCCAAAGAAGTGTCCTAAAGTCAGAGAGTGAAGAAGTCACCCACAACCTCACTTGTCATCAGGGCAACGTCAAAACAATGTTTGTATGCAGAAATCCATTTTAGACCTCAGAGTCTGCCTGACAGAGCTGCTTTTTAAGACAATAAAAAGAAAGCTGTGGGATTGTTAAAGTATATGATGCCCAAGTAGAGCAAATAATGGATATTTCAATTTGGATAATTATGGCACATTCTTTCCCACTTGAAAATGAATCCAAGCGTCTAACATGGTGTTTATCTTATTGATTTGCTGGAGAGCTGAAGTACTTCAGGTAGAGGGAGAGGGTTAGAGCTGGCAGTAAGAGGGATGACCAAGGCCTTTACAGTGACATTTAAGAAGGTAAAGTCATCCGTAAAACAAAATCAACCTGCACCACATCACAGGGCACATTAGACAGTGCGCAGTTTGGCGTGGTCTTGCACACACTGACACGGTATATTATGAAGTAGCTTAGACTAGCACAGTATAGCACGGTGTATAATGCAGTAGCATGGTCTTGCATGGACTAGCATGTTATTTTCTGAGATAGCATAGACTAATACCCAATATAGCATGATGCATGATGCATTGCAGTAGCTTGGATTAGCATGGTCTATTAGGGTATACTATGATGCAGTCATAGACTGTATGTGTATCTCAGTCTAACATTGGTATATTATGATGTAGCCATTAACTGTATCAGGATGTAGTATGATATAGCACAGTCAACCATGGTACATTAGGATGTAGCCATAGCCTGTATAATGATGTAGTATTAGCATTGGAATATAATGATTTAGCCCTAATACGGTATAATGAGGTAGTATGATTTGAAGAAGCATCGACTAGCATGGTATAATATGAAGTAGCATGGACTAGCACAGTCTAGCATGGTATAATATGAAGGGGCATTGACTAGCAGTCTAACATGGTATAATATGAAGTAGCATGGACTAGCACAGTCTAGCATGGTATAATATGAAGGGGCATTGACTAGCAGTCTAACATGGTATAATATGAAGTAGCATGGACTAGCACAGTCTAGCATGGTATAATATGAAGGAGCATTGACTAGCAGTCTAACATGGTATAATATGAAGTAGCATGGACTAGCATAGTCCAGCATGGTATACTATTAAGTAGCAAGGACTTGAACAAGCATGTATGAAGTATCATGGCATAGAAGAGTAGCATGGTATATTGCATTATAACTGCAGTATAATTATAATTGGTGTATTAAGCACGGTGCACAGCGGCGCAGCACCCAACGCTGCGCTACAACATGGCTTTATGTGCTAATCAGCAGAAGTCAAACAGCGTGTGGTCGCGTAGGGCAGGGCAGTGGGTAGCCTATGGCCCGGCCTGGTGTGAGACCTATGACGAATCAAGCAGACCACACGCTCATTCATTAAAATAATAACTAGAAAAAGTACGCACAGCATCGGTGGGCCTCCTCGTCACTCCCGTCCAGACAGTCGTCGTCCCCGTCACACTTCCAGGAGGCACGGATGCAGCGGTGGTTCAGGCACTTGAACTCATCGCTCTTACATTGTTGGGGCTCCACACCCCCAGTGGAGACTTCTGGGGAGGGAGGAGAGAGAGAGAGAGAGAGAGAGAGAGAGAGAGAGAGAGAGAGAGAGAGAGAGAGAGAGAGAGAGAGAGAGAGAGAGAGAGAGAGAGAGAGAGAGAGAGAGAGAGAGAGAGAGAGAGAGAGAGAGAGAGAGAGAGAGAGAGAGAGAGAGAGAGAGAGAGAGAGAGAGAGAGAGAGAGGTGGGAGAAATCAACAGGAGAAGATGAATTTTTGAGGGGCTTTGTGTACCACAAAGGTCTCAGGGTTTTTGTTTCCAAGCAACAAATCCGCATGCACAGTTTGCTATCCAGAGATCCCTGTGACAGGCAACGCGATGCGGTAATAAGGCAATGTGTGGCGTCGCACACACACACACACACACACACACACACACACACACACACACTCGCAGGCACACACACAAACACAGACTCATATATGCGCAAAGACCCACGCAGGCGGTGCACGCACACACACGCACACGCACACACACACATAGACACACACCTGTACAACATAAACAGGTTTACAGTGTGAATGTGAGGTGACACACATACAAACTCACAGGCACGCACACAAACACACAGACCCACGTATTTGCAAAGACCCACACAGGCGGTGCAAACACACACACACACACACACACACACACACACACACACACACACACACACACACACACACACACACACACACACACACACAAACACACACACAGACACACACCTGTACAACATAAACAGATTTACAGTGTCGCTTAAGGAAATACTTTTTCTATCTGATTTATCCGCCGTTCCTACCTGCACAGGTGACATTGTTCTTCTCCAGAAGCTGGTTGTCAGCACAGGCGCAGACTCTGCCTCCTGGGATGGCGAGGCAGAGGGTACCACAGCCTCCATAATTCACCTTGCATGCATTGTCACCTGCAGACACAAAGTCTCATTCGTTTCAAGCTATATTTTAGAAAAGCCCAGCCATTGGCCGGTGTTTGGGTGCTGTTGATTTGTCTATGCTTTTGTGTTTGTGTGGGCTGGACGAAAGGCAAAAAATTCAGATCTTAAGGCAACGCCAAGTGGGCTCCGCTATGAGGCGGAATCAAATGGACATCTGCGCATGTTAATGAAGGGGGACGCTTGACATTTGTATCCTCTCTTCTGGACAAAGCCAAGGAGGAAGAAATGAAAGCGAGGGGGAGAAAACAGCCACAGACAGCTCAAACACTGGCTCCCTTTGTCAATTTCATTTCATGCGAAACCGCCCTAAAAATGAAGCGCCTGAGCCAATGAGATAAAGCGTTCCGTTTTGTGCGAGCCAATCACTAATACTCAGAAGATAGGACAGCCAATTAATCTATTCTGTGTCATAAAACATTGGAGGGTTTCGCCAGCGAATGTTTTTCACCGCGCTGAATTGAACCAGGGCTCTGGGTTCCAGCTGCATGCCACTCTGCTGCATCGCATGCTTGGCCTGGCGCCTACCCTGCCTCATAATCTGCAGCCAAGCAGATTGTTGATAATGAAGCGAGTACACACATAATAATGGATGTTTTTTTTTTTACTCTTTTTTTCTTTTCCTGATTTTTTTTTACGGAGTCGTTTCATCAGAGTGGTGTAAAATTGTCCGCCAGCCGTCTTAGATTTTGTGGGCAGTGATGAGGACAATCAAACCTCCCCCGGGGTAGTCTGCTGGCAGGGCGGACAGAGGGGCTGAGGTTGGGGGGGGGGGGGACTTGGCACCATACCTGCCTGCTGCAGAGACCACAGGAGGAGGAGTATGGGCATGCAGGCCTGGCCGCTGCCAGCATGCACATCCTGCACTTCTATTATCTATTCATCTAACAGCAGGGATCCATCATCATTTGTCGATTGGTCTTTGTGAAGACAGCCCCCTCCCCCTCCTCCTCCTCCTCCTCCTCCGCGCCCCACCAGCCCTCCTCACCCCCAGACTTAGTTTGCCTTAATCTGGGAGAGTGCTCAGCCCAATGCGGCAGAAGCCGCCCATCAGCGATGAAGGCAGCTAGGTCCATGGGACTTGAGACCGTTGGTACACCGAGATGATACATACATAAAGATATAGGTGAATCTAGTTTTAAAATTAGGAGTAATAGGTATAACGGTAAATGCTGGAGTGTTTGTGTGGGTATGACCGTTTGTGTGTATGTGTCTAGTTAGTAAGTAAGCGCACAGCAAAGTGAAAGAAAAAGAGAGAAGGTAGTAAATAAATCAATAAATAAAAAAAAGAAATGAATGAATAAATCAATAAATAAATGAATAAATAAATCAACTAATAAATAAATGAATACATAAATAAATCAACAAACAAATCAACACATCATTGAATAAATAAACAACGACACAAATGTACGTAGATGAAAAGACAACCACAGGCACGCACAGAGAAAGGAGAAACAAAGAAACAAAGAAACAAACACATCACTACGACTGAATGAGGCGTCTGCGCCCGGACCTTGCTGGCTGGGGGCGTCGTAGACCCGCAGGCCGAAGAGCGGGGGACGCTCGCTGCGCAGCAGGGTGACGTCCCCCGAGGCCAGGTCCAGCTGGAACACCGAGGCGTTCATGTACTCCGTCCAGAAGATGGAGTCCCGGTGGTGGGAGATCCCGAATGGGTGGTTCAGCTCCTTGCCGTTGTACACCACCTTCAGACATACACACACACACACACACACACGCACATGCACACGCACACACGCAAATACACACACACACACACAAGTACATCCGCCCATGTTTATGCAGTGTGTGGGAGTGATGGTAACATCATGAGGCAACACGTAGTGCACCTCAAACCGCGGAAGAAAAGGAACCTCCGACTTCAAACAGCGAGCGAGATATTTGAACAACGCTCTGGTTATTGTTTTATTCAAACAGTATTTTGCCGAGATTATAATTTAATATCTTCACAGGAATTCAATCCTCTGATCGTTCGCATGCCCGAATGTTTGCCAAATTCCACACGTGAGTTAATACAGTGTCTTCGGATGTGTTCTCTATCCTGGCAGGCATTTTAATATACTTGGAGCGGTGGATTGATGGGGGGTATAAAGGCTAGGTGTGTATCTGTGGAACACAGATTCACACCTGCAGCAGTCTTGTGATGGCCGCCACTAAGTGGCTTCCCTGCAGCAGCTGAAGATGGGGTTCTTTGCTCGAAGCTCATATCAAGCCATATCCAGGAGAAAAGGGGGATTTTTTGTGCTGATTTCCACAATATGCTTACAATTTGTACAAGACGTGAGCTGTGCCTAGGGCAGCGAAGCTCAATATTTCATGTATTTACATTTTGAACACCAGTATGGGTTTAACACTGACGCACGCTTTTACCCAACCATAAATAATGTTTGTTATAATAATAATGGTTTTACACTATTGAAAAGAAAGAAAGCATCATCAATATTAAACAAAGAAAGATGAATCTTATTAGACTGCAATTCCTCTACCGTATCAACGCATTGGCACACCAAGTCAAGAGTAGATACAGGCACGCCTCGCATAATTTCCACCTCCAAAGGTGTACGGGTCACATCCGCAGATCAATACGTTTCCATTGCTCAGTGTCACAACGAAATCACCCAAAGCCCACAAGAGAGGAACAGCACGTCACCATTCTGCCGGTGCCGTTGAGGTGTATCCTCTCGATGTGGTCGTAGTACGCGTCACACCAGTACATGGTGCTGGTCCCGTGGTCCAGCGTCAGGCCGTTGGGCCACAGCATGTTGGAGGTGACGAAGATGCTCCGGTTGGACCCGTCCATCCACGCTCGCTCGATGCGCCCGATGCTGTCGTTGACCTCGTCCTCCTCCCAGTCCGTCCAGTACATCCAGCTGTTGGGGCGGACATGGGGATGCACGTCAGCGAGGGACGACCCACACGAGCCGGTGAATGCAAATGTAAATGCAAAAACATATCCACAGATGACGCGTACTATCAGCACAGCGATGCCCATTATTGCTATGCTCAGAAGTCAATTATACCAGCGTTATTAGGAAGAAAAGGACAGCGTTAGAGCAAGAAAAAGAAGAAAGAATGTAAATAATTGATGATCTGGAATATCGATGTCGAGGCCACCCTTAACGGAAATGACCTAACTTTGCTCCCTAGAGCAGAAGAGGCCCAAACAGGACCGAAGAATGGCCTTGGGCCGATCAATCTGGCCCATCACTTCTAGGGGAGCAACTGAACATCAATGCACAAATTAGTCTCTGTCCCGCTGGATAGTGACTTGTGAAACACATTTTAATCTGTATGCCTTTTGCACACCAATGGCTGCTTATTTCCAACAGGGAAAACGGCATTATCTGAAAAGTGATCGTCTCAACCATTTTCATAGGATCTGTTCTCTGGTAGCAGTGCTCTGGGATTTTCACAGTTTGAGTCTCTGTGACTTAGGACTGTGATGGGGAGGTGGGATGGGGGCCACTGGTTCTTACAATGATAGAAGGCTCTGCAGGGGGCCGCGCCATGGAATGGAATGATATTCATGCATGACTGAAGTTACCCACCCCTTTCCCATCTCTCTGTCTCCCGGTACAAGTTATCCTCAGTAACCCGCGGTTAATTCATCACGGATAGGCGGACACTCCCGCACGGCGGATAAAAACACGGGCGCACACAGGCATGCCCAGACACATGAACACCGACAAACACGCGCACGTTTGTCGCACTACACCAAAGCACATAAGCTGACCGCATGCTTACACGACCTGACCAAAAGCCAGTCGAGTATACAGAAAATCGGATGGAGGTTTCTTTTGGTTTGTCTTTTTTCTAACCGCTCCACTGATTTTTTTCTGGAATACTTAAAGCAACGACCCGAATGTAAAAGAGATAAAGAGAAAAGCGCGACAGAATGTTGACGTCGACCGCTGGAAATCCTTATCGTCCCGCTGCAGACTGGAGGTGACTAGCGATGCGCGAGGGAAGGGGAGGCAAGGGGGGAGAACATAGTCAAGAGATCAGCCGGGGGGCAGCATCCATGTCCCCTGAAGAAGAAAGAGGACCCCCTCCTCGAGCAAGTCCAGATTGAGATCAAAGCCTGTGTTTGACGCCGTCTTCCATAGGAATCCAATCCCCGGCCAAAAGTGATTAAACGTTTGGTACAAAGGGAAATATTGTTCTACCCGCAAGGCCACGACTACAATGCAGGCTTGCCCTCCCCGTCAAAAACGTTGGATAATATAAAAATATAAACATAATAGTAATAAAAGACAACTGGATTTTAGGGCAGCTATTGTGTGTGTCTTGTTTGAGCAGAGGATAACGAAAAAGATTGAACTGGTCTGTTCGTCATGTAACTATATTGTGCTCAGCCGCTCCTTGCCTTGGCAGTAAATCCATATTGGGTGCATTAATTATGTAGTCCATCCATCTCCGTAGAACCACTGATAGGGCACGATAAAGGGAGATACATATCCATCGAGATCTGAATACATTACGGATAACAGACCTTCATAAATAACCTAGATATCGCATTGAAATGTTTCCTTTTCTACAGTATATGCAACAACAGAAAGTATTATGCAAATCCAAATATAGGTTTGTATGCATGCATATATGCATGACTTTGCACACACAAGCATCCACTAAAGGGGTAAAGTTTTGTGTGTATGTTGAACCAAAAGCACAATACTTTGTATAAGGATAAAGTGGAACATTATTTTGTCCAACCTGTTTAGGGGGTCGACCACGATGGCTCTGGGATGGGACATGTCCCCTTCCAGAAGGGTTTTCCTGGTCTGCGAGGCCGTCTCCAGTCGGGCCACACTGATGGTTTTCCTGTAGCCGTCGTTGGTCCAGTACAGGTTGTTACCGATCCAGTCCACCGAGATGCCCTCCACGTTGTCCAGATCTGAAAGAGGAGAGCAGTGTGGAGACGAGGAAGGAAGCAGAGAGATGGGGAACAGGAGAGAGAAAACATGTTCAAGCGAAGCAAGCAACGAAAACAGAATAGTAGAGAAGCTTAGGGAGGAAGTTATCGGAGAAGAGGAGCAACAAAATGGAAAATCTGAGGAGAAAGCTGAGAACAGAGATCTCCAAAAATATGTAATTCCATGAACATTTACAATCCTGAATATTTGACAGTGACCCATTTTCCTCGTCACCTTTAAAGACAGATTCATAGCAGACATCTAGTTTGTGTCGATCCACTGTACAGTACAACCATTGTGGCATCTAAATCTTTCCCAAGAAAAAGGTTCTTTCAGTGCTTGGATATAACCTACTATATCACTTAAGAAAACCAAAATATCCTTCTAGAGGGAAGATCTTTCAGTGAGTCTGAGAAAGAGAGAGAGAGAGAGAGAGAGAGAGAGAGAGAGAGACAGAGACAGAGACAGAGACAGTGACAGAGAGAGACAGAGAGAGACAGAGACAGAGAGAGAGAGAGAGAGAGAGAGAGAGAGAGAGAGAGAGAGAGAGAGAGAGAGAGAGGGAGAGAGAGACAGAGAGAGAGAGAGTGAGACGATCCAACGCACCATCTTTGAGTATCGTTTCCCGCCCCGAGCCGTCGATCTTCTGCCGGCCAATTAGGAAGCTGGTGGTGTCGGCGAAGTAGACGTGTCCCGACTCTGCGTGGTAGTCGATGGCCCGCGGGTTGACCAGGTCCTCGATCGGCACCATGTGTTCGTTGCTCGACTTGACGTTGAGATCCAGGCCTCGGATGACCCCTGGACGCCCCTTCCCGTAGAACAGGAAGAGGTCGTTTTTGGGCTCTGCGAGGCAAGAGGCCGAGAATAGCTTCGGTTTATTTTTGTACTTTGTTTGGTTCGCCTTTTAGTTGTTTTTTTTCACCTCTCCACACTTATTGTCAATTAATTGGCCTAATTCATCAGTGTTGCTCCGGGCATTACACCCTCTTACTGGACGTATTGTTCTTATCTGCTCGCCGGAGCTATCCCCATCCATTCACCTTAATGGAGCCTTAAACCACTGGCAGTCACAATAGGGTGCACCCTCAATCACACGGCGCTACTGTCCAGGGAAGGCGCCAAACACCAGAGCAAACAAGAGACAATGGTTACGCTGGGGCGTCACGTGGGCCCCGGATCTAAAGTAGTGCAGCGGTGTCTGGGCGGAAAGGCAAACAGGGGAGCTGAGACAGCTCGCTGGCGGGCCTACCAGGGGAACGCCAGCTTGGGCAAACCCTCCAGAGATCCTCCGCCCAGAGAGGGAGAGCAGGGATAAATAAAGCAAGTGAGAGAGAGAGAGAGAGAGAGAGAGAGAGAGAGAGAGAGAGAGAGAGAGAGAGCGAGCGAGAGAGCGAGCGAGCGAGAGAGGGAGAGAGAGAGAGAGAGAGAGAGAGAGAGAGAGAGAGAGAGAGAGAGAGCGAGAGGACCCCTACTCGTTCTCACCCCCCTGCCCCAGGAGACTGAGCTGCTTGGGGGGTTGAGGACCACACATGCCTCACTTCAATTTATCATCTCACAAGGAAGCAATGGGGAGGGGGGGGGGGTGTATAAAGGAGAGTGGTGTAAAGCAGAGGGGTGTGGGGGCGGGGGGCAAAGTTACCCAGGAGACAATTAAGCGTTGCGAGGGACCCAGATATCAAACCCCACCCCCCATCCACCCACCCACCCCTCCTCCGTGACTGGCTGTATGAGGAAGTGCAAGCATTTAGCTACCAATTACATTAGGCTGTGGGAGTAGCATAACAGAGAGAGATAGACAGAGAGAGACACACACAGATAAAGAGAGAGGGGGACAGAGAAGGAGAGAGAGAGAGAGAGAGAGAGAGAGAGAGAGAGAGAGAGAGAGAGAGAGAGAGAGAGAGAGAGACAGAGAGAGAGAGAGAGAGAGACAGACAGAGAGAGAGAGAGAAAGAGATGAAGATAGATGGAGGGGGAGGGACAGAGAGAGAAAGAGAGACCGAGTGAAAGAGACAGAGAGAGAGAGAGAGAGAGAGAGAGAGAGAGAGAGAGAGAGAGAGAGAGAGAGATGAAAATAGATGGAGGGGGAGGGACAGAGAGAGAAAGAGAGACAGACTGAAAGAGAGAGATTGAAAGACAGAGTGCAAGAGAGTGTCGTCAGAACATCTGAGGAAGAAGGAGGGGGCATAAATCAAATGTGTCACAGCAGAGACAGCCCCTACGCTTCCGCAAGGCCCCGGATCGAAATGTGGTGGGGCAGCCACACGATAGTGTCATCAATTTGATGTTCTTCTTTCATTGTCAACTACACAATGCCACCCAATTGATCAGACCGGCAACAAATGCACACAAACTTAAATCCCCATTATGGCGATAATGAATCAGGCCCTCGGCAGGTCGATGGTGAAATGTCGTATTCTAATGGGCTTGTGTCCATTGGTGTTCATCTTCATCAATGTCAGCCGGGGCCTGATGCCTGCACACGTGCATGCATGTAAACACGCATGCAGATGGCCAAACCGTCCGCACGCAAACTGACTGCTTTTTATGACACGTGACCTTTTCGAGGGGAGATCTGATGATTATGAGGTGACTAATGCTGCACAGAATCCTATTCTGCCTCGGCGCCTCTCTCCTGGCTCACGTACACAAAACCCTGCTGTTTGTCGCCAGAGCGACACGCACACAGCCCTAATAGGTTCAAAGGTTTGTTTACTACACGGGGGAAAACCCGACCGGAGGAAATCCTCAGGATAAAACGTTGCATACTCACTTTTGCAAGACTGTCCGTCGGCTCCGAGGCTGTAGCCCGTGCGACAGCGGCAGGACCTGGACTTGTAGCTGCCACTCAGCAGGCAGATGTGGGAACATCCCCCGGGCTTTCCGTACGCGTCCGTCTCACACACGTGGTTCCGGACTTTAGATGCCGCCGGGGGAGCCGAGGGGGTTGGTTGGTGGGAAGGTGTAGAAAGACAGGGCCGCAGTTACGGACCTATCACACCATACCGGCGGGACGTGTGGGGCCGGCCAGCTGGAGCGTGCCGACCGTTAATAAGAAACGTCCCCTTACCTTTGGGCTGAGCGAGCGCGTGGTAAACACGGATCCCTCTGGCGCTCCCCAAGCCTGCCAGCGTCTTTGGCTCGGAGGTGAGGTTGAACCTATGGATCTGCAACAGCTCTGATGTGGCGACGGTCCCCTCGGATGGATCGGAGCGGGAGCACAGGTACAGGTAGTCCTCGAACGCGGTTAATCCATAAATGTATGAGACCTGTTGCGAGATGAGGAGAAGGGGGCCTCTGATCAATTCATGGCTGATGGCACCAGAAAAAAACACTTCTTTGCTGAAATGCAAATGATGTCATAGCGTAACGTTTGTGTGAGCACACTACTTGCGGAACGTAACACTACCGGTTCAAGATAGAGGAGGAGACTCTGCAATCATTCGTAACTTCGTATGCTGTTCCTAAACCTTGCAGTTAATATTAAAAGTTGCTGTAGCATCATAAAGTCATTGTGCTCACTTTCCTGTTGCTTTCTTTTCCAATGACAAAATACATCCTGGTCTCCATATTTTACTCTATACATTAACCTAACCGCTATAACCCTGCTATTCTTTATATTCCCTTTCATTCCTTTTTCCTCCCGGTAACAACCTAATTACCAGTATGGCATCATAAAATGATAATCATCTGGTTTCATCTCACGTGATCTAATGTATAATAGAAAACACATATCAGCGTAGCGGAACGAGACGCTACGGTAGAGAGCGGGCTGTGCTCCACTGGGGGTTCGCTCTCCACCATGCTAGCTGTAGCCACCGCCGTGGCTGCCATGCTACATTTAGCCACCCATGCATGAAGCACCACGCTCCGTTTGGCCCTGACCACCGGGTACCCAGTGGGGCCTAACCTTAACGCAGGGGGCACTGGGAAAAACAAGAGTCGTGAAAAAAAAGCGACATGGAGATAAATACACGAGAAAAACAGCACAAGGTACAAACTCCACTCATCCGTCACTTTCTCCAGATGTGGCCTGCTGGAGCAACGCAACACTTTTTTGTTTTGTTTTTTCTGTTCTCTCCCAGCTACCTGTCACATTTGCGATGTACGTGTTGCATAACAAGTGCTGCCTTCCTTTCCTCTTTTGCATTCAATTCTTGTTTGTGATGTATCACTTGAGATAAACTGTGAAACGGATCGAGACAAAGAGCTTTCAATTGTCTACTCAAAAATAGATTAACTATCACAGCGCATAAATCTCAAAACACTGCAATGAGGGCGGGAGGGCGGAATATTCGCTTTTAGCAGGGCTGGCCCCGGAAGACAAGCTGTCTCCAGGGTGCACTGCCGAACCCCCTACATCAAACACAATGGCAGAGAACGCTGGATGAGTCTTGACCTCGTTCAGGACACAGCCAGGCCTTTATCAGCAAGATTAATAGGGCTACAGTTGTTCTTTTACAGAGGCCAAGGGTTTCATAAACCTGATGCCGTGAACACCTGAATAGACAATAAGGCACTTGAGATCTCTCCCTCATCCTTGTGAGACAGTGAACAGCCCGTCCGAGTAGGACTTTCAAAGGCTACTATTCTAAGTAGCTCATAATCTATAATTAAAGGCTTCCAAACTGTGATGACGGTTGGGGGACTAATGACTTGCGCTCGGCCGTCAAAGCCCTCCACATACATACTGCGCTCGCTCCCGCCTTCTCTTTGTATCCCCCCCCCCCCCCCCACCCACCCACCCACCCACCCACCCACCCACTCTCATATAAAGACTCAAGAGGTTTCTTTTGTGCATAAATGAATGTCTAAACTTATTTGAAAGTGCCGGGACGAATACAGAACCTTAACACTGGTCCTAGCGACAATTTAATATATTCTAAATCAGAGAGACTTGAGAATTGTCTGGGCTTATGATTGTCTTTCTCACGAAGAAAGGAGATGGGGAGAACAAGCTAGCAAGCCCCAGTATCCCGTTGTGTGTATCACATCTCCTCTAGAACAGCGGTTCCCAACCTTTTTGAGGCTCCACATAATCCCGGGCAGAAGTTCAAGGCACACAGACTCAGGGATGAGGGGAATGATTATGAAAAATGTCACACACATTATGACTCCCAATATATGTTGTTACCAATTTTCATGGCAAAAAGAAAATGCAAAAAGGGCAAACGTCTCATCAAAATCAGACAGCCCCATGCATTATTTATCAACAATATGTGTCTTAACGGAGTAAAGACGGTATTATGTCGAATGATGAATCAATAATGAGGAAATAAAAAATACCACTAATTAAACTGTCAAACTACGCAATCCCTTACTAGCATTGCCCTAACCCATCTCAAGATCATGCAATGTCCCAAAACATTTCCCCGGCACACCCGTGCCTTGCCTCAAGGCACATCGGCACAAGGCCAGGTAAGCCCGGAGGCCGACCGACAAGAACAACCGCAACAGCAAACCGGGAGGAAGACCCACCTGGCTCCCCTGGATGATGGTGTGCCGGTTCCCCCCGTGGTAGTCCACCACGTCCACGTAGTCCAGGTAGGCGTCGGCCCAGTACACCAGCTTCCTCACCAGGTCCAGCGCCACGGCTGTGGGCTGCTCCACGTGCTCCGTCACCAGCCGCGTGCGGTTGGTGCCGTCCATGTTGCAGCGCTCCAGCTTGGCCACATTCCCGTAGTCGGTGAAGAACAGCATCCTGGGATGGGGAAAAGGCCAGGCGAAGCGCCGTGTTAAGCTCCTCTCCCGGGGGTGTTTTCGCACCGTTTGGTTGTTTGGTTGTTCTTCTTAAGACGCTGCGGCGGACGCTGACACTGACACTCACAACCAACTCTTATCGTTGCCGTGGAGTCGTTGAAGGAGAGGCTTTTTTGGTTGGGGTTTAAGGTTTATAGACAAGTTATACACGGCGACCTTCCATACAGGATTCAAACCACACCTCTTGACAAATCCATCACAGAAGACCACCGCATTCCAATTAAAATACAGTATATCCCATTTGCGGGACATAGTATTCCTTAACGTGTAGCCCTGTTTATCATAATAGACGTAAAAAAGGTTCCACAGCCATAGCAATTTCAAATATATGAATGATCTCAGGCTTCACGCGTGAGACAGGTTCAACCCAGCGACGGCCTACGGCCTACGCATGAAATATCTATAGCTAACTTCCATTTGGCCTCAGGTCTTCACCTAATTGATGCGGGGGGCTCACACAGCAGACATTCTGCTGCGGCAGGGGCCACCTTCTCTCCCTGTATGGGGTGGGGGGAGGGTAATGAGCTTCAGCCAGTGAGCATAACCTCGTATCTTCCATAATCTGTACGAGTCAAGTCAAGGATGGGGAGAGAGATGGGGGTGATCCCGTGAACCCAACACCAGGCTCAGCAACCCACTGCGCTGAGGAACAGGCCTCGTCAGCAGGACACCGGGCTTTACCCAGAACAGTTGCATCTCGCCGGGGCATACAAATGATGGCCGCCGCCGCCGCTACCGCCGCTATGCTTCCACAATCCACGGGTGAAGGAGCCGGTGTTACACAGTGTTGGCTACAAAGAGTACAGCGAGAAACAAATGGTGTCTCTAATTGCCATCGTGGCGGGGGAAGCCGAATGGTTGCTTGTCTGTCAATAAAAAACCTCTCTGCAAGTCACGTCAAATCATTACACCCAGTGAAATATGAAAACCTGATGAAGGATGCTTCATACTTGAGTGTCAGGAGATAATGGGTAGGATGCAGGGAAACACTTTCGGGGGGGGGGGGGGGGGGGGGGGTCGGCGGTGGGGGTGGGAAATAATTGCGTTCTTGAAAGTGGGCCGGAGTTCCAGTCTGAAATAGGATAGAAGAAAGAATAGGAGAAACCCTCTTCTGTGCTGAAGGAGATGAATCGCTTCACTCGGCCACGCGGACGCCACTCTAATCAAGCCGAAGCAAACGAGCCCAGAGAAAACTTCAGACGACTGGGGACCTGTTGTTAACAGCCAACTATATTGTGAATACTGAATGGATTTGTTTTTTTTTCTTTTTTACTCCCTTTCAAATGAGCTCGAGAGGGATGTTGTGCTGTGTGACATGTCGAGCAGGGTGACCAATAGGAAGGGGCGTTGGGAGTGTGGAGCGCTGTGCAGTCGCCGTGGACCCCACGTGGTGCAGAGGCGTTGGGGGAAGCGGGCCCTGGACATGCACTCACTGCCATGAGGATGCTTGTCTGGTGGCTCTTGTGAGTTAATGCTCTTTGCGCGCTAATTCCAACACTGCAAACATATTCAGGCTTAAGCTGAAGTATTTATGGAATTACGCCAGTAGAGGCGAAATAATCAACTAATTGACTCTTTGAAAAGCATTTAGGCTTAAATTGAAAAAAAAAATGCAGAAGTGTTTAAGCATAAATAACCTGACTGCCTTAAATTCTTGAATGCATTATTTTAATAATTGCAACTTTTTTATATGAACTGACTGTATTTTCAGAATCCGCCTAACACAACATTAGAAACATTATTAAAAACAATAATTCTTCACTTGAGCCAGCTTAAAATTTATGAATAAGCCTCATATCCAAACAAGAAGCCCTCGTCTGTATCCGCTCTGCGCTTACACAACTTAATTAGAACATGGGATGTTTGTGTTGATTGTGCAGCGATTTCATCAAAACTAATATGTGGTAAATAAAAACACTCATTTATTCCATGGCCCAGCTGCCTTCATTTGTGAAAAATTACAGTGCACACATGGGATGCACCCAGGGCCGGCTTCATCCAATCTGGGGCCGAAGGCGAGATTAGGATTTAGATAAGGCTAAAGCAGCGTTTTTCTCATAAAGAAAGGTTCTATTGCCGATTTGAAACAGATTTTAACTAAGTTGGAGAGTATTAGCCACAGAAACTCTATTTCGCTTCAACAACATGTAGCTAGCTAGCTGCAATGGAAACGTCTACACCTAAACAGCATATTGGACTCCTTTCCTCCTCCTATTTTCTCCATTTTAAACATTGCGGCCCTGAAGGCTTGGACCCTTGGAAAACTTTGTTAACTGTGAACAGTCTGTCAGTCACTCAGCAATCGCTGGCCCATCTTATGAAATGTTTTGATGCAACCCATCCCTCCGATATCAGTGAGCATAGTAAAAATGCAATTGACCCCAGGGCAGATGAATAACTGAGGAACAGGGGTGCTAAGCGTACATCTTTCTTTCTTTCTTTATTTGTTGATTTGTTACCTAAGGGTAGAAATGTAAAAGTGCGCCCGGCGAATGGTTATTTATTTATGTTTAACCTCTTTGGGGGCAACCAGCGCCCACTAGAGGTTGGGGTGCCCTTAGGCAACCGCCTATATACCCTGGCCTTTAGCCGGCCATTGAGGCACTGTTCCCGCAGGAGTGTTTACTGAGCATAAGAGGAGTTTCACCGGCCAACGCAGTTCACCCTATAGCCTGAATGAATGAACATGAGGAAGAACCAGATGAAAGCCGTGTAATTGTCATTCTGTCACTGCCACGAGGTGGTTAACCTCCACCACCTCAGCGGCGACTCCTGACTAGGCCAGTCCTGGATGGTACGCTTACTCTTTTCAACTCAAGGACACGGCCATACAGAAGAGCTATACCACAAAATAAACTGCTTAACAGCTAGGATCAAATACTCGCACGAACGCACACGCCCACACACACACACACACACACACACACACACACACACACACACACACACACACACACACACACACACGCAGAGGGTGGTATCTATACTGCTGTCATGAGTCCTATTACTTGGAAGGATGTGAGGATGAATAGCCCCCAGAGAAATGTTGCAGTCCGATACTGTGAGCCAGTGCAGTTCACAGCTTTGAGGGTTGATCATCATTCAAATCCAGAACTCGTTTGAACTATCATGTGCTTCATGAAATTATGAAAAATGAAAAATGGACACTATACATATTATAATACGTTTCCTCAAACTGAGGTGATCATTTACTGAACATACATATCAGGCAATGAGGCCAAGCTGCTCCGAATACATCAGGAGACATTGTGGTGTTAAAGGTGTGATGCTTACAAACCCCTTAATATAATCCTATTGCTACAGTGTGACCAATACGATGTAATCAACCCAAAATTGTATCAATAATGGTTGCATTACAATAAGCTACAATCCTTGTACAAACGTTACCACATTAATAAAGCTGGTATTAACACGGGCAGGAGTGGAAAAGGAAATATAAAGATCACAGCCATGGCACTGATTTGAGTCCTTTTCACGTCGTCTGCATCATTCTCAACTGCTTTCATGTTGACTGGCTAACCACTTCATTTGCATGGTCCAAAACCCACCAATTCTGAGATCAAAGTCCAATTACCATAAGAACATGACCCAGGGAGGGGCTATTCACCAGTCCTGAGCAGCCACAACAGGAATAAAGTAAGGAAGGAAGACTAAAGGAAGCAAGGAAGGAAGGAACAAAGGAAGGAGGAACGAAAATAAAGAACGAAAGGACGAGCGAAGGCAACAAAAAGCATTGAGAGGGTGAGTGAGAGAGCGAGGAAAGAAAGGAAATAACTTGTAATGGAAATCAGTGGTGTTCCTTTTGTTTTTCACTCCATCGGTTGGGGCTGACGAGGCTCTCTCTGCCCCCCCCCCCCCCCCTCGCCCTCATCAGAAACAGCTGTACCCCTGTCTTACCAATTAGGGGAGCGAGGAGCCCGGGAAAATGTGTGTGTCTTACGAAGCCAATCTAACCGGCAGCATGGGCACTGAGGGTCCCCTGTGGCCCCCCACAATCCCTGTATCCACAACCATCTCCCTGCTCCACATACACACATCTCATTGTGTGTGTGTGTGTGTGTGTGTGTGTGTGTGTGTGTGTGTGTGTGTGTGTGTGTGTGTGTGTGTGTGTGTGTGTGTGTTTGTATGTGTAATTGTGTATGCTTTGCACAGTTCCAAACTAACATTCCGCGGCAACATATATATATCTGCGCAGAGGTATAATAACCGGAAACACAAAGAGGCAGAGAGTTTGTCCGCATGCTCCAGGTCTTCTCTAATCCCCACCTCTACCAAGGACCAAGAATTTCATTGCCAGCGACTCTGTAATTGCTCTGTAATTGTTGTGCATTAACAATAAAACCAATATTTGAAGATTTGAATCTTGAACCTTGGGTGGTCCGGCGAGAGATTCAAGGTTACTTTTGCTATAACCTTACGGGAAGGGGGGGGGGGGTTGGTATGTCATGACAACCCCTTAATACAATTGGGAAAAAAGTGGGGTTCTCGATGCTTTTACTGTTTGCCCTGTGAATAGTCCTTGCACTGCTGCGAGCTCCGGTGTTGATACATCACCTCTCTCTCTTCCTCCCTCTCCCTCTCCCTCTCTCTCTCTCTCTCTCTCTCTC
Organism: Gadus morhua; assembly: GCF_902167405.1. NCBI lineage: Eukaryota > Metazoa > Chordata > Actinopteri > Gadiformes > Gadidae > Gadus > Gadus morhua. The sequence goes on along the minus strand of NC_044067.1, from coordinate 9,516,987 downwards.
TCTCTCTCTCTCTCTCTCTCTCTCTTCCTCTCTCTCCCTCTCCCTCTCTCTCTCTCTCTCTCTCTCTCTCTCTCTTTCTCGGCGAGAGGAGTCTCATTAAAAGGAAAAAATGAGAGAGGGCAGGGAAAGAAAAAAAACGCACAGGAAATGTGTTAAAACGAAGCTCAGTGTGCCTTTCCTTGTAGCCTCATGAATATAATGGCTCTGCTTCAGTATTGGAGTTTCCCTGCCTCGGCACACTGGGAAAACGAGGAGGACGGAGAGGCCTTTCAGCGGCTGCTGACGCCGAGGAGAATAATCAGGCGGGCATTTACTCCGTCCTTCTCCGGCGGATGTGCGGCACTAAAATCACTTACGCGGTGCCGCCGACGCGACGTCTTTCATCCATCACGGCTCCACCTGTCTCGGGGAAGCTCTGAGAAGCCATCAAACCGACGCGCCATCACACAAGTTCACCTTAGCGTGTGCTGCTGAAAGCTGTAAAAAAAAACGCTTTGGAGTGTTTGCAGTTTTTCCATTTGTGTGTGCGTGTGTGTGTGTTGGGGGGGTGTCTGTATGTCTGTGTGTAAGTGTCTTGTCAGTGTGTGTCGGTGTGTATTTGTGTGCGTGGGTGTGTATGTGGGTGGTTGCGTGTGTACGTGTGAGATGCGGTGTTTGTGTGTGTGTGTGTGTGTTGGTGTCGGTCTGTGTGTCGTGTGTGTTTGTGTGACTGTGTGGCGCGTGTATGTGTACACCTGTCGGGGACTCTCGGCACTGAGTGGGTTTATTTTGTTCGGGAGAATCCTTCATTGAAACGTCCTGCAGGGGTTTGAGTGAGTCTGTGGAAGGCTGTGAGGAATCGGCACCGTCTAATGAAAGTCTAGACCGTAGGGGCCTTTCCCCGACATCAGCCAGCGCTCCTCCGAAAGGCATTGCTCAAAGGGACCCGGGACTCTCTGCGAAGGCACGGGGAGGAATCGTTTAAATTCCTCCATTGTAGCGCGGCTAAAAGGCTCCACGGCAAGGAGACGAGTACTATGGGTAAAGGTCATTTGAAAGTCAGACCCACTCCCCTACGCCTCCTCCTCCTCCCCCTCCATCCCTCCCCTCCACTTCACCCTTGTTTTCGGTTACAGGATGAGCTTATAACATGCAGCGAAAAAGGTGCCTGAAAACAAAGCAAGCAGTAAGAGGGAGAACAGGCCTCCTGATGAACAAGACGTCATGTCCGTTTCCTTTGGAAAGCCCGGAAAGCAGTTTCAGCCTCTGAGGTTCACAGGGCCGCATTATAAGGAACCCCCTTAACTCCAAGCCCTCTAAAGGACGATTGAAACTCCTTAACATCAGGAGAGAACCCCCTGTCAAGGAGCCTAGAAAGATATCCCTCCTTCCAGGGTGGGAGTGCAATGGGGGCCATAGCTGAAAACATAATACACTCACCCTGGAAAGGTGGGAAAGCCCCTGCTTGGTCAGAGACGGGGATAAGGTACTGGATGGGGTAACGCTAGCACACTATTGTGTGGCAAACTCCAAGGGGCCTATTTTGAAGTTAAACTGAGACATTCTCACACAACAATTTCTTAACTAACACTCACTGCTGCTAATTTAACACAAAAGCTGGAACTGTTTTCATTACAAAAAACATTATCTTCTTCCTTCTTACGCTTCTTTATTTCTACCTTGTATTAAGCACTGTCAAATCGCACCTTAACATTGTCATTTTCAAATCTTATAGCCAACCCTTGCTTATATAACAGTTCCCTGTATATGTGTCATATCATTTCATAAACTCTCAAAAAAGCATAATTTCAAGCACAAAAGCCCAACTTATACATTAGACTAACTACTATCTGACGTAATACCTAAACTATTTTCAAATCTAAACCTTACCCATGCCTGGATGATTCCTTAGACACTATGGGCCCTATTTTAACGGTCTGAAACGCAAGTGAGAAGCGCCAAGCGTAAGTAGCTTTGTGGGCGGTTCTATGGCGATGTCGCTAGTTTACCGGCGCGAAAAATGACTTGCGCCCGGCGCAAATCTAAAAAGGGTTGGTCTGAAGTTGCCTAATTACCCGTAGGTGTGGTTTGGGCGTAACGTGCAATAAACCAATGAGAGTGCCAGCTCCCATCCCCTTTAGGCGCCATGAGCGCATTTGAACCTGACGAGTTGATATTTTATCAGCGCGTCTGCAATCTCCGATGAGACAGATGCACATGAATTTCAAACTTCAAATGGCTCAGTTTATGGCCTATTTAGTCCTATTTAATGTGGTTCTATTTAATGATATTTAATGATATACGCAATACATTATAAACATTGTTTCTTATCAGCATTGTATGCATTATCGTTGTCGACTTGTGTTCCTAATATGCATGTGCCCCCCCGTTAATATACATTGCCATGGACTGTATTACGCGTTATGTGTTTAGTTTGCGTGTGTTTAAACAGATTGACGCACACACACGTGCCCGCACGCGTGTGTGTGTGTGTGTTACACATGCACACGCGCGCCCGCATTCATTCATTCTTTTTAACACTCATTCGCTATAAAACAATTTTCTCTCACGATCAAATACTCATCAATCCTAAAAGTTATGGGGATGTACACGATGTCTGTGTCAAGCAAATATGTGTTTGCTGTACGGTGTTTGCAGATGCATTGATTTAAAAGTATAACTTAATACCGCTGTATCAGCTGTTCTTTCCCAAATAATTTATCAAGAATGTGTGGCTAGGTAGATGAGAGAAGCAAAGTGTATGCGCGAGGTGCACAAGCAACATTATGCATGCGCCCTTAAAATAGCATCTGAAGAACGCGCCACTTACTTTAAACCAGGTTTTTCCAGGTTTGTCGCGCAAGTGGTTTCTGAAACGTCAAAATAGCACCAGGGAACGTTTGAGCCAGAACACGCCTCCTGCTTTCGCCGAGCCGCCCCTTGGGGCGCAAGATCATTCCCTAATTTACCGACGAGTGGCGCAGGAGGGAAAAGAACGCTCTGCGCCAGTTGCAAACTAGCAACGACACATGCGCCAGTGATTAAGTCAATTGCGCCGGATGCAAGATAGGGCCCTATATCTTATACTGCTTAGTTGATATATATACATACATATATATATACATACACAAACACATATATATATATATATTTAAACCTAGTCTGGATCGTCATGTAGCCGCACTTCTTTACATTGTTACCACAGCCCAGGGATATGTCAGCCATGGCTCCACCAGGGCTGTGTCTGGGTTGTGTAAGGCAGGGAGGCAGGGGAGCGGTAGTTAGACGGAGCGGGGCTCACCCCATGAGAGGATCCAGGGCCACTCCTTTAGGATTCACCAGGTCCAGGTGCAGGATGGTGACGCATGTCTCCCCAGCAGAGGTGCACACAAAGATCTTGTCGCTGACGCGGTCTACGAAGTAGTAGTTGCCCGTCAGCCAGTCTATAGCCATGTATTCCACGTCTGTAGGAGGAGGAGACAACGCGAGGGACACAGTCAATTATGTGGTATTTTGTGTAAGGACCTGTCGTTTTTTAAGATATTCTCAAAGATCTCACAAGATTAGATAAGGCAGACAGAGAGGTAGACAAACTGACACAAAGTCTGATACACAATATATATATATTTATATAACAGACAGGTTGTCAGACATTCAGACAGACAGATAAAATCACAAATGGACCCATAGATATGACAGACAGATAGCTAGTATCCTACATAAACCCATAGATATGACAGACAGATGACAGACAGACATAGTATCCTAAATAAACTCATCGATATGACAGACAGATAGCTAGTACCCTACAATAACCCATAGATATGACGGACAGATAGCTAGTATCCTACATAAACCCATAGATATGACAGACAGATGACAGAAATAGTATCCTCAATAAACCCGTAGACATGCCAGCCCCTCAGCCTCCAGATAAGCGAGGGGGACAGGCCAACGTACTATGCATGCTGTGCAGGGTCTTGATCTCCTGCTCCTGCGTGAAGCCCCTCAGGTTCCTCATCTTGGCGCAGCGCAGCTGTCCGGAGGTCTCGCCGGCCAGCACCCAGCAGGCCGTCCCGGCGGCGTGCCGGAAGTCCAGCGCCAGGCTCCCGTTGGCGTCCAGCGAGCGCAGCGGCTGCAGCCCCGAGCCGTTGAGCTGGGTGATGGCGATGCGGTCCGGTCCACTCAGCAGCAGCACGGGGGGGCTGTCCCCGGCGTCTACAGCACACGGAGGGGGAAGGCCATGATAAGTGTGTGTGTGTGTGTGTGTGTGCGTGTGCATGTGTGTGTGTGTGTGTGTTTGTATGTGTATGTAGGTGTAAAGGGGGGAGCGGGCTTCTTAATGTGGGCAATCTCATAACTCTAGCACAACACGGCAAATTTATTCATGAGTGTGATTATTGTGTTATTGAGTGCGTCTTGCGTGATTAGATTAGCCCCAGCTTGCGCCTCTCATTGGAACTCACACAGCAAATTAAGCAACATGCGAAGAGGGCACGTGGAGGACAAGCCCGGAGAGGTGTGCGTGTGCACCGCAGTGTGTGTGCATGTGTGTATGTAAACATTTTCGAGTATGTATGCTCTGTGTGGGTGTATGTGTGTAGGTGTGTGTGTGTGTGTGAGTGTCACTGTGTGTTTGTGTGTGTGTATGGCTGTAGTATGTATGTGTATGTGAGTATGTGCTTGCATGTGAGTGTGTATGTGCGTGTGTGAGTGTCGGTGTGTGTTTGTGTGTGTGTGTGTGCACTTATTTGTGTGTGGCTTCCAGTTTCCCATGTGCGGGTAGCCATGGAGGGATTGGGCTCAGTAAAGTTGACATAACCTGCTTTAAGGACTTAATTGAGCGCACGCACCCGGGGTGCACCCTGAAATCCCCCTTTATTTATCCTGATCTGCGCTCAAGTTCAGGATAGGTGCTGCTCTCCTAATATGGGCAATAAATCAGTTTGTCTGCCCACAAAAACAACTTCCCTCATGCTCCTGAATCAACTGGTAGAGAGCATTCACACACACACACACACAAGTAAAGTCAAAAAGCACACACACACACACACACACACAGGCGCCTTGGAGCCACACACATGCACACATACACACTCAGAGGTACGCACGAACACACACACACACGCGCACACACACACACACACACACACACACACACACACACACACACATATACACACACACACACACACACACACACACACACACACACACACGCACACGGTTGAAACAGTGCTTGGAGTTTGGCCAAGCTTGTGTACAGTGTCCAGGAGTAAAACACTCAGAAATGTTTAAGATTATTATTATTTTAGAGACCTTTTAAAGCCATTTGAGACTAGTTTTGATGTTAATCAATGTGGGACATGTTATTGTCAGTTAAAATATTTAAATAAATCGTAATCATAATTTATACTTTATGTTTTCGTCATAAAATCGATAAGGATTCTTGGCGTGCCTTCGGAGGTGCTCTACCACCAAGGTACTATAAAGTTAGACATTTGATAACGGTATACAAATAGAGAGAAAAGTATTAATATATATTTTTTATTAAAACCATTTAACCTAGCGGAAAGAAACGAAAGATTAAATCAAGACAAAATCCCAAAAAGACTATTTGTGCCGCAGAGTACTAACTCAAATCTAGCGGCGAGCACCTTAATATGTTTTTCATACCCTGCTGCATCCCATCAAGAGGCCTCAGAGAGCACTATGTAAAATTTATATTCATGAGTTTTTACAAGTAATGCTAACCCCATAGTTATCCCTGCACTGCAATCTTTCTCTGCTAAATTAATATTAATGTGTGTGAGCATGGGGTTCAGTTAAGTTTATGGGTAATCATATTCGGTTTATTCCTGGTAGGACACCAGTCACGTTGATTAAAAGCAGCATCGTCGTCGTCCTCCCCAGCTAGGTGTGCTGTGCCCGCGGCTATTTTCAACCCATTTGCGCCACAGTGACAGTAACCCATTCCCCATTCCCCCCCCGGCGCTCATACATACAAAATACATATTTCACCACACAGCTCAATGGACGACCCAAACACACAAACACACACACACACACACAAGTGTCGCGAGGTGAGTTTTTTTCCGTAGCAACACAACGCTACGGCCTATATGGCGCGCTGTGTTCCGATGCATGGTGTTCTACTCACAGGGCCCCGGATTCGTTCACAGCCCCGGATATTAACATAAATCAAGGTGACACTGGGCATTGTCTCCACACAAAACACTCCAGACTGCTACTACTTAAAGCCTTATGCTCATTAATTTTATCATTATCCCGGGTCCGGACAGCGTCCACCCCCGGTTCCCCGTGTGTGCATTCATCTTCAGCTCCTACAACGCGCGCAGGCAGAGCCCGCGACCGAGGGGGGAAGACGGAACTAAAAAAGAAAAACTTGCGGTCTGGTCGCGATTGCCTCAAGCGATATTAATAGATACGGCGAAGGCGGTACACGCTATGCAGATGATTATGTTGTTCTCCTCTGGTGCAGGAGTGCCTTGTCTCACCTTGTTTGGCTCTGCAGGAGACCCTGTCAGGCTGCAGGATGTATCCCTCCGTGCAGCCGCATCTGTACGACCCGTAGGTGTTCATGCAGGTTTGGCTGCATGCGCCATACACGGCACATTCATCATGATCTTATGGAAAAGGAAAGAGAGTCATTTGTAACGAATTAGGTGTGCTCAAACATGACCCAAATACATAAAGTATACTTAATATGGCCCCACTCTGGCACCTCGTATATAATTACTTTATAACGAACAGGCCTTACTTGGGAGCTAAATTATCCCCCCCCCGCCCCCGAAACAGGATCAGATGCCGACGTTTCTTCCCACTGCTTTTCATTGTTTCAATACATATTCTCGTTTTCTGTGAATTGTTTGCCCTAGTACAGACAGACTGCCATGTCCAAAGAACCATGTCAAAAATCTTTGTGTAATGAGATCCTGGGATTTCTGAGACAGGCAATCAGTTGGCGGACAGAAAAACAACTCTTTCCTCGGCTGGGCTCTCCCTAACCTTTCAGACCACTGTCTCCGCATTCTATATTTAATTTCTCTTCTGGAGATTTCTCAGGACTTTAATGAGCTGGTGTTAAATTAATCTCTAGCCTTGAAGGATCGTCAAGGATCTTCATGTCATGGCGGACGAAAGGAAAGTGTTAAAGAAGGAGGAAAAATACAAAAAAAATAAGAACAAAAGAACAAAATAATGAAAGGGAGAACAAAAGACTGAATCAAAGTACAAAAGAAAGACCCAGAGATGTAGGGAAAAATATGTGTATTGTGGTATTGTGTATTTGTGAGCAAGTGAGAGAGGGAGAGAGGGAGAGAATGAGACAGAGAGTATGGTGTGTGTGTGTGCGTGTGTGTGTGTGTGTGTGTGTGTGTGTGTGTGTGTGTGTGTGTGTGTGTGTGTGTGTGGGTGTGTGTATGTGTGTGTGTGTGAGAGAGTAAGAGAGATAGAGAGTGAGAGAGAGAGTGTTTGTGTGAGAGTGTGCATGTGGGTGCGTGCGTGTGTGTGTGCGTGTGTGCGTGCGTGTGTGCGTGTGTGTGTGCGTGTGTGTGTGCGTGTGTGTGTGCGTGTGTGCGGGACAGCATGGGGCAGGTGCGTTCATTGAAAGGCACCACCTACTGGCCTGCCGATGAGGCCTACCTCTACAGCTGGTGCCGTCATCTCCCACCTCGAAGCCGTCGGCACAGAAGCAGAAGGTGCCGTTCCTCGTCATGACGCAGCCGTAGCGACACCGGAGCTCGTGGCACGCTGACAGGAGCTCTGCAGGGGGTCCGCAGAAGACAGAGAGAGAGAGAGAGAGAGAGAGAGAGAGAGAGAGAGAGAGAGAGAACAGAAATGTTAGGGCGATAGCATTAACTTTTTGATTTTCTTCACTACCATTGTCTTTGTTTTCCTTGTATATTTGCCCGTTGCTCCGTCATTATACGGCATTTGAAAGTCTCATGCATCAAATGTCAATCATTAGCTGAGAAAATTGGGGGGAAAAGTCACGTGAAAACAATGACACCAAAAAAAGAAAAGGCCTCTCCACATGGAAACGTTAGCTTGTGACACTTTAGAGTTCTTATTGCCTTTGTGGTGCTTAAGAGGGAAGAAACGATGCGGGGAGAACGTCACGGTTATGAAGAATATTATTAAACCAGGACTTCAAGTCGTTTGTGTAATACATGACTCATAGCATGCAATGGAATGAACCGTTTCCAAAAAGAGGGTGAACTGAGGAAACTGAAGAAGATGTAATTATCCTGCATTTCTAAAGGCTGAGCGTTAGAAGTTAGTCGCTGGGCCTTTCTGTTGACTCAAGCCTTCACAACAAACATATCTCGAAGAGCACAAGGCCCAACTTTACCAACAGCAGGCGCTTTGATGTCTAGAATTGATTGACGTGCACATGGCTTCTACTCGAATAAATTAAAATAACAGCAACATACTTATTTTTGGCGTGATAACACTCAGCATGTCGTTTATTCTCTGTCATCTGAGACATACGGTTCTGAAGCTATTCATTGTCAGGGAAAATGGAACAAAGACCAGCAAATTACAGCCATGATAAACACATCCCCCAGAAGTAGCGACATGGCTGAGAGGCCTCGAAACAAAGACAAAGTTTTAATTGCACAAAGACAGATGTAAGACAGCCGAACGTAAATTACTGTCAAGCGCCAGCCCAGAGGATGAAGGACTGCATTTGTTTATCAGGGATGTCATTCTCAGGCCATCTATTATGAGTAACCACAGCCCACTGGTTCACTCTTCAAGCCTGTATTAACACTTTATATCAGTGTGGGCTTTGCAACTTACAAATCCGGAGTTACCTCTATTTAGCAGGAATAACAAAACCCATTATTGGGTGCAGATCCATTGTGATCTTAATCCGAGGTTTAGTAAGCCCTAAAATGTGTTTGATGTTGACTTAATAGAGAAGAAGATAAAGGAAAAAACAGGACCGTTGCTGTGTACTGCATCTGTGTTTGCTCTCGACGGGATTAAATATTGACTTTTATATCTCGCCTAGTGCAAACAGCCATTCCAGGAAGATTACACTAATTTTAAGATTTCTTTGCATTCATATAGGGTGGTGCATAATGGCCTTTGCAAGAATTCCAAAAAGAATAAATAGTCCTATCTACTGTATATGAAATAAATTATATGTAGTGTAAGAACTTGACATAATGAAGATAATTAAAATAATTTATTGTGTTGTTAGAAATAATGTACCTTGCAGTATTCTAGTATAAGTATTATTCCAATGATTTCACATAAAATTGGAATAATTACAATCCAGAATTTGTAAAAGATTGTTTGCCAAGTAATTTCAATGTAATGTAATTGTGAGGAAAATGTATCTTAGTCAACAAACCTGTCTTTTAACAGAGTGCATTAGAACAAAAGTGTGATTTAAATTGGCCTAATATTTTTCACATTCAGGAAAACCCAAATAAAGCAGAACAGCAGTTTACTATCTGCAGCCGGAAATAGTTGGGAATATATCAGTTTTTCGGTGTCATTCCCGAACAGCTCTGTGTTCAAAGCACACTACTGCCTTGCCAGTTGTGAAGTCACTGGTTAAAGAGGTAGTGTACTAGCCAAGACATATAACATAGAAGCATTCATGTGTGGGCAAAAATAACTAAAAACCCAAACACCACCATTTCATACATTGAAAATAACACCTTTTCAAAATGTGAGTTATGAGCTAAATTTAACGCAATGGTTTTGTTCACAGATAGCACTAGCAAGCACTTGAATTGCTAAATTGCTGCATTCGCTATGTAAGACTTGATTTAAGAAGAAAAATCCAGTTACAGAAAACATTTTGAAACATATGATTAATTATTAACAATAATACAAATAAATATCGTAATTATGCCATCAGTGAAATAACGCATGCGTTGAGTGAGACTTAACACAGGGATGGAGACTTCTCGACAAGATTCGGATACCAATGTCTTCTTTCACCGGCAGTGTGCTACACGGCTGTCAACCCTAATTAGTGCGGCTCAGTAGCTTTTCATTTGTCTTTCCCAATTATTATCCACATCAGATCAGAGAGCATCACCACGTGTCTGGCCCCATATGCCTCAGCGAAAGGCGTGTGACACACATGCTCTGCGCCCTATGTGCGTTGGCCCTCAGAGACTTTAGCAATGTCACACACACACCCTGTTTGGTAACAACCGGGGCTGAGATAGCCGGTAGCATGCTACACAAACAAGGAGAGGTTCACACTAATCCTAATGGATCTGCTGCATACAGGTGCAACATGGTAGGCTCCTGCTCCTTCATGCAAATGTTCACGAGCACAAAGGCACACACATTTACATAGGCTACAAAGATACTGGATACTGTTTGAGCTGTATGGGCTGAAATGGACTGCTTCGACGTGAAATGTGTTTATAGAACGTTAATATACATGTATGAGTATTTAAATGCGGCTTACAATAAGGTTTTAACACCAAAGCCCTTTTGGCATTTTAAAGACAGCTGAACACAGGGATGCAAAGCATGTCTGTTGTTAGGCAGATGTGTTTTTAACTTTGCCGCCCATTCATTATCGATCACACCTTGAGAGAATGGGGCCAGTTAATGGTTTAGAGCGGTCAAAATGCTTGAAATAATAGCTTTCGGCGGTTCTCCAGAAGGCGACGTACGGAGTCTCCAGCTGTATTACCGCGTGTTCGGTCCACTCGGAGTGAAATAAGCCCCGATATCACTCAAAGTCAACAAAAAGACACATAGGAAATCCCTGCGAGAGAAAAACACAGGCCCCGACGCATTAAGCAACGCAGATGGTACCGGGCTCAAACGTATAACAAATGCGGTAGTGTTTCACTGTCAACGCGAACACCAGAAACGGCTTGGCCGAGGCAGAGAGGGGGGGGGGGGGGGGGGGGGGGGGGGGGGTGGATCCCGGACTAAGGAGTCAGTTCGCTCACATCTGGCCTAATTATGGCTTCCCCCGTGGCCTTTGGACCCAGACGGCCAGGCCGCCTCTTAGCCAGCCTCTCCATTTGCACTCAGGCCTTCTAATTAATGGACATACGAAAATTAAGATGCTGACCCAGCATTTGAGGAACAAATCCAGAGGGTGCTGAGGGACTTTCAAGGAAACGCCGGATAAAGTCCCCCGTTCCCAAATTAGTAACTCGAGCTCTTTTTTTCTGGTTGGTTTGTATGGCTGGTACCATTCTTCTGGTATACTCCGGGTGGCAAAGGAGACACGATTGATGCCGGAGACGAAACTGGGACATTAATGTAATTCATATCTCTCGGGGTGAAACATTTCAAGCACTTCAAAAGTGAACATGGGGTAATACTGCGCACATAAAGCACTGTGCGAACACAGTGCATTAAGCTAAATAAATGTTGGCGAGACAGAGCCGGTGGCTTTGAAGTTGCCATGCAACAGTTCAAATGTCTCAGAGGCGCCTACCTTTTTGGCACTTCTTCAAACCGTCTTCTTTTTGTACGTAAGAATTGAGTTACATGCACATACACATGCACTTTTAATCCCAGGGCTCGATAACGGGGGCTCGCATGTGACAGCAAATGTTGTTAATCCCTCAAAGCGTAATTTGCTGAGGGATTTGAAAAAGGAAAACTAGTTCACTCCTGCCAAGCATCTGACATGCCCTTAAAAAAGTGGAAGAAACGCCATAGTGACGAACATGGGGGGCCTTCACTGAACAATGACATTTTAATTCCAAACCACTCCTGTGTAATAACCCACCGTCCTCCTCCCTCTGCAACAGGATTGGATGACACAAGATTGTTTCCTCATATAAGGAAGAGTTATGATATGAGCGACAATATCTGGCAGCGCTGCAAATCAACAAAGTGGAAGGCATGAAATATTGAGTGCCAGAGTCCGCCTTTGCCAATTCTAACGAGACACAATAAGTAATGTATACACATAGCTACTTACGCACCTGTCCGTGTGCCTGTTTGCCTTCAACACAATTAAAATCTGGAGGATAAACTTTGCATCCAAAGCGCATTATAACTACTTAACGTCTAGCCACGGTTCCGAGAGATAAGGTGGAACAACAATTAGGCCTACATAAAGCGCCTATTTGCTGTGATGTGCTGAAGCCCAGCGCTGCCGTGAGTCGCGTAATATTTTGGAGCACATTTGGTTGTGAAATCAAGATCAGAAGTGTAGAGATACCCCACATCGTTTGGTCAACAATTTTTTTCATTATTTCATCAAATGAATGAATACCTTGACCTTAGTTTTTTTATTTGAATTGCGTAGCAACAGTGATACAATTGCATATCCTCGATTGCAATGTGATTGTTCTCCTTGGTTGAAGAACACTTGATTTTAATGTGGTATTTCGCGGACACTCACACAGTGCAATTTTCATGTCGAGTCGCCCGCCGTTCAATAAAACCAAATGAATCCCAGCTCTGTTTGTTCACGATAACATTCATTAATTTGTTATCAAGACAAAAATGAGACATTCGTGAAGAGATAACAAGTTCTAATCTCGTTCTGACAGAACGGGCAAAAACATATCCCACCCACGGCAGCGTTATCTGTCCGTAGTTTCGGTAACTACTATTTGCGCGAAAGGACTATCACATGTCCACTCTTCTTTTCAACCCCTGGAGAGTAATCGATTTAATAGACATGCTGACATATCACAGAGATTGAGGCAGGTTGGGAGTGCTTTTGTTTAGCCTTAAAAAAGTGAAATTCCATGAAATATATGACAATAGATGCCATGACAGATGTCACGGCGTCAGGCTTTACTTTGGTTTAGCAGTGGCTCAGGCAGTCCACATCGGGCCAGAGGAATGTGTTTTTTGCTTGCCTGCACTCTTATGTGGTGTGGTTTATTTGGCTTTGTTTTTGTATTGGTGGGGGTCGTCCTAATTAAAAGTTAATCAAGTCGGATAACTGAATGTTGTTCAGCGGCCGGGGGGAGGAGGTGAGGGGGAGGGGGGGGGGGGGGGCAGTTACGTGTCTGACATTGATTTTCATTAATCATCGAGGGCAGTGTCATCGTCTATCTTTTTTGTGTCATCTTCAAACATTTTTTAAAGCAAAGAAGCACGGATGCCTTCATAACAACACTAATAATATTAACAATAATATTATGATTACTTGATGAGTGTTTTTTAGTGACTCAGAGCGCCGCAACCATCATGGCAACAGCCACAAAGAGCACAGACAAAGACAAAGTGAAGGATAAAGTAGCACACAAGAGAAACAAATCAACAAGAAAAATAAAGAGAGGGAAAGGAGGGAGACATAGACAAGGCCGGTAAGGAAGATAAATGAGGCAGAAGGGCAGCCTGGTCGGACGTTGGAGTCAAGGGAGGGGTTTGTGATAGAGAAACAGATGGAGAGGTGATGATGATGAGTTTAAGGGCTGATTCAAAGGCATATTCTTTATATCAGGGCGTGATCAAACAAACAGGGGACTTCGAAGCAAGGCGGCTTTTGGGAAGACAATGTCGTAGCATAGCTCCTTGTCCTCAATAAAAACGGGGGTGGTGGTGGTGTTTATGTGTGGTGGTGGTGGTGATTGGGGGGGTCGGCTGAGGGCAGCAGAGGTTCCCATGGCTGGGAAGTGATGAACCACCACTGAGTGGCGAGACTCGTACCCTAGCCCAGGAGAGGTAAACCAAGGGAGACAAGCATTTGACAGGCAGTGGCCTGACACCAGAATCATTGGTGCGTAAAAAACCTTTAGCTTCCCACTCACAAGGAAGGGGAAAAAAAATAGTATTTTTTTGGCAGGGGAGGGGGTGGTGGGGGAGGGGGTTCAATTACACAAGGGGCTGTCAAAGCAGAACCCCGGAGAGGACCGGTGACGTAACAGCGCTTGCACGTTTCTCCCTGGCAGATGATTGTGCCAAAACTTCTCCTGTCAACGCGAGTGAGATCTGGGCAAACATAACATTAATGGAGAAGGCGCGCTGGGAGCTGTTGTTTCCTGGTGACACTTCCTGTGTTCTCCCGTAACGCTCCCTCGTCAATGTCAAAGTAGTCGTCTCCTTCCCACAGATCGCATGTTCTCGGAGCGAAATGCCTGTTTCCCCAAATGAGCTCGATAGCCGAACATCAAGCGCCTTTCAACCGGTGTACAGCGTTGCGAGGAAATCATTGACAAAACAGCCAGATCTAAGGGCTTCTAAATTGGTTCAGAGTCCTCCTGTTTCAACTGCACACCATCAGTACGTATCTCACCAAACACAGATCGAGGAAAAACTGAATTTCCGTTCGTCAATGAAAGTGCAATGGGAACTAACAGCAGGCTTTGATTGTCTGGATGATTTGGGTCTTTGGACAGTTATCCCTGGGGGACATTCTGCATACGGGAAAGGTTAACAAAGACTGAGTCTTAGGCTGGATTATTGATAAGCATTTTTACCAATGACGTTTTTGGGGTGAACTAATTTAAAGATGTTCTACCTGGCCTGTACATTACTGCATACAAATTGGGTTCTCCTTCCTGCAAATGTCAAGCAATCATGGAGGTATTAAGCTCTACCATGTTATCAGCGGTGAGTTTAGTGCTGTAGGTTGAGATTAGTTTGGGATAAAAAATACCAAGGTACCTACTAATGAGATATGTAAATGTCAATGCGAAATAGAGCCCTTAATTAACCATTATGCACTCAATGTCTCATATCTACATCTTCATTCCACCCCACTAACTGCATCGTCTACACTAATATATTATGGATGACAAAGTTGTAGCTCAACGAGCAATGTAATACCCTGGCCTCCGCCCACTTCCCCATTCATTAAAAGATATATAAATCGGTAAGCGAATCACATCCAGACCAAAGCAAAATAAATCCTATTGGCTCTGTATTATCCATAAAACCAGAATAGTCACTACAATATCTATCGATAAACTGAACTCAAAATTACAAATTACTTCACAAACAATGTGGCGCCAATGTTGAGAGCAGAGAATGTTCTTAAAATATTGGTAACACAAGCCAGCTGAAACGAGGTGTTTCATGAGTTTCTGAACAAACTCAGATGTCTATCTCTTCGATTTCTATTTTTATTATCTACCGGTTTAGGTATGAACTCCGGAAGGCCTAAAAAGGTAACAAACCAATTTAGACGAAAGGAGATCATTGCTGTGGAGATCTAAATGAAACATCCTTGGAGTTCAATATTGAGAGCCGCCTGTCTTCGACAACAGCTAGCTAAGTACGATAACGCTGTGTTTAATCTTATCGTGCTTGTTCTCTTCAACAGTATAAAGGACATATTTCTGCCTGTTTGTTTGTGTTACGGGGTCATGGAGGCTAACTGCCATCCTAGAAGCAGATACCGAGTTTACATTTTGTGATTGCTCAGGGACACTATGTTATCCACGTGAATGAAGTAAAGCCCTCTCTTACCAGAAGGCCAACCTTCCCTGAACCTGTTATCTTGGCATTGCTTTAAGACCTGGCCCCAATAAATGACATACTCAAGTTGAATTTCATTGAAAAAGTTTGAACCATCTGTTGGCCTTGAGAGAAATAAAAAATTCTGAACTACAATAATAAAAGTGTGTTTGAGAAACGACATTGAACCGTTTTTCTAAACAGTAATTATCGCTCTGAAGACCAACTAGGGTAGTATACTCTCGGTTTCTTCATCCTAAGAGAATTGTTGGTTGAGATAATTAAATGCCAGCCCACAATATGACAATCAACATCATTGTTAAGATGTTGCCTGATCCATTATCTTTCTGTGCAAATGTAATGTCCTACTCGCACAAACACTGAGAAAAGGCAGCACAATTAACTTCTCTATGTTTGTATGTGTGCATGAGTGTGTGTGTGTGTGTGTGTGTGTGTGTGTGTGTGTGTGTGTGTGTGTGTGTGTGTGTGTGTGTGTGTGTGTGTGTGTGTGTGTGTGTGTGTGTGTGTGAGAATATCATAAGCAAAATTCCATTCTATGTTATGAGCAGAGCCTGAATATTTAACTTGTGTTGCCAAAATCAGTTCTTGGTGAAAATAATTCTGGGAAATCAGTAATGTGATACATTTAAGATGAACTGAAGTAATATTCTTTATGCCACAATATGATAGAGTCTAACAATAAACTACTGTGAGAGGACGGAATATGAACAAAAGTGATTGTGGAGGGTTGTCTATTCATCTGTCAGGATATGATATTGGGTAACAGTAATGTGTAGCCTAGCGAGCTCGCCAAGACTTGGTGTCACAATGAAAGAAGAGAAACAGCTCAATTTTTATATAACCTTTAAATGGCCGGGGTTGAGAAGGTGCATAACCTCATTCAGGTGGTATGTCACAGTGAAAAAACCAAGCACAATCTGGAACGTGATTTAAGTGGTGGGCAAATGTATTCATCCTTGTTTCGTGTGTGTGAAAATAACTTGTTTCTATAATGGCTAGCAGGGAGGGGAGGAGGAATTGGGGTTCCTTCGTTTAGGCCCTGGAGTTAATGAGGTTCACTGCGTTGGAGCTGCAGCATCCACGCATTCCTCAGCAGACCAGTGGGAACACAGTACGTCCTGCCCTCCTGAGGCACGACTGTAGACTAGGGAACAACATGGGAAGAAGGGAGGTGTGTGTGTGTGAGACTGCTTCACATCACACATCAGATGTGTGTGTATGTATATATATATATATATATATATATATATATAAAGTAAGTCCGGGAAGGGCACAATTCCCATTTTTTAGGATAGTCCTGGTCTCTGGTGAGCTGGTAATTGTGTATGTGCATGCGTGCCTGCGTGTGTTTGTGCGCTTGTTTGTCTGTGTGCATGTCTGCGTATCTCTGCCTGTGTATCTGTGTGTGTGTGCGTGCGTGTGTGTATGCGTGTATGCCTGCATGCATGCATGTGTGAATGAGTCCCTGCGTGCCTGCGTGCGGTTGTCCTTCTGTGTGCACGTCTGTGAGTCTGTGCGTGCTAATGTCTTCACATATGTGTCTAATTACGTGGACACACAAACAGGAACGGTTGATTTGTGGTGGAGAACGCATTGACCATGTGGTCTCGGGTTCATCTCCACCCTTCTCCCTCTTCCCCCCAGGTCTATGTCAGGGGCCACACGGGGCCAAGGCTATGAAGGGGGCCACATGATTAAGAGTGAAAACGCCTCCTGAAGGTGAACAGGGCTTTGCTGTATTTTCCCATCTGGACACCTTCATGTGAAGGTCTTCTGGGATCGGCAGCATGTATATTCATAAGGTAAGGCGGGCGGGAAGCGAAGGGAGAGAGTGAGGGGGTGGCGGGGGGAACCATAGTAAAGTTTTGCAAAAGGAGACCCAGCTGGCCACATAAAACTTCCCTTTAGTGACCTCGATTCCTCCACCCTCCCACCGTGTGCGCTGCGTCCGAGCAGACCCGGGGTATTTGTGTCCCTGTGTGAACCCCGGGAGGTCAGCTCCACATGGGCTGGAGCAGGGGGGGGGGGGATCTATTAAAATATGAATAGTTTTTTTTGCTCGATGATGAATCGCAGAATCAGGCCCAAGAGGGAGGCCCTCCATGCGTTTTTTTTGGCCGCGCTGAATGGAGCCCATCGAACAAACGGTCCTATAGAGAACGGATCTGTCGAAAGAAAGTTGAATCAGGAACAGAGTGAGATTACGGATGATAATCAGGGGGAAGATAAGTCACGTGTTTCTTCTTTTCTTTTTTTTAACGCTATAAATACTCTGAACACATTTTCTGTGTGATGAACTGAACAGGACTGGGACCCGTCTGACCCCTTAGAGATAAACGTCTGGCGCATGTTAGCTGTCAGAGAGCAATGGGAGGCTGTGTTACCGCCGCTGGAGTCTGGGAGGTTGAGAGTAAATGCAAAATTGAAATGAACACATAGTGTATGTATGCAATGGGTCACAGCAAAGGTAAGGACAGCGGTTGCAAATTGCCTCCATTTACCTTTGTTTATGTGTCCAACCACATGCAGTTTATACAACTCTTAGCAATGTACGGAAGATAAAAAGGCTTGCGTTAGGGAGATGCATCTGCACGCGCCTGCTATACGGCATTAAGGCTGCTTCATGGTGATATATCACCATAATTAAACAGATCCACTAAACGTACTCCCGTCTCGGGAAAGTGGAGAGTGTGAGGGACGCAGGACTGTGAATCAGCATCTGCAGCAGCCTGCTGCCATCTCCAATAACAACTTTCCACGAATAGCCAATGTTTGCATCATTTAATGTAATTCCAAAGGGAATGAGAAAAAGGTGCCGGTTTGACATAAACTGCAAGCAGAATTAGCGACCCAGAAGTGTGCCACTTACTCTGAACATTGGAGGGCTTTGGATTTAAAGGCCGTCTGACTAGGAGGTTTAAAGTGATGGGCCTATTGTGGTTCATTAGCATTAGATACATAGAGAGTATGAGTAGTTTGATGTCCCTATTCCAGTTTGCGATGGACAATTTTCTAGTATAGATACGTCTTAAAATTACACCATTGGGATAAATGTGTTGTAATTTATACTACAAAATATAATGCATAGCAATTCAACCAGTGTAACAAATGAACAATACGATGACACACAATTACGTTTTGGTGCAGGTTTAGTTTGATACTATAGGTTAAAACGATCTTCAACTACAATGTAATGAGCCCTATAATGCCTTGATATTTAGGGCGGGATTCGAAGGGAAAGGGAAAGGTGTGTAGCATATAAAGCATATTCTGCAAAGAAACATGTTAGAGAAACAGACAGAAGGCCACAATAAGCTACAACTTTCTTGTGGCACTTGTTATGGGAAGATGTACTACCCATTTTGAAAACCTCCATGATAAACCTGCCATCCTTCATCTCAATAATGTATCCATAGTAACAAGTCACACGTTCCATTAAAATGAGAGGATACAAAGGTCCAACAAATGTAACTGAAATAACATCCCATACAATTAAAGTGGATGGATCGCTTTCCTTCACCCATTTCACTGTACGTGGAAACACACACATTTATATATATAGAACTGATGCTTTGTGCAACAATGTAAAAGCCTTGCACTTTTGTATGATGCATGTGTATGCCACCGATAGCCCATACATCGTGTGATGCACGAGTGCACTATTGGATGATTAAACCAAAATCACCTTTACACAATGCTCGTGTGTGTCATCCAATTAATTTCCTTCTTGTGTCGTCCATAATTGGCTCAGTGTGAGATCATAGGGCTCAGGGTCTCCCTCAAATGCACTCTGTCTTGCGGAGTGTTGGAGTGATAGCAAAATTAAAGTGACAGAATTAGACAATCCTGTGTGTGCGAATGATTGCATACAATTTAGCAGGTCCATAGGCTAGGCACCTGCATAAAACATGAGAACAAAAACTATCTTGAGCAGCTAACTAAAACGCATCACTTCCTCGATAGCGGGATGTGTGTGTGAGAGAGCCCGGGCCATTATGCAAACGAGTGAATATCATTGTACAGCTATAACGCATTTCTGTCACACATTTGCCAAACTCTGTCTTGGCAGCCGGCCCATTCAGAACTCATTACTCTTTCACTATCAGATCAGATGTCCATACTTAATTCAAATTAAGTTTTTTATATTCTCACAATCTCACTCTCTCATGACGTTACAAAGAGGAACGGAAAGCTATCATTTATCAGATGATGTATGTCATAGTGATACATAGTTTCCCCAATCGAAATGACAAATATAAGACGCAGCAGTGTCGTTTCTGAAGGGCACTACATCCCTGCTGTTTGTGAAAGTATCTGCAATATGTGAAGGAGCTGAAGCAACTTCAGGCATCCTTTTTTCCACCAACGTGCCAATGGGAGAAATAGTTAATGTAACCGTTACACATCTCAATGGATTCCCCAAGAGCTATACATGTCATTAGCTATAAGGGTTCTCTTTAAATAAATCTTTGCTCGTCCAATATTGTAAAAAAAACAATAAAAAAATGCTAACGTTTGTTAAATGCCAACTCTTCATTTAGAACCGATGTAAACGATGATGTGTACTGTGTTAATTAGTCAATGCTTTTATTAGAAAACACCCACAGGAACACCTACACGCATGGATAAATACATGGCCTAACGCCATTAACAAACCCAATGTTTACGGATATTCTGGACCGTTTGCACCTCATGGTGTCGACTCGTTTTGTGTTAAGCGACCCCCTAATCAACAAGTGTACCACACACACACACCGCTGACAACACCGGCACAGAGTAACCCTCGGTAACACAGTCAACCGGACAGCCGATTAAAAGGCCCCAGAAGCGATGCATTATTTAAACTTCCTGTCACCGTGAATGAGAACACTAAAAGTTGGATTTAACAGCCAGCGGGGCCAGCAGGGTGTCATGATCCATCCACATGACAGGGCAGTGTCTTCGGGGCACGGCGGACTCGCTCCGGCGGCTCCAAGGCCACAGTGTGGGGGTCTAATTGCACACACAGAAGAAGAAGCGGCCATGGCAGACAAAGATGGAGGGCCTTTTATTTTATTTTTTTATATTTTATATTTTGTCTTCTGATGGGGGAGTGTGGGCGTGAGCAGGAGCAGAGAGTGCACACGCAGGCTGCTAAGTGGTGAAGGGGTTGCTGGTTCATTCTTCAAAACCATCACTTAACAATGCTGCCAAACTTACAACAACAACACCCAACAACAACAACAACAACAACATCTCATCACAACCACCATTTTTGCTCCAAGGGCAGATGATGACAACGAGATCAGAAGGTGCAGAGCAGTGTTTAAAGCCCAGAATGCTGTACAGGAGTATCATTTGGGTATTATTGATTTCAATGTGGGTCCATCCAACTACCATGGCACCCTTTGACATTGTTTCACAGCAGTTTGAGAAGTAAATGATTAAAAACATACAGGGTTACCCATGATTTATGGTCAATTTCATACATTTAAATGACCATTTCTAGGGCCAAACACACTCATATTGCTCACAAATACAATGTCCACCCACTTTAAGATCAATATTAATTTAATCCCAGAGTCTCTTCTCCTAGGCAACCTACCAAGTCAATTTATCAGTGCAAGCATTATTGTACTAGAGTGCAACATTGGATCAGGTTTCTTTTTTCATTCATTCTGTCCTGTCCTGGCCCAACGAACACACCCTTGGAATGTTTTCAACTGTGACCGAGAGGGCCATGCTACCCTGGAGTAGCCCGCGGCCACAAGGCTCCCACGCAGACCGTACACAGCGAGACACCACGTCTTGTCCCGGTCCATCCAGGACATTAGTTCACATGAGAAAACAAAAGATGAACTTGCATCTCTAAGGAAGCGTCTTTTGTTTTCTCAAAGGGGCGGGCATCCAGAGCACCTTGACGCTGATGACTGTAAAAACTGCTGACAAATTATGTCACTCTTTTTGCATGTGGTTGTAACACCTTGTGCCCCTGTGGCTTCCCATGGAACTTGCACAGCCAATTGGAGTAGTAAAAAGGAATTAAGCCTTTAGAATGGGTGCCCTAGTCTCTAGATAGTAAATTGACTACTTTATAAGTTGAGCAAGAGAGTCGCGATGATCTGGAACATTTCAGCCAGCGCAGGCTGAGGAAAAAGGTACTACAGTATGCTCCCCCTAATGATACCACTTTGCACATGGTTTTTCCAATACGGCGGGGAAGAAAAACGATTAATTTGTTCTGAATCAGAACAGCAACCCAGAGCAAAGAGGAGCCTGAGAGGGGGTATCGGCTGTCGAGGCGAGTTTATCTTTACACACCTCCATAATTCACCTTCAAGACGCACGGAGACGGCTCACAGGACACCGGCACAATTGTTTCCAAGGCAACGAACATGTGGTTCCTTACCTCGACAGTGCACTCCTTCATCGTAGCCGTCGTCGCAATCCCGGGCCCCGTTGCACAGTTTGTTGAAGTGGATACATTTCCTGGTCCCGATGCACTGGAAGTGGTTCAGGGGGCATCTGATCACCACCTCCCGCTGACCTGAAGAATGGAGAGGACAGGCACCGGGTGAGAAAATAATCCACCTTTTATTCATACATGGCGAGAGACATCCGGAGGGGGGGGGGGAGTATGCTAATGTAGATGTGTGAGAGACGGTATCCCTGTGCACACGCATTAGGTATTCACAAACTGTTTAGAAGAGGACGTCAGCCGCCCACTCGACATGTGTTTTGTTTTCCCTTGTTCCGCTTGTCCCTTTTTTTTGCCAACAATACTACTACACGGGAAAGAGAAAGTCTGAAAAAAAAAAATGCATATTTCATTCCTAATAACCATCTCCCTCAAGTGAAATGATTATCATCTTCAACTTTCCAATGTGCCGCCCCCCCCTCTCCCCACCACCGCTCCCCTTCAGCCGCTGAAACAGATGTACTTAAAAAGGCCTCTGCATATGTAAATCCACTCACACTAGGAATCAGCCTCCACAGCAGCAGATGTTTTTCAGTTAGTTGTTTTTTTTCAATTTGTCTTTCCAGTGCACTGGAACAAGCGGACCTGTATACCACCCCCCTCCCCCTCCGACCCAGCCCCCCCACAACCCCCCCCCCCCCCCCCCCCCCCCCACCCTGCCATCAACTCGGGTAGGTGCCTCGCAGCTGTTTAAGGATTCATGAAGCGCGTAGGTGACCCTAATCCTCATGGCAGAGTCACGAGAGCACATAAAACACATCTGACCGGCGTGGCAGAACTGTAAACGTGTCATATCCTCACCTCAACCGCTCTCGGTATCAATTACCATTTGTGGCCATCGCTGCCACTTAGCCAGAGGGATTTATCGTTTCACTTGACAGGATCTCGCCCCGATCCGAGCGTTTTGGCGGCACTCAGTGGAGGGGGGGGGGGGGGGGGGGGGGGGGGGGGTCGGGGGCAGTCGGGGGGCCTTTGTCGAAGCACACTTTGTCAGTTCCAACCAGGCTTTTAACTTATTCATCGTGTTCTTTTCTTACTTTAGAAACAAGGTAACAGACGCCGCAATTAGGGCGGCCATTATGAAGAGAGCTGTCAGTTTGTGCTGATTTAAAAATAAGCGGTTCAGGCGGAGAGCGTGAAGGAGTGTGTGCCTGCATGTGCCCATGTGTGTGTGTTCTTGTGTGTCTTTGCTTATGACTGTGTGTGTGTGTGTGCGTGCGTGTGAGTATTGGTACAAAAATGACTAATTTTTTAAAGGAGCAGAGTGTGAAAGGTTTTACGTTTTTTTCCACATCTATCCCTTGGCTACTTGTCCAAAAAAGCCCTCAGGATACACAATATATTAGAACGCATTTAGACAATTCAAATATAACAAGACCTTGCCTGGGAGAGAGGCTATCTTTGCTACATGAGCCAATACCGCATCACGGGCCAGCTAACCTTCCCTTGAGATTGATCTAAGTGATGGAGCTTAATGGGTGGCTGTGTGTCTGTTGAGCTACAACCGCTCCAGTAGCATTGACCGTATATTCACATGGATTCACAGGCATGGGTCCCTTTTCCTCAATACATAAACACATCACCACGTTGTCATTGAAAAGGCAGAGGTGTGTGTTCACCGAAACCATTATTGTGTCGTCCCCCTACGGGTTACCATGTTTAATTCATGCTTTACATATGATCAATTAAGAACAAGTGGAGCAAAGTAACGTTAGCCAGAAAGATCTGATCGTGAATAGTCATGGTCTTAACAATCATCAGTCTGAAGAAATGTATAAAAAAAATTGAATCATTAAAACAACAAACAAGGACAGTTATGAAGGAAGATTATGCCACAATATTTGATCAATGAATAATTGTACCTATTAGACTATTCAATAGAAATATGTATAAAAATATAAATATATTTCACCTGTCGCACGCTAAGACACACACACACAAAAAAAGGTAGTTGATGACTCCGACGTGATCCAGGTGAGCACGTCCGCTTGGTAAAGTACGCTAGTTAACACACAGCTGTGTGGGTCCCTGACAACACGACATCACTGTGAGCCTCTCTCGCTCGCCCTCGCTCGCTCACCGCATGCACCCTGTTCTAATGTTACGAGGCAGCGGTTGGCAGATGAATATTCAGCCATTGCGATCAGCCATGCAACAGAGCACAGATGGTCCCGGAACAACCGAGACGCTAAAGGAACACTTTCTCCCACCACCACCACCACCACCACAAGCTTCCAAAGCCACTCTACTGTGCTGCGGAAATGTGCTGCTTCTTTAGCATTGCAAATGATAAGCTCTACAAACAATAAGCAAGGATGACTTGGACCACTGTTAGGAATACAGCAAAACAAACAGATGATTATGCATGGGCCTTTCGCTACAATGCTCAAAGGTGTAAAAGGAACAGGTAAAACCAATTTTGACTGATGAAGATATGATCAGCTTGTACTATTGCTGCCTTAACAACAGGGTGTGTGTGTGTGTGTGTGTGTGTGTGTGTGTGTGTGTGTGTGTGTGTGTGTGTGTGTGTGTGTGTGTGTGTGTGTGTGTGTGTGTGTGTGTGTGTGTGCGTGCGTGCGTGCGTGCGTGCGTGCGTGCGTGTATGGGTGTGTGTATTGTCACCAGAATAGCATGGAGAGTGTCTAACCAAGATAAAATGCTATATATGTACAAACACACGCACACGTGCATACAAAAAGACATATACACACACTTAGATACATATATATAGAGTAGACTAAGCCAGTCTTTTTAATTAAAAGCCAGTGGTGATATTTACCCACTTTTGAGGCGTGTGGGAGACAGAATCAGCGGGGACGTGATAATCCCTCTTATTAATGTGCAGAGAAGGGCTTCTGGCTAGCATTCCACCAGCTATGTTCATTATTTTTTATCACTTCAATCTGGTCCTCTGCACCGGTATGGAAGAAATGATGAATTCTTGAAAGGAAATAATTGAGAAGCTATCAGTGGGGGGAGCTCATTGAACTCTACTGTTGGGAGAATTTGATGTAGCAAGGGGATCCTATAGGCATGTGGGCCATTGGATTTCTCCCCGTTTTATTTTATTCCAAGAGGAGATGATCAAAAGCCCACGGACCAGTGTTTTGAGACTCCCTCTGTTGACAGAGACTATAGACTGTAGACCGCCCTTAGTTCTCCCCATCTAAATTTCGCTATCTTTCTGGGAATTCCAAACTTAGCCTTTTGATTTTTGTTTTGCTTGCAAATAAACCCATGGTTGACTATAGAATACATACATATTACTACAGCTTGATGGTTCTCAATGATTTTTTTCCATGTTTGGTTTATTTAGTACTGAAAGATTTTATTACGTAATCTTAATCTGAATGTCATCTAAATGCCCTGGCAGGGTCTGATCATTCAATTAATAAAATATCTGCTGACACACATACAAACTTCCCTTACCAGAAATATGTCATTCCTACGAATAACTGCAATGGTCTGGAATGTGTTCTTTAAAAAAGATATCCAAATTCCCCAATAGTTAATACTTAATCTTTTCCTAATTGCCCAGATAAGAATAGAAGACCAGGATAAGATAAAAGATGTGCTTACATATCAACGGTAATAAGGCGCCAATGGGTGGCACCATGGGTAAAATAAATAGGATGATGAACCCAATCACACTGCAAATCACACAGTATGGCTCAATGGCACAGCCCCCTTAACGATGCAGCTTTCGGTGTGCATTTAAATGAAGCTTCAGTATCAACTAATGGATGCACTGAGATGTTTACAGATTGGGGATGTTAAGATTCTTTCATACATGGTGCAATGACTCTTCTTAAAGACAGCCATTTTGGTGATTTCCCTGCTAGATTTGGCTACAAGGCTGTTTGCATTCAAAGGCTTGCCGAGCTGTGCACTAAGAGTAATATCTCAAAAGCAAACAGGTCATAGCGTAGTAATGTCCTACACATTGAAATGTAATCTCTCTCTCTCTCTCTCTCTCTCTCTCTCTCTCTCTCTCTCTCTCTCTCTCTCTCTCTCTCTGGCTCTCTCTCTCTCTCTCTCTCTCTCTCTCTCTCTCTCTCTCTCTCTCTCTCTCTCTCTCTCTCTCTCTCTTTCTCTCTGGCTCGCTCTCTCTCTCACTCTCTCTCTCTCTGGCTCTCTCTCTCTCTCTCTCTCTCTCTCTCTCTCTCTCTCTCTCTCCCCATCTCTCCATCTCTCTCTCTCTCTCTCTCTCTCTCTCTCTCTCTCTCTCTCTCTCTCTCTCTCTCTCTCTCTCTCTCTCTTCTAATGCAACACAATTTAGCACAGATTTGTTTTTTTTTTACCAGCTAATGATATGGCATATCTCATAAACAAAGTAGCTGAGGGTCAACATAGTTACCATCTCTATCGCTATGCATTAAAGTGGTGACAACTGTTCCTTCTATGTACTGTACTGCACGTGATCTGAATTTCCACCGGGGCAGTAGCATCAACAAACACTAAAAACTTTAAACAGGAACCCCTTTTTTTTTTTTTCTCCCCGGGATAACCTTTGGGTCCCTGACATTTGGAACGATGCACTCAGCCAGGAGAAGCATTGCCGGCCTGTGTTTATGTGACCCCGTAAAACCAAGGCAAATTGTGCCGAAGTGGAAGGCTACGCGATGAGTTTTTGCAGTTGATGATGCATTTAAGACCCCGCCACACCCCTTCCACACCCTCGGCACCGGCGCCCCCGAGGGGACAGTCTCTAGCAAACACTTTTTCTCTGTGCGGGTTTGACAGAATATAAATAGGAGCAGGGGCAGCATAAAGATTAACTGGAAATAAAACAAAAAAAAATTACACATACATGTATTTTTCAATTTTTATACATGGTCTTTTGTACTCCATGGTACAAAATATCACGGAACTTCACCTTGGTTTGTATTTCAACGATGCATCATTCTATATGGCTCCTTGATATTTTCTCATTATTTCTAAGATCAATGTGCTAATAAATGATGTGAAGGCGCACGCAGATTGCCAGCCACGGTTAATTCCAGCATCGAAGAGGTGCTGATTGCAGGACAATCACTGGTGGTGGAGCTAGTAAATCGATGGCGGTGATTGTTTTCTTTGGAGAGTACTCTCTGTGTTAATAGTTAAAAGGTAGCATTAATTCATTATTTCCAAAACCATACGGCCTGTTGAGTGAAAAACGGATGAGCTTTCTTCCTGGACTCAACGAGTATCCATTATTATTATTATGTTCTGTTTGATCATTTAGCATTGGTAGCCAAAGCACTCAAAATGAAATCAAACACATGCTATTGGTATCCACTGACTTTCAGTTGGAAGTCTAACAACCATGACCAAAACTGGCCCCGTTTATTTGAATTCTCCAAAACAGGTGCAACGGGGCCTCGCATCTTGCATTTCATAGGCCTCATGGGTCATACAATAGAGAATATCATTACAGGATTTATCAACCCGCCTGTAATGGTGTTCTTTCAGAAACCCAGCTAAATATCTATTTTCAATATCCATTCATCATTTCATTAACACTTATTCATTTGCATGAATTGTTCGTCTTGTTAAGGGTGATGACAGTTTTGTCCTCACAGAAATGTTTTGATGTTGTATTTCTAAAATGTGCCCTTTCAAATTGTGTTTTCATTGTTGATAGCTGTTTGGATGCAAATTAGCGTTATAGTTATCAATCCATTTGAAGATGACTGGTGTCAAAAATCATATTTTCTTTCAAAAATCTTAGGTTTAGCGAAAGATAAGGAGCACCTTCCCTTTTTAATGAGTTGAAACATTTCAGCCCAACAGCTTGCATTAAAACCTTCAAAGGTTTTAATGGAACTATTAAAAGGCAGTGTAAAAAAACATTAAAAGGCAGTGTTCTGCCTTTTAATGTTCTTGTTATGCTTATACCTCGCTAAAATAATAATATTATTTTTGGAAAAAGCAATTTTTCATGTTTGTATTTCTATTCACATATTTATGTTGGCATATGTGATGATTTCACCTCTCCCTTTGTTCTTTGATGGCATTATATCTAACAAGGATGCCGGTCAGAGCAGGTCATCTGTACCTAGTATGGCCCTACAAACTCACTAGCCTGTGGGGGTTTTGCTTGTTCTGTGTGTGTCCAACCAGGTTCTTTCCAACCAGACGCTATCCACCTAATCACCTTCAAAGGCTTGTCTTGGCAGTCCAAATGCTACAATGCTTTAAATAATGCTTTGAGTCATTTCTTAACGGTGAGGATCACATACAAGGCAGTTTTTTGTTGCCTTTGAAGCCTCTTAGCCCTTAAACGCCAAGCAGAAAGGCTCAAAGCAGATAGTCCGGCTTTTCTAGATTTGAACTCGGAAGGCTTCAGCCAGCCTGTTGTCTCCTAGACATTTTAAATGTTAAGCATAGAGCATTGGTTTGCGTAGAATGATTATGAATCTCAGGGAAGCTCATATAAAATGTATTTGTGTATTTCTATGTATATTTTCAATGAAACTCAATACAAAAGTTCACTACGTCATTACACATGCTTTCAATCGATTACGATTATTATGTTGTGTCAATATCGTCATTACATCATATTTATTAAGCATTATTAAAGAAAACAAAAACTTGTTGAGTTTATAGCATATGTGACAGTCGACAAGAGTTTCCAAACATGATTTCACAGATAGGAATGGAAAAAAGCCATGGTAATTTGTGTGAAATACACTTCAGAAACAAGCTGAAAAAAGGCCAATTGAATATTATTTTGAAAACAGGCATATAATTAGTCAATAGAGAAATGTTTGTGACCAACCGTTCTGCATACGAGCCAATGTAATTGTTTGGGGACAAACTTGAAATGAATAATGCATAAGCTGCAATCAAACAGGCCACATGGGAAAAAAAATACGTGTTTTTCATCGTGAAATGTTTAGGATTGCATTTCATTGTGGTTAACTTTGAGAAAGAAACATTGCCATGAATATTGTTAAATGCAATTTGTGGATGTGTTTGTTATGAGTGCAACTCTACTCAAGCGAAGTGGCTTGGCTTCAATCGAGCCAATTTCTAACACCACTCCATTCAACCATGCAAACCTGAAAATATAAAACTGTACCGAAGGTACGAAACATCGTACTAGTCTTGATGTTTTCAAAATGGTCAAAATGACAATGTCAGCTATTGTCAGCAGACAATATCTGACATTTTATTTGAGAAGGGCTGCTTAACAAAAAAAGCAAAAAAATATCCATTTGGTCACTTTATATTCAAAAGTTTGAAATGGTCAAAGACCAATTGGGTACAAATTTAATAGGTGTTTTTTAAACACTGAATGCTCAGCGAGCACCGGTACATCCACGTTCTCCACATGTCCCTGTTGCCCATGGGATGGCCTCTCACTCCAATTGTGATGGCTGTCCTACGAGACCCCCTCTCTGCCTCCTTTAGTGTATCACACAACATTTAATGATCTCACCTCAGATATCTCGTAGGCAAAAAGCCTATCCAATTCCAAATGTGCTTCCCTTTATTAACCTTTTATGCACAAATTGACCATCATCTAACACGCAAGTCTGAGGATCCAACTGGGAATCTGTCTCTTCAAAACATGCTTTACATGGGTTTGAAAACAGGACACAAACAATATCAACTTTGTAGTCACTGGTTAAGTAGCGCAACTCAAAGCTTTACCTGTAATACAAATGGCTGCTGCGAGACCTAGTGAATGGCACAGAATACGATAGCTTGAGTCGCTACTTTACAAATAAAATATTTTGAAAGTGTGTGTCATCCCGAGAAATGATAAAGCCTTACTTCCACTAGACTCTTAATTTATAATGTGACTCAACTGGAATCCCTCCACTTCAAAGGGAATTGGAATGCTAGTGAGGCACATTGCCGCCAAAATCAGGGGTTTGCATGAGTGCCCTGGACGACCACTTCTCTCTGGCCTAGTCACAGAAGATCAAGTCCTTTCACAGGGATTCGACTTGTTATTGGATGCTGGGAACAAGTCAAACAAAATTTTGGGATTGTTCATTTTAAACTTTCAAGATTAAGAATGCACTTGCAATAGGCCCAATAACTGAATGTATTTTGACTGCTATGTTCAACAAATGCCCATTAATATGAGTAAGACACTGTTTGTGTGTGTTTTTGTGTGTGCGCGTGTGTGTGTGTGTGTGTGTGTGTGTGTGTGTGTGTGTGTGTGTGTGTGTGTGTGTGTGTGTGTGTGTGTATGTGTGTGTGTGTTTGTGTGCGTGTGTGTGTCTGTCTGTTGGTGTGTGTGTGTGTGTGTGTGTGTGTGTGTGTGTGTGTGTGTGTGTGTGTTTGCCTTGTCTGTGTGTGTGTGTGTGTGTGTGTGTGTGTGTGTGTGTGTGTGTGTGTGTGTGTGTGTGTGTCGTCGTTGTGTGTGTGTGTGTGTGTGTGTGTGTGTGTGTGTGTGTGTGTGTGTGTGTGTGTGTGTGTGTGTGTGTGTGTGTGTGTGTGTGTGTGTTGGTGTGTGTGTGTGTTTGTCTGTGTCTGTTTCTGTCTGTGTTTGTGTGTCTTTGTTTGTGTGTTTGAGTATGTGTGTTTGTGTAAATAGAGTTGAAATGAGTTTCACTATGTTGTCGGGCCGTTCGCAATCAAGAGAGTACAGAGCGACCACCGCAATGCATTAATCATGCGGCATTGCTTCATAATTACTTTTAACTTTTGACTGAAGGCCTCTCTGTATTTGTTTACATTTAAGTCCATCCTTTGGATGTATTGTCTGCTGGATCCTGTTCACACTGTAGAGTCAGCGGTGGATTTCTATCAACCGGTCCGGTTGGCTTT
This sequence comes from Gadus morhua, assembly GCF_902167405.1. Taxonomy (NCBI): domain Eukaryota; kingdom Metazoa; phylum Chordata; class Actinopteri; order Gadiformes; family Gadidae; genus Gadus; species Gadus morhua. The sequence continues at coordinate 9,486,374 of NC_044067.1, read as the reverse complement.
TGACGGAGTCCGAGTCACGGTGAGTGGGATGGACATGTGGTTGGGTTGAACGGAGCAGTCAGGTGGGCAGACACACAGTGGCGAGTGGTCCCTGGATTGTATTTGAAGGGATTGCAGTTTAGTGGAAAAAACGTCCTGTTGCCTAAAGCCCCCATTTGAACACATGTTGTGATTATTCTGAGGATTCAAATAACCAAATAAATATTGATAATACAATGCACAGGGCTAAGGGGTGAGGCTGCCCATTGTATAGTACGTTTTCGAGTGTGTACGTTCTACAGAGGCACACTTCCTTCAACTCCCTGCTGTAATTTAATAAAAAGAAGAGTGGATTGGTCTCCATTCAACATGAAGCATCATTACCACGAGTCCTTCAGACAAAGGGAACGAGCAAGGAATGCCCCACAGCTATGCAATATTGATAAGAAAATGCAACCACCCTCATTTGAACGCGATCCTTGACCCGTGGTTTCACTCAATGATCACAAAAGTAACTACATCTTTTATTCCCTTTCCCGCTGGAAGACAACTCGAATGAGAATAACGTCTCAAGTTGGATTTAAAAGTCATATTTTTATTATTTCACCGGATAACCTCCAAATAAACCAAAGTATATTAAAAACACCATACAATATTTTTTGTTATTAAGTTGCCATGAAACCTGACATTGAAAATGAATTGTATCGCAAATGTATTCATAATTAAAGTCAAAGTAACAAGATTTTTGGCTGGGGTCTTTGACCTCTGCTATTACTCGGGTCAAAAAAATGTAATTACTTACTCAAAACTCTATGGGGACTTAGTTGTTGCTGAAAACTCTTTGTTGTGAACCATCAAAAACGAATAGGTCGCTTTTTAACCTATTTTTTTATTTTTATTTAATATTGTGTTTTCAAGGAGGCATCTTTCAAAATCAATTATGAAACTGATGAGGGTTCACAAATCTCCAAAATGGTGGACTACACATGAAAGGAAAAGTAACAACAAGGTACGGCGGTATGGAGGGGGGGGGGCTAGTATAGACCAATATCACACTGCGGCTTCATCAACAGCTTCATGTCGAGTGCTATTAAAACTTGCTCGTTCAGCGGCACCCGAGGGGTTCAGTCCAAAGGGATTCAGTCCAAAGTCGGAACACCAACGAGGAAGAATTTGTCATAGCAACAGGTTAGGACAGGCTGAGGAGCATGAGGGGAGACAACGGGGGCTGGCATCGCACCTCCCAACGAAGCCCTCCCCGCCTGCGTGAGGCAAACTGGGCGTGTGCGGGAGTGACAACAGGCAGCCAGAGGATATTCTCAAGACGCTTCATCAAATGCTCTCTCGCTACATAATCTGCTGAACCTCCGAAATAGCTGCAGTCCCTGTGGCGGGAGCGGGAGGCTGACGGTGTAAGCCCAACGACGTGATGTCAAGGACGAAGAGGCAGGTCGCTCCTCATCAAACAAAGGGGCAACACAATACAGTGTGACAGGAGTGTCAGGATTGTAGGGGACATCAAAGTGCGTGACGCGTTCGCTCGCATCTCCGTGCATATGTTCGAACTGCATCTGCGTCTTATTCATACAAACATGCAAACGGTTATATATACACACACACACACACACACACACACACACACACAGAGCATATTTTCTCTCTCTGTTTACGCCTACCAGCTCCACTGGTAAGCAGATGGCATCAGTGTGAGGAAGTGTGTGTGAGCACAGCTCCAACTGTAGTGTGAGACAGAGCCAGTAAATTAAAAGCCTTATTTCAAAGCTTATCGCTTCAGAAGGAACCCTCTTTTTGTCCCCTTGGACACGGAAGCAGGAGATTAACATTAACAGGATGTGCGCGTGACAGCCGAAGATGGCGATAATGGTTCCTTCTGATCGCCCACAACACCGTGGACCTGGAAACCAAACATGACAACAATTAGCCACGGCTGTGACTCCAGCACTAATGACACGTCCAATGATGTATGGAGATCAAAACAAGGAGGCAATCTGTTGCTATAAGTGCGCCTTGGGCAAATATCCGTGGCGACCTTCACTCCGTGCTAGACATCCAACGGTAATTTCGACGTGTGAACACGAGCGTCTGATCATGCGCGGATCCAGAGGTTTCGTGTTGAAAGTGAGGGGAAGGCGAGGGCTTTCAATGAAGCACTCTGCCAGAGTATAATTAAGAGGTATTTGAAGGTTAAGCAGGATCCAGAGAGACCGACTGCCCAGTCGGGGCTTCTATTTGTCTATTGCACAGATGCACAGAGAGTGCATCGGCATTGAGAACGGGGAGAGACTGAGAGGGAAGAAGAGTCGACATAACGCAGAAGAAGCTGTCCTTCAGCTCAATAACAAGGTGCTACACTACATTACCCCCTAAACCTCGATCCTATCTGTGCCCATTCCCCCGGGAAACTAACACATTTATGATACATTTATTTCAATATGAGGCTTGCCAGATAAAATAGCTTGCAGGATGGTGGTCGTCAGACCAAAGTACACAGCATAATACTTACTGACGCTTAACTGCAGACAGGCCTAAATATTCCTAATGGCACAAGGAAATGCTTGCGCATGTTTTTCCGCTACTTCCAAATGATTTATTTGCATTGTAAATTAAAGTTCAGAGAAGAAGAATACAAATTTTAATCGTGGCCATTAACCGAATGTAAGGCTCATTTGATTTTTCCAAAAATCCCTTTGGTCATAATTGCTCACGTAACAGATATATTATAAACTCTCAATAGCCATAGCCAAAGCGCACAAATAAAACAACACAAAGACCCAGCGAGGCTTGATTGTTCTGGGTTAAAACCTGGAAGAATCATTCACTGGAACATGTTTGCTACTCCTCAGGGGACGTTCCCTTTTCTTCCATATCCGTCTCAACGGGATAGCGATGAGCTCGGGATCCAGGAAGCGGACTCTCTCACTGTAAGACGCTGGGAGGCGTGCCCTCTCTTCTCAGCGTGAGGGATGGAGTGCTGGATCCCCCCCAGAGAGAATTGTCTTTGAACATTCCCTCCCTCCACCCCGACCCCCCCCCCCCCCCCCACCCCAAACCCCTACCCCTGCGCCGTGGGCCTTAGGGGAAGGCGAGTTCACCATCAATGCTGATCGGGTCGGGCCAAGTCACAGCCATCAGACGCCGCCGCCGCAACAAGCAGTGCTCCACGGCCATGTTCTCTGTATCTGTATTGATTTATCGGAAGTGTTTACGTTTTATATTTTCTCAAGGTGGCCACTGACCCTTTTTTCATTGTTTCTCTCTCTCCACGGGGGGAGATAATTAAATCAGGGAATTCAGTGGGGTCTTGGTGTCCCCCGCCAAGAGAAACCCGGGGAGCCGTGCCCAGCAGCTCGGCTTAGATGAGCCAAGCGTCATGAAACGCTCGCATGACGGATTCACGGTAGGGCTTCGGTTCTCAGTCACGGCTAGCAGCTGTGGAAGTTGAAATCAAGAGAAGCATACTATGCAGTCTTCAGAGACTGCAACTAAAAACTTCTAATACGGCAACTTAAAAAATATAAACGCTTTTATTGATAATGGTGTGCAATAAATATAACTTGTTTCTAGGGCCCAAGGCAGCCTTGATATTTATACTGCGCCGGTCCATAAATGAAGCGATGTGCGTGTGTGACATGCAACACAGCTGCGCCGACGGCACAAAAAAACGGAAAGTTGGCTGGTGGAGGCCCGTTTTATTTTTTTTAACGATGGGATGGAGAGCGGGCCATTTGCTGGGCTCTATGTATAGAGGCAATCGGCTGTCCAGCTCTGGGAGGCCCAGAGGCCCAATGGGCCAAACTGCACCTCCTCATAGTTCCTAGGCAAACAGGGCCCTTGGCATCGCATTCAGATGCTGTGTTTACATCTCCCTGACAGAGAACAGCCTGGAGGAGAGCCTCCCATGCCAGAGCCACCAATTCCGCCCAATGCAGAGCAGGAATGCACCATCATCGCCCCCCCCCCTCCTTTGTATTTGTTTGTTTCATACATTCTTAAAAGACAGAAATGTTATTTTATTCCAATATGCCCACATTTGGTGCCCATCCATCCATATAGCGGTTTCCTTTTGGCACAGGTTTTTAAGGCTTTTTCTGTTTATAAGCTAGTTGAATCCTTTCCAATCCCCCCTTCTGTTTGCAGGGCAAAGCTGATCTAATTCCCCTTTCTATCAATACATAATCCATGATAATGTGGTGTGTCTAATTCCCAGGATGAATATGCAAGGTTTCCTTTCCACGGGCATTGTAAATAAAATAGCGGCAGCATTAATGGAAATGATAATGAAATACCTTGTGGAGATTAAACGAGTTGGCCCACAGCAACCTTTGTGAGATCCAATAATTTAGTGCAATATTAGAACATGCCTCACAGAGAGATAGGGCAAAGAGTAAAGGCCCGCACAAGAGAGAGGGATAGTGAACCAATGAGAGAGGCCGAGAGCGATATCAAGGTTGATTACAAACCTGGAAGAAAAAGCAATTCGATATTAAAAGAATGTACGCCTAAATATTGTTTGAAAGACTATTGTTTATAGCGGTAATATTTCCCAATTGAGCAAGCTCAATTGGGAGATTGTGATTTGCGATCAGATAACACATTATCTCTTATTTGATTAAAGTATTACTAAAAACATATGCTGGGCAGATTGTTATTCTTGTCAAAAACATAATTGTCTGAAGTGTCAATATAAATTATGTTTTTATGTCCTCCAGAACCAACACTAAATAAGATGGGTTATTTAGTAATCTGAAAATTAATCAAGATAAATTAAATAAAGACTTTCACAAATCCTGTCTGCCCGTCTACATAATACTTCACATTCACATGCTTATCTTCATTTCAACTAATTTAACTGATATACTCAAATGTTAAAATACAACAACCTCATACAATTGAAAAGTTTAAACAAGGTTTATTAAGTAGTAAATCAAGCCTTCAGCTTGGCTGCATGCCTATCACCCCACCTTTAGAAAACAATTAAAAATTCTGATTGAAATAACTGTATTGTGCAATTACCTTGCTGAACCCTCGTGTTAAATGACTCACTGGACAATTTAAGTTCTGGTTGATATCTAAACAGATGCTTTTGATAAGCACAATACAACAAAAATGTAAATTCATAAATAGTCACTCCAATGACAAATCTTTGAGATGTTTTTGTGCAAAAACCACACCGGCTTCTCCGGAGCTTCTCCGTAAAAATATTATATAAAATAATATAAGGTTCACTTAATAATTGTTTGTTTATCCTATATTGTGTATCACAAACCACGTTCGTGACACTCATCACATTGCTGGCGAAGTGTATCAGCAAGCGTAGGGAGGCATGCGATCCGGTATTCAGGTGTAACCATGACTAACGCACGCACAACCCAACAGTCCTCATCCCCGTCCCCCAGGTCAATGTAGTCGAACAAATTAGAGAGTAATGATGAGGACTGATGAAGCAGGGAGAAATAACTAGCTAGGTGAGTAATGCTTGCTGAAGCAATGAGGGTGCAAACGTGATGTCGCTGAGGCTGCCTCTCTGTAGAAGAAGAGGAAGTCCTTATGACCTGCACCTACTCCCGGGTCCGGGGTGAACCCAATGACAGACGTACAGACCCGTCGTTCTGTAGGTTGTTCTTAAGTGGGCAGTGGCAGCATACTTCAAAGATTTGTCCACCTTTGCTGGCGAGTCGAAATTCTTTGTGGACAAACTTGCCTTCTTTCCAATCTGGCTTCGGTTTGATGCCAGAACATTCCGTTAGGTTAGACCAGTGGGGTCTCCAAGGAGATGCAGGATCTGAATTCCAATTTTTTTAATTACCAATCGCACACAATGTTCGCAATAATCTCATTTGCATGGAATTCAGCAAGTTACAAAATCTTGAAAGGGCCGAAATAGGTTTGGTGAAGTCTGCTTTTGTTCATTTTCTCCACAATCACATAATTTTGTTCGTGCAACCTTACTGAATGTATTTTCCACAAGCATGGAAGTATGTTTTAGGCTTCAGAATAACTTTTTCGCCAATTAACATGGCTGAAAGCAAAGCAAAACCTCTGCGATCCACACTGTGTTTATCTGACATTCACTACGAGAATGACGCACTCGTTATGAATGTCAATATAAGGCACTTGATATGGCCATCCTTGTGTTATCCCCAGATTCTTCAGAATTCTTTGACAAAAGACGCCTGAGTTGCTAGAATTGGAGGTAGTTCACCAGACATTGGGAGACAAAACAGTTTTCTAAATAAGTAGTTTGTCCACATATATTCAACAGGAATGGCATTGTCAAGGGATTCATGGTTCACATTCTCTTTTTAAAAGCAGGGCTCGTCCCTAAGTTTTTGTTCTTTTTCATGGCTATCAATATTATCATTGAAAACCAAGTAGCCACACTGCGCACATTTTCATTAATGTGCAAACCGTTCTTTCATATTAAAGATAGTCGAGCCCTTTCACATCGATTGCCTGTTGGTGACCATCTTTGATCAAGTTTCCCCGAAAAACGTCTTAAGGACCAACATACAACCTCAGATTTTAGGTCCTTTTTTTGATGAATGCAATTGTTTGCGCAATTAGTTTCCACCTCATTAAGATAATTCTAAGTCATGAATATGACATATGAAACATATTATGTGATTTCCCTTATGTGAAAAAGAACATTAGTTTGAATGGTTGATTTTTGACAGCTTTAGACTACGAATACAACAGTTTAACCTGTCAAAATCCTGCATCTTTGTCATAGTCACGATAGTCGATGTGAATATTGGAGGAAATGGCGGAGGTAGGAGATAGGTCTACTACGGGGTTAAGAGCAAATCAAGGGCTGAAGGGGGTTGACTTGCAATCGAAAGGTTGTAAGGTCGATACCTGGCTCATATTAGCTCAGTGTTAAGGCTGACCACCGTCTTGTGTGTAAATGGGTGAATGTGAGGCCATCATTTTATAGCTTTTTGAGTTGCCAAAAGTCTGAATGCACATTATAAATGCAGTCGATTTACCATTTTACTTAACAGCCTATTCACGTTTCTCAACACGTTTCTCATATTCTCTTATGAGATACATAACGTCATCTACAATCATAGAACCAATTATGATGAACCAATTAATTATCACTATGTATTGATTTAGACCTATTGATCATCAGGCTTATCACAATAGCAGTTGGCGCTATAAGCAAATGTTTACATGCAATTCGGTAGGTGCACATAGGTAATAATAATAATAATAATACATTTTATTATTAACGCACTTTATATCAATTCAATGATCGCAAAGTGCCTCAATGCACATTAAAAGAAAAGAGAAAAATTCAACAAAAAATAAATAAATAAATAAATAGCAGTTTAGCCAAAGGCTTTTCTAAAAAGATGGAGTTTTAAGCCTTTTTTAAAAGAATCCAAAGTCTGTGGGGCCCTTAGATGGTCAGGGAGAGCATTCCACAGACTGGGTGCAGCTGAGCAGAAGGCGCGGTCGCCCATAATTCGGAGCCTTGTCCTCGGAAGCTGGAGGAGGTTGGCCTGTCCAGAGCGGAGATGGCAAAAATGCCATAAGATGCAAAAAAATAACACAAAATAAAGAGTCTTCTTATAACAGTGGCTTCTGTTAGCGGGACGGTGTGCTGTTGTTGCGCAGCAGTTTTGTTTCGGAAAAAAACGTTCCCCAAAGGAGTGATACCTATTTTTTGTTATCGAACCGGGAAACAGTCTCATAAAACTAACATCTAACAACCAAATTACAGTCATTATCTCCCTCCTCTGAAATCGACCATTCGCTACACTATTTTACACTTGGATTAAGAAGTGTGTTAAATTTCATCATAATTGAATCCCCTAAATACATAGGATATTTTGGAGGGAGGAAGGAATAAAGAATAAGAATACATCTGTCTTTTAAATGGCATGATTCTGATTGGGAAACACAACAAATACGCATAATAACCTATATGAATATTTACGACAATTGGTCTCGCTCTCTTGTGACATTTTGTCATCAAGTGGCTGACACGAAAGAGCTTTAGTCCTCTGCGAAGGCTGAACACCTTGCAGAGCGCCGTCGCTCCCTTCTGCCATGTTCCCGTTGACGCTGAACAAACCCACGTTGCCCTCGTGCCACGTGGCTGGGTGCAAGGTTCTGCCGCATGCTTAAGAAGAGTGTGCGTGTGTGTGTGTGTGTGAGTGTGGGAGAAATTTTCCTCCGATAGATGTATTGTGCCTGCACCTACGCATCCGTCTTCCCTGCTGGACGAGGAGGACATGTGGACGTGTGGACATGTGGACGTGTGTGGGGGGGGGGTTATTCTTCGCCATCTTAATACCTCTCTCGCTTTGCTCTTTCTCATGGTTGAGCTTCTCGGGGTTCTACTCCCTTTGTTCCTCATGGACCCGGCTTTCCATTCATTCCATCGTTCCATTCACACGGACATTCGTGTCACGTATTCCTCCGGGAGAAAATGCGAAAAAGGACTGCTTGTTCCGACCTCGCCGGGGTATTATGTTACTTAATAATATCCTGCAGTGTACACGGTGGCGGCTGGGCGGGAACGTAACCAATCGGAGGGAATGAGGCGCGAGTGGCGGGGTTACTCACTGGAGTGCCTCTGCCGAGGCTCTGGTGACCCTCAGGCACACGGCCTCGGAGCCTCAAGCGCTTCTTTCAAGTCTTCATATCAAATGCATAATGGGTAAGAGGGTGAGGAAAAGTTTACCGCGCGCTGTGCTCCAGTTTATCGCACGCTGTGTCTGTGTTGAAAGCAGTGCTCCTCCAACAGCAAGAAATGAAGATATAAGAAGAGCCTTTATTTTGTGTTATTTTTTGCATCTTATGGAGGAGGTTCCCTGATTGGGAAGACATTTGCCAGGAGCGGTCTAAAATTGGCTCTTTGAGAGTCATGCGCAATCAACTCAAAACAGATATTCCAGAGCTCATTTCGCAGAGTAATGGTGACAGAGGGATATGCCATTTATACCAAATTATATTCAGACAATAGCTCTTAAATCTACCTACAGCACCTTAAATGGAAACGAGTGTTATGTTGCTGTTTAAACGCTTGGCCTCAAAGGGTCTTATACGTTGCATTACTAATAGTTTGCCACACTTTCTCAAAATAACTATGCCAACATTTGGCTTTAACCTGTGGCTGAATACAGGGTTTAATACATATTAAACGTAACAGTTATACAGGTAAACCAGAAAGGTTTACCTCTTATTCCGCTTTAGTGTATGAAGATTGACATCAGGGTAACTAATAAAATTAATGCTATTATGGCCAATTTTCTATTAAATGAGGGGTTTAAAGCCTCCATGGCAATCAGGTTGCTAAAGCAATTAATGATGATGACTAGTTAATGGGTGGAAGGCCGGTACTTAGCCTTAAAAAATCTATTCTTATTTTTAACTTTAAAAATCCCATCCTCCTGACAGTAATTTGCAGTTTGTCCTTGCGGTAGGGAAGAACAAAATGGACAAGCTAGCTGCAAAAAATATACCACCCCACTCATCTCAAACCTCGACAGTTCAACAGAAAACATAGTCCTACCAATAAGCTACCAAGGTTGCTTATTGCTTATAAGAAATCTTTAAGCAGTGTTGCTCATAACATCTACACCAACGTCTGCCAGAATCCCCTTGGAATGAAACGGTTTTGGTTAGTGGGCATGGGGGAGGAACAAAGAGGAATGGCATGGGAATGGACTTACAACTGGTGTCTGTCTCGTCCGAGGCGTCGGAGCAGTCGGGCTCGCCGTCACAGAGCCAGTTCTCGGGCACGCAGGTGAGCTGGTCATGACAGTGAAACTCCCCTACATCGCAGAGGATGGCGTCTGCATGGAGGAGGTGGGGAGACATGGAGAGGGAGAGAGAGAGGGAGGAGAAGACATGGGCATGAGGAGGTATGGGGACAGAATGAATTCCATGGTTCTTTTTGCATGCGTGTGTGTGTGCGTGTATTTGTGCCCATATATGTGGGTATGTTTGTGTGTGTGTGAATGTGTGTGTTCCAATATATGTGTATGTGAATATGTATTCATGAATGTGTGCCCATTTATGTGTATGTTTGTGCCTATGTATGTGTGTGTGTGTGTGTGTGTGTGTGTGTGTGTGTGTGTGTGTGTGTGTGTGTGTGTGTGTGTGTGTGTTTGTGTGTGAATGTGTTTGTGCCAATATATGTGTATGTGTGAGTGTGCATGAATGTATGTCCATGTATGTGTGCCAATGTATGTGTGTGTGGGTTCTCAAGTATGTGTGCCCATGTATGTTTGCCAAATGTATGTGTGTGTGTGTGCCCGTGTGTGTGTGCCCCTGTGTATGTGTGCTCGTGTGTGTGTGCCCATGTCATTTGTGTGCATGTGTGTGGAAACATGGCAGGATCAGTCGGAGAGGCTATAGCTGTGGCGTTAGTGCAGGTTCATGGTATGGGTGAGAGGGAATCGGTTCACTGAGGTGTGATTGTGATGCGCACGTCATCCCATGGAGAAGCAGAGTGAAAGCAACGACAAAAAAATCGAACCCCGACAAAATAGAGACACAACGTTTCTCCGAGACGCCGCCACTCCTGTTTGTTCGATAAACTCGGAAATTAATACTAAATCTTTCTGTCATTGGCCTATCTTTCTTTTCCCACAACCTTGCAATACCTAATTCATCATTGTGAACGTGGAGCTGCCATACATTTCCCCGCCAGGAGATTAGACGGCTGCCAAAAGGGACAGACACACAAGTCGGCCAGGCTTTGTGACGCTGACAGCCATTCTCATCTAACAAAGACGTAACGTCCTCCGTGCCTTGGCAAACCATAACAAAGTGGTCTCTGCTCTTATCCGTCCTATTCCTCCACTGATGTACTTTGATTTTTATTTTTGGATGAGGGGAGGAGGGAGGCGGGGGGGGGGGGGAGGTGGGCAGGGGAGAGAGAGGGTGGGGGGGGGAGCAGGGTGCTGTAAAAGGGCTGGTCGACTAAAAACTCATCACCGGCTCCCTTTTCTTTTTCCTCTCTGTCATCCCGATGTCGTCGGCGGCGGTGGCGTTTGTCAGAGTGTTGATGTGCTCCTCACCGTCGCCTGACAGGGGACTGCGCTCCATTATTCAGCGCAGTGACACGAGCTCCCCGCTAAAGATTTGACATCACGACGTGACCTTCTGCTAGCCTGCCCCACTCCTGAAGAGATGCGGTAATTTGTTTCTAAGTTAGCCCGCAGACAGCCAACCCCCAGCCTCCAACACTCTTTGTCTGTCGCTCTCTCGAGTGTCTCCATCTCCCTCTCTTTCTTTACCTCTCTCCCTCCCTCTCCCTCTTGTTAACTCTCACTCTCTGCCTCTCTCTCTCTCTTTACGTCTCTCTCTCCCTCTCTCTCTTTACCTCTCCTTCCCTCTCTCTCTCAGTCTTAACTTCTCTCTTTACCTCCCTCTCTCCCTCTCCCTCTCTCTCTCAACTCCCTCTCTCTCTTTAACCTCTCTCTCGCTCTCTCCCTCGCTCCATCTCCCTGTCCCCCTCTCCCTCTCACTCTTTTCCTCTCTCTCTCTCCATCTCTCTCTCTCTCTACCTCTCTCTCCCTCTCCCTCTCCATTCCTGCAGTGTGTTTCTAGCCCATTAGTGGTGGGAGTGCAGTGAGTGGGAGATGGGGGTTTGCAGCGTTTGAACAGTGGGAGTGATAATTCAACGCCCGGCCGCTCGCTGTCCAGGCCCCCTCCAGCAGATTCACTACCAGGGGACAATCTGGAAAGGTCAAACATCTCATCCATTCTCCATTCTCTTCAATTCCCACTGATGCAATCTTTCTGAATTCTCATAATTTCATTGAGGGTCTGATGTAAAACTATAACGCTTTTTATATTGAACGCAAGAGTTGTCGGGCATAGAGTCGGGCATGCCTGCAGCACCATTTGTTATCATCCTTAAGTAGTAAAAGAATTACGGCCCCTTGAGCGGGTTTCATAATTCATGAGGAACCGGTCATGTACTATGTCATACATGTTCTGACATTATGTACCACAGTAAGAGTATGGCCTTTTAATCTTGCATACACAGGTGGTGGTTAGGTTGAACATTGTGGATGGAAAAATTAAGTGGGGGGTACGGAGTCCTCCCCCAGCAACCTACCAGGGTCAAACTCCTCGTTTCCTGCCTTCTGGCGAACCTCTATGCACCAATTTCATACATTTATGGTGGAAATGTCTTTATTTATGTCAAGGAAAACGCACAACTCAGGCACCAGGTGACACTTCTGAATATAATGGAATATAATGCCGTAAGGCTCTCCAGCACCCTGTTTGGCTTTTAAATATTTATTCTCCTGTAGATCAACTTTTTCTCATTCAACATTACCCCTGCCGAGTCAACACATACAGGAATGATTTACACTTCTGACCTTTTTTTGTACCTCTTCAATACATTGAAGAGACACATTTTGGACATAAACGATTAAAACATTGATCAAATCTATTAGAGTGTGCCTGCGCTTTTGTGTTTGGTTGTAAAAAAAAACACCAAACCCAATTCTAAAGCAAAAATAAAGCATAAAGTATATTAAAGTATAAATACGGCTTCTTTCATGTTTTCATCCACGGGACAAATGCATGTCTTCTAAATATCGAGGGGGATGTATAAACTGTTCACCCCTAAATCTACGACTGTAGGCATATATATATATCGATTACATATATATACAATGCATACATTAGTAATCCTGACGTACACTGTAACGCATATTGTCAAGTTATGTTGATTTAAAAGCACTGTCTATAAAGCACCAGCAAAAAAAATAATACATAAAGTAAGTATTTGAAAACAGTTTATGTAAATATCTGCTTACAATGAGATACAGTATCCAGCTTACATAGTAATAATAATAATAATTCATTGGGGGGGGACCTCACTAACCACCACCAGTATGTAGCACCCATTTGGGTGATGCACGGCAGCCAATCGGCGCCAGAACGCTCACCACACACCAGCTTGAGGTGGAGAGTGAGGGATGAGGTGGAGAGAGAGGGAAAAGAACATTTAACACTACTATGGACCACATGTAAACCCTATCGACCACATGTAAACCCTATCGACCATATTTAAACACTATATACTAGTATACGGCTTTAATACTTGATCTCCTATAATTATTAACAATTCTAACAATGTGGAGTGGCCAAGGTAAACAATGAGAACAAAGAAACAATACAATCGGAAAAGAAAGAGATACATGGGCAACAGGTAGGAAATTGTATACCCCATTGACTCGATGCCAACGGATTCGATATGTTTATGGTTGGCACAGCAGTCTATATATTTCAGAGAGAGAGACACAGAGACACAGAGAGGGAGGGAGGGAGAGAGAGAGAGAGAGAAAGAGAGAGAGAGAGGAAAAATAAAGAGCTTCATCGATGATCACAGCTGGCCATTTTTCATTTGCCATGAGGCTGGCCGTGGTTGAAGTGGAGTGGAGTAGAGTGGAGGAGGAGGTGGAGGAGGAGGAGAGGGAGGACGGGTGGTGTGTTGGCGGTCGCGCGCAGGTGTGCTTGGGTGGCCCAAGACGGCAGATGTGCCTCCAACACTCACCTTTGAAGCTGAATTGATTACCATTGAAAGCAAAAAGGTGAGTGGGTGGGGGGAGGTGGAGATGGCTGGTGGCGGCTGAGGGGCCATTTCCTCAGCTGGCAGCAGAGGCCATGAAAGAGATGGCCGGCGGACCTGTGGGCAGCCCCTCGGCCGTACCCATCCATGTGCTCCCCCCTCTCCCCCCCCTGTACTTTGGTGACACTCTCTCCTCGAAGAAGAAAAGGGGCCAGATATAAGTCATTCAGGTGACCTCGGGTTTCAATTCATCTTCCTCTTCAGATCCGCCAACTGCTTCTCTTTGACTGCCTAACTGTAGGCTCTGACAAATATGCTCCATAGAAAGAGAATGCAGTCACTCTCTGCCTTTCTACCCCCCATGGTGGAGCATCTGCAGTGGAGAGCTGACGTCGGTACCAAAGTATCTGTATCCTTACCGTGGTATGGTGATTTGGACACACGTAGAGAGAGCGCGAGAGGGGAGGGGGGCAGATTATTAGAGGAATACAACAGCACCACCCCAGCATGAAGTGAGTATGCCGGAGGAGGAGTGTGTGTGTGTGTGTGTGTGTGTGTGTGTGTGTGTGTGTGTGTGTGTGTGTGTGTGTGTGTGTGTGTGTGCGCGTTCGTATATGTGTGTGTGTGTGTGCGTGTGTATGTGTGTGTGTGTGTGTGTGCGTGTGTGTGTGGGGGGGGGGGAGGGGGGGGGTTATATTACCATAACAGCAGAGAGTGTTCTGTGGAGCTTGGCAAGGCATATTATCACAAAGCTCATTCCTGAAATCCAACCAGCACCAGTTTCGACAACACTGTGTCTCATTAAACCAGCGGGTCTCTCCGATGGCGTGCCAGATTATACACACAGCCCGACTAGTAGACTAGGGTTGGAAGGGCTTTTGCTAATATCCCTGAAAGCAAAGGTTTGTTTTTCGTTCAAAAGGTCAGTTTGTTCAGTTTCTGATACTATGTAGAGTCGCACAGTGCCAGATACTTAACAGGTACCAATATTGGCCGTGTCGTGGATACCGCACCAACGCCTTTAAAGTAAACTATCAAATCTATGTGTGGTTGATGAAACTGAGCAGAACGGCATAGTAAAGTCCATTTATTATTTGTATAGCACTTAATCTTAAATACATACGCAACAGATTACGAAAAACTGTAACTTTGCACGAGCATAGTGATAAAAAAACAGGATGGAAGGCTTTGCATCAAAAATAGCCAACAAAGGGAGAGAACCTCAAAAAAAAGAAAGAAAAAAAATGGGATCTCAGGAAGTTTTCAGGGTTTTTTCCTCCTGATCGCCTGCTCTCTGGAAGGGAAACTCTGCATGATCATGACAGGTCAATGATAGTCTATTAGAGACCTGTGTAATATTCACAGCACTCAAGGTCACGCAAGCATTGGTTTGAAACCCAGCAGGAAAAAGGGCTGTTGTATAAACAGGCTCACGTGCATAACCATACAGACACGCACACGGACACACCCACACACACACACACACACACACACACACACACACACACACACAGACACACACACACACACACACACACACACACACACACACACACACACACACACACACACACACACACACACACACACAAGCAGGCATGTCTAGCGGGATTCACTTTGCGTTGGGTAATCCAGGTGCATGCATGCACACACGCACACACCATAACACACACTAGACTAAGCTAAACTAAGATAAACTAAGCCAAGTATTAAGAATAGCAAAGGAACGACCGAAAACAGAGGTACACATGAAATAAGAGTAACCTAATGTTAACATTATATTCAAGAAGGCTTTATAAGCCAGTGCTGCAAAGGGCATCAAAATCTAAAACAAAACACATGCATTCAAACTAAAGAAACACACACACCTAAGGCGGAAACATAAAAATGTCCCACCTGAACATTCTCTGCCTGCACCGGGGTGTCTGCAAACAATCACACACCAGGAACTAAACACCCCGGCCAGAGCGGTGTCACATGCATTATAGATGAGTGTGGGGCGGGGAGCCAGCCTAAGTTGTATGATCTTTAGCCACGGTATATTGTGCTCTTTCAAATAATCTTCTAACGCGGGCCAATCTGCCCAAGGAACGGGACCCGGTGCAAAATGGTATCCCGACAATACACCGGAAGCGCCGTCCGTAACGCTTCGGCATTAGGAGGGAATATCTGGAAGTGACACACGCCATGTGGTATTTAGACCTAAATGCCACCCACGTCGTCTCTGATCCCGAATATGAAGAAGACATGAGAGAAAGTACCATCACATCCCTACCCCCACCCACCCACCCACCCACACAAACACACACACTCTCACTCCCTTCCGGCTGACAAGCGAATCGCAGACATCACGTTGTTCCTGGACCCATCCAGCATTTACAGAGATCCTTAATGTCAGCCCTGCTACACCCTTCCCCTGTGTAGCGCAGAAGAGAGGAGGTGTGTGTGTGTGTGTGTGCGTGCGTGCGTGCGTGCGTGCGTGCGTGCGTGCGTGCGTGCGTGCGTGCGTGCGTGCGTGTCTGTCAGTGTCAGTGTGGGGGTAAGGAGTTGACAACAACCCAAGACAAGGCTATATATTCTTTTTAAAAGGCAAAAATAACGACGTGTTTATTGATAAGTGGCCGTGGCCAGTGCCGCCTTCTTGTAACCCTGGGTTCCTTCCCGGCCCATGGCAACGCGCAGGCGACTCTGGTGCATTCCCCCGATGCTCCGCCGAGAAATCAATGCTGGAAGGGCTATAGGGCCTTCATTAGACCATGCCTGACCTTCGCTACAGAGCGAGGTCACTCGTATTTTCTCGTCAACCAGCGGGGGCATGTCAACAAATTATTACAAGCGGGAGGAGGGTGGGGGGACATCTCCGGTGCACCCTCCTCTTGGAGCGCTGATGGTGTGGGTCCATAGTAGCCAGTAAAGATCGAATGGTTCATAAGAAGGATCTCACGCAGTCACACCAACAACATGTTTGGTAACCTTTAGCTTGAAATGCAAGAGAAGGCATTGCATCAGATTGCACTCGGAGAACAGTTTGATATCTCAAGGGTCATTTAATCAATTTAGACTATATTGTTGTTGCTTCTTGGCTAGTCCGAAATTCACTTGCGTCCTTTGAGGAATACTATTGGGTCTAATTTGTTTGTGGGAACAGATATATTCTAACTATATTACTTACTCAAGCCTACACTGTCTTTGCAACAGCAAGTTGAATAAAATCATCCGGTACCGGTAAGTCAAAATAATTGGTCATTTTCTGTTTAGTTATGATTCTAGAAGACCGCCCAGTCGGGTTTATTCTGACGTACGACCTCGTATGCAGAGCTACCACATCCAGGTTCATGACCTTAAAGTCATCCTGAGAGACATGAGCCGACAACTTGTATTTGCTACCTCAACCAAGAGAGCCAACTCGTGAACTGGCTGAGTTCGACAGAAATATGCCAAGACTTTTATTTTCCAAATTTAGAAGTTCCAACCTCTGCTAAAATGGCTGCGGGCAAAACATTTTGCTCAGAGTGTTAGCCACAGAGGCACGATGTTAGCACAGGCTCCATTTTGTATCTGACGTGTCAGTTTGAAAAATCCAACACTTTAATCTGTTTAAAACAAGAAATTTGGGCTTCAACTGCAAGATCATATGATTTCAGATTCTGTAAAACAACGTCAGACTAGGACCCTGATACAGATTACAAAAATACATAAAAATGTGTAATCATTTTTAAGGAATATAATTTTGTGGCTTTAATCCAAATTGCGGTCGGGAATGGTACGCAAAACTCTTTTTTTTCCTGATGATACGCAGAAACTTTGTTTGCATGAGACCCACTTATTACACAGCCAATATAACGCAGTAGATGACCCAAACAGACATACCCCCCTCCTCGCCCTGCACACACACACGCACACACACACACACACACACACACACACACACACACACACACACACGCTTTTCATGCTCCAGCCAAGGTCAAATCATCACCATACCCCCCATTCCCCACCTGGAGAACTCCATCTCAGCCAGGAGCAGTCAAGAGGGATGGCAGGGGGGCGGGGGAATTTATGGCCCGGCCCCCGTCATGATTACCAATCAGATGGAGGAATGGTTGCTTAAGCAGACAGGGGTCTTTGTCATTCCTCTGGGGGTGAAGTGCCAGTCAAGGTTTCTATCCTTTCAGCCCCACCACCCCCCCAGCCCCCCTGCCTCAACACTCTCCTCCAACACCACCCCCCCTCAACGCTCTCCTCCAAACCCCCCCCCCCCCCCCCCCCCCCCCCCCCCCCCCCCTGCCCCTGGCCAGTTAAATCTCCATGGTGAGGGATTGGCCTTCCCAATTACACTGCATCAAGGGAGGTAAGTGGGAGCTGTTAAAGAGTCAGGTATCACTCTCCCCGCAGACACACATACACACACATGCACACACTATCTCTCTCTCTCTCACACACACACATGCACACACTTTCTCTCTTGCTCTCTCTCACACACACACACACACACACACACACACACACACAGCTGGCCCCGTATCTCTAATCAACTTTGAATAACACCCTGGCTATGGGAGTTGGGGAGGGGGTTATGGAAGCTTATGCCAGCACAATGTTGACTCACATTCGCCGGTGGGACTATAGCTATGATGATACCCGCCCGGACTTGTTTCCACCTTTCAAGCAAGGGTACAGCCACCGTTCATTCTGACCTCCAACGGATACCAATACAGTTTTGAGTGCCAAAAATGACAAGAGCAGTTGTGGACTCATCATGTTCTGAGTGAACTAAGTAACAAGACTTCAACATGATATTTGGTTAATAGTAAACCACGATAATATTTTGATAATTATTACTTATCAGAGAACTCAAACATGTTTTTTGCATTTTTTGCATGATTTTTTATCTTCCCAAAAGTTATTTCTCTAAAAATACTGTTGAATATGTTATTTGTATATGCCAAGTTAATCACCGTTGCTTGGGTCATGGCTCGTGTGTATTCTCACTCGGTCAATACTGGACACCGCAAGGCATTTCAGGAGCTAAAATATAGAAAATTCATGGCTGTACTATTTGCCCTTGATGGGTTGTCAATAGCAACCGACATGCCTGTGAGAAAAATACTGAATCAAATTGGGCTTGCTTCATTAGGCATACATGAAGGCCATTCCAATTAACATTCCATATGAAAAATGCTGTCAACATCTGAATACATCTTCTTAGTGATATGCATTTAATGGGCCCGTTTCCACCAGTGGTTACATATTGTATTTAATTTATAATCCAAGTATAATGCAACGATGTCGCTCGTTATAACACTGCGACACAACTTCGGTGCAAAAAAATTAAAACTAGTTTGGCCTGGATCGTATCCATGGGGATAACTCACCCCACCCTTCCTAGAACTCTCATAGGTTTAGAATTAAAGCTGAAAGGTGTTCTCTTACACTTTAACTAGTTGAATATATTTTCAGAAATCTATCGATTACAAGAAGCTTGAATTTCGAAAGTAGGCATTCAGCCTAGGCCAACTTTCAACTTGTCACAGACTTTCATCAATTCTTTGTTTGTTGTTCCTTGTTTATTCCTCTTCCTAGTATTTATTCCTTAGTAATTTAGCATTTATCTATATATATAAAAACAATATGAAAATATACACTAGACCACAAGTTTTGTTAAGCATCCAATTATTTTCATATATGATAATAAAAAATATGTGTGTGTTCTCAGTCTCTGCCTGGAGGCCTGGCAGCTAATGGCACTAAGGAAATGATAAGCAACACATAACGAGTTGTTAAACAAAACTGAACATAGAATGCTCTCCACCGCCAAGCCCCAAGCAGCATAGGGTTGGCACCATTAATTCCTCCTGAAACC
The DNA here is from genome assembly GCF_902167405.1 of Gadus morhua. NCBI lineage: Eukaryota > Metazoa > Chordata > Actinopteri > Gadiformes > Gadidae > Gadus > Gadus morhua. The sequence goes on along the minus strand of NC_044067.1, from coordinate 9,466,962 downwards.
GAGTGTCTTCATATTATTTCAAAGGTTTGGAAGAGGAAGAAAGCACTTACTTTCGCCCCCTGGATACATGTGTTTGGGGTTATTGTCCTACAGCCAGGGAACTGTTGCATCCTTAATTACCTGCAGTACTATGGCATTTTAAGCTGGCCTGGGCTTTCAGAGCGTATTTAGTCAGGTAGTCGAAGACAGGTGAACCGTCAACGCTGATAATTGAATTGTGCCAAAGGGTTTATTTATATTCCTTAGTTCGTTGTTTTCTATTTTTCCATCTATATACTTTGTCAAGTAATTACTGATTTAGATGTCGTCATAGCAGTATATCCTTCTGTATGAAGCGTTCTTTAAAGTGAGTTCACAGCAGTTGTCTCCATAATAAGGCTACTTTTGAAAAATAACATAGTGCCGTAGTGCCACACTCATGCAATTCCTTTTCTCTCTAAAAATGTTACCTACCCACTCAGAACATCCTTCTGGTATGGTATGGAATCTACTGTAATTAATTAGTGCAATTAGATTTTGATTAAAGAGATTTACTTCCCAAGAGCTTTCCAAACAGAATGCCAAAACTTTAGAGTATAATAACCCATCCTGTTTCAAAAGTATCCTCAACCTATGATTCAATATTTTTATCTTTAACAATAGGCATTAAATATTTAACAAAATGTGAAAATCAATAAATTAAACAGACATTTAATATCATCTCAGCGTTTCAAGTTACCAACCCGCAGCCTTGATGCATCCTGGGAGCAGACATTTTAAACAATCATGAAGTGTGCTCAGGTTCAGGCAGTTGGAGCAGGCTACACTGGGGGCCCCTGTCTCATCAGGTCCACATTATGTTTGTTTAACCTCATAAAAGGGGAAAATAGTGCGGTGCAAGAGATGATTGACAGGTCCTACAAGCTTCTACAAAACAGCCTTAGCACCAATTGAATGTCAACACAGCCTGTCTTTTCTTGACAGGGAACAAGCTTTTTATAGTTATTTTTTATCAGATAATCCAGGAAGTCGATCGGGTCAGCATGCATGTGAGCAGAAGAGGTGAAGATGGGCGCTTAGATAGATGGGACAGATTTGGCATAAGAGTCAAAGTAATTAGCTTTATCTGACGGTCATTTCAGCTAATCTGATGCCAGTATGGGTGTGTATTGTGACTAAACATAGGATATTTCACCATTTAAACAGGTACCATACACACATAAATAACCTGCTACATTTGTTTGAGGGATGGACATTTTCAGTGTTCTTCCTTGGTCGAATTGCAAAGACAAATTTGGAGTTGAGTTGACTAGTTGTACGTCATTTTCAAACATGGGCTTATTTTCTGAATTATTTAATTTAAGCCTGGTTACAATTATACAGGTCATCCCATTTATTAATAAGGTCTTGATTGGGGATGCTCCTTCCAACGTTTTGTTCGCAACCAGTCAATAAAAAAGAAAATTTGAGTAAATTGCGTTATTTAATTCTTTAATGGTGTGGTACACATACGATGTGGCTTATTAGAGCCCTTTCAAAAGCTTAAATCATATTTGTATCCCTAAATCCTATTTTAAATAAGGCTGAAATGCTTATTGCGCCTTTGCATCCTTTCAGTTGGCTCTCCGTAGCTAATGTGTTTCGCATCGCACCATTTCAGTGTAAATAATCTTCAGCGAGCCAGTGTTTGAAAATCTTCAGAGTTAAATCTTTAAGTAGCAGAGCGAGCCCCTTCATACAGCCATGGTAAATATTCTACAGGCCTATCTAATTAAAACAAGGTATTTAAATTAAGTCATGAGAAGTCAAACTGATCAGAAACGGCAGCCCGCCTGGCCACAGTTGGGGTCAAGAGCGCTGTGGAGAGTTGTGTACCGCATTAAATGAAACAGCCTCATTAGATAAATGATGAGATGCTTTGGGAATCGACACGTTTTTTAACCGTTGTTTCTTCTTTTATAAAAAAGCGTGGTGTAATTCAATGTATTTTGGCTTCATATGGTTTCTGCTACTCATATCTCAGTAGAAATTATTCTCTCTTATTAACCGACAAGAATTTCTGATGCTAGTCGACAACTTTCTTTCATAGTTGTTGTTTCTTACTCGGTATAAAAAATGAATTGTTTCTGTGTGAGCGATTCTTGAATAATTTATCATTTTATTCAAAAACCCAATGAAATTAAGAGTGAAAACAGCAATTTGGTTTCCTGCTTCAAATGACCAAGAACATTATCTAATTGCAATGCCATTCCTCGTCTCACTTCATTACCTGGTATATGACCTTTGTACAGCTAATTAACATGGTTGTCAGCAAAGTATAGCTCCTGCTGAAAGCAGCCACTGCGCCATAAATCCACCCATAGCTCCTTTTCTCCTAATTCAAGCAGAAGCAGAGGGATGAATGGGTAAACACACAGGGACGCCACAGCACCCACTGCATGACCTTTCAGGACTTTACTAAAATACAAACAACACCAACACAGAATCTCCTAATGACCTGTGTACGAAGAGCTTCATCATTATATTCACACACAGAGAGCCAGAGAGAGATTTTGCATTAATGCAGACAAAGTTCACTTTGAACAATATAAAATAATAAATAAATAATAGTCAATATCAGCTCAGTTGTATGAAGGCCAACTAAAGGAGGAAATAGCATCTTCTAAATTAATAATTTTATATTCATTGTATGAGCCTCTGAAATTGGCTGAGGAGAAAGCATGGCAGCTTACTTGCATGTTGGATATAAACTAAGTTGTCATGGCAACATTTGTGCAAGATTTGTGGAAGCAGCAGTCTGCTAAATTTGCTATGACCAAATTAAAGGGATAATCCATCAAACTCTTGCATATAATTACAACATTACCTTGCTCAATATTGCATGAACAAACTTTTATTGTGCATTTTAAATTATATTACATTTTCAAGCTATAGTTTAAAAACGTTTCATGCCCTGTTCATTTTACATAATTTTCATCCCAGGTCTATTATTTTGCTGCCGCTGAAAAATGTGATATATTGCAAGAAACGGTAGGCTAACTAAGGAAATTGCAAAACACACAAAACGACTTGTATTCAGAAATGCCTATCCACAGGGACAATAGAGTCCCTATGTTTTGTGGTGGGATATACTTTCTATATACTAAAGAGAACAATAAAGACAAAATAGATAAAAGTGATGAGTATCAACAGATGCCATGCATGTGTCCATACAGCCACTTTCCGAGACCCGTTTACGCATCCAACTGCAGTGACCAAAGAACAAAGAACAGTTCCGGATGTTTTCCAAAACATTAAAAAATGCTAAACTGCAGAAGAAATTGCACAACTTGATAATGCTAGAAACAAGCCACACTAGAAACTATTGCATCAGACTGCTTCACCAATCATTAACAATCCATCAAGCACACAGAAGATGAGCCAAAGGCCAAGAATACCCACGGTCCTGAAGGCCTAGTTATTTAATAAAATGTATTTCCTCATTGATTCTTTACAGACAGGCTACTGATATGATTTCTCAACTCATGAATCATATTTTTCATGTGGTTTTAATCTGATAAAGATTGTTCTATTTTTTGTATTTGGAAAATCGAAAACTTATTTTCCTTCCTGTGGCGTTTCCTTTAGGTTAAATGTTACCATTTTGGCTCTTCCCAACAATAATTCGAGCTCAGTTTTCTCTCCATATGAGACAAATGATAGCAATCCAAGATCAATACGGGAAGGCTTTCAAGCTTTCAAGACTGACAGGTATTTAAAATAAATAGGGCTTTGTACTGTGTCTGCGTATTCATTAAAATGGCAGCCAGATGAAACAACAGACGCTACTAATCACTGCTTTCTCCTTTTGAATCACTGACACGATGAAGCAAAAACAAAAATCACAAGAGACTGAAAAAAAGGTTGTCCATGGAATACCCGTGCTAATGGTGCTTTTTGGAATCATACCTGGCATTTTAAATCCGTGACTTTTGCCAAACACTCCAGTCACGACAATGTAAATCCCCCCTGATGAGACTATGGCCACTTCTCAGAAGTATAAGGAAAAAAGGTGCGTAAGAATAGTAGCAAAACATTGTCTTGCAACAAACAAGGCGATCATTGAAGTCAAAATGGATTCAAATGTTCTAAATATCCGGCTTTTGGCTGCTCTTATAGCTAACAAATAAAACTTTCACTCTCCCCAAACTGTTCAGTGCTTAGCTGTCAGGGTTGTGAAATGAAATGTTGTTTCATAGGGTGTTTTCTCTGTTGTTCAGGAGCACAACAAAGCTTGTAGCTGTTGTCTGAAATAACGGCTGTGAATGTTCCCCTCCTCCCAGACACAGAGCAGAATGGGGTGGGCATATTTGTCAAAGTTTTCCAAAGTAAGGGCTACAATAGAAACACCTTGCTGATGGGGAATGTACACAAAAAAGTAATCTTATGTTCGAATAATGATTCAAAAAACAACATTGTCCAAGATTAAATAGGTCAGTACACTCATCTGTATAATACTTCCTGAGGCAAAATAATGACAACACTTTTTAATTTTTCCCCATATACATAATTAATAGGGGATTTCAGGCCAGCAGCTTTGATAGATTGAATATTTAAAACCTAGTTACAACTCATGAACCAATAGTCTAGGTTATTTCTCTGCTAATATAATGTTTAATCAGTAAAATTATGTAATATCAGCAAAAGCCCTAGTTTGTATGCCCACCCACGCACGCACGCACGCACGCAAGCACCCACACACGCACACACACACACACACACACACACACACAGGAGGTAAACCAAACATTGCTCACCTTTACCAAATGTCTGCACAGGAAACAGGTGGGGTGTAACGAGGCACACATGACTTCATGTGTTATTCTACCTCACCAAAAGCGTTCCAGTGGTTAACCAACAGAACATTTTCCGCACATTTCCAGACTGTAAGCCCTCATAACCTCCTTTTGGAGCTCACGCTCGGCTTTTACGCTTCTTTGACAAAAAGCTCTGCAGTCACTTGGTAAAAGCTCACCCTTTTCCATAAAACAACCCACCCCCACAACACTACGATAACACAAAAGCAACGCTGTGTCGGGTCGGGGGCAATGAATCACTGTGTTACAGGTAGAAGAGTGATATTCTGTATGTTGCTGTAATACTTTAGTACGTAAAGCTGCAATCGTCCATCTTGCAAAATGGACGAGGACAATACAGATGATGATTCATTGAATTGGTTCTAATCGTTAACGACAAAACCTACTCTGCAGTGTTTACTTTTAGACTGAGAAAGAAGGCAGTTCACAAGAATCCACATTGCAAGTATCTAAGCAATTAATCAAACAAGCTCAGGCTTAAAGGGCTAAACCATACCCCATCAAAAAAGAATGGGGTACATAGGACAATGTTTCGGCCTGTCACAAACGGCACAATCCTAGTCTCGCTAGACAAAAGGAAAAAGAGAAGAGAAGCTAGAGATAATGCTACTAAAGGGTTCGATATTAAATAAATAAATCATTTTGATGTCAACGTCCAGCAATAGCCAGTAATTTAAGTGTCCGGGTGGTTCAACTCATTATTCTGCCTTTTTTCTGTTAATAGAGATCAACAAAGGTTAAAGTCTGTTTAGTAATATAAATCATGATGTTAGCTAGCTTATTGTTGCTGCAGACATGACCCCTGACCCGTTTCATCAAAATCAGAGTTTAATATTGTACAAACATTTTTGGTTTAGGTCTACTTTTGTTACTTAAAGTGGGATAAAAGTTAAGTGTAAGATGTTGTTTGCAAGGGAACATTTGTCAAGAATATAATGAGAATAGATTTTTCATGAACATTTCTAGGCAGATGAAAAATCTTTCCATCCTGGGTTCCATCCTGATTCTAAATTAAAGGGAATGATTGGATTGTTCTTCAAGTTGACGCAATGGAAGAAGAAAATCTTACATTTCTAGCAAGACGATAAGACAGAATGAACTAAAAACAAATGAAGCGATCACTGGGATACTCTGGATTATTGTCCTTAGCCAAAGCTTAGCCTTTTTATTTAGGTTCATAGTTCTGTTTGACATAAAAAAAACATAGAATTAATTTGGAAGACTGCACATTATTAATCATTCATCACTTATTAAACATGCTAACGTTCCTAGTGGGAGTTATAAGATAACAGCACTGAAATGCGTGTGAGTTTTACGTTGCAAAAAATAATTATGCAATTCGCAAGACATGAAAAAAATGGGATGGGAAAGAGACTCATCGAAGAATATATTTGGCTCTGTACACATGACCACAGGCTGAAACATTCTGTAGTAAATTCGCACTAACGTGGCGCTAGTGTTATGGCACTTTGTCACGTTGGTGAGACTTCTAGTGCAGCAAGTCCCAGCAAACTATTGCCAAAACCTGTCCTATTTTCCCCTGCCTGGCTGCACGAACTTCCCATGATGAATGCTCTGAGAGAAAAAACAGCCCTTGTTGTTGTTATTGATGTACTCAATTAATAACTGGACCCCCACCTCACACACCCACACAAATACCCACACCTACACCAACCACCCAATACTAGAAAAGCGTGGATGGATGTATATATATATACATATATATAGTTTGCTGTTTGGTAACATGTTGCTTTTAAACACAACATACATAGCCTGTACACCCTAATCCTTTATTTTCTCTTATCCCAAAAGATTAGAAAAACAAAGGTAAGCCGTAATACAAACGCCAAAAAACAACACTGTTGTTGCAAATTTTCTTTATGCCGTTTCCAGGCCTTGGTTAGATTACCATCTGGTAATAAGTCCATAGTTAATGATCAGGGGTACATTCCAAGAATCCCAAACACACACGCACACACACGCACACAGCACAAAATTTGTCAAAGGGCTATCTGTAATTAAAAATCAGCACAGTGAACGACTGCTATTCAGTCCTAGGTCTTTCCTGATAAGATTTTCACTCATTAAAAAGGGGCTGTGGCCCAAAAACTCAGACGCCTCCCTTGGCAGCGTGTTCCCGCCACCTGCTCTGTGCACCGGTCCGAGACCACGACCACAGGCAGAGAGAGGGCCTTTTCCCCAACGGGCAAATGGAAGTCTGAAGGTGAGAGACTTTGGTGGCCACGGGCCAACATGAGTCACTGGGTCCATGTCCTCAATGCCAACACCAGGTTACTGTCAAAGTTGCATGGGTTTGCCCCACCACCACCACCCACCACCACCACCAACCCACACATCCACCCAGCCCCAAGCAAGGTGACTCTAACGCCTGCTATTCCCTCCTGGTTATGTTTTCCCACCTGGCGCCTTGAAAACCTGTTCAATTTTCCTCTTGCCCCGGTTATTTTCTGTGCCTTTTCTTTCCCACTTACTTCGCTCAGGCTAGGTGTTCTCTTTAGGCCTTTGACTGCTCTACTCTAAGCCAAATACCTATCATTTTAAGAAATGTGTTTATTTTCATTTGCCAAGCATAGCCCCTATTACGCACAAGCTAACCCGCTAAATGTAACATAGAAACTGATTTGAATAAATACTAGATCTTAATGCGATTAGCATCAGCATAATAATCTCTGAGCGTGTAATGTCTGAAATGACACTCTAGGCCTAATGTCTGTAATGAGCTGCTATGGTAGTTTAAAAAAGTAAACCTGTAGAGTTGACTACTGGCTGTTTAATGGAAGCAGAAAGAAATGTGGGGCTGTGAACAGCAAGGCTATTCACAGCACAAACTAAGTGGACATTTTTCTTTTTTTTGCGTTATGGGAGGCTGGTAGATGCCACTTTCGGCTACAAACAGTTGAAGGCTTTTAAAATAAATCATACCAGTGCATAAGGAATTTTTAAACTCAAACATCCTCAAACCTTTATGTGTTTGTTCAGAAAAAACTGTCACAATTGAATAGAAATGCTATCATTAATGTTATTGTCAAACTAGTAACCTCCAGCAAATTTATAGTTTTGATATATTTTTTCCTGCCACAATGTAACCTTCGTCTATAAACCACTGAAAAACAAGTTGGGAAATTCCAGTACCAAAAACCATGCATAAATATCTGTTTTATTAAAAAAAAACTGATTTAAAGATGACATGGAGTCAAAGTTCTCTTTTTTATGACAGGAAAAACAACTTTAAGAAATATTACATAGGCCACAAAAAGGTACCACTGGGTAGAAAATTAAAGTCTGGTCCTTTCTCTGTGGAGTACATGGTGTACGGAGAAGGGGCAATGACAACAAAATTGAGGGTAGAGTGCTCTTATATACTGGGCTCCCTTGCACTCTTCTGGTCCCCCATTCATTTGGTCTCATCATCCCATGCACTTAGCCACATTAGACAGGAATGAATCTTTGCAATACAAAATAATGCTAGCACTACTCATAAATACAGCAAATTTCCTTCCAAACACACAAGCTCCTAGAACATACTTCCTACATACTTCAAATGGGGATGCGTGTGAAAGGGAAGATGAAAGCAAAGCCCTCCAGTCCAAAACAAGGAATGTAGCTTTAAGGACAAAATATATTAGCATTCGCAGAGCAATATAAAGGTGTAGAGGAGGTACTGTATACGCAGCATGCTCTAGACTCAAACTTATCCTAGACCTTATAGAAAAGCCTGAGCCCAAAGCCTCAGAAAAATGATGTGCCAATGTACAGGCATGTCTGACGACAAGCAGACTGCTCCAATTTTTTTTCTTTTTCATTGGTTAAAAAATGCTCAGATGTTAGGTTGCTGAACGCTAACCCCTTCAGACAGTTGCAGGCGGCATGAATGATGGCTTTGGTTAAGGCGGGTTTGTCAAATTCTGAGTTGAAATGAAGCGTTGAGGAGAAAGCACACAGCCCGTAAGGGGTTCTCTAGTACTCATCGTCAGCCCCTCCACACGGACGTGATTAATGGTAGTAATCAAGTGATGTCCCTTCACTGGAATGGCCCAATGGAGACCCTACCTAATTACACACTGACAACAAACAACTCCAAATAGAACATTCATACACTCCACATTTGTCTCTACACTCCGTCTCTGGTGCGGCTGCAGCTTTAGGCAAGGTGCACACAGCGAACCTTATCCACAGTGACTCGCTCTAAAGAAAATAGTGAAATGCCATTACATACTCTCTACTCATAAACTAGTATTGTTAGATTTCCGCTTATTTCTTAACTGTTCATAAAGACTCTGCGTTGTGTGTATTATATATAGATATAAGAAATGTATTTTTAAACAGATACTTAAAATGGGATATCAGTGTGGGAAAAAAATGTAAGAGCCATGTGAATTGATCAAAAGTGTCCAAGCAAGCATCATTGCTAGCTTACTAGCTGTGTGTTAGCCTGCTGCAGGCTTTATATGAGAGATGGAAATATTATGTCTCCCATTTTGGATTAGAATTAGATGAGAATTCTATGCAAGATCGCCTAACTAATGAACAGATGTTTGATTTGTTTATTTATTTTTTGGCATGCTTTGTTGAGGTGAATGATAATATTTGACAGCTCTGGTCTAAAACATCAGATCACGCTGCTACAATTGATGTTCTCTTTGGGAGTAGTATTCCATGAACAATTGTTAGCCAGTGCTCCTAGCCTGTTGCTGCAAAAAAATAAATAAGAAGGGTTTAGTGAATAATTAAATAATATGAAATTAGTAGATTTTCTTTGCATCTTAACCTATCTTTGCAAAATGGCACAGTTGTGTTTGGGGATTAAGAGACATTAAGTGTCCTTCTCTTACTTTATTAGATTAGGAATTAAAAAAAATTATAATAATCGTTGAGAACATATGTGTAAGATAAAGAACATACAACTCAATGTAAGCCAATGAGTAATAACTGATGACACCACTTCCTCTCCACCAATGGATGTTTAAGAATGAATCGTCTTTTATGTGTTACAAACTGTTAAAAACAAGTTTTGTATTGGGAATGTGATCATGCTTTCCCTTCTTGTATTTTATATAGCAAAGGGTGTGCCAATCTTTAATCAAAAAGTTCTGTACAATAGCTTGAAAAACACTATTTACCTGCCTAACGTTGATCATATAAAAAAATGTCCCCTCATTTTTCAACATAAAAATTTATGACAGGTTATTCAATAGTCCCTGACTTCTCTCAGGCACCTTCAAATAGAAACTGTCTGAAACTCCTGTTCTCATCATCAGAAGAACATCAACTGACCGAAACATTTGCAGCACAAACACAGCCTTCTTGCTAGTATTAGTCATATCTAACATTTCCAGTGAGCAAATCTCAATAACCTCAACCATTTTTTTTCACGTTTTACATCTGGCATTTTCTTCATTAATGTCTTCCCATCTGGAATAATTACATTAACTATCTACCTGAGAAACATCAGACGTCCCCTCTTCATTTAGCAGTTCCCCTACTAATTCATGCAGTTTAGCATGTGGAAAGCCATTTGCCATAATATTCTTTACTGCCCTACATTTCGGTTCATCTGTTCATTTTATATTCACCCACAAAAACGCAGTGTTCCTTTATCAAAGAGACACCGTATCCCCTCTGATATGAAGTGAATGTCAACGGTGATGGACTGAAACTTTCTTTAAGGAACACAATCACAGAGTCCCAATGGCAAAGTCGAGATAGCAAAATCGACGTGCCACAATGAGTGTCTCTAAGTATTCCCCTCCTAGTGACAGACATCCCGTAGGCTGCCTAATACATCAATTACTGCTATCTAAGTAATTGCAACTACTCGCAGCCGAGTCATGATTAATGTTTGGACTGTGGTGCTAGGAGTGAGAGGAAAAAAAAGGACCCATATTGTTTATCCAGGTAGATTGTTAATTAGCCAAGGATGATTAGCCTCACCTGAAGGTCATACATAACCGTACGAGTTGCCCAGGGTAGCACTGGTCCTAATGAGGAAAGCAATTGAAAAAACACTGTCGCTTTCCTAATTTTATGTTGTGCTCGGAGAACCGGCTTTTGTTTGCACTGATTTGATTTATCCTTGATGTGCCACAGATTGTTTTAATTATACCACTTCATTTAGATAAGCAGTATACCACAGCGGAGTACATCGTCGGCCAACGCAATATCCCCCTCTCCTACTCCCCATCCCCCCTTTCTCTCTTTTTCATATATTCTACGACACGCTTGTATAATTCTCTGCTCCCGACAGTCCGAAAAAAACACAGTGCTGCCGCCGCCGCCGCCGCCGCCGCCGCCGAAGCCGAAGCTGATTCTGTTCTGCCCTGACCGCTCCGGCAGATACACGGCTCCCGTCTGCGACGCGGCAGGCGGCTGCGGCGTGCGGGCTCCGCACACCCAAGCAATCGCAGGATAAAGTGATGTGCCAACAACACAGCTGCAGTTCCCTAGCACTACATCCACCTCGGGGAGGAGGATAAACCCATCAAACGTTGGGGTCGGGCGCGGGCCCATTCTCCTAGCGGAAAGCGAGAGTAGCCGGGTGCGGATCGCCTCTGTGTTTGTTTCCGCGCCGCAGGAAGCCTCGATCTCTTTGTTTGTCTGGGGTGATGGACCGAGATTGAAAGTCATCGTCCGTTCATGTTGTGAATCTTTTTTCTTGAAATGCACCTTAAATCACATTTTGTTGCCTTGTCGTCGTATGGATAAGTTTTTCAGAGAGATTCAAAAGGTTGCTTTAAACTTTTGACGTGTAGGCATTAGCATGTCTTTGTCCTCTCTTTGATTTCCTATCGTCTATGTGTAAGAGTGTATTTCTGTAAATAGGCTGTTGGTTAGTCGTTGTTTGTGTTCTGGACTTACAGTAATTGACATATGGAAATAGCCAACCAATGAAACAAAGCTGGCTATGCAAGGCAGGCCTATCCAGAATAATGTGTTTGTAATTTGGTTCATGCTAATTTTGCCCCCGGTCCCATCTGACAGATTAAAAATGTGCCCCTTCATCACAAGGCATTTGTACAGCCCAGTGGGCCCATAGGAACCGGCGAGCAGCAATCATTCCCTGCTGCACAGCTCTGAGATGGAGATGACAAAAAGAGTTAGTTCCTAATGTTTCCGACGGAGCCAGTAAACATGCTTTCAGTCTAGCACTTTTCAGAAAAGCGGCCTCACCCTGCCTGCACCCCCAACCAAACTCTCTTCTGCAGTTTACCCTGGAGTTTTTTAAAAGATAAAACCATTTCAGGTATAAAAATCTAAAGGCAGAAAGGGCCAGAAGCGAGGGGGTGTCCTGGCAGTTGATACAAATCTACGACCCGACATTGAGAAAGCTGAAACCGTCGGAGAATAACAAGGCGGTTCATCTCCTGGCTGGTTTTGATGGCATGTCTTTTGCCTTGTGAGGTGGTTGTTGTTCCTCTCTCGCAAAGAGAGCAGTAACATCAATACAAATCTGTATATACTCCATACAGGCACATGTGTGGTAAGACGAAACAGTAATTATTCATTGACATGCTGTGCCGCTAATTGGCTTGGGGCTTGGCCACGGTCAGAGGTATGTTCAGAGGGAGTACAAGGGTCTTCCGGAGAACAAAGCCCTCCATTAGCCGCAGCATTAGCAAAGAAAACCCCGCAAGCAGCAGGCTCAAGTCACTTTGTGTGTCAGCGCGTTAGAAGAAGAAGTACAAAGTCACCGGGCCTCCGAGCACATCACCCCAGGGTGCTCTGGAAGCGAGCGCCCCAGTGGCCGGAGGGTGGGGCCGCAGGCGTGCTCAGCTTGAGATGCTGCTTTGGGGCGTCTGTATCTCATCTTAACCTCCCCCATCCACACCCACTCCAACACACAACACCAACCCCCAAGCCCCCTGTGTCTATGTGAAACATAGCCATAATCACTGCTCCACATAGACACCGACAAGGACCTCACATGCGCTCAGATTCATCACATTCGGTTTATTAAGCTATCCCATGCAGCGGTAGGCGTTGAGACTCAAGGCATTAATGAGAATTTATCGGAGATTAATCTTATGATGTTTCAACAATAACAGTAGCCAAAAACTCCCTTCAGTACTCTCTTGTAAATATTTCTGTTTCTGTTGCCATAATTGCCTGTTGTAGCAAATGGCTTTCTGGATCAAAATAATGGTGTGAATGTCTTGGATTGCAATGAACAAAGCAAAATGTTGTAATATGTATGAACATATTTTACCAAAAAAAAGTGTGGCTTATGTTACACTGCAAATGTATTTAATAGCAGGCCGTATATAACAATAAAATGTTTAACTATTGCAGGGAAATAAAGACCATACCTTGACTCATCCCCCTGAAGACAAAGCAGGTCAGCTTTTAAACTGTTTGAGAGAATGCCAGACAAAAACATTATCACTTCATATTACCACAGAGACACAAAATGGCCTGTCAAAGTAAGGTACAAAAAATAGAAGTAAATTAAAAAATCTCCCACTCAGACCAACAGCATCAAATTGAAGTTTCTCCCCAGAGGCCATGCGACACAGCAGACGCCATGACAACGTGAGCAAAGAGCCATTTACACTTTGTCTTTCTTCTCCCTTTCGGTTTATTCCCTCATTTTCTTCTCTTTTCTGAGTTGTGTTACATACAGTTTGACTGGGGTCATTTTTCTGTGGAAATGTGCCCAGGCGTCAGATGGTCCTCCCATCATGCATTGCTTAAGAACACACAGAGGAAGGGCGGGAGAGAGAGAGAGAGAGAGAGAGAGATAGAGAGAGAGAGAGAGAGAGAGAGAGAGAGAGAGAGAGAGAGAGAGACCTGGGGTACAGGCAGGCAGGGAGGCTGCCACTGTGGAACCTTGGCACCACATCTTTCGCTATGTCCTTAGTTTATGTGGTGGCTGGCAAGGTGGACAGACTGTGTGTTGGCTTTCAAGAGAGACTCATTAGGACCGGCGGATCACTGAAGGGAACGTTTAATGTTGTTTCCACACAAGTACAGTCAGCCCATTGGCCAATAGTGCAGTTCAATGAATGCAGAAAGAAAATGGAGGCTCTTTTGAGATAAGAACTGTGTTACACATTCATGTTTTTGAGAGTATAACGCATATGTTTGTAATTACCGTAGCTGTCATCATTGAAAAGTGGCATAAGTATGGAAGGGTTTAGTAAATAGTTTTCCTAAAAATGAAGGAACCTGGACCTTTATCTTATGCATTTCAAAGGGAATCGGAATCTCATTATAAATCATATTTCATCAACCTTAGATAAGCCCATTACATCCGTTAAAAGCCCTCATTGCAGCCTTTAAAGATTCTTGATTATAGTCATCAAAGCGATTTTAAAAGCAGAAAGACCAAGAGGAACTAAAAGGTACATTTATTGCAAAACCATAATGCCTGTACCACATGAGTAGACCAGCCACCGTGACTCACTCAGTTAGATATTATTAATATCAGAACAGCGCATAACATCACAACTTCCTCTTGAGGTATGAGGCTAATTTAATTGTGCTTTAATAGCTATGCGTTTCAAATGTCATTGGAAAGGCGTTTGATCTCACTGAAGACAAACAGTAGCCACTTAAAAAAAAGTTTGGAGTAAATGTGCAAAACATTTCCATCAAGGCTAAAGCCTGTCAAGTCTTGTATACTTGTTGCCGACATCCCAGATTGAAAGAACAAAGGAAATTGCACCTATCAACACTGTTAGTGGGAAAAAGTAAAATAAAAAAAATGACGTATTGCTTCTCTGTCTTCTTGTGTCATTAAAAGTTTTAGCAAGAACAAAAGAACAGTAGTCAAATCTACAAACCAAAGGTTGCCGTCTTTTTAAAATATTGAATATATATTGGTGCTATAGTGGTATGCGCTGAACTGTCTGCACTCAAATATCTTTTAAACAATTGCTTAAGGTGAGCGGAAAGATATGGAATTATGCACATAAAGGGATTTAATCAAACTGAAAGTTCAGTTGCTGTGGCAACAGTTGCAGTACATATTTCAACAGTTTCTCCCCTATCTCTCCCCCATACATTATACATTATTTGATCAGATCCTCATCTATATACTGTAGGAGAGGAAAAGATACGACCATCTGTTCAGATAATGGCCTTCAAATATGGGCCTATCGCTGCTGTTGTGAATTTTTTCAGAGTTCAGTGCGCAAACACTTTGGCCATCATCTTGCCCCCTGGCGATAAAGGTAACTGTCTATTTTCGGGGTAAATTTACCGGCCTCAGGAGTCCTCTGGCCATTGTCATGAATATGGAGTCTGTGCGCCAGGCTCCTGCTGTACCCAAGGCACATTATGCAGTAAAGAAAGCTAATGGACCATTAGCCCGAGGAGGGAGCGTAATAAGCGCGGTAACGGCAACTTAATACAGCCCATATCAGTGTCCTTCTTTGCAAATTCGATGGCTTTCGGTACGGTTTAAATGGACTTGATTGATGACTCATTAGGTTCTTTCTTTTTAAGGGAACCACATTCACATGCAGTCTGAAGAGTACACAAGGCTATCTCCCTGGGTGAGGCTATCTCTCTTCCACAGATAAGGGCACTGTCGTTGTTCTGCTGCCACGTGCACCTAGTAAAGGTCTAAATATGCTGGCGCATAAAGATTTTTTTGGTGGCTAATTCAACAGCATTATATGTATTTGTTGCTGACGCAGGGCTAGGTTGGACATTGGCCACAATTCATTTGATAGTAAATCATTTTTGATTATCATAACCCTTCGCAGTATTTATCCTTGATTGATTGTAGCAATAGCAATAATGTTAATTTTTTCAAAAATAAAAGTATTATCATTTTAATTTTAATTATATTTAAAATGTATTATAATTGATGCAGAGCAATGCAAACATAGGAAATTATAAATCAACAATGCAAATGGGAGTGGCATAGGAGAGGTTTATAAAAAAGAGAAGTGCATTCAAATAGAACCAAATGTTGTTACGAACAGCTGATCAACTGATGAAAAAAAAAAAAGGTCACAGTCCTAAATAAGCACAGAAGAGGTTTCTTTGACAAAACAATATTTCAGACATGCCTGAACCACATTGGAAACTGATTACCTCAATCATAAAAATGTTTCTTTGATTGCCTCAAGATTTGCTCTCACTGACACTTTAGCATGTGCTTGAGATTTATTTATTGTTTGCTACGCGGAAATTCACACATTCACACACTATTCACTTCTATACCATACTTTTTTGTTTCACTCATCATTCATCCTTGAATTCAGCTAGCATTCGTGTGATATCTCTTTTCTGATCCGACAGAACAAAGGAATTGTCTCATATGATGGTTAACTTCCTGTCATGAATATTAACTATTTCATGTTTAGTACCGTATTGCTCTTCTCATCCAATACAAACACAGCAAATATATAGATAGACTGTCAGCAATTCCCTTTTAGCATTTAGATCATAGTCACACATCTAGTCAGATTAGCCTTTGCCAGTTGCTACAAATGAAATAGTTCATACAGGATTAGGGGTCAAGGCAGTGTCCTTCCCTGACAACTCAATTTCAAGCAGGCCAACTATATTGGTAATATTTATACAGGAGGGAGGTGTGCGCAGTGAGAATGTGAAGTAGGTTAAATGTTCTGCATATTGGCCAGAGGGTAAATTCCCTGCTACCAAGAGGCAGAGTGGGGTGAAGGGGGCAGAGAGAGAGGGGCAGGCGCCACAGAAGGCTGTAAGCCCCCCTGCTGTGCTGAAACACAGCCCCTGGAACATGTCCAGCCCTGCCTCCACACGACACCACGTCACCTCACCTTCCATGTGTCACACACACACACACACACTTACACATACACATGCATACGTCACGCGCACACACGCACATGCATACGCGCACACACACACACACACACTTGCATGCACCTGCACATGCGCACGCACACACACACACACACACACACACACACACACACACACACACACACACACACACACACACACACACACACACACACATAAACACGCACACACACACACACACACACACACACACACACACACACACACACACACACACACACAAAGACAACCCACCTACAATCCAGAAGCCAATTAAAAAGTTATGCATAATTTAGCATGTCATTTAGTTTGTGGGATCAAATTGAATGCGATTTGCGGGGTGAGATTTTCACGAGTATCCTCGGGCAAGAAATATGGTGTTACAATACAATGTCTGTTATACCTGATCCAATCACCTGTTGCTTTTTAATCCACAAAAAAGAAAAGAAACTTTGGGGTCAGTCTAGGGAAACAGCCCATGTGGTTTGAGTCAATGACGTGTGCCTATATGATGAATGCCACTCCTATGGAAAAACCGCCTACAGAAAAAAAAGAGGCACGTTTTTTAAATACTGCGATGTTAATGACAAAGCTGCAAAGTCTCACATCCCTATTGTGCAAGGCCAGCACAAAGGCAACGTTCTGCCTATGAAATGGGAAGTAACCCCCGATGGGTAGAGCTATCCCTGACTATTAAAATTGTGGCCTGGGGTGAAATCTTATTAGCAGAGCTAGCTAGATATCCCTGTTCACTCGCTGTCTCTTTTATTTTTTTGCATGCATAAGGCAGGTAGAAGCCATTTCCTCCATCCCTACGAAAATGACTCCTCCATTCCTCCAATTAGACAGACAGCAGTGGATGCGGCGCTGCGATTGCGTAATTGCCCACTACAGCCACCTTGGCTCCGACCAACAAAAAAAACACTATTCTTTACAAGCCCAGAGGCGGAGCGCACACACACAAACGGAAAGGTTGACACAGGACATTAGTGGTACATCGCTCCACATCCAGATCCGGTCTTTTTGCTTTCCAGCGACAGCTTAATTGTCACTACCTCTGCCAATCACATTCCTTCTGCTCTGCGCTTTCTCTTCCCTGCCCAAAGCCTCCCACCAGCTCAGTAATGCCTCACCCGTGCGTCATTGTCATTTCGGTCCTCCACACCAGATACCGAAATGCTTGCCATTTTAAAAAAAGAGAGAAAATTATGCAACGTCCGCGCCATGATTGGAATACCGATGAAGACTAATTTTAGTAAGATAAGCGATTAAGGAGTTGAAGGTAATTGCAACCCGCACAATGAGCAGCAAATACACAGTGGTAGAGGTATCACAGGGGACATTCATAGATCCTTTCTCTATTTCAGTGGGAGATCAGAGGGCTAGACTCAGAAAACACAGCTTATTTATCCCCCCCCCCCCATTGCCAGGGAGAAACCCCAGTGGAGGAGGCTTATTCCCCCAAGAGCAGAGGAAGCAGTAAGTCAACCCTTGATAAGCCATCATGAGCTCCACCTCCCTCAATCACTCGCGATTCACCTCGTTTATGATATTCTCCTTCGCAGGCTCCGACATTTAGCGGTGAATTTTAATGATTTATTTTCCTCTTTCTTTATCTTTGTTTTTTAGTACACAAGTACCCTTAAACAGAGGACAAAATATAGCTGACATAATGTTGCCTGTGTCTAGGTAGACCTATTCATTCTATAATGTTTGGAAAAATGACAGAAAGGAACGTGACATAAAGATTGTTCATTGTACAATGACTAGTAAGATAGTCGTGTAAAACCCATACACCAAACTGAAACGGTTTCTCCCACCTAAACCAATAGACAAAGCGAGTAAAGGACCAAACATGATGTATGTGTTCAAATGAGATGTTCACAACTGCCTGGGGAAACAGTTCCAATTAATTTAAATATAGGCCTGACCCAACTCCCATCAAGGCCGGGGGTCGAGACTTTTATCTCCTCAACACATTTCCATGTAATTCTGCAAATTAATATAACCATTAAATGAGCAGGTTAAAAGTCTGCGAACCTTGGGGGGACAGGCCTGAGAGTCACGCTTTACAGAGTGCTCTATCCTGGGGCCTGCAATCCAAGCTGCTGAAGTGCTGTGCATTTTCCTCCTCTCTGGAGGTCCCTTCTGTTCTGCAGCGCCAAAGTGAGGCCAACAGAGCTGTGTAGGTGGAATTATGAACACATTATTTTAGTTCAAGCCATACAACCAGCAAGGCAGTAGTCACCAAGCGGCACGCCGACTTACTCACATATACAATCAATGGACTGCAGTCGACCAAAGGAAGAGAAAAACACTAATGTATGTGTACTCCTCCTCTCCCTCAAATATAGATCTTAGCGGTGCTAAAGGCGACCGAAGCCTTTTAGTTTTAATGAGCGGGACGTGTTGAGTCATAGCCAGAAAAGGAATGAAAGAAGAGGAATAAGAACAGAAAGAGAGGTTAGCATGCTGTTATGAGGGTGGGTTGGGATGAGGATGAGGATGCAGAAGACAATATTAATCATGTTACTTAATCATTTTATAAAGAGGCAGGAGATCTCCACAGAAACAACGGTTCCTGTCTATACTTGCAGGCATCTGGGCAGCACAGTCTAAATAGCCTGCTTAATATAAGTTGACAAGTTGATGCCTTGCTATAATCAATTTAAGCAGACGGTAGCATGTGCAAAATCTGCTTATGTGGAAAAAATAGATTCTCCGCTCCAATTATTCCACTCCTACCCTGGTTTTCTGCCCAGGACGGTATTGACTCACACGGTCGTCATCGCTTTCTTTAACGCGTCTTTGATGTTCTCCTGTGTCGTGTCGAGTTCATGTTTTTTATCATGAAGGAAAAAGACTTTCATTATAAAATATATAACCTGGTTTATAAATTATACAGAAAATGGAACATTGCTGTCAGGACAAGATTTCTGGTCCGAGTTTGGAGTAAGACTCAAAGTATGCGTGCTGCCCACAATAGCTAATGTATGCATCGATAAGTTACCTAGCACTTGTTTAAATGTTCATTCAACAATTGCCTTTCAAGTGGCCTTGAACAGGGAAACCAGTTGTCCAAGGTGATGCTGCTCTTTATCCAGCAAAACAACTCCGGTCCAAGCAACTATCCATTGCTTTTATGATTCTGTTGGCATTTCAAAATGGTAGAGGTCTTTTATTTAGCCTCTGTCTGTGGTACAACTTGTGCTTAGCAAGCCAAGACAGTGTGGAGGTATACATTATAAGGAAGGCACCAGAGAATCAAATCAATAGGAACCTGCAGTGTGTGAAAAGCCCAACCTTTGGATAACTGTAAATGGCATTTAGTTGAAAGGAGCTGCAATATAATAAAATATAGACATTTGCTCCGGGCACATTGCAGTCATGTCTGATGATGGAAGTAGCAGGACAGCGTAATTGCACCAGTTTTGTCCTTAAGTTTGCAGCTACCATTATCTATCATGGGTGACCAGTTAACTGAACTCTGGATTCTCAGTAAAACTGAACTATGGCCTCTTGCTCTCCTGTCTTATTTGCTGGAGTCTGTTTATACAGGGCCAAAACATTGATAAATGCTTCACACTACTAGATGTTGTTTTCTTAATTTTTTAGGATGGCACAAGACTATATAAGGCTTGTGTCGAAGTGTAAAGAGCAACATGGGGTGGCCTGTGTGTGTGTGTGTGTGTGGGGAGGGGGGGGTGCAACACTGTACAACATATTGTAATAATTACAATCCCAATCAATCCTTCAACATCAATTGAGTCATACTATGCGGAATTTGGTCACCACATTGATCAAGAGTGCAACTCCTGTGGTGATCTTTGAAGACACTTGCCGGTTGGTTGCAATAAGCCAGCGTTTGAAGTGTTACATCAAACTGATTTCATGGATCTCTGCTCAACCCTGGTGAATATGCACATGGATGATGAGATGAGATACATGTACATGTGATTTGTAGTCCGCCATGATGCGCGGCTAGATTGTGTCGGCACTCGGTTAAATGGTCAGCATGGTCCACCAATTGTTGGTATTCTGACCACATGCAGGTATGAATCAGACTGGCCTGTTTTGCAAATGCAATCAAAGGAAACATACACTTTGTCTGCCACCGTGAGCACCGATCACAGCCTTGAAGAAAACCCCGGGCGGACACAGCTTCCGTGCTAAGGACAGCACCAGGGACAGCTACCGCGAAGGGACCACTGCTGTCTCTTCAGCACCACGGCCAGAGCCCCAGCAGTTAGCCGGCTAGCACATTACCAGGGAGGACTTGGGGTTATTGCTTTTGGTTGTTGTAGCGTGAGATGCCGCAGTAGGTAACGCCATTCCCCCTCGCCTGCTATGGAGACCCTGGGATGGAACCCGTCTCCATCCACGTCTGAAGAGATGGATCAGAGAGGCGTACGTGCTTCCCAGAGGGCCAAGTCTGAGGGGAAATTTACCAGATTCTCTCCTCGTGCATTACCGGCCTAGAGGCTCCAGTGTACTTCAAACTAGATCAAATTTGTCTGTTTGTTCACAGATAAAATGATGGGTTTGCGAACAAAAACATAGACGGCGGCAGCCGGCTTGCCCGTTTTTAAATGGTTGTGCAGCACACTTAGTTCTCCCTGATACACCTCGTTTTCATCCAATCTAAAACTGTTCCTAAGGTCATGTAATGTATTGCATTCGGTTTGCATTAAAGGTGACATATTATGCCACCAGGGGTGAGTGTGATTACCCATTACAAGCCGTTTTTGAAAAACTGCCTCTTCTGAAATCCCAAGTGGGCGTGTCCAGCTAGATGTATGACGGCTAGATGAGCAACGTTTGCTAAAGTCCACCTTGGTAGGCTGGTAGACTGATATACCTAGCACACATCTAAGTGATGTGATGTCATAAGAGGCAGATTTTCAAAACGGCTTTTGACGGTTAATCACACTCACAAATGGTGGAATAATATGTCACCTTTAAGCAAGTTCCCTGGTCCGACGAGGAGCGATGAACCTCGAGTCAAGGGTGTCTACATCCAATCAGCTGGCAACACCATATTCAACCGCATTTTCAGTCCACGCACACTATTGCTTTTATTCTGAGCCTTCTGCCACCTCTTTAGATGCATCCTTACCTTCCACTTGAATTGTCATAACACAGTCCCACTGTTTGGGACTTTTATTTTTTTACCTTAATTTCAGTCAGCGAGTTCACGCGGTATGGAGATGAAATCATGATTGTTTTTTTCCCTCCGAACACCACAGGGGAGAAAGTAATATAAGTGTAAATGGAATGTAGGGACAAATATAGGGAACGGAGAGGAGCGTCGCAAAAAGCATTGGATTAAAGTTAAGAACATAGGAGAGGGGGTATTGTTGTGGCTCTCCACACCATAGCACACACACAGTACGGGTAGAAGAACTGTAAACATAAAGTACTTATGCTAATGTGGGAACAAAGATAATGAACCGTAGAGACACATTAAAAGATGTCAGCTTGAAATTGGCTCATCATCTCATTCTCAGTTTCGTTGAATGCCAATGCAATGTCATCGAGCTGGGCCCTCCCTTCATCCGGAAGTATTTCTTAAGACCATGAATCACATGGTTGGAGCGTATTGTGGGATATTCTGCTTGAATGATTTATCCAATTCTTACTTATTTTTTTTCGTTCAAACTAGGTTCTTCCTAAGGCTTATTTCATGGTGGCAGAACTAGTGGAAAACATTTGAGTTATTTTTGTTACGCATTTTCCTTCTGCATTTGCTTCAAAATGAGAAAGATAGGCAAACAGAGAAACAAAGGATAAATGCAAGAGAGCCATTCTGTTTTATAAAAAAAAGCACTTCTACCCTCTGCCCTTTATTCAGAATGAATTTCTCGTACCATCCACAATAACACAATGCTACTTATAACACATTGACGCAAAAACATCATCACAGATTCCAATTCAAAATACCTCCCTTACATTAGCCAAGAAGCATGAAATGTTGAGTTTGTGTTTACTGGTTGTATTTCTCAGCGGTATACACGGATGAAGCAATGTGCAATGCCGTGTTGATGTCAGACTCACCTGCATTCCTTATCCCTCAGAGCAACACCCTACCTCGCTGCCTGCTAATGATCTCTGACAGATTGACAAGGCACCTCTTCAGAGAGTTCTCATAAAACTATGCGCGAGTATTGATCAGCACTGCTCTAAATAGTATCCAGCAGCCAATGCATATTTTATGCGTTTCAACAGAGGAGGGAGAAAAAACTAAAAACTAAAAACTACTCTACTAAATCTAATTTCAAAGCACTTCCGCATCGAAATTGAAACGTAAAGCGGTGGAAAAAAAGAGCGCAAAAGAAAACCTGGACAATGAACGTAACCCGAGTTATTCAACAGAAGCGTTTTCCTTTGAAGAGCTGCTCTAGAAAGGGAGGGATGGATAGAAATGGGTCACTGTTGTGTGACACGCGCTTAATTATTCTTCAAATCACCCTGTTCCTTGAGTACAAGGGGAAGCTTTTCATTCTGTCGGATTGTGATAGGAAAAAGCTAAAATCTGACATCTGACATGACACAGAACTATGACTTCTATTCCACAATACTAAGTTAAACAGTAGATGTGAAGGACTCCCCCCCAACCCCCCACCCTTTTGTGGACTGAATACCTGCAATACCTGAAGCAAAGTCACCTCAAGGTGGTTCCTTAGAGAACGGGACACAGTGCTATTGGCTTTGTTCATTATTAATTCAGTTTCTGGCTCACAGGGGCCTCCGCATCATCTCAGGAGGCGAAATGAGAAAACGGTACCGCCAGACAAGACCTCTATGGGCTTCTCCTCCCCTGCTGTTGATTGCTTACTGGAAGACGCTAGAAGGCGATAGCCTACACGCAGAGTAATGGCCAAGTCAGAACAGAATTGTTTGGTATCCCCTCTCACTAATTATAACAATCATCCCCATTAACCAGAGCCATTATTATTGAACAAAAGTGTTTCTTGGTACATCGCCAGGGCTGCGTGTTTGTCAACACATTACAAATCCCCTCAAACCCACGCCGCCTTGCAATCCCGGTCCCCACCCCTCTCGTCGTCACCAGGTGAGCTGCTGTCGTCTGCGTGCTACGGGAGACTGTGGCGACAGCTGCAGCTGCCAAAACAAATGTTCCATGCAAAGGCACGGCGTTTACGTCCGGCATTGAGGTGTTCTGGCGACGGCGTTGATTTAGCAATTCATCAGGAAAACATACCGCCAGGGAGCGCCGGGCGGTCGGCGGCTCAGCCCGGCCCTTAGGCCATAATACCCGCTGAACAGAAAAACAAACATTAACGCAAAGAAGCGCTGCGCGTTAACGACTGGCCCCGGACACTCCGTCAACGGATCGATAAAACGTTATTACGGTCCGAGATAAAACAATGCCGACGGCCCCGGACGGAGCTCCTCGCAGTAAACCCACCGCGGCTTTTCAGTTTTGGTGACAGGGACTTACCTTTTACACCCTCATATATACCCAGAGCCATATGACGGGAACCCAACCCGGGCCTATTCCCAGGCTGCCGCTGCATTCCCCGGTCGCTGCCCAGAGTCCCAGGGCTTCTGCCCGGGATGATGGATCACACGGCACTCCTTATGAATCCCCCCAGATGCCCAGACAAGAAGAGCATAGGTAGAGGGTGGAGGGGGAGCCGGTGAACCGATATGTTTGCATTACCACAGAAAGAAGCAAGATGGTCATTAAGTAAGGGTAGTACACGGCCTTACCGTTAGCAGAGCAAGGCCTAACCAGCTGTGACGGCTGGAGAATCCCTCCCATCATCGATACAGCAGAGGACAACACAGTCTTACCGGTATTGGTGCTAACAAAAGATTGGCCAACCCACCAAACAGCAATGTATTAGTATCTACTTTCAGCTTAGATTTTCTTCTTTTTTTATTGTTAGTTGATCAAATCCCTATTCTACTGAGCCGCTTGGAGACGTGTAATATATCCTGCGGTGCGACTAAAAGAAACAATACATCAAAACCCAATCCAAACACAACAGAGCTCGACAGAGGCTCTTGTCGTTAACATGCCAATAACCCGACGCCGGGCGACCTATCAGGAGTCGACCACATCAACCAGGGGGGGGGGGGCGCATCCAGTCCGCCGGTGGCGTGGCCGGAGGGTAGGCGTGGTGACCTCCCACGCCACGGCGGGAAAACGGTGTGACAAGAGCAGAGTGTAACCCGGGAGAGGTACTCCATCACTGCGTGCGCTCCGCAGATTAATGGCTGAAAATGTCAGGGAATAAGGTCACGCGCCAAGAGGCCGGCCTGTGAAGAGGCGCCAGAGCACTCTCCGGGACGCTCCGCAGTCCAGTGGAGAGGGGAGAGCGGAACGCCTGGCCGGGCGGCCGTACGGCGCTCCAGAGGAGAGGGAGGCTGCATGGTCGTGCACGTGCAGCAGCGCATGCACACAGACACACACACACACACACACACAGACACAAACAAACAGAAGCAGACGCCAATTTCTCCAGACAGATGTCGGTGTATGTATGGACAAAGGCAATGCTGAGGGTTTTGGACAAACAGACACACACACGTGCACGCACACGTGCACACGCTCAGGATTTGTAAATATTCACAATTGGTAAAGATATACGCGTTCACGCGCGTGAACAAAGGCTCTGCTACGCTTTGCAAAAAAATCTATACGCATGCATGTCAATAAATACCACAATTGGGTTTTCTTGTTCCACTAAATACTCACTATATTTAACTCATAATGAGGCAGTTATACAAAGCTTTTTTTTACATCACTCACCTTCTGTAGAGCGCTACTCCCACAAACTCCCAACAAACAGTACCCCCCCCCCCCACACACAAACACACACACACACGAACACACGCAGTGTAAATGACAGGATATGGACCATAAGGGCTAATACGTGTGTGAGGCTTCACAAGTGGGGTTATCAAAACACATACCGCAGAGCTAATAAGAAAGTGTTTTCTATTCTCGCCCGAGGAGCGTGATATTGTGTTTTATTTGGCACTCGTGGCCAAACCGGGGCCGGGGTAAAGTGAAAGGAGCCGGACAGCTTTGAGGAGGTGGGAACTATTGTTGGACCTGGGGAGGAGCGAGCGAGTGGGGAGAAAGCCTTGCTGAGGTGTTATCTCTCATGCTGATTAATATGCACTTTCCCCTCGGTCAATGTCAGTGAAGGCTCCACTCCTCCACACGCGCCACCTGCTTCGTCTTCTCTCGTGGAGCCAGCTGCCATTCCGCAACAACCTGCTCCAATGTAACAACGTGCTTAATGGCAGATGCTGCCAGTTTACCAGCGACGACCACAGGGGTCTGACATAGATCTCATGGACAATCTCATCAACGCCCCCAAAAAAAACTCCAATTAAATGTGGAGTCCATGGATCTGCAGAGCGGAGTCTGTCGTGATCACACACATAAAGGAACATTTGATGAAGAGATGGGCTCATAATGGTGCAGACTGAAGAGACTCACTTCAGGCCTGCAGCAAATGGAAGGCCTAACAAGAACATTTATATTCGGCATGTTTTATTTTTTTCATATTGAATGAGGGCACCTTTTGGCCGTACAGGTGCCCAACTACAAACGAGAGGGGTGTATATTAAATGTACTTTGTGCTAGGATCAGAAATTGCTCGTCATCACTGACCCCTTTGGTCGGTAAGTGAACTGCAGCCTGCTCATGCATTCAGAGCACTGGAATCTGAGCTCTGTGGGTTGAGACAATCATAAACTAATGTAATTTATTATCAGATATAAAGGTAAGCTATAATCACACAATGGGAGAGATTTAAGTAGATTCAAAATAGGCAAATGCAAAAGTTTAAAGAGAACATGTGTTTTGCCATTATCTTAGATTAAAATATAGTAAAAATCTAGAAGAAATCTAGTGAGATATATAAATATGTATACATGTCTACACAATATACACAATCCTACACGTAGTTCCTTTACGCAACCCAAATCATATACAAAATATGTAAAAAAGAAAGAAACAGCTCTGACTTGTTTAACATGGTTGGGAAAGCATCGTCTCAAACTCAAAAACTCAATGAAATCTCATGTATGCATTAATTAAGTTTCTGTTCTAGAGTTCCACTGGAATCAAGTTGTTGAAATAAAAGAAAAAACATGAAAAACTGCTAATGACACATCATTTTTGTTAGGGACAGTCATTCTGATTAAATCCCAGCTCACCACCTGAGGCAAATCAACACCTGTGATAGCCGCATAGACAAGTTTGGACCGAGGACAAGAAATGCTCTGGTCAATCATGTCGTCCTTCCTGGCGATGATAAACCTTCATCTTAAATAACGAATTTGCATAGTGTACGGGCATTTGCGCATACGCATGTACTCGTGTGTGTGTGTGTGTGTGTGTGTGTGTGTAGGGGGGGGGTGCATTTGTGTGTGTGTGTGTGTGTGTGTGTGCATGTGTGTGTATTTTTGAACACGTGTCTGTATAGTGCTTGTGTGATCGTGTATGCACGTGTGTGGGTACATACGTGCGAGTGTGTGCACACTTGCCCCTGTGTCTGTCTGCATGTGTGCTGGACGGGTTGGGAACAGGGTTGGGGTGCGTGTGCATGGAGCCCTCTGTAAAATACTGTTATCAATGAATCCCATCGCCCATGGCAACCGCGGTCGGAGCCCAGTGAAACTCCAGGGCCAAATATTTGACAGGAAAGAAGCACAAGCCATTTTTCCACAACACGCGTGAGGAGAATATTTTATCTTCCCTGTCACCCAGGATTAACACGGTGTAACTGGGTGCCTGGTATTGTACAACGCTCTGTCTACCATGCCTGTCTGGACTAAATCACTCCCAGAGCATGCCGGAACACCCACCTCAACAAATACAGCTTTTTAGTTTGATAAAAGGTGAACTTACTCTTACCGATATTCTGCACAACGTCATTATTGTTTCCTCCTCCAACCCGTTTTCGAACGGCCACATGAAATCCTCCAGTCATTGCCGGCATGTTTGACCAACACACCACTGAACTGGATCCAAGACTCGGTACTATTGATGCCAGACACAATCAGGGACATACCAGAAAATGTTTTATATTTTATATGAGTCATTGTTTCAGCATCCTCCAGATGTTTAAATAAATCATCCATCGAGGTAATCTAATCATTTACGAACGTATCTGTATTTTGGCACGGGGCCCAACGCTAGAAGCTTCATCACTGTGCCAATCTGCACATTAGTCACGATCCTGCGGTGGTTCGGTTACATGACTAGAGCCCAAAATCAGCCGCCAACGACACTCTGTCTTCTTGTAAAACGGACTGGATTTCTAATGACATCAGACCAAACACAGACGTTTACCCAAATCAACCCGCTGGCCATCAAGGAAACAACATGCTTGTTAAAGCCTTTAAGGACAAACATATCTCACTGTGATTTGCTCGTGATGACAGCAACGTCGAAACATCCCGAACGGCTCGTCAAATGAAAAGCACAGATGCCTTTTGTTTCTTGTCTTGTTTTGTGTTTTTATTAGGATTTGATCTTAATGCTTCTTTGAACAAACAACATGAATATTATTTTTGATTTATCAATACTGGCCTCAAAATATGTTAAGCACCCACATGCTCAAAACATAATCCAATGATGTGCAAAGCGTCCTAGAAGCGGTTTTGCACTGCTTGTATCAAAATTGCCCAGTCACACTGAAGAGCTATACCACACAACGTTGTTGATACTAGTAATAGCCCACTTTGGGCTGCAATAAACACATGGTCTTGGCAGTTTTCTACTGCTTTCGACGGACTGAAATGTTGTGTCGCTTTAAAATGCAGCCTTCGGGGACGTATTTCTGGACTCAGTCTATTTAACCAGTTTACAGTTCGTGCCTGCCAATTTGCATCTCAACCCGCAGTCTGACTTGGGGTGAGATTAAGGGAAAAGGGCTAATGGGGGACTTCACACCTTACTCTGCTCAGTGCTCATAGAAAGCCACAAAGCCAGAGTTTATAAAGGACAGCTAGAATATGTCTACGCAGGCAAGACACCCACACACACCCTCACAGTTATGCACAAACTTGACATTTCCGTGTTGCAGATGTTAACACATACACAGCCACCTACATAAAATTAAATAAAGCACACAAGTCTTAAAAGTTGTAAAAAATAAAAATGTAAGATTCACATAATTCACAGTGCATTGTTTAGCACCAACATAACATCTTTAGTCTCAGAGAAAGGGTGCCATTTTAATGTTCCCATCAAATGACTGCTGCCTGTGAACAACATGAAGTGCACCTTGGTGAAAGATAAAACTAGCCATTCAATCAAGTACAGAATGTACTTGGAGAGCTTCTGTTAGACACTACCTTTCAATAAGGAACAATGAGGTAAAGATATGTCTTACCTTTTACCTGATCTTCATTCTCCTTTATATTTGTTTTGACCAACAGCAGTTAAGCTAAACAATGTAGATAGCTGGATAAATATTTAGACCAGCATACACAATATGCCAAATGAGATTCCAACACTGCCTCCTAGGGATCGGTAAAAATAAAAGAAATACATTTTCAGAAGAGTAGAAGACATGCATGAGCAAGGCCAAAGGCACATAGGCCACATGTGACAGGAATGCTTTTGGGATTGTCTGGTTCTAGTATAGTAGTTTCGATTAATCAGAAAATACAATGCTGTGTGTTGCTCAGCACAAAGCACACTCTGGTGGAGCACAGCTATCTATCAAGAATGTCATTTTGGTGGGAGATACTAAAAAATACACTCATAATATCACACACACACACACAAACACACACACACACACACACACACACACACACACACACACACACACACACACACACACACACACACACACACACACACACACACAAACGCAATATTACAGCATAGAGACTGTTTTGTCCTTATGCTGTACCATATTTTCTCTGGTTCATGAATTAATTTTTTTATATTATATAATTGTATGTTTTGTTTAATTGTATTTATTTTTTTATTTATGGACAGCCTCATGGCTCAGCCGGTTGAGTTCTTTTTTGCCATGGGGATAAGTATTTTTGGGAATAAGAAGGCTTTAGTTTTTTCTCCAACTGCCAAAATGATGAAGGATGCCCCCCAGGCAAAAACATGAACCTATCTGGGATGACGTGATAACAAAGTGAAAAGAAGAGCTTGAGACGTGCTGAAATTGGCTCATATGGTGTGGGTTGAACGCCCCCTCTTCCTCTCAAACTTGGGGAGGACCGCAAATGTTAAACCGCTCCAACTGTTTAAACATAAAACAGAGACCAGACTAAGGGAATGACTCATCTTCAACCGTGCCTTGGCACCAACGGTGTAAGCCTTGTTAGCCCTTCATGAACAATAACAAGTTTAAGTGCAGTTCCGAAGCATTTTTACGAAGATTTCACATTGCGGTTCACACGAACCCTCGACTGGAGCCTTTCGCCTTTCGCCGACGGTTGACCCGACCCGCTCTTGAAAAGCAACAACAATGTCGCCCAAGCCGTAACTGTTTAAATATCAATCATGGATCTTTTCCTATTTTACACGTGTAAGTAACAGTGTGCAAAAGAAAAAACAACCAACTGACTTTATTTGGGAGGAGGCGGGCGAGGAGCGTGTGAAATAAAGAAGAGCTCTCGCGCACTCCAAAGTCGTCAGGTCAGAGAGACGCGGGAGTGGGTCTGAGGTTTTTTGTTATAATGAAGAGCATGTGTTCCACTGGGATGCATCGCCCCCAGCCAGTGGATCTCACAAGAAAAATTAAAATGAAGGCTTTGGAGTGGTAGAAGTGGCCCTCGGGTCCCCTTGGGTGGGGGAGTGGGGGGGGGGGGGGCTGGTGGTACGGTGTTCTTGGGTGAGGTAGGGGGTAAAGCTGGCAGGGGTAACGCACCTTTTACACACAAAGGTTGTTTCAAATTGGCTCCAGGCGCTTTCATGTGCCGGGGTCGGTGACTTGGAAAGATATATGTCTGCTGGCCCCCTCAGCAGGGGAAATCTGGAGGAGGATGGAGTCGACGCGCACACACCTGAACGCTGTCGTAACCTCGTTACGGGGCCGGGAACCTGCATGGAGCCCTGCCAGATATATGCAGATTAACCCTGCCTGCACAGAGAGCTCTCCTCCTCTTCCACCAAGCCGCATGATTCACAGCCTTCCCCGAGTGTTAATTGAAAACCCCAAAATGAAAAAATAAATGATAATGATAGACTTGTTTATCTCACTACCGGCACTAGGAGAGTTAAACATTACAATAACGCTGCAAAATATACATGTATTTGCACCGTTTGAAGACAAAATCAAAAAAGTAGAGGGGGAAAATAAATAATTAGTGTATATTAAAAGAAATCTGAAAAATCAAATACAGAAAATAGTTTGTCCAGGGATCGGTGAGCAAAAATTGTTGCACTCTCCATTGCTTTGAATTTGCATCCAAATGTAGGGGTCTGGTCAATTTTGAGATGGGTGAACGACCTGCTTCACTGGTCTTCCCAGTGGGAGCATACCGCCAGCTATGAATTCTGGGGGGAAAAAAACAACAACCGGAGCCTGCCTCGTGTCACTCTCTGAGCCACAGAGCCTGACCATCACTTTGGTCCTTTTGGAACTCTCTTGATATATTCAAGCTGCTTCCTACGTCTCCTCTCCTGACAATGGGATGGAAGAGATTCAACCTATTATATTTGCGATCCCCGATTTCATATCTTTATCCATTTTTTACCTAGAAAAAAAATAATACAACCTCCAATTCGCCTTCCACCCAACATACACAATTAGCATTCCCCCCAAAAATGTAACTGCCATATCTAGGATACCAGATTGAGCCATCTAGTTAAAATCCCCAGGATTTTCCTCATTGGGCTGAAATCCTAGCTTGACTTCTCGTCCGGTCAAAGTGTATGCAAATATCTGACAAGGTTTTCGACTGTTAATTTAATTTTTTCTTTGCATGGGGGGGGGGGGGGGGGGGGGCAGGGTGGGCTGAGATGAGACACAGTGTGCCGCACTGCCCTCAGGGACAGTGTAACTGGCGAAAAAAAGCTGGGGCGCCAGTTTGGGCCAAGCTGTCGGGGTAGACAGATGCTCAGCCGTGACCTCATAGGCCGTGCCAGGGAGCTCACTGGCACACGGCGAGAACAACCAGGAAGAACCGGGATGGGATTTGTGCTGGGGGGGGGGGGGGGGTCTGCTAGGCTTGGTGGATGGCCCAGAAACCTCCTTGCTAGGAGCTGTCTTAGCCTCGTCGTGGCTTCAGCCTCTTCCTCGTGGGAAGGGAATTGTTTTGTGGCAATATTCCCACGCTCCTTTCCTAAAACCAAGCGAGACTCAGAGCTTGGAGTCAGCGATGGTGGCTGGAGATTATCGAGGCCAAAGAGAGAGAGAGAGAGAGAGAGAGAGAGAGAGAGAGAGAGAGAGAGAGAGAGAGAGAGAGAGAGAGAGAGAGAGGCACCAGGAGGAACGCCGTCTTGTCCAGATTCTGAAGATATGACATCCCATCCAGATGCATTTTCTCTAATTAATTTGCTCTCAAGGAGACTGAAGAGAGTACTTGAGGACATACTTGTCAAGAAGACACAATGTCAACATGAGGACACAAATTGATGCACTCAGTTTGTGAGGTGTAGAGCTTTCCATTTGCAAGTTCAAAACACCTTGTATACATAAAATGGTTTAGGTTGTTCTGACCTATGCTTTTAATATAAAATATAGTGGGCAATTAAGCTTAATGCCTGGACTGGCTTTTATTTCTGTTTACTGCCCCACAAGGTAAGTCTCTGTCGGCAGTCTTAAAGTGATTATTTAAGTGATGAGTTATAAAATCTGTCATCCATTCGCCACCCTTTGTTGTTTATGTGCTCCTCGCCTCCTTCCACTACATCCTCATGCTGGGAGATTATACAGCGGCGTGCATGCATGCATCCTCCGATGTGATTTAATCAAAACAGAAAGGTGGTGTGAACTTTCTGCTGAACATACATTTTATTTCAGATGTTTAAATGTATGTGATGTGGTTTTTTTTGCCTGGTGTTGTTGCCTGGCTGTTGAAACTCTTCAGTTTAGTGCGGCAACCAAAGAACAAATATAGCCTTGGGATGGGGTGAGTGGGGGGGGTGGGGGGTGATTTGTTATAGGTGTATATTTGCTTATTGTCTTAACAAGTAAACAAGTGTGCGAGCGTTGTTATTTCTTATTAGCATTTTGTCTTGCCTTAAGTGTCAAGAATGACAGCTATTCTGTGGATGGATTGCATCTCATAATGGTACGCCTCTCTTTAAAGTCGCTATCTAGAAGATCTTCAAAGAATTTCTTTTAGATAAATGTCAGTTAAAGCGGTCATCTCAGTTTAGTTCCCTTTGGCGCCACCTATGATGGATATAAACAGTACGCAGGCACACACACAAGTGAGTTGGAGAACGAGTCTGTGGCGGTGACTCCGGCAAACACTCTCTGGTTAACAAAGCACTGCTGGTTGATGGAAAACGTGCGCACTTAGTTTTGGTTCCACGTCGACGCAACACAAGGGGGTTTACGGACCCTTTACGTCCTTGCGCGACCTCCTTCGTCCACCGCAAGGGCTTGACGTGCGACTCCCAAAAATGGTAACCTTTGGTCGAGGCGAGGCAGCAGCAATGGCTGTGATTGGTCCGCTGACTAAAACCCAAAGCAGAACCAAAACAGGTTCACGAATGCGTCGAAGCGTCTGCGTGGTCATTGCGTTGCGTCGACGTGGAACCATAACTGAGCCTTAACTGTGCGGCTTGTGAATGTAGGGCGGAAACATCACCACAAACTAACATTCATAAAACTGCAAATCCAAGTTGTTCAGTGGGCCATAGACTCAATCACCATCGTGTTGTCTAATTCAGCAAAAGATTGTCAAGGAACTGACATTTACCTCCTAAAGCCTTCGGAGATCTTCGACAATACCACTTCAAGGCACTATCTAACGCTGAATGAGCTGACACAATGATGATTGTTGGGCTTTGTTTGTTCAGCACAGGGTCTATGAAGAAAGTCCTTGGATTTGCGGTATATGAATGTTACAAACAGGATGTCGGTGGCCTCATTCCATGCCATGCATTCAAATCACAAGCAGCTCAGATTTTCCGCCAGAAATGGCAATGACAGAAGGTAAGCGTAGAAGAACTTAATATACCGAAACTAAAATAAATGATTTGTCCCTGGAATCATCGTCAGTCGTCACGATTACCATACCCACCATTCTGGGTTCACAATTATAAGGCAGCAGCTTCCGGAGACAGATTTAGCCTGCTCACACAACTACTATCAATAAACATGGTGACAGTTATTTGAAAGATATATCTTTTTTAAATGCTTTAATATTGCTCCTCGACAGAATAACTCCAAAGCCGGAAATAGGCGGGTAAACAAAGTTGACCTCCACTCGTCACTTTGTCAGCCAACCATGTAATACTTTGATTGACTGCAGACAGCAGGAGGAAGGAAAAAAAACCGACAGCCCCTCTAAGCACACACACAAACCGCAACACAACAACGCAAAACATACCTCTGCGGGGGTCTCTTGTCGACATGCCTCTTATTTCTTTTTGAATTCTTCTTCTTCGCTATGCAGATCGGCCTCTAATTTGCAAGTCACAGCATATATGCTTATCAAATTGTAAAGTCTTTGGTGACTGCCATTTAATGAGGGTGTTGTCAAGGATATAGGAGTCTAGAGTATTTTTAAAGGTTTAAACTGCTTATAAAATAGCACAGGCCCTCCTCCATTCAAACTGCAAAGTGCCGTGGTAGCAGTTTGCAGGTCTCGCCCCCCTTGAATTAAGAGGATGCCAAAAGTGGATGGGGAAAAAAAGAAGAGGCATAATGACTGTAAAATAAATAATTAAATAAATATCTGAGACAGAGTCAAGAGCAAGAAACCTTTTTTTTGGAGGGATGGAAGCAAACAGATACACAACGTGTACGGACCAAGGAGCCAATCTCATTCTGAAATTCAGTTAGTGCTCCAGATTTGTTTGCCAGGTGGACCATGAGTATTTTTTACCCACTGCCTCATTCATTTTAAAGTCCAATCTGTTTGTTTCAGCTCTCTGAGCCGAGCGAGCCGTGGGTATCCACCATCGCCTAAAGGCTATAAATAGTAGATGGAATCCACACATTAATTAAGTGTTTGAATGACGCCATCCTGAAAGTGATAGAGCTGAATCTTGTTTCTTCCACATATATACTTTTTCAACACTGAATAAAGTAATATCGCATTTAAAGACGGTTTGTATAATGAAGAGCCAGAGTGGTAAGGTGATTTATCCCCCCCCCTCCCCCCCCCCCTCGATATAAAGATTGTTTAAAGCTATTGACTATACAAGTAAGCTGGCGATTCTGATGAATACTTTTGAAGGCGCCCTCTCTAGAAATGTCTGTTAGAATGTCTATTCTGGGCTAGAAACCTGGAGGGACAACATGGCTGTCTCCGTGGAAGAGGTAGCTCCCAATGCAGATATAAAGGGCTCTCGTAAGGTAACAAAAACACAACCATTCCTTTTTTCATGGGATTATACACTAATTAAAAGAACCTTATGAATATTATAATCCATTTCTGCCAGATCTGTTCCACCGGATGCTACTTAATTCTACAAACGGCACCTTTTCAATTGCATGTTGATCAAAGTAAATATACTGAACAGAATTGAACGCAATCATATGGTCATTGATCTTTGGGTTATATAACATATTATAAAGTTTGATTTTTTGTACGATAAATGCAAATTGGCAACCACCATTTGGGCAACAATTTTAGCAACAACATAAAGGGTTTAAATCGAAGAGAGGAGAGAAATTACAAAAAAGAGAAACTGATGATTGCGAGTCTAGAGCCGGCAGACACTTAGAGCAATAGAAGGCCATCACGATCACGCACACACATGGCTTCAAGCACCGTTTACAACGACAGGCCATATGGAGTGTCCAATTAGCGTAACCCTCCAATTACCAGGAGCTCCCGGCAGGAAACGGCACAGAACAAGGTGAGAACAAGAGAGCAAACCCCTCACGGACCAGACGGGAGATGGGAGGAAAAGATTACCAGGTCTGAGGTGAGGGGCAGAAATCATATAGGTTCATGATAGACATCAAGTCTGTGTCCCATATCTTTATCGCAGACATGTTTTCCTCGCCGACACCAGGCGCCTCATATGTAATTCATCAGCTAGATGAAAAGAAGAAGAGGGGGGAAAAAAAGCGTGGAAAAAAATTTAATTGTCAAACCTCTGTTTGCACATCAACGCAGACCATTTTCAAACAGCCACTTCGGAAAACGCAAACAAGAAAATTGCGCATGTGACTGCGGAGACAACACGCGCCTTTCCGAGCGGCGTCTCGCAGGTCTGTTGTTGTGCCCAATGCTGTGTAATTGCACATCAACATAAACGTCACTCCGACACAAGGGGAGGGGGGGGGGGAGGAAAGGAAAGTTCCATCGTTTGGCAACAATTAATCAACAAAACGACAATCATTTCTATCGCTCTTGTCTTTTCAAATAAAGGTCACAGAACATAGCTCCTCCATTTTAAGAGAGAGTCCGCTCCCTGTCAGTTCCGGAGTGTTCTATCGGTTCAGGTGCCTCACCTCCATTACTCTGTTGAAATTCTCTCTTGTTTCCATTTTTTTTCCCCTTCTGAACACAGGATATTAATCGTCATAAAAGCCGGCACCACAAGTGAAAGGAAAGTGGGAGGGTTGGGTTTTGGGGAGGGGGGGGGGGGGGGGGGGAAGGGGTATGAGAACTGCTTAGGCAAGATAGCGGTGAGGCGGACAGACGTGTAGCAAGTCAGCAAACAAAACAATGGAGGCCAGGGAGAAGCAGCCGCTGTGGCACCACTATTCCAGACACTACAGTCAATCCATTAACCTCACTCTTGTCGGAGCCAAGCAACTCCCCCACACACACGCACACACACACCTACCACCACACACACAATCCACTTTCCCCCCTTTCGCTGGCCAGCAGGAGCCGGCTTACATTAAAAAGACACCCTTGCACGCATGAGTGGGAATGTATCAACGGGGCCAAGCGAGGCGAGAAATTACTAATTCACCAGATTCTTCTTTTCGCACACAAATCAATAGGACAAGACTAATGGTGGACATATGTGAACGTACACACACACACACACACACACACACACACACACACACACACACACACACACACTCCGAGCATCAATGGCTTATTTTATATAACATACTTAAGGGATCTCAAGTGTTTTCAAGTCCTTCACTACCTTTGATGTCATGTGTTTGAGGAAGGTTGTGAGGTGCTAATGCACTCCATAATATAAACTGCATTCACATGTAATCCTCCGCTATTGATCAGACCCTTTATAGCCCAAGATTCAATTTACCGCTGATGATCACCAAACACGGAGGTGATAAAACTATGGATAACAACACCCAGCGGTGAGGCCATACACAGGCCGATAACTTTTTAATAACAGCAATAGAAAAAGCGGTAATATCTCATGTCCTTATGAATAAAGATTTCGAACATGATACACCTGATTCGTGTGTGCTTTTAACCAAAACACACATTATTGGATTTCCTGCCCTGTCCTAACACACATAATAACTCAACAGTTAGATATTATTCAGATACACATTGAATTTTAGATCTTTGCAGTAAAACTGCTAAATCTTGTCGCATCAATTACCTTAAAAAAAGAAACGCTCCCATAGCAGAACTTGAAAAGACAAAACAAGTGACGGGTAGGAGTGGTGTTCAGCATTTAAGCGCTGGTAAGACATTCATCTGTGTTGTCTGTCAGCCAGGACTACAGAGTTTGGCTTTTGACAGCTTTTCCGGCTTGGCGAGGGGCCGTTTCAGGAGTACGCATCTCTTATCAGTCACAGGGACGGGGGGGGGGGGAAAGATACCCGTGACAGCCGACATGTTTGGGGTCCAAGTGCTTAATCTCGGGTCCCTTCTACCGAGCGAGAAGTATTACCAAAGCGGGCGAGACGCGAGTGATCGTTCGCATTCCGAAACCTGCGTTCCACCTGCAGCCGTGGAGTGTGTAGGAGGAGGTGGGAGAGACACAGGCGGAGGCAGAAGCAGAGGCAGAGGCAGAAGATTAAAAGGAGGAAGAGGAGAAAGAGGAGGAAGAGGACACAGAACAATAGGAAGAGGAAGAGGAAGAGGAGGAGGAAGAATAAGAGGGGGAAAAAAAATGCCAAAGCACTGAGAACGCTGCGAGGAGAGTGGAGCTGTCGCTCTAATAGTATCAAAGGCCTCAAACAAACAAACAAACAAACATGGGTGAACTGTGATTGATGGCAGCACAGTTAATAGGACTCCATACCCCACACAGCGGGTGGAGGGGTGGGTGGTCTCGGTGGGTATGTGGATCAATAGGCTCTCAGAAACATGTTAGGGAATCACACGGATTCCGACTCCAGTGACAGCTCGCCGCCAATCTAATTTTAACACAAGGTAACACAGAGGCAGTGTTTCTACCGGGTTCATTTAGGGCCGTGTCGGTCCTAAACAAACACACAGAGACCCAGAAGAGAGTGCTGGGGTTGGCTGCAGGTGTTTGTGTGAGTTGTGGGAGGAGGGGTATGTGTGTGAGAAGGTATGAGTGGTTGGGTGGGTTAGGGAAGGTTGAAAAGACTGGGATGGTGGTGTTGTGATGGTTTCAAAGTGCTGTGCCGTGAAAGTACTATGAATAATTCATGTTTGGTGACAGAGATATTTTAGGCTTGGAAAAAACAAAGGAGAGAAAGAATTCCTCTGGACTCTTCCTGGCTATGGACAATATAGGAATGGCTTTTTCTACCCTTATTGCAAGGTGGATTTAAACATACGGCCCAAATATTCGGAGAAACTGTCTGCAGGTTTGATAAGGCAATCATTGCTTTGCACAGGGGAAAGGAAACGAAGAAACGTCATTTTCTGTCCCATCCACGACCTCAGCCTCCTGGTATGGAGACCAGAATGACGCCAGCCCTGCCAGGAAATGCGGCCACAACATGGACATAACACCCCTAATCAGTCCACATTTGCGGTTCGGTCTGTGTATGCGAGAGCATAGTGCCTGTGTGGGCCAGAGACTTCCGGTCCCAATCGTATCATGTTCTGCAAACACATGTAGGTTAATTAGTTGTTTCTAATGCAGACATTCAACAACTAATTAATTTGTTATTATCTCAATATACAATTAAAATGTTTTCTATGGAGACCATTCTCCAGGGTTTGATCTGAAATAGCATGCAGGCACTTTATAAAGAAACCTTCAACTTGGTGGACGCAATGAGAGACAATATATGCCATCCACAGCTAGGAATGGGCACGACCATTTGTCCCTCTTAAAACCGTCAATACAGAGAAACAATTTAGGTGACAAACATACACACACTTTCTACACTTTCTACCTTTTCTTTTCAAATGGCAACTGGAAAAGGTGAGTGTGGACCATGCTTTGGCGGTGTTCTTAAAATAACTACCTTAAAAACCAGCTGAGAACATACATTACTCACGCTAAGCAAATAGCTACATTACATGAGCAGCTAACTACATCAGACAAGCAGTTGGCAGAGAGCTAAACATATATATTTTTATTCCTGTCCCGATCTTCTTGTATCAGAACATGACTCATTACACATATCTTACCACCTCATGTGGCAAGGGAAGAGGTTGTAGCAGTCTGGGTGAGTGGGTGGCCTGGCACCCTGAGGCGGCAGGCTTTCTCATATGCTGAAGCGCTAATTGAACCTAGTAATAATTATAAATGTCTGTATTTTGCTGCAATTTTCTTTTGGGACCGATGCATAATTTTTGTCTCTGTTTTGCATAATGCTGCACATTTATGTTTGATTCATGTATGTATGTGAATATTTTGTTTATTTCCTCGAGCTACTACAAATTCCCAGCCTAATTCCTATGTAGAGCAAAGGCTCTCCTCTGCATTTTAACTACTCCTGCATATCGATCATTTGGTTAATGGCCGCAATATATTCCTAGTCTTTAAGGGAAATGGCTCGTGAGTACAACTTAAAAAACAAATCAGGGCGATTTTTTTTTTTTACTTCTTTAGATGTGTGCAAAGCGCTAATAGCATATGGGTTTGGTCATAAAGTGACCAAACCCATAAAACCCAAAAGATGGACTAAAAAGGAGCTATGCATTAAAATGAATCACTCATACTACTCAATATGTCTCTGTCGGTCTAGACCGGGTTATCTTCGCTCATCGGGAGGCGAGAGTGTGGCATCTCCCACTGGCCTCAGACTTGTGGACTGAATGAGATGCGTTGGGGGAGGAGAGAGATGCAGGGGAGAGAGGTGGTGGGGATGCTGGATGAATCCTTCCCCTGTTCTGGCTTTCTGGGCCCGCATTGCCTGTTAGGTCCTCGCGCCCTTGGTCTGTGCCAGGTGGCAGCTGGGACTCTCTCTCTCTCTCTCTCTCTCTCTCTCTCTCTCTCTCTCTCTCTCTCTCTCTCTCTCTCTCTCTCTCTCTCTTCACCCTAGCTTCAGCAGGCAACAGTTTGGCCCTCAGTTGCAGCCCTCAAACCCCCACCACCACCACCACCACCATCACCGAGGGCACAGCCTCCGAGACTCGCCCCCTGACCCACAGACTGTACCCATGCGGCGGCGGCGGCGGCTGTGACAGGTAGCTCTGTTCCTCGGCCATTACCAGTTATCCATTTGTTTTGATCCAGCAGATATATGGTATACTGAACGCATCCATCTTTTGCACAGAAGCACAGCCAAGATGGCACAGCACAGTGGGGCACCTTCCATTGATTAGTATGGCAGCGTTTCCCGGCCGAATGCAAAAGCTGATGCAGAGCTCTTTAGAGGTTGAGCTAGACGGCTCCGGCGGAGCTGAGGAGTTACGGATTGGGTTTATCTGTATATTTTTTATTATTTTGGGGGACCTCCAAGGTCATTGTAACATCCCTCCTTAAAGCTATGCCTATGCACAGAACAACATTTTGTACAAAACGAGTCCATAGTTAGACTTCCACGCAGTTTATCATGAATTACTTAATTATGTATGAAACGACAGTGTTGTTACACTGCATCATTGAATGTCATCTCCAGGTACATTTTGCTTACAAATCAATGATATTTGAATATAACAAGCCTCCACCCAATTAAAGGTTTCGAGAGAAAGTAACACTCAAAATTACTTTTTTAGCACATTTCTCTTGTCATATTCCGCATGTAACTATTCAACCCAGCATGAAATAACATAACAGAATTCAGTCTTGCACCCATTCAACATTTAAATCAAATCAACTTCAATGAAGCCCATGTGAGCCCGGCATTAAAAGGAATCATAACACAGTCGAGATCTTCTCTGGTATAGAGTAAATAATAGGCAGTGGGTACTGCCACCATCCAATTCTAAACGGTCTTAGCTCCCATCCCTTTGTCGTTATGTCCAGCACTAATTTCCTCTTTCACTTGGAAATCACGGAATGCCATTTCACGCTGTTCCTCTTCTTAGATTGCCAATCATCCATATAATAACAAATAAAATGTATTTTCCAAACGGCGGGTCCACTTTGTATGCGACAAGGGTGGTCAGTGCTTGCTAGTCGGTTGAGACAAATTAAAACATTTGTTTGACGGAGCTGTTCAGACGGGAGATACATTTTCAGCAGAGCGGAGAAAAAGGCTTTCTCAGAAAAGCAATTAAGGTTGCCTACCCTCTTTTAGTCTAAATGGTTATCCAAAATCTGACCAGAATGCATGAGCTCAAAGGTCAGCCAATCAAATGCGTAGTTTAGGCTATCAGAACAATAAGCTGATGCAAAAAAATTGGTAAATTACAGGCTTATGTATATTTGAATGATTCAAATGTGCCTTAAGTGTTTGGCTTTTGAAGCCGCTAATGACTTTCGTGGGATTTTGTGAAAGGAAAATTGTACTAGTGCTTACTGATAAAAGGTATAAACCTGATACCGCACAAGACTGATCCGCAATAGAGGCTATATTTACAAGCGCCATGCTGGTGCTGGTGTTGCTGTGTTGCTGTGCAAGTTCAACAATGTTTCATAAACTCTATTGATCATAAACTATATAGTCAACTATGAAACTATTCATTATATTAATATGGCTGTTTTCTAGAGATTCATTGTTATCATTAAGAAATTATGCATTATGTCATAATATTAACCCAATGTTATTTACTTATCAACAAACACACAGAGCGTT
Organism: Gadus morhua; assembly: GCF_902167405.1. Taxonomy (NCBI): domain Eukaryota; kingdom Metazoa; phylum Chordata; class Actinopteri; order Gadiformes; family Gadidae; genus Gadus; species Gadus morhua. Next base: position 9,425,135 of record NC_044067.1, on the reverse strand, counting down.
TCATTATTTAACTTAAATTACACGTAAATCACATATAAACTCAATGAACTCAACTTATTTTTTCCTTAGGAAGGTTCCCAACTGAATGAAACAACCCAGAAGCATCCAAGTGGCAGATATAATGTAGCTGTTGGAGTTCTCTAGAAAGGTCCTTCAATGCTTCCTTGCTTATCTCCTTAAGCATAGGGTACACTTCACCATCCTTTACGAAAGGAAATAAGATAATGCCGTGCAACAATTCCTTGCGGAAGCAACATTTAAAGTGTCACACCATTGGGCAGTTAACTAAATGAAAATGATCAACATGATCGACAATTGTGAACAGAAGGGTTTGTGTGAGTAAATATTCTCAAGCCTTTTAATTTAAATTCCAATTTTTATTTGGTAATGAAGTGATATCTTTTTGTTTTTTATAAATCAAATTTTTGGTTATCCATGTTTACACAGCCTAAACGAAACAAATAGGTAAGGTCGCACAGAACAAGGCAATAAGCTGCGCATTTTGCATCAATATTTTTTATATATTCCAGCATGCAGAATTACTTTCTTAGAGCTGTTAAATTCTTCATTATGGAAACATAAATTCGATTAAATGTTTTCTGATTTTCAAATATTTATCGGGATTGTGATTTTGATCAGTCACTAACCCTACTTGCCAAAGCTTCAAGCAGATGCTAGTATCCTCGTTTTATTGCCGGATGAGTTAATTGTGTATAGCTCTTTTAATCTAACGACACTACAATGTAAATACAGGTATTAAAGCTAATATAATTTTTTTGGTCGTTTTATAAACAGCTTTTTATTTTTTTGTATGTTGACACTTTTTTGCTCATATCATGCAGCCCTAATTGGAACTTCTTCAAAATGTTCTGAGGTGGCCTCTCTCTCTCTCTCTCTCTCTCTCTCTCCCTCTCTCTCTCTCTCTCTCTCTCTCTCTCTCTCTCTCTCTCTCTCCCCCTCTCTCTCCCCCTCTCTCTCTCTTTCTGGTTTTGTTCCAGCCCATTGTCTCTGCCTCTCTCTCTGGTTTCTGTCCAGCCCTTTGTCTCTGCCTCTCTCTTTCTGTATATGGCCAATTCCCGATAACACTATCCCTATGGCAACCTACCCCTCTAACATAGCACGCCCTGCATCCTCTGCACCATGGCGGCTATTGGGAATGCTTACTGAGTTGTTTGGACTTTGGGAGGGGACAGGGGTCAATCGCACCACTGGTCATGGGTTAAACAAAAAAAGAGCAGCCCGCCTTGGCATTTTCAGAAGGGCATCCGATGGACTCGAAACAAACGTCCCTCCGCTTCTGTAGTAGGGCGTGTGTGTCAATGTGTGCCTGTGTGCTGAGCATACACTGTTATGCAGGGGGCAGATCCTACGGGTGCTGCCTCCATCCAGCTGGCCGTTCACCCCTCTCAATTTGACGAGCAGCCCGATAGCCACAGACCCACTAACACAACTCACACCATCCAGCCCCTTACCACCCACCCTGCTGGGATACCTCTTCAAAGCTCTCTCTCTCCCTCTCTCTCTCTCCCCCTCTCTCTCTCTCTCTCTCTCTCTCTCTCTCTCTCTCCCTCTCCCTCTCCCTCCCTCGGACACAGTTCGTACTCCAAGAACTCCAGCAACTGGCTGACTTTGTCCTTCACAATCTGAAGTCCACCTGGCGGACAGTGAAAACAGGAACCACTTCAAACCCTTATTTCCATGAGAGTCACGGCTCTGCCTTTCCACATCTATGACATTCAAATATCGCACACCGCCCAGCGCTACAAGCGGGCTAATCCTTCCACTCTTGCTCCTATGGGCTCCGCTCATTCGGCAGCATGTTATGGCATTTTGCATTTTAAATCATCAATAATGTATGCATGCTTATTTCTCCAGCAGCCATCTGAGGATCAGGCTGAGCCGAGCACTTTGATTCAACTCCGACGAGATTGTGTCGCTTCTGAAGCAAGACTCATTGATTTATTAATCACATCTTCAATTCTATAACATTTTCCCGGGGAGGGGCTTATGTCCTACACAACCACAACGCCCAGATAATTAAGTCAAATGGGAAAATCAACACCCACCAAATCATGTGGGTTTGAACACCTTAGCTCCTCCCTCTGCCAGGAATCGATGCCTCAGAGTCAATTTGTGGCGAATGGCTTACGAAATCCCAGCCAATCTATGGCTGATTCAATTGTGGCCCGCTAAGACAAGGAGCGGGGAGATACTGAAGTTGACACAATCAAAATCCAATGGTTACTGCGGTCAATAATTGTGTTCTGTTGAGGCAGAGGCATGAGGCCTCGCGACAACATCCTGTAATGCAATGACACACCTGGGAGCGCCATCAAACTCCACGCCGGAGGCTGCACCCCCACCTCTGCCCCTTCAATACATGTAAGTGCTCGCTGATTGTAGCACTTCAACCACGGAGGCTCTGGTGGTTACCTTATTCCAGCTGTTGTTCACAAACATTTCTGTGGGACTCATGAACTTGAGTGGAAATCTCGGCCTAAAATCGTTCCGTTAAGGACTACTGATGGTCCAAAGAAGAAAATCGGAGTTATCAACCCAAAGAAAGAAAACACAAAAGCGGTGCACTGGGAGCACGGTTAGTCATTTTGTGAGTGCTTGATAGTGTAGTGAGGCTTTGTGTGAATATTGAAAAATGAAAGTCGGGCTTTATGTAAACGTGGCCTCTGGATTTCACGGCTGTCCAAAATACTAGCAACATCTGCTCTGAGTCAAAAGTATTCTGGCTGCCTTGAAAACTAATTTGCTTTCACCACGCACAAAACTACTAAAATAGGAAGAAGAAGAAGAAGAAGAAGAAGAAGAAGAAGAAGAAGAAGAAAATCCGGAGGTTCACGATGCCAAGGAAAACAATCTCCTCCAACCCAAACACCCCACCTCCTATACGGGCACCGCCAGTGCCCTGCGGGACCTCAGATGTCGGCTGCCCAGCCACCCGGCGAGTTCTTCCTGATATGACTCTGTGCTTCCTCTGGGCTTCAAGGGGACGTTTAAAGAAAAACTAAGCCTAAACCTGGACCCGTTTGTGGTTTCTCCAAAAACAAAATAAAGATCCAGCCATCAGGGGTCTGGAGGGTACCACCGGTTGGCCCTCTGGGGGATCACGTGTTGCTGAGGCGGACACATTGGCTGCCCTGCAGGACAGGATGTGGACAGAAGTGCGGGGCTGAGCCGCGTCCGTGTGCTCGTGAGCTCATTTGAAGTTAATGTCCTCCAGGCGGAGATTTAAGACAGCTATGAAAACAAGACTCAGTCCCGCCATAGAAGGTCAACAGTAAGTTACAACCTAGCAGTTTCCCTGGAAAGTCTCCTGACCCTGCTCTTCACGTTACGTAACCTTAACACAGTGTGAAATACGATTGAGAGCCTGGAGGTCCATTCAGGCGAGTCTTCGTTGTCTTTGATGATTTTCTTTTTTTCTGATTGGACCAGGGGATTCTGAGGACATTGTTTTGCATAATCCTCCTTAAATTCTGATTTATCATGTACGAACGCAACTCGCTAACTGATTTCCCCCTTTTTCAAGCAATACAACAGAGTAATACAGCTACCTTGGTAATATAAATTGGACCGAACACTTATTAGTTCAGTAGAGCTGTAGAGTAGTGCTAATGCATAACCGAGGATATGATGCTAAGAGTTTATTATTGGATACAAATGTATGTTGACTGAATCAGCAGATTAGCTCTAAAGCTTTTACTGTATTGGTCAACAAATAGGACAAGGTCACTCACTTATCTCTTTGATCTTCATTTGCATTTCTATCTCCCATTCCTATCGGAATCTCTGCTGAACCTTCCAACGCATGTGCTCACCCCTAACGCACACATGCACAAACGCATGCACACACACACAGATGCACACAGATACACACCGATTGATAGGATCTGACTTAATTAGCTCCTAAAGGAAGCTGTCTCTACATTAGTGAAAGGGTGACACCTTCCAGCAGCCTCCGCTGCTGTGGCCCTTTATAAACAGGGTGTATATTTCAGACAACCTTGAGCAGCATGTGCTGGCCGATGCTTATCAGGAGCTGCGGTCACAACCAAAGATCGAGGACGTTTTGATTAGAAACTACAACAAAAAATATATATATAGTAGGCATATCAGAGAACTACATTGAAAACGTACCGAGCTCCCTGTCAGCTGTCAGTCAGAGTAGCAGTGCAGCAACACAAGGGCAAGAGAGTGACACACTGCCCAGTGTGCCCCAACGAGCAGTTAATAGAGGTGAGAACGCCCAGCAAAAGTTACTTCCAGCACTGCAAGCTCACTTTCTACAGGGTCTGAGATGGCAGTTAGTGGTTTATTATAAACCTCACTCTTAATCTACTTCATAAACCACAGAAACTAATTAATTTGTGATCAATTGGCCACATCCAGTTTACTGCAGACAACTTTGGATTGCTGTCATAACAATGTTTTGGAAAGACACTGCTGTGAGCATTTGCATCTGCTTACAGTATTACAAATAATGTCGAGAACGGCACCTGGAAGGGGTACCAGATATTACAGTGTGTGTGTGTGTGTGTGTGTGTGTGTGTGTGTGTGTGTGTGTGTGTGTGTGTGTGTGTGTGTGTGTGTGTGTGTGTGTGTGTGTGTGTGTGTGTGTGTGTGTGTGTGTGCTCAAGCTCAGCGAGATTCAACTCGCTGAGCTTGTAATTATTAAATGCAAATTACAAAAAAAAAAAATTAGCTACCATTTAACGCATACAGTGGGACAAGCGTTTTGTTTTTTTATCAATATTCATTAATCTCAAACAATCGCCACACACTCGCTGAGTATACTGACGACATGCAATCATTTTTATATTCGTTAACGGTCGATACGTTGCGTAATGGGCTCCTGTGTTTCCCGCTATTTACACCGAGCCCACACCGCACGCGCTCTGCGTTTCACCTCCATGCCAAACTAGCCGACATAGCATACATGTAGAGCAGACTTAAAATACATTGAGGGCAGACTTTATACAGGTAGAGCAGACTCCTCGATTCCACTGATGCCGGGAGTTCACCTGCTGCATACCGGTTGGTAGCCTTACTGATGCTATGGTTCATGCTCCGCACACACACACACACACACACACACACACACACACACACACACACACACACACACACACACACACACACACACACACACACACACACATACTCCGTAGTTCCTGGAAATGTAAAGCCGTTTACCCACAGCCAAGTGTTTAACAAGTGCAAGGTGCCACCACGACTCCCGTGGCTTTTATTCAATGTATGGGCCTGAACAAGTCAATGGGGTTGTTTCAGAGAGATTTGCCACGGAACGTGCACAGACCACCGATGTTCCGGAACGGCTTAAGTCCCCAAAAAATTGCATATGGGCTTGCCCTCCGTTATGTACTCGTTACAACCAGGACTACTTCTACAGAAAGCATTATCGTACCGAAATTGATGGAGTAATTCTTAAATGACCAGTTTCATCCTATAATTCAAGGAAATCACACCAATATGAGCAGGTAAGGAAGTAGTAATTGAAGCCCGTGCACCACCAGAGTGCCAAGTTTGAGCAGACTGCGCATCCGCTCATTTCGTCCTTACCTTCCGCCGAGTCCGAGGCGACCAGGGGCTCGATGTGTGAAAATAATCCCGATATGGTGAGAAAGGCGATAACGAATTGGGACATCGTTGCGGAGAGCGGGCTCGAGCCACGGCACTTCTCTCTCCCGCCAGTCCGACCGAGTCTCCCCCCTCCTCGGTGTCGTCGAGAGCCGTTATTCAGTAAAAAAAAAATCAACTGGAAAGCGGTTTGCAGAGCGGACCAACACACCCCGACCAGTCCGCACATCCACGCCGCTGTGGAGCTCTTTAGGTGTGCGGTGTGAGTGAGGTACGCGTGTGTGTGTGTGTGTGTGGGGGGGGGGGGGGGGGGGGGGGAGAGAGAGAGAGAGGGGGGGGGGGGAAGGGAGGGGGAGAGAGAGAGAGAGATACAGAGAGAGAGACCAATTGAGAGAGAGGAAGAAGGAGAAAGAGAGAGACAGAGGGATGAGAGGGGGCAGATGATGGAAGGCGGGTTGGGAGCGGGGAGTGCGCCTTTCTTGTCTTTTTTTCTCTCCTCTCCAATGATAAATGGCATCAAGGTGGAGCAGGGTGGGATGAATAGGCTACGGCGATCAGTTTTAAGAACCTTTTCTGACGTTTTACTGTGAGCGTGCCAGTGTGTTTAGGGAAGGAGATTTGACTGATCTACGAAGCGGTGGTGTCGTTCAGAGGTTTGGAGACCACTTATTTTCCAGAATCATGTTCGTCCTGTTCTTCATTACATTTTGTATTTAAAATAATAGACTAATGTCATGTCTTATAACAAGGCCGAATATAATAGTAAACTACCCACTAAGACAATCTGTAAACTAACTGTTAAATTTATAATAACTTATCACAACAATTTGTGAGGCAAAAAAAGTTTCTGCTTGACTTCCAGGATCAATGTCGATCCATATGTTTTGCTTTATGCATATATATATGTATATAATGCATATATATATATATATATATATATATATATATATATATATATATATATATATATATATATATATATATATATATATATATATATATATATATATGTGTGTGTGTGGGGGGGGGGGGGATATTTAACCCTGTGAGGTCTCTGCTCTTAGCATCCTTGGATTCCACACAGTGTTGAAATGAAGGGTCCAACTCGAAGTGAACTGGCAGCACAAAGCCTTTTAAGAGACACTAGACAACCCCCACACACACGCACACACACTCATACACACGGCAGAAAGTCCCTGGTTAGGCCTACGGCTTGCACAGCCCCTCCACCATCCATCTCGGTGCTCTCCCCGGACCTTTTGGAACCCTTAGCTAACTCCCTCGCACACAGAGAACCACCATGAGTGTTTCACACACACTGCAACACTTAGCAGCTCCATGGAGCAGGCAAGGTAATGCCCTGACTTAATGGTAGCCTATAAGTCCTCCTAATAGAAAATGGGGAAGGTTTTTTTTGGGGGGATGGTGGCGTTCCAGACAACAGTCACTAGGTGTAGTCTACCTGTAGTTGTTGGTTGGCCGTGCAGACTTAAGCAGGGAAGCAAACATGCATTAAACGTATCCTTTTCTATAGATGATGTCTATTTTATCGTTTTAGCACATTGATTGTAATTGCAACGTTATTAGTTTATTTGGGTTAAGCTTGTTCATTTGATTAATATGCCCACCCTAAGTGTTATCGTCAATGTCTAGGCAGAAGGATGGATTAAGCAGAGTGAGCTTCAAGACAGAAACGTTTTCTAATACCTAGGAATGATTATGGGTCCAAACTAAATTTAGTTTTGCGGTCGAGTTGCTACAGGGAAAGAACAAGTCAAGATAGAAGGTTTGAATTTAATAGATTTTTTACATTTTTTCTACCATGCCAATACTGTATCCAATTTTCAGGATTGCATTGTCTGTAGCTTCATTCAACTGAGAACTGCCCATTCTCTGGAGTTTGCAGTGCAAGGGATGTCTTTTGAACCCAGACAGCATTTTCCCCATAACAATGGTCTGGTCTGCCAAGCGATTGTATGTCCTCCACCTTTTCTACCTTGACCTCCGAAACACTGCTCGTTATTTAATTCCCCGTCTGACTTTTCATTTCCTCCAGCGGCAGCAGAGCTGTTTTGTTGTGAAACAAAAAAAAAGATTCCAAAAGATCTCCTTGCCTCATATGCCTATTCAACTTCAACTTTAACCCTTATTAGCAACCTCCGTCCACCACAATACACATTCACCACGGCAGCTTACGTCCATAGCCCTTATGCTAATAATGAGCACAGCCCTGCACCAAGAGGGCTTGCATCTGTCAATACGAGTGATGCTCACTCCGGAACAGCAGCTGTGTCAGGGAGAATCAACAGTAGACCCAGCGTTGCTGCTGAGAGCCGGGCTTCTGGGATGACTGAGGCCAGGGCAGCCTAATAGGCCTGCGGTGATCCCCGTATGTCACTCCCCGGGGTTCCAGGGCCTGACATACAGCACCCAGGATGATGGAGCTCTCACATCCAGGCCCGTCCGCCTGTCACTAGTACAACACCCCGAGACGAACCGCGGGCGTCCGCAAACACGAGGTCCATGTGCAGCTGAGGTCAGTCATCTCCATGTACCTGCAGAGCACCAGGAGCCACACTCTCTATAGGTGCAGGATTTGTCTAGACACCAGTGCCCTTGGATCTGCGCAAGCCACCTGTTGAAGCTTTGGCGATGGTTTTTGTAACGTTTACCAGCTGGACTTCAACTGACGAGCTGCCACAGCTTTCAGGGCTGCTCGCGATTGAACAAAACATGGCAGAGATGCATCAACCGACCCTGCCCAAGCCCTTGTTGTACACTCACCATCGTGACGAGCCAAACAAGCACATGAGCTAGTGGTTTGGCCTTTGCTAGCACCACACATCCTGCCAAACCGACGCAACACTCCTCCGGCCTGGGATGTCAAAAGCAATTCCATCAGTGGAGCAACCAGACAAATATGGTGGTTTTTTTTTTTTCAAACAAGGCATGACATTTGCTGCATTCTTGTGTTCACAAATCAGACGGAACGACGCCACTCCGGCCTGGCACCTTGTCGTGGGAGTGAGAGGTGGCACGCCATGGTGCTAGAGTGATGAGGTCCTATTGCCGCCCACTCCCCCGACCCCCAGAGGCGGGGAGACTTGTTAATCAAGCGGGGGAACAAACAAAGCCATTCGCCACACGATCCTCCTATTTTTTTTTTAGGAGGGGCTGGTGCAGCACCAGAACTTAAAATGGACCTTCTTTCATTTTTAGCCTGAGGGGAAAGATAGAGCTCTGGTTGTTTGGTATGTGTTTACATTTGTTTGTTTTTTAATATGCGCCCGCACGGGCATGCAGCAGATGACATGCTGTGGGGATAAACTGCCATCAAATTGATTTAAGATTCTTCAGCCACACTCGGTGATGCATAAATAAAACCATCAGAAGCCCGTATGTGTTCCCGTTTCCTGGGAAACAACGCAGGCCGTTAGGGCAGTGGTGCCACTAAGAGTCTTTTGTTTGAAACTGGAACCTATATAGGGTGCCGTTTCCATTAATCTTAAACGATGGACCTTAGTGGTTTTCATAACACCATCGCCCTTCGAGATGGGTGTGTGAGTGGTGAAACTCGCAATTGGTTCTAGCAGTTTCCAACGTGCATCTCGGAGGAACTGAGCAGTGAACCTGAATTTGCACAAATGCAGAGCAACTGTAATGCCATTTCCAATTGTTATACAAAAGCTATTTGAATAGAGAGAGAGCAATTTTAACGTAATTATCTCCGTTCTAAACCACAAAGGGGGAAACATAAGGCCCCACAAATACTTTTATTTATTTGGGAGTGAAGGAGCCATCGTGATCCTTGCGAGCGATGAATAACATCACATTCCTGTAGTTTTTCTTAGGTATGTTCTAATATTAATCTTTGTTGATGTTTTTTTCTTCTTTTTAAATATGCAAACACACTTAAGCCTTCTCCCTTGGGAAAAGACAAAAGGAAAAACTCAAACGCACGCGAACACAAGCGCACACACACACACACACACCCACGCATCCCCTTCTCCACCAGTGCAGGCAATTCACTCTGAAGCCTAACTTACTACTGCCATCTAGGGATATGTATGGCTGCTGGCTAAATGTGCTCAGCATCACTGCTGGAATACCAGCACATTGATGTTCTCACGAGCATGATACAATGATAAACAAAAATAGAATCATAATGTCCGAAGAACATCACGTGTTGTACACTCATCCTCAACTTGAACCAGAGTGCCTGGATAATAAAAACCAAAGGCATACTTGCAAGGTCTGCATACAGGAATTGATTTGAACCCAGTTCGTGGTCAAGGCAGTCTGTGCATGTCGGTGCTTTGCCTTCGGATTTGCTATCCTACCGTCATGTATGCTTAAAGTGTGACATTTTAAGGACGAGACAAAACATTTCACTGCAAATATAGTTTGAGGTTGTACTTTTGAATTGATTTTTCGTAAGTTACACCCTACAATATATAACAAGTCAAAGTGCTGTGGCCTTCAAAATATAATACAAAATAAGATACTGTGGGTCTGTAGATGCTTCTGGTTGCTCCTTAGAAAGAGTTATGTTTGTGAGTGTGTGTACGTTTTTGAAGTTCATGCCTTTTTATCACACTGTATCCAACACACTCTTTTGTCCAAGACTTATTCAAATTGTTGATTCCCTAACCGAGGGTATTGCAGCCTGACTATAAATGACGTGGTTATTTAATTTGTACATGTGTTTGTGTGTCGATGGGTGTGTGTATTTTGTGTGGGCGTGTGTGTCTGTGTGTTAAGTGTGTGTGTGTGCGTCTATGTGTGTGTGTGTGTCTGTGTGTGTGTGTGTGCCTCCATCTGGATCTGACAGTTGAGGTGCCTCCTTGTTATACATCTATTTTTCTCCGTGGATACTGGCAGACAATGAGGTGAGAGTTGCTGCTGCCTACCGTTGCTAGCACTCTCACATCCCAGCAGGAGTCCACTCCCACCCAATAACAGACTCAATCTCAAGGCTCCCTGGCGTAAATAGTGGGGCGGTAGCGGCACCTCAGCACCGCTCTTTGTTGTTGTTGTGTGTTGTGGTTGCAGAGATGGACACACATCTGATTTCAGAACACACAGCATTAACCCGGACAAACACAGACGCACGGTCAGAAACGCAAACGAACTGACACACGCACGCACACACACACCCACACACACACAGTTGTGTTGTTTATACTGGATTCATACTGATATGAACATGCAAGTTTACGAATATGCAATGGATGGCACACACATGCTCTCACACACATGCTCACACACAATGGCTCAGTCACACACTATCTCTTGAGGTTCAAAGAGGACGAAAGAGAGATAGAGAAGGGGGCAGGAGCAGTAGTGGCCTGAGTCGAAGTGTTAGCCGGTCTCTAGGGTGGGGGTGCAGGTGGTGGTCTGCCTCTAGGGTGGAGGTTGGATGATGGGGATGCAGGTGGTGCTCTGACTAAGGTGGGGGTTTGAGATGGTAGTCCGACTCCAGGGTGGAGTTTGGATGGTAGGGGTGCAGGTTGTGTTTCGACTGTAGGATGGGGGTTGGATGAGGGGGGTGCAGGTGGTAGTCTGACTCCAGGGTGGGGGTTGGAGGTGGTCCTCTGACTCCAGGGTGGGGGTAGGATGTGGGGGTGGAGGTGTTAGTCCTGGGATTGGGGTGATAATCAGAGTGTGCAAAATAATATAGAGGTGGAGAGACAGCCGCTGTTTAGCTGGCTAATGATTAATCGTAGCCTGCGCTCCCTGATTGGAGGTGTGGGTAGGTGTGTGGTGGGGTGGGAGGGGCCAGAGGTGGCAGTGTGTCAGCCAACCTGTCTGAAAGGGTCCTCACCCCCTGCCCAGTCTCCTCCTCGAGCCCATTATGCTCCGCTGTGACAAGGCAGCTTTTAATTGGATGTTATGCAATTAGCCATAGCATCTGTCTGATTCGCTAACGATGCGTGACGCACCTGCTTGCATGTGAACGCCAACAGCGATCGAAAGAACGAAAATAATATATGAAATTAAAACACAAAAACCAACAACAAGAAAAGTGTCAATAAGGAGTACTTATACCAAGTAGCAAGGTTTTTGATGCCTTTTCATTGTGATGTCATGTCCCCGTTATCTTTTGATTGGTTGGCAGCTGGGCCCTGCTCATCTGTAACCAATGGCAACACCTCCACTTCATGGTGCTTCTTTTCACAAGCTGTTGCAGTAAACCAGCACACACACACACAAACACACATACACAGACACACCCATACACACGGGTCCTCCACAACATCTTAATTAGGTAATTATCGGACTTGTTTGAGTAGGGAGAAGGCAGCCGACGGCATTCACGTGAACGGCTGTGTGTAGCACAGGTATATGAATTGCCTTTCGCAAGTCACTGGAAGACTTAGATAAAGGCAGAGAGAGAGAGCAAGAGAGAGAGAAGAGAAGTAGTCAGAGGTTGGCCTTCCCTACTTTTGCCTACCAAACAACTACAATTTTTTCACTCAGTCTATAAAGGTTAGGTCTAAAAGGGTTCATTGTTGCGCTGTCCTTGTTCAAGGATAATAATGTCAATACTCAGATCCCACCATCCCGCTTCTGCTTTGCTTTGGATTTATTGTGCTCCCACAGAGCCACGGCCACACCTCGTAGACAATTTATTAAGCTCTGAATGAGGAAATACAGGAAAAACCGTGGAGGAGGAGGAGGAAGAGGAGTGGTATGTGGGGGGGGGGGGAGATGAAGAGGAACGATCGGACAAGGTAGCAAGAACATTACGTAGGGAAAAGTGAAATGAGCACCAGGGAACGGAAGGCAGGAAGGGATAAAAACACCTCTTGGACGAGACACTACAGAGGAAGAAATTATAATTCAGTCTGCCTCGGGTTCCTCTTGTTATGTGCCGTGTGAAAGGTCGGGAATTGCCTTCCTCTGATCAGTAAGAGAAATCAAATATAAGAGTGATCTGGAAAATGTTCGCCTATACCGAGTCCGTCACTACCGATATCAAAACGCACGCACAATGAAGGATATTAGAAATGTGCCGCCAGCAGACATACCCCACCACTCTTGCTAAAGCCTTCGCAGCCTCATTGATATTCACTGAAGCTCTACATTGATAATTGCCTGCTGAGCTCCTGATCAATTCTGTAATTACCTATCAAAACTCCATGAATCCATGTGTATACCTAGCATTTCTGTCTGGCCGTCTGTGTGTGTATGTGTGTGTGTTTGTGTATGTGAATGTGTGTGCGCATGTATGCGGGTATGCGAGTGTATTTTATGTGCACGTGTGTGTGTTTGTGTGTGTGTGCGTGCACAGGGGAGACATGTGGGAGAGGTGTTGAATGAGAATAAGCTAAGTAAGCAGATTGGTAGTACTCTGTGAATCCCCAAAAGACATCAGTCGATCCTACAAGTTCATGTGCAGCAATGGTAGCTCGAAGGCTGCAACATTTATCCTTATTCAAACATGCAAGGCTAAGACACAGGCAACAGCTAACTTTGCATAGCGATGTGGAGAGGGGCTTTTTGGGTAGCCGCGGTTAGCATTTGGGCCAGAGTGCATGCCTCTTATCTCTCAGAGTTGCTGCAACATACACCACCATCTAAAATAAAACCAAAAATAGTAAACAATTAACTAACTAAAAATGTTTGCTTGGTGTGATGTAATCTGGGGATCCAGTCAGCCTGCTAGCCCGTCATCCCCTAGAGCCCCTTGGGCCAGAAACCAGGACTGCAAGGGACGGAGTTACTCTAGTTTCCTTTTTTCTGAGATATCATCCCAAACAAAACTAATTCTCAAACGTATTTCTGCAGTTACCTGTCTTCACGGTGTTGATATGAAACCAACTATTTTTTACCATTGTACACACACAGATTTACGCTTACAGTCCTTGCTTCAAGCAACATGATTGGCCGAGACAATTATAAAGTAAAAGCAAATGTGACGCCTCATTCACACAAACCTGAGCTTGTTTACTGCTACGCCTCAGATATTAAACTAAAGTCTGATTTGTGAGATTAAGGGCCCTATTATAACAGTCTGAAACGCAAGTGAGAAGTGCCAAGCGCAAGTATCTTTGTGGGTGGTTCTATGGCGATGTCGCTATTTTACCGGCGCAAAAATTACTCAATTATCTCAAAAGGAAGAAGTCTGAAGTAGCCTAATCACCCGTAGGTGTGGTTTGGGTGTAACATGCAATAAACCAATGAGAGTGCCAGCTCCCATCCCCTTTAAGAGCCATGAGCGCATTTGAATCTGACGAGTAGATATTTTGAAAGCGTGTCTGCCGTCTCCGATGAGACAGATGCACATGAATTTCAAACTTCAAATTGCTCAGTTTATTGCCAAATAATATGGCCTAATTCACACATGGATAAGGTTTTCTTCCACAACTTCAGAAATACTGAGTCCTCAAATACATTTTGGCAAAGAAAACTTAACACACATATTATATGCGGTAACTGTGGTCCTATTTAATGATATACGCAATGCATTATAAACATCGTTTCTTATCAGTATTGTATTCCAAATATGCATGTGTCCCCCCGTTAATATATATTGCCATGGGCTGTATTATGCATTATGTGTTTAGTTTGCGTGTGTTTAAACAGATGGACGCACACACGTGCACCCGCATTCATTAATTATTTTACTCATACACACAGTTCATTCATTCTTTTTAACACTCACTTGCGGTAAAACAATGTTTTCTCACGATCAAATACTCATCAATCCTAAAAGTTATGGGCATGTACACGATGTCTGTGTCAAGAAAATATGTGTTTGCTGTACTGTGTTTGCAGATGCATTGATTTAAAAGTACTTATTACCGCTGTATCAGCATGCAACATTATGCATGCGCCCTTAAAATAGCATCTGAACAACGCGCCACTGACTTTAAACCAGGTATTTCCTGGTTTATGGCGCAAGTGGTTTCTGAAACGGCAAAATAGAACCAGGGAATGTTTGCGCCAGAACACGCCTCCTCCTTTCGCCAAACCGCCCCTTGGGGCGCAAAACCATTCCCTAATTTACCGACGCGTGGCGCAGGAGGGAAACAACGCTGGCGCTGGATGCAAGATAGGGCCCTAAATGTGATGTGATGTTATTAAAACCGCTTTTGGTCTGATCAAACTCCCTTCGAAGACAAGTACAAGGGGATATCTATGAAGGGACGACTGCCAACCTGACACTGGTCTGTCAATAGCTATGCCTTCAGCATCCTTCTCCTGCAGCCCCTCTACATGTTCAATCCTCCTCCCCTCCTCCTCCTCCTCATCCTCCTCCTCCTCCTACTCCTTGCCATTTATCTTGAACAAGTGGGACACATAGTATTGGAGAGAGCCAACACTCTGCGCTTGTAGCTTTGCCTTGCCCCTCTACGGTGGCCTGTTATGATTGATGGAGCGCGGATAAAGAGATAAACCTGTTTCTGGGGTTGGTGGTGTTCTTTGTATTTTCTGTGTGGGTTTGTTTGGTTCTGGTGCCTCTTCCGTTCAACCCGAGCACTGCCTTGACTCACCTCTTGGATTTGTGGGCTCATAGCAGAGATCGAGAACCAATGAAAAATTCAGTGTGTTATGTGCTGTCCATTGGATTCCTATTCTCTCCCTCTCTCTCCCTCGCAATTGTGGTGGTGGTGGTGGTGGTGTGGGCGAGGTGGGGCTCGGGCTGCATCAATGTTTCAGGTAGCGTGTTCCCTGTAGCAGGTTTCATCATTATGTTGGCATCAAGCAGACCATCCAGTGTCCAGTGTGACCCTGAAGGAAAGAGAACGGCTCACTTATCCAAAATAGCTCACCTCAATCACTCTCGTGCATTCTCTCTTCCCTTCCCCCGCTTCCAGTCCCAGTCCCTCTCCCTCTCTCCATCACTCTCTCTCTCCATCCCTCATGCCCCCCTCCAAGTGTCCCTCATCAGTCAATTGATTGCAGATTTATAATAGCCGATCCCTGCTCGCTGTCCATCTGTCCATTGTGAATGGGCTTCAGCCTTCTACGGCAACAACAACATCACCCGCACCACCACCACCACCAGTACCCCCTCCCTCCCTGCCGTCCCGGCTTCATCCCCTCCTCCCCCATGCCTCTCTGTCTGTGTGGTCGGAGCCACATGACTGACTGCTTACAAATGATGCCCCTCTGCAGCCCTGTGCGAGGTGGCCCGTGGTGGCCCGCGGTGGCCTCCCGCAGAAACGAGGCTGCCAGAGGTGCGAGGACGGCCAGGGGGGGTGGGGCCATGGAGAGCCGGAGACCAGCTGTGCCTCTGTCACTCACGGAATGTTTTGTCTTCCTTTCTTCCGTCTCAAGGATAAAAAGAAGGAAAGAAAGAAAGAAAGGCTACCTTGAAAGAGCAAATGCGTGTTTGGCTGAGGCTGAGGCTATTCCAATCATTTCCGTGAAGTATAATTCCCCGGGAATTATGCAGCAGCGAAGAAAGAACCGGGTAGTGGTGTCTCTGTGTAAAAAAAGGAGGTTAATTAGGGTGGCTGGGGTGGATTTAATAAGAATGCTGATTTAACAAAGATGATCAGAACCCGAGATTAGCTCACAGGGACGATGCGGCAGATTTTTGAATGGCTGGAAAAAAAATGAACCCTTTTATTTCTTTGGGCTGTTCTGTAGTACGGCGACAGCATCAATACAAGCATGAAGTCAAAGTAAAAAGCTTTGTATTTCTCATAACCGCCCTCCCCTCCTCCGATCCACTTTAACAGGTGTGCCTCGGCCGACGATGGGGGGAAAGCGCCAGAGAAGTGGGTCTTTGGTGATGAAGAGCTGCCTCTCTCCCCAGGCGTCTTCCAGGGCCCCAAGGGAAACATCATCTCTCCCTGATATGTTTGCAGAGGCCGGCCCAGGCCCACCGACAGATGAGCGAGAGGGACTGTTTCTGTGGTGTTGTCTGCGAGGGGAGGGGGTAGGCATCTGCAGCTGGATGTTTATCTACCTCGCTGTTAGCGGTTCACTTGGACTTCAGGGTGGATCATGCAGCCCTCTGCATGACGTCTGAGGCTACAAGCTGTGGGTGGAGATAGACAGGCCGGGGCGAATGGAGGGCAGGGAGTGTGAGCGAGTTGGCCTTAAGAGTCAAGGGGCTCCAGGACTTGACATAATGATCCAGGAATAAATGTGTTTTCTCCCCTGCAAAATTGGCAACAACTAGGGTCAATATTTTGCACGAGAATGCTTTTCCTGTTTTTTTAATTAAGTCAACTCATTCCTCCAGTCATCAGATGTTAAGAGTGGATTAAGGGTTATGTGATCTTCTTGTTGATCCAATTTATAAACATTTGGCTTCAGAGAAGATCTTTAGCCTGGAACAAGAGAAGAAACAATGCAATGTTTGAAATGTCTAACCCAACCCATATCTTTCGGCTCAACTTGAATAATAAACAGACCAGATCACAAAGCACAAGTTTGAACTTTGTTGATAGCCATTAATAAGTCGCTGACGGAATACTCAGTTCAAAGCAGGCTTCTCCACCTCTCTAGGCCAGCGTCTGTTTCAGGGGCTCCAAACATCAGACATCAAAGGAGCAAATGCACATAATTTGTGCAAGGTACAGCGCAATACAGCAGAAGTAAGGAGTCCAAAGAACAAAAAAACTGGATGCAGAGAGAGCGTTGACTTTTCATTTCCTTTTTTTCTGTGCTACTTGGACATGTTATTTAAGCTCCAGGTTCAATGTAGTTCCCCATTATTAATTTGCTTCACTTCGCTTCACCCTGCAGACTTTCTATGTGGACAAATGGACTCATGAAATGAATTGTACTAGCTAATCAACCCTGCACCTGACGGTCAAATAAAGGGCATTTAATAGTGCGTCTCCAGAAGTGTCACAAAAGGGCACTGCCTCGTTGGTGCTCCCAGACCATTACCCTGGTCACGGGTCAATTGGATATTCTCATTTACCCCCGCCGTTCAGATCAGCCCCTCTGCTCATTATTGTCCAAACCTCGGAGACCTCCTGTCCCTGACACCTGTGAGCCCCCAACACTCCCCGCCTGTCATTCAAACGCCCCCCACCGGTCGTCGCACATCGCCAGGAAGTTAGTCATCATACGGGTTGAAGTCTAGAACTTTTTTCCGCTGTGTTGTTCCGGGGATGCGAGGGGGAAATGATCAGAGGGGGTTCAATCATGTTGCCTCTCACAGATGGATCACCTGCAAGCCGATTCATAATTAATTAGCCAATAACAGGGTCTGAGGAAAACATAACAAAGTTGCGGAGGCATTGTGTGAACCGACCAAGGTAATTAACACCTCGCCTTCCAACCGCGGCAAACTTTGCATTCTCTAAATAATTGCCTCCCGGCACCCACAGGAACGGAATGCCGAAGTGTTTGCCTCCGCCATGAACAGGCAGGTAAAGGAGCCTGCGAGTTTATATTTAGACCAAAAAGGGGAAAATGTGAATTCGATTTTCAAAAGCATCGTTAAATCTGGCCCTTTTAACGGGGGTTGTGAGGTAATACACCATCGCCCTCCCTCTCCCCCACTTCCCTCTGAAAATAAACAATTCCCACCTCCTTTTGGCTCTGGGCACATCCGTCTGCAGTAAAAGGCAGTAGGTAATATCCAAATGGCACCTCTGTACACACACAGAATACCCTGCCTGTATATTATATCTATCATACTGTCCCATCCGGATAGCCAACATCTATCCAGCATCCAGCTGGAGAGGAGCGAAGATTTGTCAGCACTCCAGAGGGGGCCGTCAAAAAGAAATGGTTTAATGCAAAATAGATGCATCCCCTATGGTTTGTTCAAAATAGAGACGGCCATCCCGGCCTGGGCACGAGCAGAGGAGAAGAGCCAACTTAAGATCAAGGGAGTTCTCAAGTTATCAGCCGCTTGCCATACTCTACGTTGGGGTCCAGGAGACGGCACTCAATGAAAATGTGGCATAACAAATTTGATCTAAAAATATGCGCATTAAAGGCCACTTGGTGTGGATATATGAAATATGGATGGTCATTGCGAGAAGCACTGTGATTATTATTCTTGTAAGTTTAATGTCAAGAACGTGTGACTTCCACTTGAAGAAATGGTACATTTCTATATTTAAAATATTAACAGATGTGCTACATTATTAATATAAAGGGATCATGAAAGACCATTTTAAAGCTCTAATCGGCTGTTAGCTTAGTGACTCAATAAGGGAAATTATGTTTTCATCACTCAAAGCATAAGCAGGATATCCAACCAGTGCTTTGTTTGCCAAAGTGAAAAGTGCAAAAAACTGGCAAAGCATCCTCTGTTTTATTGTTTTGATCTTCACGTAACCATTTCATCTTCCAATGGTGTCAATGTCATATACTGATCGAGACATCCTCATTCCCTCCTTAGCTTCACTCTTTATCAGAGGCAGCATTAACAAGGGGAGGCCACGTAAATAACGCCTTCTACAGACTCCTTTTATGGCTTCTCTAATATGGCTGCTCCCATTGTAGACAACAGGAATCAGCATCCATACCAGGTTGTGTTTAGGTCACCCACAGCCAATTCACTGTTGCGCAGGGGGCAGCCAGAACCACTCCCTACCCGCTTCCCTAACAATCATACCCACAATAATATGGCATCGTTTCGGTCCCCTAAGCTGCTTATTCTGACACTGATTTCCCGAACTGAAATGTATTCATGCACTGTGGTCTATTCCATTCATGGCATTACAACACATTGTGTTGGTAGGGCCCTTCAACAATGTATTTCGCATCGGGTGATCGGGGCACCAGTAGAAGGCAAGGTGCTCAAGTTTGCCATTTCCCATGACAAACCGCTCGCTATGAGCGGCAAATTACGAGCATGCAGTCAAGGTCACCAGCCAATCACGCCCCACCACGGGAGTCTGACCCTAAGAGTTCTGCGTCTCACTTGGGGGACTGAACAATGGTGGAGGCAATTTGTCATGATGGCTATGTAGCTGGCCCACATCTCCACAATTACCCCACATCCTTATAGGCATCATATATCATTGACTCCCAGTGACCATCTTTGGACCCCACAGATCCCAGCTGATCCAGAATAGGCTTAACATAATCCCCTCCCCCCCCCCCCCCCCCCCCCGAATAGGACTTCATATTTCATATGTCAACCTAGCACCAAATGAGCAACATCAAAAATCAACTGGCACCAAAGCAAAAACACCAACTAAAAACGAGTCATTGACAGCCGTTGAAAATGTACAATTAACACATAAGCTGTGGTTTGTTGTTTGCAGGGTCATTGTCAAGCCCCTGCAGGCAACTTATGATGCAGTGTTGTTAGCTATTGATTTTTCATTTCCAAGCCATTATTCGGACTCATAGTTTTGCAAAGACCTTTTTTCAAAGTACAAGGAAGCATTTATATTTCTCTGATTGAGATTTCCATAAAAATCACCGTAAAAATTGTTGGCGGGTTCTTTCTGTAGGAAGAACAATGGGAACCTTGATCTATGTACTTATTTGAATATTTCTTTTTCTATTGCGTTCACGTCGGGGAATTGCTTGACATGAATTCATTTTATTGCAGTTTACTCTCCTGGCCTGTTTTGTCCTTGCGGTCGACTGAACAAATAGTTCCAAACAAAGTTTTTTGAGTAAAATTGAATCCTTTGTGGTGAAGATGAGCATTCCATTCTAGATCGAGGAAGATTGGCACATAGATGTTCCTCTGTTTACAAAATAAAAGCATGGGAGGGAAACAGAAAAACGTGTGAGGAAAACCCCTACATTATCTCTTTCTATCTAACTCCCCTTTTCTTTCTTCCACTCAATAGTCTCCTCTTCTCCTTCTCTTCTTTCTTGCGATTGTGCTTACTTTCTTTATTTGTATCTTCCTTTGTGTCTTTTTTTGTCTTTCTATCTCCTTCTTTCCGTCTACATTTCTCTTTCTACCTCTCCCTTCCTCTCTCTTCCATTTTCTCTCCACCTCCTTCCTTTCCTCCCACCTCCTCCATCACCTTCCCGTGGAGTCCTAAGTGGGTCAGCACGGGCTGCCTCTGTCACAATGGAGCTCAATGAAAAAAAACGTACTCCCATTCATCACGGCCGCGGCAGCACGTTGTTTCCTCACATAATTATATCCTCAAACAATAGCACTTCTAAGCTACATACTCCAAACTGGAACATTTAAAACGGGATCCGTGTACCTTGGCTCATTTAAGATGGAGCAGTGTACAGACCTGCATGTGAAACTTGGTGTTTTTTGCTACTTTTTATATGCATGTTCCATCTGCGTGTATTGCATCCGTAGCCATTACGGGACGAGGGGATGCTTTCTATGTGCTCTTTCTCGAGGTTTCTTACTTTTCCCTCTTGGTTTTAGTAGTCTTTTTTTCGCTTGGCCCTCTAAGGGCTTAGATATAGGGAGTGTTGTATAATGTGGGCCTACAAAGCCCTTTGAGACTGTAACCTTCTACTGTATCTACTATAGACACACATAAACAATTTTTAAAATGTGCTCTATAGCTTACTGTGCTGTGAAAGAAAAAATAAGTACATTCTCACCAGTCATCACTTTAATGGCGTAAAAGAAAAGGGATCCCTCATGTCTGTCTCGAGTTGTGTCGGTTTCCCTTTGTGATGAAGAGACCCTTGTTCCATTATCAAGATAGCCTGGTAAGTACTGTTGTAATGACCATCCAGATAATGAATCATGTGCCGGTGCGATGTGTTTATAGCGCACTCACTCGCGCCACAAAAATCCTTTGGACAATTCAACATCCCTGCGACAACACCGTCCTCAAAATAACTGTGTTAACGCACTTCACGAAAATCGACCCCCTCACCCTGCTACCACGCCTGACTCGGCCGACGAGCGCTCGGAGCCAGAACCTGTACGCTACAATATACGTCCTGTTGAATGGCAGTGCACGTGTCTCAGGGGCTCCTGCGGTGTAGTGACCCCCAGGCCTGTTACTCTTTGTGGCTCTGAGGGGACGGTGGCGGGGGGGGGGGCTGGTTTGGTGGGGGCGGGGGTAAGGGGGGGGGGGGTTGTTGTGCTCGGAGGTGAGGACACATTTCCCCGGTGAACGAGATCCGATCTGAACCGCAGCAGACCCTGAGGCAGAGCCATCAACGGCCGAACGCTGAAGTAGAAAATGTGTATTCGCAGGTCACACGGAATTGCCCTTTGTAGAGGGGAAGAGAAGCAGTGAGGGGACAGGGCTTCGATGCAATGACGTCACTTGGGATACGCCCCCAAGCTGAAGCTGTTCAACAGAAAATGGATTGGTTATAATTTGATAAGACATTCATCAGTTTAGTAGTTTAAAGTCAAAGTAGCAACCATGTGCTGCTTATGGCTTCAAAGATGCAAATAAATGTTTTCTTGTTTTTTGGGGGGCGTTCAGATAATTACAAAAATGACAACTCTGATTGTTCTATTTATCTCTTTAGGCTCTGGTAACTTGAGATTGAAAATTGCAATTATTTATGATCTATGATTTTCAGAACTAGATGATTGAAGCACGGAAGATGAATTGCCAAATAAACAGTGAGGTGCAGCCCTACAAATCAGCCATATTTATTGTACTGAAGTGGTTGATAGAAGCGGCATCTTTTCCCATATACATAGGTTTAGGAGGAGATTGCAACAGATAAGAATATTTTGAACATGAGTATCTGAAAATCAAAACAAGGGGACTTTAGGCTTGTGACCTCCCCCTAGCCATTCCAGCAAATGGCCTTAAATCAAAGCTAAGCTTTTTGAAAGACGTGGCATTATTAAAAATGCATGCTCACATTCACACTGTCTGGAATGCACACAGCCCCATCTGAGGCCTGTAAGACTCCAACAGGTACTCAGATGTGCAATGGGCGCAACTTGGACAGTTAATCGAAATTCACACAATGAGCAAAAAAAACCTACCTTCAGGTTTGATAGAGAGCCTGTAGAATAAGCACTTTTTGCCTACGTTTTTTTTCGGAGTTAGGAAAAATTTGCATAGTAATATTTAGAATTGCTTGTGCTTGGGTCTAAACTGACCAACGTTTCTTCTAGGCCAGAGGTCTAAGTCTTATTTGATGTATTAAAATGCATATTTTCCATATAAACCATATCTTCTTTCTTGCATATAAGATTACATTTATTACATACAAAGATAGAATCATTGGCAATTCATATTATCGTGTTTGAACTTCTTGCAATCCAGTCTAGGATTTCAAATTACAAAGTAGTTAATTTCCAATTACCAAGATGTTCATGACATGCTCTTTAAGAATCAACTTTTCTATTTATTTCCATATAATAACAGCAGTTATGACTGTAGCTACCTCTAGATATACGCATACATCATAAGTGATGTCTCAGCGTAAATAAATGTAGCGTCGCTGCAATTTTCGGTAGCAAATGATAACTTTTGAAAATGCATGCTGTGCTGTCTGATGTTGTCAACAAGGACTGTGGGCTGCAAAAAAAAGTGCACCCATTCTGTCGGTCTTTCCAAGAAGCAAAAATATTAAAGTATATGACAGTGTTAATTTCATATCTCACAGTGTTAGTCATTGCTTATCTGCAACAGTGCGTATGTGTGCTTAAACACGTTTGCGGCATGTGTCAGTGTTGTGTGAAATATGACATTTATGGGGTGACAGACGTTTATGTGCTCGGGGGGGGGGGGCTAAGTGAAATCTGCCAACCCTAGCAAATATTGCTTTAGTCAAGCGCTGTTTCCTCTTCCCTTGTAACACTTTTGGGGGTTGGACGACCCTGCCAGCTGCAATACATAAATAAAAACTGAAATGTGTGGGTGCTGTTGTAAGCCTTCAAACCGTGCCCTGTGCGCGAAGCACTGCATTTGTCGCAAGTGTTAGGACAGCGAAGGTTAGCATAGTGTCAGTATAGGACAGAGTCAGCCAGGACAGAGTCACCCTAGGACAGCGAAAGTGAGGACAGTCCATCGAAACAGGCCAAAGACACTCATAATCTGTGGTTGAATCATGGACTCTAGACTAGACTCTATGAATCTTTTTACTCTTCAGGTAAGACCTATCTATCTGCTGGTCATCCTTTAAAGATCAGAATTTGTCCGAAAAAGGCATTTTCCGAAAAGCCTCATCTCTATCTTATGACTGTTTGGCCTTTACTTTAATTACATTCAGGCATCCTCCATGGCCATCACTCTGGATCTGGAGCATGATTGTCCTCCTGTGGGAGTACAGTTTGTGTAAGAGTGAGTGTGTAAGAGTGTGTGTGTGTGTGTGTGTGTGTGTGTGTGTGTGTGTGTGTGTGTGTGTGTGTGTGTGTGTGTGTGTGTGTGTGTGTGTGTGTGTGTGTGTGTGTGTGTGTGTGTGGCTGAAGACCCCCAGACAACAGCCTGTGGTGTGTGAGCAGTGATGGAGTGTATAGGTGGTGGAAGATGGATAGCCCTTTTGGGTGGCTAGTCTCTCCTACCTCCATGTGGTTGCTGATCCTTAGGTGAGATCGTCTTCATGAAGAGAGTCTCTCTCATGCGTGTGTCCCACCATCTGGTCTCTAACTAGCTGGGATTAAGGAGTTTGTGGGTGTGAAACATCCAGAGGACGGGGATGATATTATTAGTATCATCATTATTATAGACCTTGCCATTGTATCTGCAGTGGCAGAAACGGTGCTGACTTGGGCTGATTGGTCATTAAGCTACCTTTTGGAGAGCCAACGCAATGCAGTGGAAATAAAGCAGCATGTTTCCAGAAGGAGGGATTATCTACGCCTAACACTTTTCTTTTTTTCTTTTTAAGCATCATTGTGATGGAAAGTGAGCAAATCTTCTGATGGTTGGACCAATTATTTTAAGACATTTAAAGCAGTGACAGTATTGGTATATTTAAAACGTATATACAATTATTTAAAGCCCTATGGTTTTCCCCATTATTCTGGCGTGGTTATATCAGCTTTATATAAAAAACAAACAACAAAGATCAGCCAATGGCTGTTGATTCAGCAGCTCAAAACAAAGGCAACTATCAGTTTCCTTAAAGCACGAAAAAGCAGGTAAAGATCAGTCCATGTCCAAGAAGCAAAACCCCTAAAGAATGGTAATCATCCCAAGTTTTTCAAGCAATATAATATTTATAATATATATATATATATGGAATAATTGTATTCAAGGTCATGGTGTGTTTTATTTGGCCTTGACCTCCTCAATCACGGGGAAACACAGGAAAAAGTAATCAACTTGAGAAATGCATTTGTATTATATTTCAATAGCGTTCTAGCTTACTAATATCTTACTAAATTGCTAATGCCCATTCACAAAGCTTATATGGTACAATAACGTCAAACAATGCACTCGTAGTTATTTTTGGTATGATTGACCGAGGATAATATTGCTGGGCTATCTCACCATCTAATTCAGCATGTAACTATAGCTACAGCTGTGTGGGTAAACGACTCATCTAATGGTGAGTCAGCAAGCTAAAGTTAAATTATTTTACTTGCGGCTATTTTGTTAGAATGACACTATATAACGAGAATAAATGTGAATAAAAGCAACATGAATAAAACTTTGACACATCGCCTCGTCCGTGAACACCATTTCTACCAGATCCCACGCTACCTTCGGACGTCATCAAACCGCCTATTTTGTGAGTGTTTTGATTGAGAGTCCTCTGTGGCAGAAACGACACATGACACCTTTAAAATGCACACAGAATAAAAAGGAAAAGTATTTGTAATAAGTCAGAATGAAATGCAATCCAAAAGGAAAGATCTCAGCGGGCGGAGAGGAGCCTAGGCCCGTCTGAGACAGCCAGTGTGGGTTGCATCATGTGGGTGAGTCATTGCTCCAAACAGACGCTATCCCTAATCTCTACTGGAGGACTGTCACATCAACAAAAAACTTTCTCTACTTTACACAATGGCCAGGTTTGGTGTTGGCCTAAACAAAGCTGTTCCAACACTGGTTGACTGTTTTCATGGAAACCCAGACACCAGAGCAAAAACACCTGCCTTCCTTTGTGTACTTGTGTACTACCCCTGCCACTGTTTGGTTTTTGCCTCCCTTCCTGATCACCGGAATGCAGATCTGCCCAGACACACTTGACTCCCAAACTCAGTGTCTTTACAGGTTATGTGGTGCAAAAACATGAGTGATAAATGGGCATATATAGTTAAATGGGCTTAAAGGACTACTGCGCCGATTTTCAACCGGCTTGTTATCCAAACAATTTGAAGTATATGCAAATGAACAACAGTTAACTTGAATCCATGTTGCCTGAGCCAAGATCTTCCGGCACTTTCCCTTCATTGGGTGGACAAAAGTAACTGGGTGCAGAGCATACTCATTTGCATGTTTCGAACAACATTGTAAAGATACAAAGCTGTTTAACAATCAATGTGGTAGTCCTGTACCGCACATGGATTAATATATTATTTTTTCTTTTTACTTTATTGACATTATTTGCCACGTTTGGTAGAGTCACATTCTAAGTGAACTAGATTTGGTTAGAAAATGTCACAATTTAGTTGTCTTTCGAGGAAGCGATTTCAATTGAGTTCAATCTGTGTGTATTTTTAGATTACGATTTTTATAATATATTGATACATTGATATCCTTTCTTTGTTTGTTTCTTTACAACTGCTTTGGCAATTTGATGCTTAGTTTGCCAGCAAAGCTATTTGGAATTGAAAAAAGAGAGAGGGCCAGAAAGACTGACACACAGACGAACGGACAGACAGTCTTTGCAGCGGCTTAAAAATGAAACATATTCAAGTCAAGCAGAACTTAAAAGGCCCTGAACACCTGCCATGAGAATTATTCGAACCCCATTACTCCGGGCCCATCATTCTGATGCCCCGATGCAGCAATCATAGCTCATTGACATTCACTGGGTCTCACATTTCCCCCATTCAATATAATTTGCTCTGACAGTCGAAACCTATTTCTGTAACGGATGACATGGGATGACACAGACAACTCCATTTTAGAAAACCCTGACGAAAGTGCCGCCTGGCAAGAAGGCTGCATTAGCCTTGTGCAAAATGGGCTTATTCCCAACCATTTGTTTCAAATGTAAACATGGTGGTAAGTTATACTCTGTCATTAAATTCATTGTGTGCTTTTCGCAAGCTAAACGAGGTCCAGATAGAATCCCACAGGAAACTTTATATAAACAAGCCTGTTGGTTTTCCTCGGAAAAGCGGTGGAGTTAAAAAAAAAGAAAGTCATTCCATTATCACAATTCGCCCCAAAATACATTTCAACTCTCTTTTGAGAATTTCAAATGATCATGACTTCATCTGAAAGGCACATGAGAAGAGCCAGTTATTTGCCCTGTCCAGGAAGCACAGTATTTATTTGATTTTGTGATATTAGAATAGGTTATTTGGGGGAAAGTTGTGTTTGTGTTTATGCAAACTAATCACAGAAAAAGTAATCATTCAATGAAAAAGTAGCCAACAATCCCCATACAACAAGTGTGAGTATCCTGGCTTACTGGCTTACTGTCATTGGTCTGAAAAAGGCTTTGTCTGATCAGAGTTTTTGTACAGTGCTCAGGGAGGTCACGCTTAACCTTGGAAACAAACTTTTCAGACCAATCTAAGGGTTAGTAAATTATTTGTATTATTTAAAAGTAGGGTTTGGTGGGGTCAAGGATTATAGCACGCTGAAGATGGTCCCTCAGGGCAGCATCCACTCGGAAGGGTTAGTCTCTTGGGGTCCCGGGAAACACAGCAGAAGACGGGTATCAGCAGGGTAAGAGGAGATGAACATCATATTTTCCTAGTCCTTTAACAATAGCCCTGCAAGATGTCTAGGAGCCCAGGATTTCAAAAGGTATTTCCTCTTGTGTCCTTTTCAACAGGAACTCAATAATCCAAAACACACATTTGTTGTGGCCGTTGTCAGCTTCCCCCAGCTGCGCTCTGCTGTGGTAATTGGAATGCTCTCTCTCTCTCTCTCTCTCTCTCTCTCTCTCTCTCTCTCTCTCTCTCTCTCTCTCTCTCTCTCTCTCTCTCTCTCTCTCTCTCTCTCTCTCTCTCTCTCTCTCTCTCTCTCTCTCTCTCTCTCTCTCTCTCTCTCTCTCTCTCTCTCTCTCTCTCTCTCTCTCTGGCACAATTAGGGAGTGGTTGCAGGTGTGGCTGATAATTTCATCATTGATGATCTCATCCAGTTTATGTTGCTGTCCTCGGTGCTGAAGTCTCTCCCCAGCTAATGTGGAGGGCCTTGGCACCTCGGGTGCACACACTTGCACAGAAACACACACACACAACCACACGTTTTGCGAGCAATTTATTAGTTAGAATTAAAGTTAACCAAATCGACCTTGCTATTGAATCATCTGTGTTGTGTTCTGCTCAGAGTTCCCCTCTCCACTTCGCATTGAGTTTACCACATAGACACACATTTTAATGCATTTATTAATCTATCTACATGTATAGAATGCTTATATATCTACCTATCTCATGCAGAGTGATTTGAAAATATTTGCCAGTGCCTATCAGTGTGATTCGGGGTAAGCTCCTTTTCGCTTGAAATCCCCGCAGCACAGTTCAATTCCAGATCACTGCATGATACCCCCTTCCTGATCTCACATCTATCAAAGATTAAAAAAGGTAGAGAATATAAGTATATATTATGAAAATGCATTACGTACCGCCAAACTCCGAGCCGAAGCGGTATGGATGAGTGGTAACAGATAATGAGGCTTTTTGTCCTTCATACTCTGGTGTATCCGAGGCATATCATTGTTGTAGAATATAGTTTTGCCTTGATACCCCATAGTAATTACTTGACAATTTTATGGCATGAATAATTAGAAGAAGGTATGTTATGGATTAGAGGACCTTGAGAGACAACGTGTCGATGGATGGATGGATGGATGATGGAGAAAAACAACTCTTTGTCTAATAACTTTAATCATTCTTAACGTCTAGTAACACTATCTAAAATAGTGTCATAACAACGATTTTAACACTTTATAATATGAATGAAGACACCAGCAAACACATGATGCCAGCCGACAGATGGGAGTTCAACGCTTTTCTAAAGATCTATTTTGCATTTTTATGCTTTATGATAGTGAGAAAGACATGAAGGTATGGGAGATAGAGGGGAGGACATTCAGCAAAGGACCACAGGCAGGAATCAAACCTGGGTAGCGGCGGTTAGAACTGTGCCTTAATGATACGTGCTCTACCCGATGAGCCACCGGGATGCCCCCAGTTAATGCTTTAACTCATAAAACCATGGAAACATGTTTTAAGCTTTATAAAAATCAAATCGCTTGGATAAGGATGGATGAGGAAAACAACCAAAGTTGAAATTGTCTGATCTTTGAGCACAGCTTCAGAGTGGAGAATCCGAGCAGTCTGGGTTAGCATCAACACTAGGTTAAAAACTCAGCTCCATAGGAATACATTGGCAGTTCCGGTAATGCCGGCCACGTCGGCAACGCCAACACTGAATGCGCATCACGTTCTGACCTTAACTGTAAAATACATCTTTGCAAACTTCAAAATTCAAGTTTTATTAATTTCCCTCTAATATACACTGCAGTCGCATATGAAGTAGGTAAAGAAATCCACCCTTTTGTTCCTTTTACAAAATGTGCTGTGGCATTGATTTTTCGACGTATTTTAAATGCATGAATTGCAAACTTTGTTTTAGATGTGTACTCGGATTCAAATCCATGGACACCGTCTGGAAAGAGACATTGTGCGTGAGTGTTACCATTTTCAACCGAACGTTCAAGGACAGGGTAGGCCAAGGACAGCTGGGATGGAATGCCTCAACTCTCACAAGTCTTTCAAACATAAAGAAGGAGAAGACTTTCTTTCACAAACGATAGCCTGATCGTGTAGGCATGTAGTGTCTGTGCTTGAAAAAAAAAGCCTTCTATATTCATGTTATTCTGTTTCCTGATGAAGGTTGACAAGCTACAAACTAAACCTGTCAACTAGACAAGTGTATTGTGCCGTCTTCCATTACACCTCCACAAAACTCCTCATTACAACCTCCTTGTTTGGCCCACCTCATGTGTGGTTAATGCTTCGTAATTATTTTGTAATGCGAGCACCATTAACAA
Organism: Gadus morhua; assembly: GCF_902167405.1. Taxonomy (NCBI): domain Eukaryota; kingdom Metazoa; phylum Chordata; class Actinopteri; order Gadiformes; family Gadidae; genus Gadus; species Gadus morhua. The sequence goes on along the minus strand of NC_044067.1, from coordinate 9,395,552 downwards.
ATTGTTTGTTAAGGAGGGGAATGAATATGAACGTGAAGCATCACAGTGCACCTAAAACCAACGAGTAGCCTAGGACCTCACTCACATGTTCCTCAATTATTCATACAAACCTCGTGAATGAGCTATAACCCCAATCATGAATACTTTTCTACCCATAAAGAAACCCGGTTTCCCAGCAACTTATCACATTATAAGTGGCCAACAAATACGGTGTATAAAGGGTTAATAAGAAATGTGTTGGCATTGGGACGATCTGGGGATGAGAGGCGAGGTCACTCGTGGCAGTCAAATCTTTATTCCAGACATCGCCCTGTGGAGATCCCCTGCAGCACGGTTCAATTCCACATCCCAGCGTGATGCCTCGCTCCTAATCTCCCATCTACCACAGGTTTGTAATGCAGAGAAAATAAGTATACATAATGAAATACATCACATGCAGTCGGGGCTTGGAACCTGTATGGATGAAAGGTATGAGATAGAGTCGGATCTCGGTTCTTCATAGTCCAGTTTTTCCAGGGAATAATCGGTGTCGTAGATCATTAATTTTTTTTGCCTTGATAACAAAAAAAAAAAAAAAAAAGATCTGAAAATGTAATGGCACCAAAGGATCATAAATATTCTGATACAGCCTCGGGCTATGGATAGAAGTTTTAATTAAGTCAGCATAACTTTGCTTAGGACCAGACAGCTGTTCTGCTGTTGAAGTTGTTCTACAGGCCAAAAAAGTATTGATTGAGATTAAAGCTACCTTTACTTTGATATTTGCTCACATATGTATTTTCTTATTAATATATTTGTTTGTTTATTAAACACCTGGGTGTTATGGTTGGATAAACCGATGCACTGAGTTGCACTCGGACAAATGGATCCTCACACAGCACGCCCCTACCGAGCCCCTGCAATCCAACCACGCATTTCTGAGCTGATGTCATCTTTGTAAGAAGGAGGACTGGCAAATTAATGGTCTGCTCTCCATGCCAGAAGGGACGGCTCTGAGGCCTTTTCATTTTCCCTCGCCTTCGCCCGAAAGGGAAAGTAGAGGAGCAATCGCGTTGCTTACGAAATGGTAATGACCACATCCCCCCCCCCCCCCCCAGGCCAGCTCCAGGAGTCGTCCTGGCGTGGGGGGGGCGGGGGGTGACCGTGTCTGACGATCCCATCTGCGTGTTGGACCTCGCCGTGGCCCTCGTAAAGCTAAAACACACTCGGTCGGTGGCTCCCTGCGACCTTTCCTCAGACGAGAATAATGCATGCTTGTTAATTATGGAGATAAAAAACTAATTTTTTACGGCCCCGCACATCTCAGCCATTCATTTCAGTCCATAAACAGCTCAGAGGAACAGAACACAGGGGTCACTGACAAAGTAAAATCCCGGCACACCGTTATTGAGCATGGGTGTTTTACGCCCTGCATTAAAATTGACCACAACCTTAAACATTTGGAGCCTTGTGGTTTTAACCAATATGAGTGCCAAACATTTGGTGAAGCCATTGTGAGGAATTTACGTTTCCCGGTTTGAGTCTACTTTAAAAATCTCTTTCCAATGATATATTTCTGTTGCCATGTAACAGCTGTAAACAATATACAAGCATACAACCACAAGCAAATGGATGACCCGACTTGTTTTGAGACTCTAGGTTTTCCACTCTAAGCTTTATATGAGTGAGTTGTAGTAAACCTTCAATTTAATAAACGTAAACCTGCACACTACTGCTAACCTTTTTACCCGGAGGTATATCTTTTGTTTGACAGTTTTTTAAATAACATGCGTCTAAAGAATGAACACCCCTACACCCACGACTCAATCAAGCCTCTCGTCCAAGCAGAACGGCCCCATGCGGAGCCATAAAAAGGAGCCAGAGAACGGAAAAGGAAAAAGGAAAATCACATTTTGATCCGCAAAACTGATGGCTGCGCTGCAAAAGTGACGGGGTTTTGAGGAGGGGGATGTTTTAATCAAGGCATTCCGCCGATTTGCATATAAACAGCACATTGCATGTTTCGCTCTCTGTGCTGAGGCTCCCTGAAAGCCGAGCCGAGCTTGTTATGACAACGCTGGCTCTCAGCGGGATGTTCTGTTTCAAAACGCAGGTCCAGGAAATCAAACGGAATCTAAGATCGCTGCGCCGGTGTCAAGTTCTGAGCGCTCTGTTGACATCCAACATTTAAACAGCACTGGGATTTTTTAAGTGTGTGCGATAGAGAGAGAGAGAGAGAGAGAGAGAGAGAGAGAGAGAGAGAGAGAGAGAGAGAGAGAGAGAGAGAGAGAGAGAGAGAGAGAGAGAGAGGAAAGAAAAGAAAATGTCCATATTTATTCAGCCAAGAGGATTGCTGACACGAGCAAGATCCAAACTGTCAAAAGTTTGCTCTCGTCGACACCGAACGCCCCGCTGATCTATTTCAGTCCACCACATTCCAATTTATATTTGTCTCCCCTATTGTGTCCTGTCCGGCTCCTCTTCCTCCTCCTCTTCCTCCTCCTCCTCTGTCACCCGGCCGTCCGTCTCGCTGCGGGACGCTGGCCGCTCGTCCCGGTCATAATGACCCCCTCTGGGACCCCGGGACGCTCGGTGGCAGGGTTGGGGGGGTGGGGGGGGAGTGGGAGGGAGGGCAGAGGAGGTTGCCTTTAAAGGCTGACTTGTGATGTCCGAGGCTGTATACTGCGAGGGTAAGACCTCCTCCCCATCCAGGAACTCTTTGCCGCACACTAAAGTGCAATGACATCCTCAGACAGGATAAAAGGGCCGGGCAAAATGTTGGGGTCACACCCCCCTGTTCCCTAGTTGCATGATGAAGCAAAGCACGGGGGGAGGGGGGAGGGGGGAGCAGAATGGTGGCAGTGTCGCTCGCTGACAAGTGATCTTGTTAGCCTGTGAAATGCCACTCACTCAGTGGACACATATGGGATAAATTGGCAGCCTGGTTGGTTGAGCAAGGCGAATGCAACACACATGCGCAGATACACGTGCACACTCACACACACACGCATGAACAAATGCAGAAAACTTTCCATTTGCTTCTCCTTAGGAAAATGAGCTGCTGTTAGCTAGTCAGATGGCTGCCCGCCCGCGTTTCGTTCCCGTGTCAAGGATTGTGGCTCCCCACTCTGAGTCCCCTCAGGGCCGACTCCTGGCCTGCGGCCGGTGCCTCGGTCAAGGGCCCTAAATGGGGCACTTAGGTGAAATTGGTGGCAGTTTGGTGTTTTTGGGGGCCCATCAGAGCGCCGACGGGGCCAGCCTGCCGACCGTGGGGTGGAGTGATGATAGATGGAGAGATGAGAGACAGAGTGATGACATCAAGTTTCTTATGCAGCGGGACAATGAGTAAGAAAATCTGTGTGTGTGTGAGAGATTCTAATCACATTCTCTAAAATGTCCAGCAGCCCTCTGAACGCTAAGAATAGACTTTCACTCGATTCTGCACATGTGGAAATGAGCCACATGTGGAAATGAGCCTCCCGACTCACTTCCACTTGGAGATGTAGTGGTTTAGGACGCAATGAAGATCTTTGAGTAGGCCACAAAAATTCAGCCAGCAGCATAAATTAGGTGAAAAACGGATTTGTTTGAAAAAGTGAAATGGCAAAGCCAAACAAAATACTTTGATAAACAAAACCAAAAATCAACCAGAGGGTTGCTCTCGTGCAAAGTTCCATTAACATGATCATGTACCAGCCTCACAGCAAGCCGTCTCTCTATGCCTCCACCAACCCTTGCAAGCAGAAAATACCGGGCTTAAATAAAGCCAACCAATTACCCAAAATGGTAGATACCAACTACCATGGGGGTTCACCGACCCAAGTACCATAATACATTTATATTTTATAATGCAATCATATTCAACCACACACTTCATTCCATATCTTAACAGTTTGAATCTTGATGATAAAGTTCACTGTTGCAAAAATGCAAAATGGCATAATAATTAAACAACGTTTCCCCCCCCCCCCCCCCCCTTTACAAACAGTCATGTTACTGCATCCCAATCAGGCAATGATTGCATTCCAGGTGCTCATGTTCCCGGGGTTCAAAATGTTTGGGGACCCAGGAAGTGGGTGTGGCTGCCTGTCAGTGTCTGTTTGTGTCATGTAAAATGTATGGGTTAACGGCAAAGAATGGGTTATGGAGCATATCGGCTGGTACCTAACCGATTGCGAGGATGTCTACATGCAAGTAACTGAAAGGTTGTGTTGTTTGTGATCAATATGTCTAATGACGAGACGCGGTTGCCGGCACCGTGCGTCATACTTAACATAAACAGATGTGTGAATGCGTGTGTGTGTGTGTTGATCAGTTTACGTGTTGCGGGTAGTGTCATATGTACGTGAAAAGGAGGGGCTACCTTTTCACAACGATCCAACGGACAGATATAAACCACCGTCAATCCGGATTGTGACTATGACTCACAAAACGGGGGGGGTTGTGAGTAAAAAGAAACTACTACTCGTTCCTCAACTTTATTTGAAAAACTAATCAGTCTCAGACAAGCTAGAGCCAAACCTTGAGGGAGTGCTAAAACCCTGCTTGTCAGTGAAAGTGCTGTTTATACAGGCACTTCTTTTTTTTTTGATTTCCACAATTTATGATGTGTGATAACGTTCACTCCCGCACCTTTTCTCCCGATACTTCGGAGATGCAAAGTAGGCCTTCATCCCAACGCTGCACGTCAAAACTGTAGACCCAAACAGGAATTACACGTCCGCTCCATACCCTAACAACAACACAACGCACACTTCCCTATGTTCTCCAAAATAAATCCAGCGGCCATTAAAATACATCATCATTGGAACCAATTAGGATCACGTCTGCACCAACATCTGTTTGACATGCGGTAACCCCTATGGTCTTCATCTCTCTCCGTCTCTCCCGCTCTTCTGCATGTGTACCGGTCTTATTTGGTAATAAAATTGTCTATTTTGGGATTAAGGCGGTGTCACCAGCGCTCTACTCGCCGATCCACCTTCCTACCCGTCTGCTCGGTTGTAAGAAATTGCGTACGGGATAATGTTTCAATTTCGTGGGCTTCGCTGGCAATGTGGAGCGAAACGGGTTAGTAAGTGCCGGCGTAGCGCCTGAACTTGAGCATGCCGGAGAATCACAAACATGTGGCATCATTAAAGACACTTACGCAGTTAGAGGAGCAGTTGGTACGGCGTTAATACCCAATCATTAGCTCATTAAATCTCTGCATGTTATACGCTTAAATGCTTAAAAATAAATCTGATCTGTACAGCTCCATCCACGTTTGGACGACAACTCATGGGTTGCTAGTTTGAAGCCCTGCTACACCTTGCGCGAGGTGCATGGTTGATGAATTGACCGCAAAGCTCTTGTCAAATATGTTATTCTAACAGATGTCTTTCAGATGTCGGCAGCACATCCAACATAGCATGGGAAGGCCAGAGAAAAAACCTAGGTCCTTATAATGACCCCATTATAACGTTCTTCTAATGTTATCCGAACTCCCAATTTTAATCGAAATAGTAAATTCAATATGTCCTGATTTGCCCAGCATGCTTGCAGAGAAAGTTGAATTGCCCCCTTTAGACTATAATGTCTCTCTCTCTCTCTCTCTCTCTCTCTCTCTCTCTCTCTCTCTCTCTCTCTCTCTCTCTCTCTCTCTCTCTCTCTCTCTCTCTCTCTCTCTCTCTTTAAAACACATGACAGGTTATATTGAGCTCTCCATTATTGTCAGTGAGTTGGACGCAATGGGCTTTCTGGAGCCTCCCTCTCAGCCCCCACTCACCCTGCTTCTTCATCTATTTGAGAAAAACTTTTCCATCTCCCATTGATTGTTCTCAGTTGTTCTAACAAGCTACATTATTTTACGACTGCTTGGCCAAAGCCCTGGTACCAGTCTCAGAACAGAGGGACGTCACCATGTGTCAGCCTCATCGATCTCTCTTAAAAGCTTGATTTGAAAGTGGTTGTGAGAACGCGATTCAAAGGGAGATGTTCTCTCTCCGTTTGAACAGGCGGGAAGGGTTTTACTGCCGCCTCCGGAGACAGTGTATGCCACAGTGAATCTAGATCGACTAGCAATATGTTATCTTAAAGGTGACGTATTATTTCAGCAGGTGTGAGTGTTATTAGCCGTTACAAGCCATTTTAAAAACGGCCTCTTCTGACATCACAAGTGGGCGTGTCCTCCTAGATATATGACGGATAGATGAGCAACGTTTGCTACGGTCCAATGGGTAGGCTGGTAGACTGATCTATCCAGCATACATCTAGGTGGACACGCCCACTTGTGATGTCAGAATAGACAGCTTGTAATGGCAAATCAAACACACACACCTGGTGGTATAATATGTCACCTTTAAACGTGGCCTGTCATCAACCAATGATGTTGAGGTGAGGGTCATGTGCACGTTTTCTTCAAACCATCGGCGTGCTGTGCCTACTTTTCTGTCGACAATTTCTAGTCCTTGCAATTCAATTATGGATCGTGAGTCACAACACTATCCAAAGCCATGTCAACTGGTGCACGGCGTCGCTACGTCCCTGCTCAATCTCGGAGATTGTGCGAACCGTGGACTCAATCCAACCTGAAACAGATGTGGTGCAAACCTGAAGGCTGTTTTGTGTGTGCGCATATCAAGCGGGGATATCTCGTAAACGGCCCTGTGTATGAACAGCCTGAGAAGTCTGGGAGTGCGTTATGCCCTTTATGTAAACAGATGGGCTTTTTGTATTTCTTGGGATATCAAGATTCTACAAAAAAACTTAAATAAAAAAAAAAGAAGAAGATATTTCTCTTGTATAAACAAGGCCCATGGCATCGTGTGTGATTATATTATATTAAATAAGAAAACAGAGTCAATCTTCTAATTTGGTGAGACTAGATTTGGGAACTTGTTGACCTGTTTTGTTTCCTGTCACAATATTTACTTTCTCTGACTTTCTGACTGCCTCGACATCTGGCATCTTCCCACGCCCGCAAGAGATGTCTGCTTCGTGGCAATCAATTAGGGGGTGACGGCAGGGGGGGCTCAGTTCGGCTCATTATAGATGATCATGTGTTGTGTAACACACACATCATATTACACCTTAAACACACACACACACACACACACACACACACACACACACACACACACACACACACACACACACACACACACACACACACACACAGAGACTGTTGTTGGCTGGGCTTTAGCATTGGTTATCTTTTTGATGATAACTTTATTACATTTAAGATGAATAAAGTTATAATAACGTCTTTCATAAATAATTAAGAGATAATTAAAAGTATTAATTACAGTTGGAGTAGTCGTTCTGACAGCGCATAAATTCCAAAGAATAGTTTTAATTAAACTTGGGCAGGCACCTTCAGATTAGCATCTACTTTTGTTTTTATGAATAGCTCCTTCAATGGCATTGGCCCTCATTAATCATTAATCACCATTAGCATTATTCAAAAAGCCTGTAACAAGACTTACATCTTCTTCTGATACCACTGACTGGATATGAATCCCTTTGACAGGAAAGATTTGAGATGTACTTTTTCAGAGCAAACCAGGGATGGGCACGACCAAAAAAACAAAAAGGAGAAAAAAACAAACCCAAACAAAAACCTGCCAGAAACGGCGCCTTTGACATGAGGATTATTTTCCACTGTTTACACGGGAGCTCTGTGTCGTCTCCAGACATCATCCATCATAAAGAAGCCCCTGTACAACCTCTTCATGTCTGATCAGACCCATTCATCTGCACCTTATTACATGCTGCGTGAAGCCCCAGCTCGCTCAAGGCAAATCTAAGCTGGGAGGGTGTGGGGGTGTGTGTGTGTGGGGGGGGGGACACACTAGACGCACACCAAAAGTCCTCCACCTTTAAAAAAACTAGCAAAAGTCGCAAATGCCTTCCACAAAGGAGGTTGTCGGAGTAGGTAGATCAGGGAACCGCCGCGGATTGGCTTTCATGTTCTCAGTCCTTTCCTCCAATGGAAAAACTTGCATGGAATTTAGAGTGTGTCACAGCAGAGTGCGCTGTGACTTGTACCTTAAAGGCACAGCACCAGCCTGCCGCGTGTGTGTCACTGTGCGCCCGTAGGCCCGCCACCCGGGACAGGTTGGTCGATACGAGGCCAGGGCTGTGGTGACCGCCATGTTTATGCTGACCCATCATCATTTGGTCGACTAGGAAATTGTACTATGTATAAAAATGCATGTTTTGTTTCTATAAATGCACACTGTTTGCAGTATCGAGATCTCTATATATTTGTTGATAGTAGAAATAAATGTGAGAGTGACGGGCCAGTTAAATTTGAGAGGATAAAAACTGGAATAAGGAATATACAGAAATAAACACTTTATTTAAGAGCTGAGCGGCCCTTCTCTGTTGACCTTGCGCTTCAGCAAAATAACACTATTGTTAATTCCGGATATGAATGTCCAATTAGAGTTGAAGCGGATTTGCAGCGAGGCTAGGTGTGTGATGTCAGAGGAAATTTTTTAACATGGCAATGCTCCTATGAATAGAAAGCCTCATCCAGGTTCGCGCTCTAATTAGGGTTGAGTAAATACTTGGAAAAATAATGATGTTTATAGTGGATCCATTTACTCAGCCAGGGGCCTGGCAAACACACTGGAAGTGAGAGAAAAAAATTATATATATATTTTAAATATATACATATATTTTCACTTTTTAAAAACGTAGAATCCAATGAAAGTATAGTCTCCTATACTCTATTTAACTGGTATATTATACTACCCTCTGAAAGTTTCATAATATACTATTGTGCTAAACGTATTATACTATATAATCCAATGTTACTGCTCATCTAAATTAAATAAAGGTAGCTTGGCTTTGCCAATCATTATAAAGTAATATAAAGACATTCTTGCCAATACACAGTACTCTGTACAATGTATTTCTTAAGTTGCTTGAACACAACATTATGAACATTATGTACAGTCAGCGGTATACAGTTCAGTAACGCCATTTGATATTTCCGTTATATCGAATACTTTGAATCCAGAAGAACTTTATTCATACAACTCTTTGTCACAATGTGACAATGTGAACAGAGATGCACTCAAGACGTGAAGGGTCCTTCAGCCCTCTAATAATAAACACAAGGGGAACAGGAAGGAGTCCTGAATACGGAAAAATAAACCGGTGGAGTTAGTGAAGAGGTGGAATTAGAAGTACACTGGATGGGCGGATCTATAATTAATAATGAAAAACTTGAAAATAATCTATAACAGCACCATTAGAGTATGCCTGGGAAGGAGGAGGTTTTTGTAGAGTGCTGGATCGTCTGCATGGGTAAATCTCCACAAGGCAGTTTTGTCCTCACAATGTTGTATGTGTGTACGTGTAAGTGTGCGTGCATGTGTATGAGTGTGCTTGTATGTGTGTGTGCGTGTCTTATGTGTTTTTTATCTTGTAATGTCTCTTTCTATTCTTGAAAGTGCATGGCACTCCATCATTCTCCTCTGACAGCTGGAGGGAATAGGTACACGAGGAGGAGATTCTCAGACTGAGAGGAAGCCAGCCTTGTCTCCCTCCCCCACCGCCCCCCTACTGCCCCCCTCCTGCTCTCTGTATTCTCATCACCAATAACAACAACAGTAGGGCCACAAGCCCCTTTACCTTTTTGTACGTCTTTATTCATGACTTCAAGCCAACATTTTCCACGCTTTTGTTTTTTGCTGCCATTTAAAATGATACAATGAATAATACAAATAAAAAGGAATAATATGAATGATAAGTTAATGTATTGTTTTTGTAGATGTGCAGGAATGAGGAGAGTGTAGACAGCGAACGGTGTTACACCCACTAGCTTTATTAGCCCAGTTCAACCACAACAACAACCAACTCGCCCCAGCATGCCGTGCGTCCCCGTGACGTCAGCACGCCGTAGCAGTAACCTGAGACTGTCAACATAGTCTACATCCTCCTTCTTAATTTATATGCTAACGAGGCACATAATAGGAAAAAGCAGGTAATAGAAAATAGCAGACTTGCATATAATGAAACCCCAAGCATCTAATACAGAACATGTAACATATATCTGTTGTCCAAATAGTTACCTTGACCTGGTAACTATTTGGTTGTGGTGCTGTTCCTAGCACTGTTGCCAGTCTGTCGTGTCCTCTCTTTGTCTGCATTCTCACCGTCTGCCCAGCTCGCAGTGGAGCCAGTGGCCTAGCTGATTTGTCGTAGTAGGCCTTTCCACTCTGTCTAGCCTGTGTCAGGGCCATCTGGACCTGTGTCTCCACCTCGGGTGAGTACATGGCTTTGGTCATGGGAATGAAAGCCCTGGTGCGCCGAGAGAGCAGGCATTGAGCTGGCGACGTCAACCCGTCCCATGTTGCGTAGGCTGAGGAGAGCTGCATCTATGTCCGTTCCATCTCGTGCACATTTCTCCAGCAGGTGCGTGGCCGAGCGCACAGCCCTCTGAGCAAGCCCATTGGACTGCTGGTGACGTGACAGAAGTCCCACTTGCGAGCAAATTCCCGGAACTCCCTACTTGTGAAGTAAGCAGCATTGTCTGTCATGAGTTGCTGTGGTACTCCGTGAGTAGCAAAGTGACGTTTAAACTTGGCCACCAATGTGGCACCCGGGAGCCGGTCTATCTCGAACCAGCCAGAGTAAGAGTCAACAAGCACAAGATGCTCCTTCCCCTCCCACTCAAAAACATCTGCTGCGGTGAGGGACCACGGTAGGTCAGGGATGTCATGCAGTTGAAGGGGCTCCTTAGGCTGGTGTGGCTTGAGAGCATTGCAGGGGGCACACCTGGAAACTTCTCTTTCAAAGTCAGTGTAGATGGTCGGCCAGAACATTGTCTCCCTGGCCCTGCGCCTGTGGCCTCGAGACCAGGCTGGCCCTGGTGCAGCTGTTGCATGTAGTAACGCTGGAGGGAGTGTGGAATGACGAACCGCCGTCCACGGAGGAGCAAACCACTGTCACTCGTGAGTTCCTCTCTCATGGCGTAGAACGGTCTCAGGTCACGTGGCACCACCCTAAATGCATCGGGCTAGCCTGCAGAAATGACCTCAGCGAGACGCCGGCAGAGAGGATCAGCCAACGTCTCACGCTTTAGTTCCTCAACCCTGTGTGAGGAGAGGACGTCCACCACCATAACCTCGTACTCCTCCATTTCCTCAGCTTGGTCAGTGGAGGGCAAATGTGCAAGGGAGAGAGCATCAGCGACATAGAGCTCCCTGCCCCTCATGTAGATGACGTCGAGGTTGTAACGCTGCAGGCGGAGCATCATCCTTTGTAGGCGCGCAGAGGCTGTGTGAAGTGGCTTTTTTTGTATGGTAATGAGCGGCTGATGGTCAGTCTCGACAGTCACAGCCCGTCCATATATGTAGTTATGGAATTTTGTGCAAGCATAGACAAGGGCCAGGAGCTCTTTCTCAATCTGAGCGTAGCGTGACTCTCTGTGAGGTCCCTTGAAGCGAAAGCCACCGGTCTACTCCATTGGTGGAGACAAAATTTGTATTTTAAATAGTGGTGGGGACATGTCCCCCCCGTAATTGACGCCTATGCTTATAAAGAAACCAAAGAACGGCAGTGAAAAGGAAAGGCTCGATCGGTCTTTGTGTGTGTGTGTGTGTGTGTGTGTGTGTGTGTGTGTGTGTGTGTGTGTGTGTGTGTGTGTGTGTGTGTGTGTGTGTGTGTGTGTGTGTGTGTGTGTAAAAATGTGTCCTTCTGTTTCTTTAAAGTGGTTCCAACCTTGGCCATTGTGAAGACTGGACACCCTGCAGTGTGTGTGTGTGTGTGTGTGTGTGTGTGTGTGTGTGTGTGTGTGTGTGTGTGTGTGTGTGTGTGTGTGTGTGTGTGTGTGTGTGTGTGTGTGTGTCGTAGCACTCCAACACACAAGCTGCCCGTGAATGTCATTTTCGAGCATACAAAAAAACTGTTGCATTGTGCTCCACACTTGATGTTGTTAGAATTTCAAGCAAACTGCAGCTTGGTTTTCTTGAAGGAATAGAGGTCTCACTGGCTCTGTTTGGCTGAGCCGAAGAAAAAGCAGAACAAAGTGAACCTTATTAGCTGAGCCGGAATGAACATTGGAACCATGGATCAGAACATAAATAATAAAAAGCCATTTTTCTTTTCCTGTGTCATTACTAAATGTTCAACGTAACCACGTTGAACATTTAACCAACAGTGCATGGTTCCATTGTAATCACATCATAAGTGCTTCAGTTTCTGACCCCTTTGTCATGCTGTTAATGCTCCCCAAACCACAACATTGAAGTAGCTGCCATCCTATCTTGTCTAAATCTTGTTAAGCGACTCTCTGCCGCCTCCAAGATTTGACTTGATTGTGAAATTAGCGCAGCGTGTTCAATTACACATGTCTTTTTAACATTGGCTGTTCGTTGGCAAATTAACGCGTTCCGTTTCCTTCAAATTGCGGGCAACGCGGGGAAAATGGCAGGGACAAAATGTCCGCCGGTGGCCTCATTACTTATTGCACAGAAGAAAGAAAGAAAGAAAGAAAGAAAGAAAGAAAGAAAGAAAGAAAGAAAGAAAGAAAGAAAACGAGAGACACAGACGGACTGACAGACAGAACAAAAACTGTTCAGAGCAGGGAAGATGCTACTGAAGGCAGCCAGGATGAAATATGGTGGTCTTCTGCAGCACCCATTCCATATTTCATCTGATGTACCCACCACAAAAAACACCCCACTCAGCTATGAAGATGTGTGTCATCTCCCTTGATTCCATCGATATCCATGACCTCTAAAAATAGAGGCTGAGCCTAGCAGTGATCCTCCCTGGCATAATGAACGTTTCCCGCAGGAGAGAGCCAAGACTGAATGACAGTCCAAAATGACTTCGGAAAAGGGGTATTTATCTTTAACTTGACTGCTGCCTATTTTGCACTCCTTTGAGACCAGTTGGTGGTAGAGCCTCATTTCTCAGCCTGACCTCTAACCCTGAACCGTCTCTCTTTAAATATTTAAGTACCCCATGGGAAATACTGGGCCATGTTAATGTGATTTTTCTGATGGTGTGTTTAACACATTCGATTTTCATAACTTCATGCTTCAAAATAGGATTCAGGGCACAGGTACAATGTATCTGTTAATAATGTTATGCATATACAATTATCAACATTTAAGGTCTGTAAAGTTTTGATGGAATAAAGACTACATTTTGCATGCTCAGATTTCACTTTAATAGTCAATATACAGTAACTCAATGGTGTCACATATATAAGCGGTATACCTTAAAAGAAAATACAACCATAACAGGACGTAATTGTATAGAAAGTGCATTGATTTTTGGTGAACTAACGCTTTACAAAGCACAGAAATACACATTGGTTTGATGAAAAGGTACCCAACCCCAACAACAACAACATATAAGCCTGCGCTACCTACAGCAGGAAGGAGGGATCGTGTTTTCAATTGTGTTTGCATTTGAACAAGACTGATGTGTAAAGAAGCAGACGGGGGGGGCATCGATTATGAGCGCATCATGGAAACATGTTATGAATGTGGCGTCAGCGGGGTGGAGCACGCTGGTTATTTCCCTGCGAGACGCTCCCTCGGTGTCACTTCATGGTGACTCAAGCATTCTGCAAATTGACAGCGAGAGCAGATGCATTGAAAATGTCCCCGAAGTACAAGGGTTCAAGCACTTTAATTACAAATAGGGAAACTTGCTTGGGTACTTTTCACAAGCCGCTGCGTCCATAATCGAGCCAGCAAAAATGCATAGCTCATCTCCCCGAGCCTGCCGAAGGTCCATGTAATATTAAAATCATTTAGCGGCAATGTTCAAGAAGGTGAGGGAAATTCATGCACTCGGAAATGATTGCAAATCGTCCCCATCTCCAGCCATTCAGATTTTTGTTTTTAAAACCATCCCCGGCCCAATCTGTGACACTGGTGCTATAGCCCAGAGTACTGCTTATCCCCACAATCAGAATAAAACACAGCGGATTGGGTCTCTCCTATGAAAGGCTAAAGCAAATCTGTGCTGCACATAAACAGGATCATGTGTTTCCCCCACTGCTGTTCGGCTCCTCCTGGGCATCATGGGGTAGGAAGCTGCATTTGTAATGTAAAGCTAAGAGGAGTTTTTGGAATTTATTTCCGAAGCCTGAATTGTAGGTTTGCCACGTTGCGGTTGTCATTCCTATACTATGTAAATGCAACTTGCCATTCCCGAAGGCATGCATGCATTGCTCCATTGAAAACAGTGTACACATTTTTGATATGGATTCTTCCGATGTTTAATAAAACCCTGCATATGAAATAGTTTTCACCTCAAAATGCTTTAAGAATTCAAACAGTGACCCCCAGTGAGTTCTTGATTTTCCACAGCCTGCTGAATTATTAATTAGTCATTACATTTACCTACCAGGTTAACATCAAAATAGTGTAGTATTGCTGTGACTACAACTATTGCATTATAAGCCCTAAAACAAAGTTTGGACTTTATAAGTGCCTTAGGTACTATAGCAAGATCAATTCCTGCTCAAAGGCTGAACAGCAGAACTTGGGTGATGAATAACCTCAAACCAAGAGCCAATTCTCCTCAATGGCACCCCCGACTCCCCAGCCGCTCAGAAACATTCCCAAAAAAGCCATTTTTGATCATTCAACAAGGCTGCCAGTGCTTGAATCTGATCCTGATGAGGCTCACTCTGCCATCACTTGTCCACTTATTGGGATCCATTCATTGTGATTGGGAGAGCTAATGCAGGAAACGGGGCACAAAAAACAGCGACCAAACACAAAAGCAGGCCCAGAGTACAGCAGAAGAGGACCGGGGCGCGCGGTGACTCAACGTTACACCAGGAGTCATCTGCTTCATTTCCTGCCTTTGCCACTTGTGCACTCCTTCATTGTTATTCACAAGAGGATGGCGCCCCTTCACCAAGCTCGCTCAGGATGGGGGATGGGGTGGGGGGGGGGGTCAGGAGTTGTCTAGCTCATACACGTCCAGCAGCGTTCACAGCCCTGCTTCCTCGACCTGTACCCCACACACGTACAAGGATACAAACACACCTACAAACGAACACACACACACAAACGTATACGCTCATGCTCATGCCCGTACATGGACAAAGAGGCAGACATTCAACGTACCATGCACACACACACACACACACACACACACACACACACACACACACACACACACACACACACACACACACACACACACACACACACACACACACACACACACACACACACACACACACACACACCTCATCCCCCCCTGCTTCTCAGTGCACCCCCATGGGACACACACTCTCAGTGGGATCAAGAAGGGGGGTCCGGCCATCAGTGGTGGTGCTCGGTTGGGACCAATCACTATGGGGCTGGGTGTTTATTCAGGCTCACGAAGGTAGTTTGTAACGTTTGCTGACCGTTAACAAATTACAAGGAGGGGGCTTCACAGGGTAGGTGTTCCTCTAAGAACCGTGCAGAGACTCTACCACCGTTGTCGTAGGCATCAATCAACAGCAAGCAGTTTTGATTTGGCTTCGTAGAACTACTGTTGGGATGACAACCGATTTCAAAGTGAAAGATTTTAACATACCATGTACACCGATACATTGGGATTTTACCAATAGAGCCATACATATTGCAGTTTTACTATCATGAGGGGAGATGTCTTCAAGAATATCTTATACGTCTTATATATTATGTTACTGCATTATAAATCCTTACTGGCATAATGTTACACAACATTGAAGGTGTGGGTTGGAGTTGAGACAACAAACGACATTTCTAATTAGTAAGGTGTTTGAGCGGATAATGAAATTCTAAAATAACTATTATTTGTTTGTACTATTCGTTGACTATTTGGATCACAATTAGCTGTGCCAACTGGCACACAGCCAGATAGTTTTTCTGAATACAGACATTAAAATAAACATTTCAACTCAAAAATATAAAAAATAAATCTGTAATTAAATATTTTAATTACATTTATTGTATACATTTTAATAATAAATATGAAGATAATTAAGAGAGAAACAAATAACCAAGCACAAGGCAAGGACACATTACAAAATGGGAATCAATATCACAAAACCCAGGAGCAGACCAAAAAATGACGGTGAAATAACTACAATAATTAAACTCAAACCCTCTTTACCAACCCCGTTCAAAAAGTCGCTGCACTTCCTCTTAAGCACCGCTAACTGTCCAGAAGCGAGTTTGTGGCGTGCCTTGAGACGTTATTCCGATGATGTCCCATGTCAACGCTTTTTCCACAGAGTAACACCTCTAAAAGTTGGCCACTGAAATGGCACCGGAGAAACTTCAGAATGACCTCTTTTTACACAAAGCCTCGCAAGGCATATACTGCCAGGTAAGCTCCCCCTGGCATATAAATGGCACATTTAGAATGAATTAAAGTCTGAGCTGTTTTTAATGTCACATTTTCTTCGCTGTGACCTTGCATGCAACGCATCTCCCTCCCTCGTCTCCCTGTGATGATAGACTGCTGCGTTTTGCTTTATGAGCGTTTTTCCCGTTCGTCTTCAGCCAAAAATGTTATATCAGGCAGCAATCTGACAACTCAATGGTTTAACACAGGCCTGCCGCCATTAGTTTCATTGGCACTTTCTGCGTGCGGCTGGCGATGTTTTTTTTTTGTGCCTGTCGATGTTTTGTTTTTTTCCCCTTGCTTTCTCTGCAACCTTTCAAATGTTTGACTCAGATAAAAAAAACCTCAAAACAATGCAAACAGCACATGAAGCTACTGCTTGTATAGAGCCGGATTATGCCGTTCCTTATGCCTGCTATTCTAGGTAAGCAAACAAGCCATGCAGGGATCCACAAAGTGTATAGGAGGAACAGAGGGATTGTCAGGGAGGCGGGGATGCATATCATTTTGCATGAATTATGCCTCTCTCGTGTTTGTGATGCCATCTGGAATTGTTTGGGGAAATGCGAGAACCAACTTTTCCCTCGTAATGAACGCAGTTGAGGAGTTGGTGTGTTTTCCCGGCACTCCCAGATTGTGGGCTTGCTTTGTTGTCGTCCTGGTATGCACAGGTTGGGTGTACATCTACCATATTCACCCATTCATACCGCAGAATGTTAATGAGGAAATGACTGGTAAACTAGACCTCAGTATAAAGATAAAAAGGTAATGCTTCAGACTTCAGACTATAATGAAAAGCAAATATTAAATCAAATGTAATCTTTCCTCATTGCCCCAAAAGCTTTAAAAGGTCACTCAAAACCCACTGTGCTTTAGGGAGATATGTTTGCCTGTTTAACCTTTGATGTCTTGCAGCCTATTCGACTGATTTTGTTTGTAATGGAATGGCCGCAAGAATTGCTTCGAAGCATACGCGGCTAGGCTGTTTGCTTCAACGGTATGTGTTATAATGATGCTCCTGTTCTGGCTTTTCATTGCATTGTCTTATGCATCCGCAATAACGTTCATACCTCTGTATCCTGGCTAAATCCTGTCGCATTATGCAGCTATGCCCTTGGTCGGCAGAATTAACAGTTTGTGGAGCAGCGGGTGGCAGCAATATGTGCAGAAAGACCCTCTTCCTCACCAATGAAACAATCACCCAGTGCACAAATGACGACTTCCCTGCCTAGGCCCTATGATAAAATGATACTTTCCCAAGAGCTGAGTGTTAAGAATCATCATGAACTTGCATGCCCATTAGCACAGAGATCCGTTGTCATTGTCAGGATGATTTAGCAAGTGAATTCAAGAGGCAACGCTAACAAGTACAGACGCATTGAAGTCCATGTTCCGAGTTAAAATAGGTTATATGCGTATGCATGAGCCATAAGTCATTTGCACTCACAAAAGGCCCATGCCTTGGCGGAGTGTCCTCAAACAATGTGCTCTTCTGCTGACATTTCAGTTTCGCCCTGTTTAGATTACTGGAATTAGTGAGGGAGGGTATAGAAGTATTCTTTCCTCAGATGATCGCCGTAGAATGGTTCAAGGCTTAATAGGTTCAAGGTTCAATATTAGACTTTTAATGCTATTTTTTCTGTATACACGTCCTGAAAATGACCTTGGCAAAATAGAAATACCTTAATTAAGCGTTGATTAATTGTAAAGTAATAGTCATAGAGGTTTGAAACAACGCATCTCACGATCACTATTATCGCTCTGTGGGAGCGGACGAATGCCGTCTGAGGAATGCTTTCATTAAGAGCTGATTTCTATTAATCTCCAGGGCGTTTGCATTCACCCCTTTTAAGAGCCCTTGAAAATATTGCTGGCGGGGAAAAGAAAGGTCAGCATGTCTGAGACCTCTCCGGTTGGCGCTTTCTCTATGCCTGGGAGCTTTTTATCACAGACCAAGCGAGAGATTCCTGTAACCTTCCTGTGATCAGCTCTTTGCATCATTTATATTTCCTCTGGGCTTTAGGAAGGGCTAATTGTGGAGTTACCTTATTACTTATTGAGCTCTCCCCAACCAAGGCATTGGAAGGATTCAAACTTGTCGATGCGTGGATCGGCCGTCTCACAAAACGCTATGCCGCAGACGGCCATGGTCGCTATTCTACGCTATTGACCCTCTACCGCGGAGCCCATCCATGAAGAAGACGTCTTTAAGGACATAGTTTTGCATTCAGATTGCGGACCGACACTGTCCAACGGGAGGTGCTCCCCGAGATCCGTTTTCCAACCCCACTTGAATCCTGACATAGACGTTACCCTTCGTTTTTCAGGTCTTTTGGTCTCCCAGTATGAAAGGGGTAAGGCACAGTCCGAACGCCGGCTTTTCCCCCCCGGATGCCAGCAGTGGAGCCCACGTCAGAGGCGGTTTGCCCTTTTATCCCAGCCACGTGGCGGGAAAATGAAACCGAGCCATAGATGAGAAGGATCCCGGCAGATCAAACGTAGTAGAACCGAGATCTGTGGACGTGTTATCTGTCCCTTCCCCCCGCGGGGCTTCAGCGCTGCGTTGCGAGGCGCTGTGGCGCGGCATCCTCACCTGTCTCTCCAGCCACGAGCAGGCAGACCGAGTCATCATTAATTAACATCTCCTGGTTTGACTCCTGCCATCTGGCCGCCGAGACGCTGACTGACTTAAGGCCTCGGGGCTCTCACTCATCAACTATTCAAAAATGCACTCCCAACACTTCTCCCTGGCTTGGCGACAACAATGCCAGAAGGGGCTTTGTACTATTGATACCACTTAGAAACTCTATCTGTGTGTCACTGTCGCTTAGCTGTCCTGCTGACAATGAACATGATCGCAGAATAAGGCTCAGATTTGATGAGAAAGGTTTATTTTTTTCCTCCTTCTTCTACTCGAGCCTCCACTGCTTCTGCCGGTCTCTGGAGACGTTGAATTGAAAGGTGATCCCAGCGGAAATATGGCCCATGTGCATCCAATCCTTCAGCTGCAGATTTGCAAGCGTTGCTGCAAGCACAATCGGGCCATTTCCATTTAGATGGGCAGGATGGGGGGAGACGGCAAACTTTTGGGGATTCGGGACGAGCGTGGATAAGCTTCCCACGTGGCCTCTTCTCTCCTCTCACCTCTCCATTGTCTTTTCCTACTGTCTCGTCTCTTCTTTCTCCCCACTCTCTTTGTTTCTCCTCATCCTCTCCTCCTACAGGGTGCAGCTCTGATTAGACTTATGTTGAACCCATCAGACAGCCCCGACACATACACACACACACACCCCAGCATATACACACGCACTCATACACGTTTGAACACGTGCACACCCTCACACAAACACGCATGCACGCGTACACAGACACCATGCACCCAAAACAAAAGGAAAAGGGGGCCCATGATTGGACGACAATGGCACCATCTTAAACTGTCCGTGCTGGTGAGGATACGTCGCTTCATTTCCACTCCACCTTGCTCTCCGCCATCGCTCAGAGTCGCTGATAAATCATCGAACAAGTCCCTCTGATTGAACCCTTAGCCTGACTGATTCGGAGGTGGCTCCGGGCTGGTGGAGGTCCTCAGCGACGGTTTGATGAGAGTGGAGGGTGCCGCCGTCGTCACGTCCCCTGCTCTCGTTATGTTGTGACACTGAGAGAAGCACAAATCATGACGCGATTCATGTCAACAGCTTTGCCACCCTTCTCTCAGCGCCCCGCCTCCCCCCCCACACCCCGAACACACAAACACACACACATCCCCCCCCCCCATACGTAGCAGATGCGCTCAAATCTGTGAATTGATTGATCGGCCACAGAAGGATCATCGAAGATTAACGCTGGCATCTTTAGGTCCGTCTGCCCGGGAAATCAGAACAAAAAAAAGAAAGGTTGCAGTCTTTTTGTTTGTCTATTGTTTTGCTCTTTTCTGTGTTCGATCGTCTTTAAATGGGATATATTTATGAGGCAGAAAGCACCTGAAAGGAAACTAGGTAATTGTGAAGGTCGCCGCGGGCCGCTGTCTCCATATTAACGAGGCGGGCTGGATACTAGGGTCCACAGCAATACATATTGGCACGATGGAATCGTTAAAATGGATCTCAAGTCTTGAACCCGTTCAGCTTCATTTTTCCTCTTCTGTTACTCTTCATCTTCTCCACTTTCACACTCCATTAGTGTGAACCTGTGTGTGTGTGTGTGTGTGTGTGTGTGTGTGTGTGTGTGTGTGTGTGTGTGTGTGTGTGTGTGTGTGTGTGTGTGTGTGTGTGTGTGTGTGTGTGTGTGTGTGTGTGTGTGTGTGCGCGCGTCAGCGACAGCATGGCCGTCCATGTTACATCACTGGATCGATGACGATGTGGTTCCTATGCCTTGCCCCCTATTGTTTCCTTTCAGCCCCAAAGACACACAAGGCAACTTTATTTATATAGCTCTTTTCATACACAAGACAGACTCAAAGTGCTTAACGTATAAACATTGTCATACATTAAAATAAAATAATAGATAAGTAAAAGAAAACATATGCAAAACCCAGACAGAGCTCGGGTCTCAAACCCTTCAAAGTTACCCACATCAGGACTCCAACCCAACCTAAAGGAATTTGGTCCTTTCTCTGGGACTCTAACCCGGATTCTAGGACTCTAACCCAGAAAGAGCTCGGGTCTCAAACCCTTCAAAGTTACCCACATCAGGACTCCAACCCAACCTAAAGGAATTTGGTCCCTTCTCTGGGTGTCCAACCCGACCTGAAGGAACTTGGGTCTCAAACCCTTCTCCATTCTCTCTGGTATCAGATCATGTATCTTTCTGGTAAAAATAGAAAATAAAGGCAAAGTTAAAAAGGCATTTTAGTAATAAAATAAAATAAAGGCAAGGTTATAAAAGCATTTTAGCAATGTATTTAAGATTTAGCACAAAGCTAAAGCAAACAAAAAAGTCTTCAGTCTTGTTTTTTAAAGGTGGTCAGAGTTGGGTCAAATCTTAAATCCTCAGGGAGTTTATTCCAGCCATTTGTTGCATAGTAACTAAATCCTGCTTTCCCATGTTTCGTGTTTACTCTGGGGATAATTAACCGATTAGTCTCAGAAGATCTGAGTGGTCTAGAAGGCTTATGTAGTGGAAGCATATTGGTTAAATATTTTGGCCCCTAAACCATGTAGGGATTTATAGGTTAGCAACATGATTTTAAAATCATTTCTCTGATCTACAGGAAACCAATGTAACGATTTAAGAATTGGTTTAATGTGTTCACATTTTTTTGTCTTTGTTAGAACTCCAGCAGCAGCATTCTGAACAAGCTGAGGTTTCCTTAGAGTTTTTTTTGGGAGACCTGTAAGGAGACCATTGCAGTAATCAAGCTTAATAGTGATAAAGGCATGTGAAGTCACACCTTAATGAAGTCTGTCCCACGCTCTGCCTTTCCCGGCAGAAAGCACATCAATGATATTTTAAATGTTCCTTTAGCACCTCAATTCGTCCTGTGCTTAAAAGCCGTTCTCTGGCCAAATAGGCCTGACTTCTAAGTTACTTTGGATAAAAGCGTCAGCTTAATGACTGCTTAATGTAAATGTACAATCTCTGGATTACGTTTCTACTTTTCCCTTAAAATGAGCTGCACAAGCTCTTCCACTGAGCAGATGATGAGCAGATGTCACTTAACATCACGGCATACTCCTTCCCAAGGTTGACCAAATTGTGGTGTAATAATGAAATAAATGAATAAATAAAAAAATGCATGGAATGTAGTCAAAGCATTGCAAAAGAGTGTGTCATGAGAAAATGCAAGGAAATCAATAGCAGAACATTTCTCAAGCGTGGTTGCTATATTCTAATTTGTAATGTTTGGAACAAGAAGTTATTCACAATCAGCAATCTCCTATGGGCAAAAGCGCAAAATGTTAAACGTTAAACTCCAGCTCCACATTCGACGTGTGGAGCAATCGATGGTTGGGTAAATGGACTTGCACCTTCTTCATTTTTAACCCCTTCCCCATCATCCCTTAGCCTGGTTCTACCAGACTCTCGTACTTCACTTCATTTCATTTCATTTGTACAGAGAGTCTGGACCTAATCAATTGACAAACGTTAACTCACTTGAAGGCGGGTGTCAGTTGAAGTGTAAAATGATTGGATCTGCCCAGTGCCACTCTGGATCTGCCATAACCAATCGCTAACGTTTGGTTGTGACGTATGTCATGCGCCGGGAATCACGCGCAGGTTGTACACAAACCAAACACCTTGCGCGTCTGCACGAAAATGTCCGTCAACGACAGCTGCAGGTTTTGTTCGTCAAATTTAATTTATCAGGGAAAAATTGCTCATTGTAAATCAACTACCGACCTACAACAACAACTCAAACTGGCGTACGACTTTATCGTCATTGTTCTCAGACACGCCCTCTGTTCGCTGATTGGTGGCTGCTGTGGCGGCACCAGAAAACCAAATTACATACAGCAGGTCCAGACCTAGTACTGAAGGGAAATTCAAATTGAGCGGAAGTACTTAGGCGGGCGGAGCCAGGCTAATCATCCCTCCTCAGCCTCCAAACCCACTGGGGGCAGACCCGTCTCCATTTTATTCAGCGAAGGGGTATATATTGGAAATAAATAAAAGCGACAGAGCAAGTGTATCACACCTGACCCTGGCGTATGGAGAGCATGGCTTAGAGTAAGCTTGCAGTAATCCCTGTGTATCTGTTGATACACCCTGTGTCTCTGTTGATACACAGGGATCGCTACGACGCACGGCGTGGATGTACATCAACAGATGAGGAGCGTCTGCCCCCGGCCAGCAAATAATAACTGGTCAGGAAAACTCACAAATATGTATGGGGGGGAGGGGGGAAGAGAGAGATAATGTAGTCAGGGAGTGTATAACCCACACAGCCAATGTCTGAGAGAGAGAGAGACAGAGACAGAGACAGAGAAGAACCCAAACAGCAAATGTCTAAGGTGAAAAGCGTAGATATCCTTTACCTTGGACTAATAACTATTCAGCACCAAAAGTACACAAAATCTCACAGTGTTTGTTAAGTGCTGTGAGCAGTAGATTAGAAGGTTTATGGCCATACAGCCACATCATACAATTATTGTATGATGTTGAAACCTACCATTCTACCAGCAGAAATTGCAAACCCCCAAAGCTAAAACGTATTGTTTCAAACATATTTCATTAAAACGCACTAGAGAGCATAACTGAAACATGATTAAGTGCAATGTTCATTTAAGTTTGTATGCACATGACCAGATATTGCAATAATATAAGCTTCCTTTCTCTAAAGTCACTACATGTCAAAGCATCTGCTTAAAACAGGGACCAAAGGGGCCACTACTTAATCTTGGATCTAGCCATCCTACGATGTTCAAACAGAACTTCTGGGGAGATGAGACGTAGCCTGGTCCGGAAATCAAGAACCGCCAGGGGCCGTGTTAGGCCTTGTTTACCGTTTCGCTACAGAGATGTTCTTCCTCACTATTTCTAGAGGGTGGATTACGTTTTTTAAAAGGTGGTTTGATCAGGGTACTTTTCTACAGTGGCTGGTCTACATGGTGCTGATTAATAGTTTGAAGTTGACTTCTGATGGAGTTTCTGTTTCCAATGATGTGCTTACAGATATGAAGAGAAAGAAAGTGAACACCCCGTTCACCCAGATTTATCTGGCATGCCATGACATTTAAGAATATTAATCTAACGTGTGAATTGTGAGACTAGACTGAGTTTAGCTGCTAAGAAAAACTGAAAGTACAGTTTGAAACATTATTAAATGTTTCCACGTTCTACGTTATGTTCCTCCCTGCTTTTGTAGCCTACACAAGTAAAGCAGCTTCAGTGCTTTAGTTGTTTTGAGTTCCGATAAGCGCCGATTCAATATCCCGTAATGTTCTTGAAAAAAAAGAACAGCACATTTGCTATGGACAATGTGCGTTTGGGTTCGGGATGGGGAAAAAAAACACGCAAAATGTGTAATCATTCCAAAATATGACACAGTTATAAGTTACAACTAACAAGACGGATAGTATCCAGAAGAGTAGAGGGTTTATAGGAACTCGTATACAGTACATCAGGGGATTACACAGCTTCATGGAGCCCTACACGGGGGACAAGACGCTTATTGGACCCCGCCATCGTGATACCTTGAAGTTTCCACCATCCCTTTAAAAGTTAACAGCGCAATGTCTCCCACAGATTCATCCTGATATACTTTTTACAGCATGGAGAGAAGGTGGAGAGTGCAGTCAGCCTTGCTAGCTAGCTAGATATATATATATATATATATATATATATATATATATATATAGAGTGAAGTAATGACATTATAATGATAGAATCTTCATGCGCAGGCTTGCTTTTCTTCAAGTGCCAGACAGTAAGAAGGATAACTGTTCTTGTGTGAGGAGTGAATTATCCAATACCAGATGCCCGCTATGTAAACCATTTCGGCTCATAGTTTGCAATTTTCGAAAGGTTACCAGAGACTGGATGCATTTTTGAAGAGAGTGTTCACAAGGATGTCATAATTTTAAAGTTTACTAAATATATGGGCAAGGCATTAATGCCCAGACCTCCAAAATCATAGCATTCACTTAAAGTGTCTTTTCTGGCAGCAGGAAGAATACTATTATTTGACTCACTAGCACAGAACATAAAAAGCTTGCACACCAGTAAGTTGTGGGCACCTTGGAAGATAACAAATTATAGTTATGAACAGTGCAGGGTCCTTTCCTTTTTATTATTTAAAACTGTCTTCATGGTGGATAGTAAAGTATTTGTTACCTAAAAAATAAATGGTAGGAAAATAGAATACCCAATATAATGTTCAATACATTCATAATTTTGGGGAAAAAGTGTAATGACAGCATAGACACTTTACCTTCAAAAAATGTTGACCCAATGTTCGCTTACATTGAGCTGCGTCGTTATTAGAGAGGCTTCATGAATAACCTTGACCTGGATTTGTCTGTGGCTTTCTCTGTATCGTTGGCATGCAGTCTGTGTACAGTGGTTGTGTTAAGTGCTCTCTTTTGAACTGAATTCCTTTGTAAAGGGAATGCTGACTTCTCCGAAAAGTCAGGCGAGGATCGTTGAGAAGGGGCGGGTACTATGGGACAGGGCTATTAGTCAAGTGGAGACGCCGAGTGTAATTAAAGCCTTTCAGCCAATTAGGATCCAGCAGGATAGTGCTTTACAGTGCATTTCCGCCACTTACACAAACAAGTCCCCAAATTGATGTTATGGGCTAGAATTATCACAACGCTTACTGTATATAGGTCAATCACACGCATAACCTGTATTGGTATTTTTGTTTGTGCTGAAATTGGAAATACCTTGTTGTTTTTTTATCTTCCCATCTTTACACGGGACTTCGGCGTGGGACCGTACGTTCTCCTCTGCTGTGGATGCGAAGTGGCACAGGGCACAGGCATTTATCAACAGTTATATTCATTAGAAGGGCAGGGGCGCTCATAAATAAGCCTGTGCACATGCCGTGTGTGATGTAAGCATGGAAACTCTGAGGCGTGAGCGCTCTGTGCGAGTCGCTTGGCAAGTTGCTCCAAAAGCATCTGCTCCAGCATATGGGGATGAAGTTCTCCAGCAAGGGGTGGTGGCATCATTACTTGTATTGCGGAGGACGGATGTTTTGCTGCAGCGGCCCACATCCATTCAACCACCCTTTGCTTTTGAGAACATGAGTTCAACGCCAAGACGACCGCTAACGGGTAAATAGTGTGTTCCATCTTACATCGACAGAAAACACCTTTCTATGAACCGATGGGTCTGATTTCAAGAGAGGGATCGGGGTTAATATTGGAGAACTCTTGCTGAGCAGACAACTAGGGACCGACCCACTGCGCATAAGATTAGTGTGCAAAGAGTCTGTGAAAATAAGTGTATGATATGATTTTTTAAATTAATCTCAATTTGGATAATGCTACATGATCATAGGCAAATTGAGGATTTGCCATCATTGGGATCCTCTGTGTACCAACTCCCACAGTTTCAAATCAAATCATGGGCTATCCTACAGATTATTATTCAGACACGAACACTAGACCTCCAGTGTCCCGCGTTAACTACAAAACCAATGTTTGCATTTACGGCTGCGTCTGTGTCCCTTGTAAAAGGGAAAACAATGGAAACTTAATGGAGTGCTTCTTGGAGTAGTAACCCTCTTTGCCATGCACCAAGGACAGTCTATTACATTAGCTAGCTGGCAGTGTAGCCTTGAGGTACCACTTCTAAAGTAACACCGCCAATCAAATTGGCCTATGCTACCGACACTAGGTCTTGTGTCGGTAGCATGTGTTTAGGATGCATTATTGTTCCATTTTGAACCCGCCAACAAACGTTGTGACTTTGCACCAGATGTGTTGTATTATTACAACTGGTGTTGTTTGTTGTCTTGTGGTATCATGTCAGTCAATGTAATGGCTTTTGAGTCTTTTGAATATTGAGATACAAAGAAAGATATTGGAATTCGAGAACCGTAGGCTATTGTTTGCGCTCTCCTTCTGCCCTGTTTGCCAGATATGAAAAAAGAGCTGGGAGTTTTCTGGCATCTAAATTGTTCATCTTTTAGCCGCCTACTTTCTTCAGGAGGATTCGTGGCGTTGACATGCAAAGCCAAAGTATCTCAAAGCATGGAACATTAAAAAAAGGTTTCAGAAGCATGGGACTTTTGATGTGTTCAGTCAAACACTTCAACCATGGATATGTTTCGGAAATTCTTCCAAGGAAGAAAGAAAATCAAAAACAAAGGCACATTTAGTCTCACAACGGGTGAAGGGGTAAGGCAAAGCTTAACAAAGTTTTGAAGCTAGGAATAGACATAAAGGATATGATATTAAATAATTAATAAGGCAAGCCTTGAATGGCCACCGACTTAAACATAACTCTGTTATGGCTGTCTGGCCAAGAAAGAATAAGAAAAGAAGGTACCAACCAACACAGATCTGGAAGCTTAGTGGTGTCTCAAATATCATGTGATACCTGAATTTCTAATGGTGTTATGTTTGACTAGTTATCCACTTCCTATGTACTTGTGCTCCCAGTGAAAAGCCTCATGCGGGCTTGAAAGTTTCTACTGCATGAAATGAGATCCAATATGAACAGGAGCACAGCAGCCTCCCTGTAATGGCCCTCTGCTGTGAACATCTCTCAGTCCTCGGAGCAGCACTCAGTACTGGGTCGGTCTAGAGTGAGCTACCTGTTACGAAGCCTGGGTAAATGTTGCCGTTTGGTTGGCTTTCAAAGCACAGAGAATGTTATCTGATGAAACAATCAGGATAATCAAAGTGTTCAATTTGACTTTGTTCTGCTGATTTGCAATTTTCTTTGATTTGTGTTTTCTTTTTTTTATTTGGAGGATTTTCAATATGGAATCGTTTCGTAGCGAATATTGGAAGTCGTGGAAAATAGCACAAATTCAGTATGGATTGTATTATATACTGTAGATAAATTTATCTATATTAGATAAGGGTTTGGATTGGGGCCACAGTATGACTCCTGCAGACTCCATCTTCATTTCATCTCAGACATTAAAAGGCACACATATATTCCATGATTTTTTCCATATCCTATCTGATGGGCGTCAACCATCAACACGACACAGGGGAGCTAGGACGAGTCGGCTGAATACATTTTTTAAGCCTCTGTCCAGGCCTGATAAATTGACAGATGCCAGACCAATAACCATCTTTAGCAAAAAAATGTTTTATTCAAAGGGTTGGGTGGGGAGGGGGTCATCTTGCCATAGTCACAGAAGCTATTCTAATGATTATTTTGTTGCTAACCAAGATCAGGCCCAACCCAGGGCTGATCCTGCTAGCCACTCTTTCTCTCTCCCACTTTCTATCTCTTCCTGCATGTGCTGTGGAACTGAAAGATCTGCTATTCTGTTCATGGTGTTCCAAGTGCACTTGAAGAAGGACGCTGTGATCTTTCACAGCCTCTGTAATGATAACATTCCAATTGGAGGTTAACAATGTTACCCTCTCTCATAACAGAGATCCGCAGACCCCGGCATGTTGCACATCTTTTGACCGATACAGGGCTTTCTTTAGGACTTCAACACTAGGCCATGCAACACTAAGCCTGTGCATTATTGAAAAGGTATTCCAATCAGTAACCAAGGCAACATAATTAACTCTCATATTTGGAATTTCCAGCTCTGGGCAACATTTGTCAGTTAAGGGCCATGAAGGGTCGTGAAACCTTTTTCAGCCGTCGGAATGAGGTGGGAGTCCTCACAAACCCTTTCACAGAGCACATCCACTCTGGCTTATTCATGCATTAATGTGTGTGCGTGTGTGTGTGTGTGTGTGTGTGTGTGTGTGTGTGTGTGTGTGTGTGTGTGTGTGTGTGTGTGTGTGTGTGTGTGTGTGTGTGTGTGTGTTCCAAATATACACATACTTCTAAATACATCATATATACGTATTCAAAACGGCTCCAAATTGTTTTTTCTGAGCAATCACCACCGACAAATGACTTCACTGATGTCGACCTAACTGTGCCAGCGTATGCGTGTTAGTGTGTGCCTGTGCATGCGTGTTTGTTTGCGCGTGTGTACATGGGTGTGGTTGTGCACCCAGCTACGCATACCACAGATTTCGGGGCAACAAATTTGGAAGCAGCCCAGCATGTCTGTCTATATATTGTTTGTATTTTTCAGTAGACATGGTTTATGAAGTCAAGGTGCGCCTGCTTTTAATGCACATATTCTGCATGACTTGGACCCGCCAGCGGGGATAAATCAGGCCTTGTGTCGGCCAGCCGAGACGCCGACCGCGCGGGTTGTTCTCATTCCCGACACATTTTACCCAGCTTACAAGCTACAGCGGTTATTCTAATTCCAAACCACCACCTCCATCGCCATCCCCACGGTGAAGGAAAACACACACGGTGTAGACGTGGTTTGTTTGGGCAGCGGCGCTCCGCCGGCAGGCAGATCTGCTTGGGAGGAGCCGCGCGGCTCGGGCTTATGACTTGATACGACAATGAACACATTTTAAGGGCCTTTTGTTGTCGTCGTCGTCGTTGTTGTTGAGAGTAGCCGTGTTAACACATGCAAGGTTTGTGACTAGGGATGAATGAGACGAATCCTTTGTCACAAAAAGAGTATAATGTGTTCCAAAAACCTCTTTGGAGCACGAGTCTTATAGTTGTCCTGGATCGTGTGCACAGGTATATGGGACAAAAGAATGTATCTGTTGGTCGAGGCAACAAACTGGCACAAAGTTCCCATTCACTTGAAATAATTCAAATACATTTGGACCAAATTAACTTTATTGAATGTAGCGATTTTTAAACTACTCTGAAACACTCAAATAAAAAACAGTTTCACTTGAGGATTCTCTGACCTGAAATACCAAAAAAAAATTGTGTATCCATACTGAACACACCTTTGACTGCTTTATGAGAGCTAAAATAACTGAGAACATTTTCCCCCATTACCACAGAGACAACTGTAACATTATGTGGTCTAGATAGGAATACCTTTTCTATTAACTGCCTGCCCAGCCATCTGTAACAATACAGAAAGTAACAATACACAGAAAAATCTATGTATGCAAAAAGAAGAACATAACTGGAGCTCGTTGCATTCAAATAGCAGCACATTTATGAGCAAGAAGCCTGGCTCATAAATGGAAGGAACTACTCAAATGCAGCATCTCAGTTTGGGCCACAGATTTGCCACATCCACACTTAAACAACTAGCGGTGCCTTGCTCTCAGGTGCTACGCCTCTTCAACAGTCAGGCGGACAGATTAAACATGTGTCGGTGTGTGTTAGATGTTCCATTACAAATAACTAGGCTTTATTTTGTGCCTGAAGTGAGGCAATTGTGGCAATAAATTGGCACAAAGTTCACAGTCAGTTGAAATAGTTCAAATACATTTTGCCCAAATAAAGTTTATTGAATGTAGTGATTTGAAACTACTTTGAAACACTCACCAAAGCCCACCATACATAATATACATTTATATCCATCTATCATTTAAGATGAAAGAAGGAGACAAGGATCAAACAAATGCGGGTGGGTGGTTGCTGATCCTCCCTCATCTCCCCGATCGAATCTTTGCATGCATATCCGTTGGGTTTCTGGCTAGCCTTTGGATATTCTGCAAATTATGAGGAAATAGATTCATTCTCCCTTTCGAAAAACAAAATGAAGTAGAGTGGCTACCTGACATTCAGATAAAGCCCTCTGTCTGATATGGGTTATTCAATAATAGAGGTGGAAGGAAAGGGAGAAAGACTGTCACTGTTTGATTGTTCTGCCCGTTTGCCTTATCCATGCAGTTTTTGTTTCTTTCTCCAGATGTCCTCGGCTCTTTTCTTCCCCCTCATTATCCTTAATTGTGCTCCACCTGTGTCGATTTGCTAATTGTTTCTCGTGTGCATTTAAGAAGCCCACCAGTTTCCTTTGCCCTTTGTCTGATTGTAGCCTTGTTGCTGAAGCCCAGCCTAGTCAGTCTATTATTAGCCCTCTTAGTTTGATTACCTTTATGTTTGCTTAATCTGCCGGTTTCTCCTGCTTGTCGCGTTTGTTCCTGTAATTGTCTTTTAAAGATTAAGTGTTTACCTTTTTGGTTTGAACCTTTTAAATTTGAGTTTGAGACTGCTTTTGAGAATAAGACTTGATCCTTACGAAAACGTCACTGTATTGGTCTAAAGGGAGAAACCGGTCACATTAAAGTGTTCAGGAATACGTCTGGTATTCTTTTAACGCTACATAGCAGTTAATCTTTTCATACTTTTTATTTTACAGTCATGTCATGCCTCATAATTCTTCTCCAGCTGCTGATTCCATACAGGAGGCTTGTCTGGATATGGATGACCCCTCTGGGCCCCACTTCTACTGAAGGAACTGTGTAGTGACAGGGAAGCGGGTTGGGCTTATCAACATTCTGCAAATCATCCATCATCCTTTTTTTACTCCCAACAACAGAGCGTTGTGATTGGTCTTATATGTGCGACCAATTTACCCAATCCCTGTGTGAGGGCCTATGATCGGACCATGACGGCTCACCATGTGGTGTGCCTATATATCTATCTATATCTATCTATCTATCTATCTATCTATCTATCTATCTATCTATCTATCTATCTATCTATCTATCTATATATATATATCTATATATATATATATCGTTTTATTTCATTTGCAAGTTGGGTGCTGTAATATTTGTGATTGCTGGCTCATTTTCTTTTTTATTTTGAGAATACATTTCTAACTAAGACATTAGACTCACAGTCATTTGTTTAATCTCAAGCTGCTGTCTTGCTTACAGAAGTCGTATGTATTTATACAGATCCTATAAGTTGTGATCAGAACTAAAAGACACTAGGCCTACCAGGTTTAGTAGATATTATGCCACATGACAGAACGGCAGGAACGACAGAAAGTTTAGTTGATATTATTCCAATGAAAGAACGGCGGTAGGGTTTTTCGTTTGAGGGGTTACACAAGGAAAGACCGTCATTGTCTAGGAGTAAGGTAGGATATGAAAACAATGGCCAAACATGAAACTTTTTAATTATGTAATTATATGATGGAACAAATAACGAACCATGCATTGACAACTCCGCTTATGCCGATATTACAGCATATTTTGGTTTGTAGGAAACTTCATATATTGTTTTTTCAGACAGAACACGCACAATTATATCCGCGATGATGAATAAACAACGTTCAATATTCAACTAGATTGCTATGAGAGACATCTCACGTATACTTCATATATTGTTTGCTATATAATGCATGCAGTCAGAAGAACACTGTAATTCACATTGGTGCCATCATGACAGATCTCCTTTGTTCAAGCGATGCTTTGTTCTATCTGGCAAGGCTGGGTTTGGATGGTGGCTCAGCAGACCTCAGGCTTTGCCGTCGCCTCCGTGGCCATTTCATCGAGTCTTTTACCTCTCGTGGATTGGGGCTTGCATCGTTTTATCTAGCACGGATGGGGTCCTTGCTTCCCTTATTCTGGAAGTCGTTTCTGTGGGAAACTGCCCTCCCGCTTCCCTACCCTGCCCCAGCTACTGATGACAAAAACAAAAATTGCAGGAGAAGAAATTACGCTAAACGCGGCCATGGTACTCTGCACTTTTTCTCCACACAGCTCACCCGCTCCCCCTTCTCCATACTGGGGTCACTCATTAGGCAGCTCTCTGGGGAGACTCATTAAAGAAACATCGCAGGGATCTAAACTTTCGTTCCCTTTGGGAGTTATCTGTGCGGTTTGTCACAGCCAAATGTTTGGTTATAGCTGGAGGGTGGGGGCCTCCCTGCCTATCCCTCTCCTTTTCAAATTCCATTCCACTCGTTCACTCCACAACTGGGCATGCACGCATTACTCCACTGACTAGAACACCGACGCTGATACCACATACTCAGCTATGTTGCTACACTGAAAGGTATCATCTGTCCTGCTGTGTTCCTTTTTCTACTTTTTCTTATTTCATTTTTCGAGAAAGTCACAGAGGGCGTCAGCGGGGCCTTTCAGAATGTCCCTCCTGAAACCGAGCGAAAACAGGAGGGTGCGCTAATGATGCAGTCACTCCGTCCAACACACAGGCACAAACACACTGGCCCCTGTATAGGAACCTGGGAGACTGCTGTTTGCTTGGACTTCGAGGCACCGTGGTGGCCCAGGGGCCCTTGGCACATCCAGAGTAAAGCAGAAGCTCCTTGAGTCCTCATTTCGAGGTTCTTTAACAAACCCGGCCATCGGCCCTTCAAACCACACCGCTCCCCCCACCAGCGCCACCTTGACACAGGAGACAGCCGCTCTGGGCCGCTGAAGGTGAAGAGAAGTGGCGACAAGCTGAGAAAAAGTAATGATGTTTGTGACGAGCTGCAGTGTTGACTCAGGGTTCCTCTCTCCCTCCCTATCTCCATCCCCTAGACTCTCACCAGCCAGGGCTTCAGAAATGCACATGCACGTGAACACACACACGCGTAACGCACGCACGCACGCTCACGGTCTCCTGACGGCAGAAAGACTTAAAGTACGGAAGTTATCTATGACTGTTTGGCTCTCTGAACCCACTTTGCACATTGTACACACTTGATGCTCCCTCTATACACACACACCCCACCAAACCCCACATCAACCAATTAATTCTCCTCTTACAACACAGTGTGCAGGTCCCCTGAGATTCACACTGCTTGCCTTCTTTCAGTCTATCTGCATTGTGACAACCGAGTCATTTTCCTGCCACTACCTGCGCCGACAGAGATTATCTCAATTTGATAGCAGACGCATATCTTTTGAGAACTATTGCAGGAACTCAATGCCTGTAAATAGGTCTTTAGAGACAGCCCTAGACTTATTTATTTATTTACCACACTAAACTCAAACATTTACATAATTCGAGCAGTGACAAATGTCCCTTTCTTGGCGACTGTGAAGAGCTCAGACAAATGGGTTCCAGCGAAACAAATGTGAGCTGGCACCGTCTAGGAACATCGACGGCCTTCAAGCCAAAAGAAAGGCCTGTCTTCATCTTTTATTATTGGGCTAATGCTATGTAGGGCAAGTGGAAAGGCCTTTTTCTGGAATGGTATATACCCCACAGCTAGGATTGCAACGCCTTACTCCTTGCATAACCTGCTCCCTAAAGACAAAGCTTATAGACGAAGAGGACTGCCGCGACCTCACCTCCGGGCTAGATAGGGTCCTAATGTGGAGCGGAGACGGGCCACCGTCAAGGCTGTCCTACAACTCCCAGCAACCCATTGGGCTGGGACGACTTTTTGCAGAGTTGCTCATTAGCGAGGCGTTAAGTTTGTTCGTGCAGCATCCAAGCCCACGTCGGGAGGTCACGCCGCTGCTTCAGGGAGCCGGGCTAAAGGCCCTCCACGCAAGCCGCTGCCAAGGACCCTCCTCCGGCGTTTGGCCAGCAAACACATTTATATTTGCTTTCATGCTTTGCTTTCTCTGCAGACCTGACAAAAGGTTGAAATGCCATAAAACAATACAACGAAAACAACAACTACTGTAACGGCTCGGGAGAAGTGCAAAGGCAGGTGGACTTGCCCGCTGCTTGAAGTGCACATTGTACAGATATTACCGGCAATTTTTTTTGGAAAACAAATCGCAACACCTCCTTCCTTGCACGGGCCCCCCCTCTGTAACCAGCCTTCCTCCTGAGGCGGTAGTCTCTTTTTTTGTTGTGTTAATTGTCTCAAGCCTCTTTCTCCGTTTCGTTTCAAAGGAGCCCTTGCCCCGTCTGCCTGTATTCCCTGACAACGGTATTCAGATGAGTTCTGCATTGCGGTGTGATTCATGTTTACTGACTAAAGCTGCGGTGTGAAATCCACCATAATTGCTCCCCTCAACTCCCCTGGCGTCTGCTGGCACACTGCGCTGCTACGCTCCGTCCACGCAGGAAGTCCGTCGCCGAGAAAGACATTTCCAGAAATAAGTGGAAGTAATGCAGGGGGACTCTTTTGTTTTGGGGCTGTTTATGTGTTCCATTGCTACTCAGCGGATTTCAATGTCACAGAAGGAAGCGAGAGCGGACGAGCCACATCCGCATGGCTTGCCATGAATGAAGAACTAATCAGTGCAGCAGCATGGAGCGTGTAAACAGTGCAGCCCAGGACGCCTACTCCCTCCCGCCTGTTTTAATCACCTTAAGCATCTCCCGACTCTTGTCCTGCGAAGACATGAATGAGGCCTATTTGAATAACATTTTTACCTCCATCCCATCAGCTTAACGAGTGTCATCTTCTCATAAAAGACCACTACATAAACTTTTAATAGCCTAAGCCCCCACGAACCTACTAGCTGTAACTTTAAGATTCAGAGGTGACCCATATACTTGACAGACGGAAGGCTTTGTTCTCAAAGCAAATATGTACATTTCAGTAAGAGTTACCCACGAAAAACGACCTTACAGTACAACACGACAAACCGCTCTCAATCACCCACAGCCCAAAAACGTGCAAATAGATGTTCTCGAAACTTGGAACAGGGGTTTTTTTAGGGAGTGATGCAAGACAAGAAATGAATGAAGCAAATATGACTGAAATAGGGAATATATACTGGCACCGCTGGCTGAAGCAACGCTGAGTGCACAATGCTAGAGGTTAGGGCTTATGTAGTTTAAGCTTGAGAAGAGAACAAAGCGTTCCGGGAGGACCTGTTATGTCTAACACCACATGAGGCACAAACAAGAGGACATCCACCTGGACGTGAAGGAGATGCAAAAAATGGACCTGAAACAAGTGGTCTCAAAAACGACAGATGGATACCCTTTTTACGAGACGAAGAAAAGGCTATTGTAGTTTTACAAGGGAACGAGGTATAGTATGCTGATAGCAGGGCTGTTCAATTGGTGATCAAAATTCTAACAATTGTATTTTGGGTGGAAAATGTTCAATCGATTAAAAGATGAATTGTTTGTTTATGAATATAATTTAATATATCAACCTAACCTCAATATGTGACACAAAGCAATATGACGTTGTTGCCAGGTTGGCTTTAGCATATACATCTCAGACATAATACAATATCCCAGAACTGTCAAATATTTGCCCGATTCGCCCTACTGTTACACAGTGCATGCAACAATCTCCACGTTTGACTTCACGGTACCTGAACATACAAACAGTATTTTCTATTTGTATCACATAGTCGACCCCTGCCTTGTCACAATCATTTTATAGCATTCATTTGTGAAAGGTTGAATTAGAGTAGAAATAGTAGGCATAATATCAAGTAATCTGAGTAGGATAGAATGCAAGTATGGCTATGGTTCATCATCTAAATTTTATTTAATTTTGTTGTATATTTGTATTTTACATATTGCAGGGTGTGTCATTGAGTAATGTAGATGGTTAAAAATGAGTGCAATGCATAACATTAAAATCGCAGGAGGCTTCTTGATTATGTATGGTCAATGCTAGATTGTCGGCTGATAATTATTCTCCTGTTGAAAATGCTTTGTTTTTAAGGAATACCTTATTTTTAGAACATGAGTTATCAACAGATTACCCAGTAGGGTACAGGTGGGGAACTATGATTGCATAGAAGTAGAAGAACCTCGTGGCCTGGACTCACCTTTGTTTTAATAGCGGTCTGAGGAAGAGTTAGAATCTGATGCATTCCCACTTCCAAGTATCCAGCCATGATGTCCACCAATGAGACTGCACAGCAGGTTGGAACATCTTTAAATCTGTGAACGTGTTTTTTTTCCATTATTATGTGCATCAGTCTCAATAATTGCCCCATTGCTCTTTTCATGCTCTTAGCACCTTTCTTACTACTATTCCCTTATATCACGACTCTTGCCTCACTTGTTGACAGCCCATAGTGAGGATCTGCTGCTTGCTTCGGATATCCTGTGACTTTGACTTCCTGTAAAAGCCTTGTACCCCATGTACCCCTCTATTGGGCTTTTATTGGAACCCTGCTCTCAGTCTTCTTTTCTGGCTTTGACACGGTAGAGTGACATGACATATGCCAGATATTTTTGTATCTAATCCAATGTTCTTTCTTCAGACACATTCCCCTGTCCGTCTGTCTTTTAAAGACCTTGGCATTGTTGCAAATGGTAAATAGCCAACATAACCAAACCCATTTGTTACTTCTAACCCTATTTTAACGAACCGTTGGCCATCTCTATAAAAGGTACACCGAATTATCCTTATCCAAGTTTAAAAAAAATTATGTTTGATAAATAATGACTCACCCCAAATTCTGAAATATAAGCACATTTCTGAATCATAGATTATTATAGACAATTATATCCATGTCTATAATTGCATTTTGGACCCCTTTCACAGAGCTCTAACCATAGGACTAACACAGGTGTCGCTCATAAGACTAATCATGGGGCTGCTGCTTTGTATGTAGCAGGGCACGGGTAGCAGGCCATACAAACTATATAAGATAACAATCATTGACCATGGACCCTCATCAGAGTTGTCATAGCAGGGTGCCACAGCAGCAGTTTGCACGGACCATTAACATTGGGTGGGTAGGTACCCAATGAATACCCCAGCCCTGACACAATCATGGAGCAGACCCATATTTAGCGTTGAGCGACGCCTGTGTTTGTCATGCATTAGGACCATTCCTACCATGACGCCTCTGTGAAAGAGAATAAATGTTTATAATAAAACTATCCCCTACTGATAGAAGCCATCAAATACTCCATACATTATTTTGTAAGGCTGGAAACATAAACCCTGCAGCACTATAGGATCATTTACGTAATTTAAAAAAAACTTGGTTGCTGCATCTCCTCGATCCCTTAACAATTGGTTTCTGTTCTCTAGTATGGAAAACATTTAAATACAACTGAAAAAAGTAAATATTTGCCCGGAAGTGACAGAGTGGGAGGGAAAAAGGCAGGTTCTCCACGTTCTCTCGAAGTTTTAATTGAATGCTGTTGTGGCTGCATCGGTCCATTTCTCTATAAGGATTTACTGCCATCTATTGGTACTTAGGGAAACAAGAAGCAAAAACCTGTGCTACCCTCGCCCATGTTCGCTTCATGGGCTTAGGCCATCATTCCGAATCGCACCAGGTCAGACAAAGGAACGAAGCAAGTGTATCCTGATCTCAATGGTCAAATAAATGCACTCTCGTTGTGGCCACACAAACAATTTAATATCGAGCATAAACATGCCCATTCATATATTGAAGGCATGTTCTACATTAACTTAATTGCTAAATGAATGGCCATTTCTCTCAGGATCTGTATTAGTAAACACTCCATGATGAGTACCTTTCATTTGAGCACGATGCAGTGTGCCTTCAAATCTGCACATATTTGTTGTTTGGGGTGGGATCTGATGGATAGGGAGCCAATCTTCAAGCAGCACTTCTGGATAGACCCAAGCCCAATACTCATTGCAGGGGCTTTAGGGTACATCAGTGGCTTGAAACCTGGAGTCTGGACCTAGGCAGGAACTGAACTGTGTCTGCCCAGTGCTCCTATGGACCAGCTCAAGCACTGATTATCTTCTCCATTGAATGTCCAGGGACTGCATGTAGACCACTATCTCTGTTACCTCTAAAGGGGACAGTGTGCATGTAGACCACTATCTCTGTACCCTCTAAAGGGGACAGTGTGCATATAGACCACTATCTTAGTACCCTTAAGGGGACTGTGTAGACCACTATCTCTGTACCCGCTAAAGGGGACGACGTGTGTTGTGTAGAACGCTTTAACTTCCCTCTGAAGACATTTAATATTCCACATATCTTCTCATGCAAGGAGCCTTGTCACCCAAAACATCCCTAGTGGAATTAACTTCATTATTAGCCCGAGTTTGAAATTCTTCATGTGCTTGCAGTCTCTGTGGACACGACAACTAAGATTTATAAAAAAGCTTCACATAATGCCTTCATATCGCAAGGGTGTTCCATATTCATGTTGGAACATGTTAAAAGCGTGCGAAGACTCAAGTAAGGTAACAAATATATACCAGGAGACTGGACAATCCCTTATCAGACACTTATGATGTGCAACTCCCAGTGGGCAACACATCAAGCTCCACGTTTTCTAAAATAGTCACTCACGCTCAACTGCTTAAACGTCCTAAGAAAAGGCAGCATTATCATTATCCCAAGGTGTGAGCCAGAAAAGCTACATCAAGAATACCTTTAATGTCTACATTACAAACGAGGACTCTTGACTGCGAGGTGGGGGATGTCCGAGTGTGCCCTTTGTTTTCATAACATCTCAAATTGGTCCGGGGTGTTTGCATGCTTGACTGAGCGGTAATTACCATTTAAAGTGAGTTAGAAAGTGCTGCTTGGACAGGCTGGTTGTTTTGCTGCTCACGTCGTCACATAGCCTGCCCTAATGTCTTGGTTACTCAGACAGCTGCGCTAAAGGTGGACGACCAGAGAGCACCAAGGAAGGGCCTCGTCTTTCAACCTTCTATGGAGAACGACTCCTGTGATCAGAAACCGATTGGTGTCCAGCTCGAATAAGTCAGCCACAATACACCATCAATGAAAACCATTATTTTATTTTTAATTTATAAAGTCATATTTTGGGGTAAAAGGAAAAAAAAAACATATCTAGAAGGTAGAATGTATGTTACAGAAGATGTAAAACGCATTTAGTTTGTTTTATAAGGGGCATTGCCACAAGCACCTTTGGAGTTAAAACTGGAACAGTTCAGTCAAAAGGAATTACGAAAGGAGCTAAACATGTGGCCTCAATTTGTTGTCACCTTATTTGCAGAATTATACATTGATGCGAGGAGACATTTTGCCTTGACAGAGGTCCAAGTAGCATAGCAAAACTTTCAAGATGGCCTCTAGGCAAATGTAGTCTTACACGCGTCATAAGATGGCAATCGAATCATAACAATGGACAACCCAAAACTACCATGTTATGATCCGATGGAGTAAACAAAGCCAAAGATTGTGGATGCCTGTCCTAACTGAAGATGTAAAAGCCCTTACATAAAGTAGACCACATGATGGTTTTGTACACAGAGGTTACATAGTAAAAAAATTCTAATTAAAAGGAGGGGCGGGGATTTCTGTAACAAAACATTCTATCACTTCCGGTTATGTACACTCTATAGAGAAAGAAAAAAGAGAAAAGTTGGAGATGAATGGATGTTGTGGTTGGCTTGGCGGTCCTTAGTCCTCCGCTTCCTCCTCGGACTCAGACTCTGGAAAAAACATTGCCGTCGTTCAATTTCAAG
Source organism: Gadus morhua (assembly GCF_902167405.1). Classification (NCBI taxonomy): domain Eukaryota; kingdom Metazoa; phylum Chordata; class Actinopteri; order Gadiformes; family Gadidae; genus Gadus; species Gadus morhua. The sequence goes on along the minus strand of NC_044067.1, from coordinate 9,355,543 downwards.
AACCCACGATATATACTTTGATTTGATCTTTAATTTCGTTGACACGGCATCTTCTACATTTCTGCCAGGATATCGAAAAAACATGGGAGTCAAATCCTACCATATCCACAATCATGAAAAGTGGGCCCGCTCACCTTCCTCTGCGCTCTTCAGCCACTCCACAAACTTCTTCATCTGCTCCAGGAACATGCCCTTTCCTTTGGCCAGGTGCTCCTCGTTGTACCACTTCAGGATCGATTCCTCGTTCAGCACGTCCGCTAGAAAATATTCAAATGTTAGCTTATTTTTCTTCTATTTTTTGAAACAGCCACCCTTCATAATCCATTCACAACAACGCCAGACACACAGATGCATGTGCAGGTGCCTGAACAACTAAAACAACAAACGCTGCCCAGCAGCTTCGGTGCATCAATCAAGACGCGACTTCGACTATAATCCCGAGCCATCTGCTGCGATTCACTTCTTCTAACCGACTTTCTTCCCGCAAAATTAACTTTTGTCGCACGACAATTACAGAGTATCGCTCAGTGACGGGGAGCTGAACTCAACGACGACGACGACTCACCTTTGTAAAGCAGCACCACGATCTTCTGGAAGGTCTTCATGAAGTGGATGTTGTCGTAGCAGTACTCCTGGATCTTCAGCAGCAGGGTGAGCTCAGAAAGGCCCTGGGAGGTGAACGCTTTCAACAGAAGGCTGTATTGCTGAGGACAAAAAGAGACAAACAAAAAGCCAAATGATGACACATGGAGTCAAGGAAGGAGTTGCCCACTATGATCCGGCATTGAAACGGAATGAAGGCACACGAATGAAACTGTGGAAAATTTCGAACTATTTCTCTGGACACGAGTTCTATTGTCCTCCTACGTCGTGACCAACACAAGAAAATATTAGAGAAACGAACACTCGAGCGATAGAAAGACATTTTGAATTCAAAAACCCAAGATGAATTTAAAAACCTAACCGGGTCATACAATCGATTCAAGTCCACCCAACGGTTCCATTTAGGGCACTCTAGCAGACGCTTTTATCCAAAGCGACTTACATCAGTTAATACACAGATTGACACACCGACGGCAGAGTCAACCATGCAAGGTGACAGCCAGCTCGTCAGGAGCAGTTAGGGTTAAGTGTCTAGCTCAGGGACACATCAACACTCAGCTAGGAGGAGCTGGGGATCGAACTAGCAACCTTTCGGTTATAAGACAACTGCTCTACCTCGGCTAAGCCGAGACGTTTTAAAGCATCAGCCAGGCTAAGGTGCAACTTTAAACCTTCAAATACTCCAGCACTGGCTTTGTAGGAAGAAGAATGAAGGATAGGTTTGTCTGGACCCTGAGGGTGCAGTCTGGAGAACCACCTGTGACCGTTTCAGTGAATCATATTGGACAGTGCACGCCTAAGACCATTGAATTGTGTTAGGAGACTTTGCAGCGGGTAGCACTGGACCCATTGTAAGAAGACAAGCCCATTGGCCTGTATCATGTTGACCAGACGCCCTACGTGGCCAATTCCTAAATAGGCTACATGTGTGTGTTAATGAATAATGCCCTTTTAAAACCTGTGAATTATTTAACATATCATTACAGACTTAATTGATCTTTAGAGGAAAACTAACCGAGAGCAAGTCGTGCAGTCCCACTTTGCAACTCTTCCTGTTAAGTTACCATTAGTATTTGAAACTAGTGGTGCAACGGTTCACGGGTTTCCCGTGATCCGTACGGATCAACCATTACGGTTCGGGACGCAAGTGATCCGCGGATCGGCTGATAAAAAAAAAATGTTGTGCGTTGACGTGATCAGCGCATGTTTAGAGGACAATTCCGGTATTAACATCATCAAGTATCGTAGCGAAATACAGTTTCTGTTGTGTTTTATTTGGCGTTCCGTAAATCCCATTGAACGTAAACCGGAACCGGACGTGTTTAGGTTTGGTTGTAGTCTTTTCGCTCGGTTCGCCGTATCAACAGTAGGGCTAGAACCGAGCGAAAAGACTACAACCAACCCCCCTTGCAATGAGTCTCCCAACCGAAATCAATGGATTTACAAAATGCCAAATAAAACACCACAGAAACTGTATTTCGCTACCAAACTAAAAAAAAAAGATGATAAGGATGTCTGCATTGCCTTGGGAGAGTGTAGACTCTAAACTCTCCCCAGGAAATGCAGACATCCTGAATTGTAAATCCAGGGTTAGGGATTATTTACTATCCTATCCATGTTAAAAAGAAGAAGGAATAATGCCTCAGATTGCAAATTTTTAAATATTGACCATGCTTAAAGGAAGCAGGATTATTAACTAATTTGTCACTTTATTTTGTTTTTACACAGTTGAAGATTTTATTTAAAGTCACATTTGTCTTGTTATCTTCATTGTTGTTGTTGATCCGAATATGATCCGACCCGTGACTCAAAAACCGTGACCCGATCCGAACCGTGAGCTTTGTGATCCGTTGCACCCCTATTTGAAACCTTTTGTTTCTCGCCACCTCCTTTAAGCCTCGCGTGTAGAGGTCTTCAAATCAACAACCCTGTCTGATGCTTGCTTCCTAGTTGCCCAACTGGCACATGGCTAGCTGCAAATGCATTTGTACAAGTCAGATGCCGACAGTCTCCAGTGGTCACAGGAGATGCATGCAGAGAGTCATGCAGGAGATGTGCCTGCAAATCAATCTATGGTTCCATTACAGATTCAGCTACAGCATACCAGACAGAGCAAGGACTAGCATTGGCCTTGCCCAGCGTGAGAGGGAAGGATATGAGGGCCGAACGCAAAACAATAATTTAATAAATAATAACAAGAGGTCTTACCTTCAAGTGTCTGATGGCTTGTTCAGTTACCAGCTCCTCTTTCTTGTTCCACTCCACGGAGCTCATTATACAGGACCACAGCATGCTGATCATGGTCTGTTCAGAGATGGAGTTCTTCTTCATCTCCTCTTTGCTGTACACAATGATCTGCAAAAGAGCACAAGATAGAACAGATAATGAAGGCCAAAAAATAATAATACTGCAGGTTCATTTGTAGGGCCATGATGTCGACTGACGGACAATTATCGTTTTGCTCAATAGTTTTAACTCAAAAGTTTTTACAAATAAACTCTTTTCCATCAATGGAAGCAACTCTGCTCTTCAGAAGAAAAAATAATGAAAATTTAAGATGCCACTTTTGGCTCCGTTAACTTGGAATGGGGATTGCCATTACTCAAGAGTTTATAGACCAAGTGATTAAATAGGCCAATTATAGATGAACAATACAAAAGTGGTAAGCAGCATCTCTATTCACAACAGCCGAGAATATGAAGCTTTGCGAAGAGAACAGAGTGCCTTTTCGGAGCTGATAAAACCCAGAACAGGTACGGTGGATTGCAATAACCACCAACCACGATTCAACGATGCTGGGAACAAATAGGGGGGAGGGCAGAAGACAATAAACTAAAAGCAATCTCAAATGCTCTGCACGGCAGTCTGATAAGGAGAAAGTAATGAAGGAGGAGACCGCAGAAAAAGAAAAAGAAAATCCACGTCAGCTCACGTCTTTGATGGGCTCCCCCTGTGACATCAGCTCCTGGACCTCCTTCTGCAGCTCCTTTCGGGCCCCGATGGACTCCTGGTTCCTAGCGAAGTCCGACAGCTCCTTGAGCCCGGCGTCGCTGAAGTACTTGGAGAAGTGCTCGCAGCTGCGCTTGTTTGCGGGGAACAGCTCCTGAGGACGGCCGGGGGGGTGGGGGAAGGTTAAGACCCGCCGTGAATGACGAGGCGAGGGTTGTCCTATACAATTACGCCCTGGCTCCGGAGCAGCCACTCCAATCGCTGGGATTCGCTCGCCGCCGTTTGAGGATTTATTTGTTTGCTGCGGAAAGTCAAACAGCGCACGCACACGCAGCCGCAGACACACGGCATTCAAATGCCACGTTGAGGATTGTTTGGGACATCCCATTTGCATCTGTATGCTCACCATTAGCCTGTTGTCCATGCCGACCTTTCGGAGACTGCCAGCGACGGAGCCAATGTCCCGCTCGTTCAGCCAGGATTTGAAGAGCTTCACGGCGAAGGCTGCTGACACACCTAGACGGCAGAGGAAGAGGGCGGTGAGAAGGCGTGTCTCGGCGTTCCGATTAAAATCATGGTGATTGGAAGCAAAAACGGTGAGATGGGAATGCAGACCTAGAAAGAGTTCCAATCTAGAAAGGAACATTCAAATAATTATTTCTTTAATGGATAACCGCTGAGCTAAAAAAAAAATAATGGATGAACTATAAGCTAAATATTCTTCCAACTGTTTGACGTCTAAAGTGTGTGCGTCAGTAAAATTTGAAAATTGTTGCGTCGTCATAACGGCTTAAAGTGTAAGTGAACCCCTGGGTAACTTACCAACAGTTTGCAAAAAAGACAAGAGAAGACCATTTTGGGTTAACTTGACACTTGTGCAACATGCTTGTTTGGCTGATGGAAAGGGTTTTCATTGTTCAAGGGCCGAACACTATCCAGGTTAAGTGATCAACAGTGATAAAGAAATAACCAGTGGTGTCTGATCAAAGACCAATACAGATTAGGGGGTGCTGTAAATGTCATGTGGAGGCTGTGGGAGGTGGTGGAACGTGGCAGTGCTCAAGGTGGGTCATTGCTCAAGGTGGACATCTTGCAACAGAACAATGATTACCAAGGCTACCGGTTGAAAATATATACCGCTTGTAGAGTCACATCCTTAAAAAGGACACGGTCGTAACTGGAATATTTTCTAATATAAGAGGAGTAGTGCTAGATAGAAGTAAAACAAATAAATAGAAAAGTTAGACCATTCATCCACATCTGACCAATGATGAATGCAAATTGTAGATGCGTGTGAAGCAGTACTTCCTTATAAAAAAAACAAGCGTTTCTCTCCTTTGAGAAAGGACATTCATAGAAGTACTCAATGTTTTATTTTCTTATCTTGGATAGCCCATTGCCACCATGAGAAAAAAAAGAATCAAAGCTGCACTGATTTCTACAGCTAGTAGAATATTCTCAGTCTAGCAAGCAGCAGATTGGAGCTAACCATTGGTGCCACAGCAATCATTTTTGTCCCCCAAAAACACATTATAACAGGTCAGGGCTATCTTGTTGATAGTCATCAAAACAAAGCAGCACTATGTACTTTCACGCCTTTTCCCAAAAATTAAAAAAACAAGCGGTAACAAGCACCTGTCCTGTGTTAAAAAATATATTTTTCGTAAATCCATTCAACAACTGAGTCTTTATCAGGCAAGATGCTGCGCAGGACTCCCAGAGAGCTTAAGCTTGCTGGACCAGATCAGGCACCAAGGTTCTTAGTAACGCACTATTGTGTTTGTTGCTCCAAAAAATAAGTAAAAGCACAACAGCCACATGGAAATGTGGCGAAAAGAAAAAAAATAAAAACAACTTGTTTTAATATTTTTCACTAGATTAAGGGAGTGTGATTCTTTGGTAGAAAGTCAACTTTGGACCATACTCAAAAACACACAACCCTCCGCGTCCTTAAAAGGAAAATGTGCAAAAAAACCTAAAAAGATGCATTTGTATTAGGGATCACGTGGTTCAAATAAAGAATTTGAAAAACGTTAAGTTCGCTAGCCACATTTCGCGCCTGAACTGTGAATAGCAAACCTACGTGTTCCGTTATCTTGTGTGTGCAGTACCCAGTGAAACTCCTCAGTCTCGGATGATATGTAGTCGTGTCGGGCCTCAAGACTAACAATTTTCTACTAACTGTATACTCCAGTTAAGACCCTTTTTTCTTGTGTGGTTTTCAGTCATCGACAATAGTGCATTTCAAAACACAGTACAACCACCTTCTTAGTTTTTCGATCATTTGATTACGTTTTTTTTCGAATTGACCGTTTGTCTTCCTCAAACAAACCTTATTTAATACTAGGAGAACACTAGAAAAAAATACAGATTATTTATTTTACATTAGGAACTTGTGTCAGCCTCTTCTTTAACGAAAACATACCGAACAGAATAAACAGTGACCCCCAAAACCGTGATATGAACCCAAGCGTGAATTTCGTGCATCCTTCCACCCAAAGTTTATATGTAAAATCAAAATGAATACACATAATGTAGATCTCGGTTTTAGTAAATAAGTTACCAGAGATGCACACACGCCAGGGACAAAAAATAACAAAATATCTCGATTGGCGTGGGTGTCCCTTTATAATTAATAATTTGGTGAATCTTGCATGTGCTGATTCCACCTGCTGCAACAGAGTGACTGCCTACCTTCTTTGACAAGGTTCTCATTGAAGAGGCTGCTGAGGATGTGGGCGGAGATATTGCCGTTGGCCAGCAGGATGCCGGTGAGCATGGCCAGCTTGTTGCGCTCAGACTCAGTGAATCCCTTGAGGAACAGCAGCAGCTGCAGGAGGTAGAAACAACATAAACATTACATTTTCTCTTTGGGCAGAAAAAGACATTGAAATGCTTTTGTCAATCCAGTCAAATAAGTTCTTTAAGGGAGGAGAAGGAGTGCTTTAGGCCTTCATGTTGCTCACAAAACAGACAAACCTTCTTAATCTCCTCCTCGAACCCCTTCTCCAGGTATTTGTAACGCCTGATCAGCTTGTTAAAGACCTGAAGGACAGGAGGGAGTGGGTTGGTGAATTAAGAGGTGCAAACCGTGGCATTTTTATTAGCAGAATTACATCACACCAGTGAGGCGAAGATGAGTCAAAGTGAAGTCATTAGGCATGTTCACCTGTGCATACGCCTGCATGGTCTCCAGGTCTTCTTGTGCCGTGAAGAGGCAGAACTCGGTACGTGTCAGATCATCGGACAAAGTACCACCCGGGGCTGAGAACACAAAAGGAATAGCATATATATGAACATTAAATGGAATGATGCTCATGAAAAGCAATCTACAGTCATCCTCAAATATGTGCCCTTTAAAAATTGCGTAAATGAACCCAGCTTGTAAACCAAACACTGGGATTTAAAATGTGTTTTTGGCCGTTAGTTCTAGAAACGTGATATCATCATGGTTACGGCTCATTTTCCCCCGCGTTAGTACACGTAGCTGAGTAGGAGTGATTTAACGAGCGATATTGTAAACGAGGTACCACGCAGACGGCAGCAGTAGCGTACCCTTTCGGTGTGGGGGTGCTTTCTCAGTGACGTTGAAGTGTCGCCGAAAAGACACTTCACGAAAAAAGAACAAGGCTCGAGGTCGGAGCGGAGTAGAGCCTTTACAAATCATTTGCCGGAGAGCGACAAAAATATACCATTTCAAACCAGCTATTTTCCCGTTTTATTTTAGTAACCGTGCCATAATGGCAAATACTAATTCCAAGATCCTACAAGAACTATGGGTAAGACAGTGCCATTGAAATTGAGACTAACTAACTCAGGTTCAATGGCACTGTTAATGTAAAAGCAAACACAAGCAACATTGGTAATAATTACCCAACATTCCGCCGGCCACCAGGATGTCGAAGAGGGTCTCAGCATAGCGACGGTAGTCAAGCTTGGCGCCAGAGGCGTCGAGGAACTTCGCGACAGCCTCCAAATCAGAGCCAGTTTGATTCAGACCTTGCACTATACTTTCCTGAAACTGGGTAGGGTCAAATCTCTCCTTTTCATCTGTGAAAGAAAAATTGGGTTAAAGTGCATTCTCAGAGCAGCCAAAATTTCAAATTCTACCAGAACCAAGTCAGGTGATCAAAAAACTACATAAGAATGGAGAGGTAGCCTCTGGAGGCCATCCACATAATCAAGTTTCTGTTTGGAAATTATTATCGGATCAGGATGGGCTTGGTAAGAGCCACCAAGAGCATCGCTCTTGAAAGTCTTTTATTCTGATTGGCTAGAGTATTTTTATAGTACATAACGCCATGCCCATTTGTGGACATCAATTAATACCCAAACTGATATTCATTGTGAAACGCAAACTTGATTATATGGATGGTCTCAGAAGGCTAGTGGTATCAATTCAACAACAATATCCACCCAAACAAATGCAGCACTTTAAAATATTGTGAACCAAAGTCTGTCCCCCACTTCTGGGCTAGCCTCTGTTGAGCTTCACCTCACTGGGAGGTTATTAATATCCATCTTTCGAATAATTGAGAGAAATGATTGTTCAAGTGCTTAACATCTAATTTAAGTATGAATCTGCAGCATCCCATCTGTGCCTCCATTTACTGCCAAAATTAATTACCAAAATAATGAATTAACACCTGATACCGTCATTAGCAAGAGTCGCGCTCAACAGAAGGAGAGGAAGCAATGTCATTAAGGCGCGTTAGGAGCATACAACATTGGCACATTGGGACATGGACTTCAGCTGTCGTAGCCCATTTAAGACAAAGTCCAAGAAGTGGTGCATTGTCAGAAGACCTTCTGCATACCGAAGTTGAATTTCGGAGGACTTGATCCTGACCATTTCAATAGGTCTTATCCACAAATTATACAGGATCAACGATCATTGTCAGTTGTCTTTTTTCTCCTTGTTCCAATGAGCTATGGCCTCTTCCCATTCTCAAACTCAGTGTAACTGAGGCAGGGAGTACATGCGCGTCCATGCACATAAATGAGTTCATCTACGTATGGCATAAAGCCAATTTATATTTAGTATCTAATGAATTTACACCTCAATTTCTGTAGTGTAAATTGTTAAATTGTATTCTCACCTCTTTTTCTCGTTTTGAATCGCTGGCCTGTAAGCGTAGGCTTCTGCTGCCGTTGAGTACTCATAAAAGACGGCCTGGAAGACAAATGAAAGAAACGGGGAGAAACGTCACACGTGGGGCATACGTAGATTCGTTTGGACAATAGGCCTCATTTGGGCTTTGGCACATCATTGCGCATTAGCAGAACTTTCTATAACCCAAGTAGTAATGTATACAGAAAAATCGGTCCCACCATGACTTGTTAAGACAAGAGACACTAAATATGTGTTTATGTATAGGTTGGGTATAAGAAGTGATTATGAAGTAAAAGTAGCCCCTTTAAGTCAGTGAAACTAGTGTTTTCATTTAAAAGGCTTCACTGTGATATAAGATTTGTATAAAATAATAAACCTAGTCAAATAAAAAAAATAGGAGTGATATTAACATGAAAAGACAACCATGTGCTTAGGTGTCCGGCGCGATATTAGGGATGTATCCACCCAACTCATTTCCTCCTAAGTATAACCCCTGAATCCCGATGAAACGCTATATTTCGTTTGGCCATCCAATACACACGTCTAGAACACACGATAACAACACATTTTTGGATGTCGATGACGGCCACAGCCTACTCCATGGTGATTTTAATGCATATAAAAGAGCTAGCTAGGTTGCGTCCGGGCTACATTCAGTAGCTAGACTAGGCCAAGCCCTGTGTCTAGACAACTCCACCTCACGTTTCATTGCATACAATCACATTTCAAAACTAAAGGTATTGTGAATACTTGCTACGGTACACGATAACAAAGGTACAACTTACCTAAATCCTATTTATGTCCAAAAACTGTCGAGAAAACACAAATGAATGTGACAACACAATGGCTAGCACGGACCCAGATTTAGAAGGAAATGGATGTTCACACTGCGCATGCGTCATGCAACGGCCTTTCACGTTACACATCTATAAACTCATAAATCACTTTAGGAGAAGTAGACCTGGACATATATTTTTAAATGAGTTAGGATGCTTATGTTTCCTATAATAAACTTTTTTTGTTTTGTTTATTAAGATATCGCTTTAGAATACAAGTAAGATTGTATAACATCCGTATTACTTTCTTATACATTGAATCCATGAAATAAAAATAAATAGATACAAATTACTCGCCATTTTCTCAATTTATGGATTAAAATATGACCCAAGGATAGTTTTTCTACAATTATCTAATTTTCTACTAGTTAAACTTCCAGTCTGACCAGACTTTTTTAGCTCGCCAAACATGCCGTGAACCACATACAGAGCAATCACGTCAAGCAAATGACTAACTTTGTTGCGATCTACGAATATGACACAGGAGGGGGGTGTTGTGCCGTCATGTGCCATAGATGTAGAGTCAATGAAAAATGTAAATCCCTCCCGCTGCCTCCTCCTCCTCCTCCTCCTCCCATGCAGAAGGTGATTAGGGACGTTGATCCTAGAAGCTGCCCCAGCCTGAGCCACTCCCTGTGCCTCTGGACCTCAAGTCCTCCTCCCCTATGCTCCATTCAAAGTCTTGAGGGCCGGATGGGAGACGCGTCCAAACTCATCCAGACTAGTCAAACTTAAAACAATACAGCGGGGAAGGGGTTCCACTACAGACCTGACTATATACCCCGGGGATTCTTACGGATTAATACGAGGCGTACATTTCTGATACAAAAAAAGGCAAGTAGACACGTTTTTTAATATTTTTGTTGCACCGTTGAAAACGGGTGGAGGCTGTCGGCAGTCGCTTGCCGACTTCACTGTTACTTGGTTGCAGTTTCTCAACAAAACGTGTTCCTAACTTTAACTCACAAAGAAAAACGATTGCCTTGATTCATTCATTTATCTATCTAGGCTGCGTGCAAGTAGGTTGTGGATATGCGTTCATCAACAGCAACAACAAAAAAGCCTTAAGAAAGTGGAATGTGGTCTCTGGTCGGGGTTTGCACATCCAAATCAAAGTGTTTGAGCGACTGGCTCGTTAATTGTCAACATCTGCGTCCTCTGATCTCCAGTAGGACACCAAGAGATCCCAGCACAACCAGTACAACTCCACAAAGGGGGAAAAAACTCTGGTGATGTTGCTTGTTTGTAATGTCGGCAGGAAAATGTAGGCTACATCACGTACAAGACCGATTTAAGATAACGTTAGACAAACATGTGGGTCAAAGTGTGAGGACAATCGGCGTTTGAGGATTGCACTTTATGTTGCTTTTGTTGTATTAATTAGCCTAAAACTGAAAAGTTTGTTCGTTCGGAGCAATCGAAAAGGTCCAGCAGTAGGTATAAAACCCATGTACACTCAGAAGCATAAAAAAAACAAAACTTTTTCACTGTTTTGGCCGAGACTCAATGGTCCCCATTATGGACTCCCTGACTTACTTGTAGCATCCCATCCTTGAATTAGTGGACTATCCTTATCTAACACGATTCAAGAAATGAACAACCCTACGTTTAAAAACTAGTTTTTCACTTTATACCTTTGCTGACAATGGAAAGAGAGGACGCTCAAATGCAGGAACTTAAGTTAAGGACTAAGTTGGGACTATAAAATAATCTTTCTAAAGTAATCTTTCTACTGCTGTATTACCTTTACCCAAGTTCAATGCTGTATTTTGGCTGATGGATATCCTAGAAATTTATAATAAGAATTTGTATTTTATTTTACCAGAAATCTGCAAAACTGACTGATGGATGATTATTATTATGAGTAACCCATGATGTCATCATTCAGACTAGTCCTGGGGGGAATTGTGGCCACTGCTAATGGAATAGTTGTATGATGGCAATGACGAACACTGCTTACATGGCACCTTCTTTTTTTGAGCTCTAGAATCAAATTAATGGAGTTGAAGACAGTTGTTTGGTTGTTTTATCTTAGTGATCAATGTCTTTTGTGATGTCCCCCAGCACATTAAACTCTTTGAGCAGTACTTTTTCGGTTTTGCATTCATTTATCATCAGAGTGGAGCAGATTGGGACAGCTTATTTTTGCGGATCAAACAAACAACATCATTGAAAGATTAGGTATGGTTTCTATTTAGAATGAAGAAGAATATTGACATTAATAACAGATGCCTAGTAGATCAAATATCCAGCTTCCTTAGCATATTTTGTCAATGGCCAACATTTCTTTCTGTGCTCATTAGTGCCTGTAGGAAAGAAGTCACGATGTGTCTATGAAGTCAGCTTTCGCTCTCGCCGTCTCCTAACTAAGAAACGTTTCACAGTTGTTTGACAAACCAAAGTGATGTTGCCTTGAATCATCCAACCATTGCTATGATGATCATTTATATTTGTGATTGTCTTAGTGTAGTGAGCTGTTATTTTCTTTGAACAACTAAGTAAAAGGGGCTTTATGTACATCAACCCCCACCCCCACACAGACACACACCCACCCACACACAAACCTGAGAAATTCAGAGGCACCTTTTGCAGAGGCACTAAATGGTTGAGGTTGAGGCATCATGTGACTTAACTTCCAGGCAGATGTAAGGATATTCCATAAAGGAACATCAGAGCCATCCCCATTGCACTACCCAGAGTGGAACTTCACAACAAGTGTTCCCAACATTGCTCAGACTTTGAAACACATGAACAAGGAGTGAGACAGTCATGAGAAATCAGCAGGAAGTAGCTTTCAAGCCAGTTACAGAAAAGTATTTGTTCATAAGTTATGTTTTATTAACTTTGCATTCCGGATATAGTTTCACCAATGCCCAGGAATTTCCACCACTGTCGTACCCTTGTGTCCAGTGAATGGTGGGGGTTGCTGTGTTTTAAGAGAAGCAGTTAAGATATTGTAATTGCTGTTTCTGATTAGTTCAAATCAGTTGCTGACAAGGCATTCACCAGATTTAAATTTCTTATGCAGCAGAGATAGTACTATCCTTGATGTCTGTCACGCATGTCTGGATGCTCTCAAACATTTTCCACCAGCCCTACTTTGGACAAAGTTCATATTTAAAGTAGGCGACTTGCCCAAAACCAATTCCATAGTGCCCTTTCCCCACTATCTTTAAACGTGTAGCTGGAAAGGTTAGCTCCCTCGGTAAGACGCCACCAGCCAAAGGAGTCCACTGTGTAACACAGACATGTACTCCCCTTAAACGTAGCGCCCTTGGATAGCAGGTCAGTCATCCCAGGCAGCCGCCTTTCCCTCTCCACTCTCTAAAGCTGTGTTCTTTGGCAAATCTCTATCAGAAAGGGTGTGTGTGTGTGTGTGTGTGTGTGTGTGTGTGTGTGTGTGTGTGTGTGTGTGTGTGTGTGTGTGTGTGTGTGTGTGTGTGTGTGTGTGTGTGTGTGTGTGTGTGTGTGTGTTCTCAGACAGCTGCTCTCGGGCTCAAATTTTTGTTTCCTAATATCTATGATGTGTCTGGCCATTATTATTAGTTAAGTATTAGTTGTTTACATCTTCGTGCCTGCATGTACATCAAGGATGGGGGTGCATGTATGACTATGGTTCAGTATCTGAACATTTAATATTTTTTGGTCAAGATGACCATGTGGTATAATCTGGGTCATTATCGGGGCACAGAAGACAAGCATGTTGCTAAATCCATTGATGACGCACTTGGTAATATCGGTTCACTCTTCTGTCAATAACACAGGCATTTTATCTTCTTTAGGGGCCAATGCACCCTCAATAACCACAGCACATTAATCTGTAGGAATTATAGATCTTTTCAGCATGATGACGTGTCACAAATGGGTTTATGGCCAGAACTGTATCCTACTGCATCTTCTGACCACTGAGATGATGAAGCAGAGCAGCCTTAATATCCATTTGCCTGAATGCTTTCATTTGTGAATTTTGGTATAAATATTTTTAACAAAAATCACAAAAGCAAACATATTTAATCTGAAATATTCTAAATCCATAATATTTGATCAGTATGGAAATTCAATTTAGCCTTATATGAACCGTTGCACCTCAATGATGGTCTGCTGTGAACTCCATACCAGTCAGCCATCTTGGTAATCCTTTATGAATTTAATCATTGCTGTCAGGTTTTCTCTCTTGCAGGATTTGACACGACAGGCAGGAAGTTCATGCAGCCACACACTCTTTATTAATGGGATTGTGTCACTGGCTGCATGGCAGCTCCCTTCTAATCTGGGCTAGTGGGTTATGAGCCCACGACGACCAGGGGTGTGTCCAGACTCGAGGCACTATTATTAAGTATGTAGTCACTCTGAAATCTAGGAATAATGCTGTATATTGCTCCCGGAAGATTGAAACCCCTTTTTAATAATTTCCATCAAATTATTCTGTGTTGTGATAATGGGGAAGCACAGCTGTTTCTCTGGACACAGCTGTCCCAATAACTAAACCTAACACTGCACATTCCGTTACAATCAACTTTTTCTTCTGTTAACTACATTGAAATGGCCTACAACTTCTGGTAATTGATGTGCCAGATATAGGAGTGGTAAGCTTATATATGCTGCAGTGCCAAGGCAATTTCAGTGCAGCTCTGTTGCTTCCTTTATGGAAAGCCTCTGAACGTCCATCACTTTGTATTATAGGTAGGGATTTATAGGGTCTCCAACTCTCCAACTGAACCATGATTGCTAAAAACAGGGTTTCATGGGAACATTTACTGATTCTGTGTAGGTGGATATTGACAAGCATGAATAAGTGTGCATGACGCCAGGACGTTCTGCCTCTGCTTTTCCATTCAGTGCTGCTAAATTGAAAGGTTAAATTATGACCAAGCAATGAATTAGGATAAATGCATGTTTTATACTTTTTCTATTGGTGCCACTTTTTCTGACATTTTGGTTAAGCAGCCTTTTTGTGTGTGTGTGTGTGTGTGTGTGTGTGTGTGTGTGTGTGTGTGTGTGTGTGTGTGTGTGTGTGTGTGTGTGTGTGTGTGTGTGTGTGTGTGTGTGTGTGTGTGTGTGTGTGTGTGTGTGTGTGTGTGTGTGGTTTCTTAACAGGGATAAATTGGTGGAGACCAGCACTGAAGAATATTCTGTTCCTCTCGTCTGGGTCCGTCAGTTGAGAAATGCATAAGGCCTATAACGATTTAGGCTTTTTTGTGCGGAAAAATTAGCATAAGAGTAAAAAAGAAGAAGCTTGCTACCCTTTTTCAAATGGGCTTGTGCCCATGCTGAGTATGAGTCTGTCTCTGAAAGTAGAATCTGGCCCCCCTACTAAGAACTAGAAAACCTTCTTTATGGGCTCATAACATTGTGCCCTCCAGTAGCACCGAAGTCATAGGGACTAGTTTTGACAGAACTCTTGGACAAAATAACAACTCAAAAATAAACCTTGGAGTCCTCCCAAAATGCCCTTGGACTTGTAGAGCGTTAATGGTTTTCAGGGCCTAAACACCCAATACTAGATACTCTTTACACTTTAAGAGCTCTCACAATGAACTAAGGCCATCTCAACATTCCAAGATCCCATCTCCGAGTTGTTGACGTCTGTGTCGACAGCGATAAGGCACTGGGATGAGGGCCGTGATATTCATCCTTTTCTCCTTCAGTGCCAGCTTGCAGGAGTTCCCCTCCAACCATGTAATAACCAGGATCAGCCCTGCCTCATAAATCTTTTCTTAATTGACAGTTGGCTAGTCCCATTTGTACATGCATTAGGCCTAAATACATCCAGAATGAGCTATCAAATCCTAATTTTGGTCAACCCTCTAATAGTGAGAGATAACAATTGATTTTAGTTCTTGGCATTTAAGAAAGGAATGATATTCTTTCTGATGGTCATATCATATCCTCATCATCATCTAAAAAGTTTACCAGAGGAAAAGCTATTTCTAAAAAGCCTATAATTCCTTCAGAATATATCAAAATGTTCATTGTGCAATTTCAGATTGATTGTGCATCTTTAACATGCAAATAAAATAAAAGATCTGTTAGACCTCAACCCTTATTTATTATCTCTATAGCCCTTGACCGAGGCTGTCATGCCACAAGCTCCTATGTGGCTCCATTGAAGTAACATCACTGCTGTTGCCGAACTAAAAAAGAGCGTGTTTTCTTTTCTCTGCTGAAGGCCGCGGTGAACAATGATGGATGAGCTTCAGGCCCCACTGATACAACAGCAGGCATGGGTTATGTGGACCAGGCCTTGAACGTGCCCCTCTTTTATCTCCAGTGCTATAGCTCCAGGATTACTGCGCCAGAGCGGCCAGGGGGGAAACACTGGACCAGAAAACTGCCATCCCAAGCAGGGTCTTTGTCCGTGTGGCCCTCGGGCCGTGACCCTATACCCTTCCCCAAAATATAACCCTACAACTGTTTGGATATGGATACATAGGCTGATAGTTTACTGTAGTCGAGGATTTTGAGGAATGTTCTTGGATGTAAACGGGAGCTAAATGCAGCAGCAGCAGACCCCAACCGAGCTGGACGATTGGAGGTCAAGAGCAGAGTTCTGTTACGCAATTCCCTCGGTGGACCCGTTCAGATCCACAGCTTGCCGAGGCTGTATGAAGTAATCATACTGCTACTCCCTCAGACCACCACTGAACAAACATGGCTTCCCTAGAGTATATTTGAGCAGGCTATATTTAGTGTTTTGTTTCTATCTGATCACAAAGTCTTTCCGTGTTGCCTTTTCGACCAGGTTTAATAGACTACTCAAATAACAGCCCCTTGTAGGAATAAGAGGCTCATCGTCTCCGCCTGCATATATACATGTAATCATTTCTCTATTCATTCTCTCTCTTTTAGGGGGGGAGACGAAGCTGCCAACATGGAGGTGAAGACTTCACTCCTAGATAACATGATCGGGGTCGGCGACATGGTTCTCCTCGAGCCGCTGACGGAGGACTCGTTCATCGAGAACCTCAGGAACCGCTTCGACCACAACGAGATCTATGTGAGTCCCTGTGTACCGCGTGCTACGTTGCATGCAAACGTGTCTCTAATTCGTCTCAACTGAAACGTTTACTTTACCATCCGGTAAAGTAAACGTTTCCAGAGTCTGCCCTCTATCCCGAATGTTTAAACGGGCACAATTCGAAACCTCCCTTACGGAAACATCAATTTCCATTTTGTTTTTCACATCATCATTTTTGACACAAAATATACACAAGGAAACAACGCTGGTTTCGAATGATGCGACCACGCTAACCAAGCAACCAACCATTCAATAAATCCTATCACCATGGAATGTAGATGATTCCCTTCTAAACAAAGCAGTACATCCCCAGCTCAGGGACCTAGCTGTGTGGCTGGCTCTGTTGCCTGACCATTTTCCCACTGCAGAGTGCTGGCCCGGGTGTGTGCTAACTGGGGTCCCTAGATCAGCATGTTGCCTACGGGCTTTGTGCTATGCTACACCATGGGTTTATCTGCGCTCTGCTCTGCATGTTGGCTGCTCCAGACACCAGCCTCCATGATTACAGCTTTGCTTTTCAATCCCATTTGCCCAGAAGGGCCTGGGGCCCTGTGAAATGATGTCACCACAAAGGACCCTGATTGGCTCGGCCAGCTCCATCCATTTTTTTCTGTCGAGCTGTAGCCACTTCCTGCCTACGCGCTTGGATGGTTCTGCTTTGACATTGTAGATACCACGTTTTCCTTTTTCTAAAAGTGAAAACATTACCAGTTTGACTCTGATCCAATGGTAATGTAATAGCAGGGTTGTAAATACTCTTTTGTATTGTGTGTGTGTGTGTGTGTGTGTGTGTGTGTGTGTGTGTGTGTGTGTGTGTGTGTGTGTGTGTGTGTGTGTGTGTGTGTGTGTGTGTGTGTGTGTGTGTGTGTGTGTGTGTGTGCGTTTATCTCTATCCACCTTAGCTTTGGCAAATGATTTTTTTTTCTTTTGCTAATATTTGTCAAACCCAAAAAGAATACTTTGATTGCGTTGCGCTGATTAAGCTTCATAGAAGGTAGATGCCTCGCGACTAAAATGGTGACCAGTCGTCTCTTCAAAACCATTCCTAAACCCACACTTATCCTCATGATCTGTGGAGCATATCCTTGTAAATGTATTTCAAACTCCCTCCTCCCCCCTCGCAGCCACACATATCATATGACATGCTTCCATAGCATGAAGGCACATGGCTACTTTTCTCTCCCCGGGACATGGTGTCACAGCTGGATAGAAGCTCAAGAGATTTCCCCAGCACCAGTTTTATTGCTCTGTATGTCTGACCTTCCCTTATGGCTCAATATTTCTCTCAATGGGTTCTGAATGTAGCTCCTCGACATGCTATTAAAAGTGTAGATTTTTTGGTTGAAGACGTAGTCTGGGTTTTTTTTCCCTCACTTTTCCCGTGCAGCTGGTAATTACACACTCTTGCATGGAGATCATATCCCTACCCCACCCCCCTCTGTAGTTTTTTCCAATATGTTCTCTGACTTCACTTCTCTGCATGGAAGGGCTGCTAACACACAGGACTCATTCACAGTGGGACAGAGGTTTTTGCAAACCCCTGCTAGATGTTTGAAATGAACTAGCTTCAGGTGGTGTTTTTGTTCAATAGCCATTGTTGTTTTTTTCTGAATAAACTTTCTCTTTTTAAGGAGCTAACTGGAAATCCTCCTGCCCTTTGGCTACATTGCACAACTCCGATAATGGTTACTGACTATTGCCCTTATACAAACAAAGATAAGAATGATTAGCCTACTGCAGTATTTTTCTGTCTCCATGTTCCTTTTGTGGGGGGGGGGGGGGGGACAATTAGACTGTAGAGGTTCTTCTGAACCATCGTTGTTTTAAAAAGGGTGTTCAATCGTATAAAATCTAATGCCAAAGTGGTCATCATGGATTTGTTTGTCCGTGTACACTCACGGATGGCCATGTTGTCTCTGTCCTGCACACCTAATGATTTTATTCAGTGGTGTTCGCCAGTGGCTTCTGAACAGGCCGTGGGAGCACGGGGTGCACAGGGTCCGGCACTTCTCGCGTGAGAGCGATTTATGCAACGGCCATTAACCCATCGGCTGGAAATATCTATCCTATCAATGTGTAGGGAGTGAGTCACATTTGCTCTTCAGAAGTGACGACTTTATTGCTTCATCTAATTAAAGTCCAAAAATGGATTCAGGGTTAGGTTTTACTTTCCCTGTATCTTTTGTGATAAGTACTTGCATTTTGACCCGTGCGTCATTCCATTTATTGACGCCGATGGCCGCCCGGTGGTCCTGTACAGTAAGCCCACGGACGGTGTTCCCGTTTGTTTCTCCGCATCCCATGGCTCCATGGAGCGCATGCCTGAACAAAACATCAGGAATTCCCAGCTGCTGCGAGCTGACGGAAGCTGAAGTTCCTCGCACCTCTGGTTACATCAGAGTGCTATATTATGCAGTATGAAGGGGCGGCGTGCGGATTGTCAGTGCCTTATTTAATTAACTGTCAGTCATTTAATATTTATTTGATCACAAATACACTGTTAGTTTCTCTAAGGCACTGTGTTTCAGTCGGGTTAGAAAATTGGATTTGAACACTGTATCACTATATGTATCCATCATTCCATGTCGTTTAATAATGCACCAAAAGCCATGAGTACTAAGGTTTTGAGTCTCCACCAATACATAGTAAAAGTCCAATGTGAAACTTTTTTCGCTCAACAGTAGGGATTTGGTCCAGTTAAATATTGAGAGAACATTGCGGAACAGAATAAAAAATAAACTGACACCCACATTGTCCTGAGGTGTCAGTTTCTACCTTCAAATGGATCAATTCTAATAAATTATCCATCTTGGATGGACGAAAACACAGGTCATCATCTATATCGCTGAATTCCTAATAATGAATAGTTAATGGTTTCAACCTGATTGTTGTGTTTCTCCCCATCTTCCTGCAGACGTACATCGGCAGCGTGGTGATCTCTATGAACCCCTACCGGTCCCTGCCCATCTTCACACCGGAGAAGGTGGAGGAGTACCGCAACAGGAACTTTTACGAGCTCAGTCCACACATGTGAGTCCCGCGCCCGGCCTCCCTCCTTCCCCTCTGTTGCCCTCTGGGATCCGAAGTGGACGTCCTAATTCTGTTTTAGTATGTACTTTGTTTTGATTCCCCGTGGTGCTTGTTAGAGATTTCATCCAGTTTCCTCTGAGCAGAACAGGAGGAGCAAGTCCTGCTTGTTGGACGTGACTCGCGGTTTTGATTTAACGATGCCATATTTGGCCTTATAAATAAAATCATTCTTTGATGAATAGATGGAAAAACAACGCCTAGTTGTACAATAAAGACTACATAATTTAATTTAATTTACGGGCATGTTAATAGCCTCCTTTTTTTAGAAGGGTTGGACATTCAAACCATGTCCACGACAACACAACCCCTTCGTTCATGTAGTACAACTAAAGGACAAAGGGTCTTGGCAGCACCGCTTGGCTCCAGCTTCCTGGTTTGCTGTGCGCTGTAGACGGCTTGCTAATCGGTTGGACGTTGTTATTAATTACACACCCAGAGTTAGTGCTAAGCTACACCGGGCCGCGTTGTACGCGCGGGGCGGTGAGAGTGACAGTGGGGCCATTCAGGAGTCCATGTCACACACGGCGGGCGGCCGTCTGTCCGTCAGCACGCTTGGCAAGCTCCGGTGCCGTGCTGCCGAGCTAAAACAAAAGACAAGCAATTAGCCCTCACTGACTCTCTGCAACCCGGGGATGTAGGCTGGTCCACAGCCCGGACTGGTTCTACAGGGGGAAGCGGCAGGCGGGCGGTGTTGGTTGAAGAACTGTCTTTACCCAAACGGCTGGAGTCTGCCGTATCCTCTCCGCTATTGATTCATGGCGCCTGGAGCTCGTACGTTACCTGACCCTGAGAGAGGAAAGTTCTTCTTCTGCCTGTGTCTCGATTCCTTGTTGGCTTATGCAGATATCTATTCGCTCCCACCTTTATTGACCTCAATCTCCTCTCCATGTCTCAAACCAACTCAAATAATGCAATTGGTGTTTTGGTTTTCCAATACTTTCTACAAGGGCAACAACATGGAGCATATTTGTTTTAGTCGAAAAACATTTTACTTTTCTCTTATACCATGTTGGTCAACCTACAAGAACCGAGACCCTACAAGTCATCTCTCGGCCCACGTCTGAGATCGTTATCGGCTTGGGCCGCGGTGCAGGGTCAGAGGTGAAGGGAGTCGAGGGGAGAGGTCTGTCATGAATGGTATTATAGGATTCCTGAGACAACCAGAAACGTGCACTAAGCGTGCGGCCAGCCCCTGTGCTAGGTTGGGGGTGCGAGGCTGCCTGGGTACGTGCTAGGCTGGTTTAGACTGGTGCTGACGGCAGCTCATCACCAGATGGAGAGCACCTGACCCAATCTCAAGTAAAACACTCAGATGTTTAGAAACGCAAACTATCCGTACATTTTTCTACCAATTTATTTTTCATAGCTGTCTGACAGTGTAGTGGTATAAAATGAATTATTATTCCATAAAAACGTATATGAATAATTAAATGATGTGATGGCCACAGTCAGAATTCAAATGTGATTGATTAGTGGCGATCGTCGCCCATAGGTCAGTGAGAAACTTGAAACTATTTAATAACTGGGGGATTTGAACATGGGCTCCCCCCAGCATGCCGCTCTTGGATCTTGAAGTGTGTCAGCGCCCGGGGTGGCGCCGCCCCAAGGTTTAGTTCTGACGCTGACCCAGCGCTGGGCAGTTTCTGAGCTTGACGTGTGTCCTTCCTTACTCGACAACTATGTGATGATTTTACAAAGGTGATACCGTTTCCAATTCCCTGTTCAATCTCAGATTTACACATTGTCCCGACATAATGGTGATTCAGCAGTCGGCCCAAGATCCATCTCTGAGATATGGATCCAGTTTGCTCAGCTTTATGACAGTATTCTTTGAAAGGGGAAGATTTGAGGCTTCTTTAACTGTTCAGGCCCAAGAAATGGCACTGAATTCCCGGCAAGAGGGCAATTGTTTTGAGAGATGGTCCATGCATTGATCTTGACCCTCCTTTCACACCATCTGCACCAGGCTTGTCTGGTGTCATCATTAGGCCCCTTGTAACACTAAACCTGCCTTCCTGTCCAGACATTCTGACAGCCATGCCTCACAAAACCAAGGCTAAAACGTGCTATCAACCCTACTGAACTTGGATAGTTTCCTTCCCAGTTTGAATATGATCTACATGCCTATTGTTTTTATTATATTCTAGCCATTATTAAACTAAAGATGACATTTGTAGGCCTTTCATCAATTAAATGAAGGTTGCCATTTATCAAAGTACGGTAGTGTTCTACTTTGTTAGTTATTCCAGTGTTTTCTTTAAATCCATTTATTTTATCAATGCGATGGTGCCCAAATATTGCCCGCCTGAACATTTGTGGGATTTTCACTATTTGACTAGTGACTACAAGTTATTCAAATCAGGACATAGAAAGTAGAATGTAAGCAAATGTAATGGAAATATTTTCTAGTTGTGACAGTGCTAACTTTGGATGACATCACCATTGTTATGGGGGCACTCTTGTTCTGGTTATAAGGGTCAGAGAGGATTTTCCTTTGTGTTCCCAAGTAGCTCCTGCTTTTTAAATGTTCTCCATTTTTTTTCGCGGGATCCCATGAAGTGGCTGAGCGGTGCAGAGTTTCCACAGGAGGGGGGGTCGGCCAGAGATGTTCTGGCAAGTGTCAGAGGAGACACTAATTAAAGTCCCACCGATGCAGTGTGTGTGGGGGAGGTGGGCCTGTCCACCAAATGTTCTCATTTCTTTCTAGAGACACTTCAACCAAACTTGGTTTTGGCATTCATTTTTAATTGTGTTTAACCAAAACATTTTTTTTTACCATTTATTCCTCATGCAAAACTTAATGAGTGTGCTTTTTCTTTCTCTGCCGTGTCTTATAAGGAGAGAACCAGGGGCCTTGAACAGTTTAGGGAATTTACCGGGGCTGCCATCGCCAGAAAGTTCAAAGCTCTCAGTTAAAAATAAACCATTACCACGTGAATGGAGGATGACATGCACGTATTAATTAAAGCACCTTCACGCAACGTTACTCTGTACTTGCTGCAGCCTTGGGGTTGTAAGCTCTGAGCAGCCCATGGTGAAACAGGGTGTGTGGGGGGGAAGAGGCGGACCACCCGGCTGAATGGGCTGTACGCAGGAGTTAACCCAGGGTTATGAATCGTACCCAGGCCGGTTTTATTTAAAGTCAGTACATGAATGGGAAAACTGCATTATCCAAAAGTCATCTCCGGGGAGGATTCTATTGGGTTTCAGTTGTTTAGTGTTTTTTCTTCATTCACAATGGGGACCTCAATTTTGTGACCGCCTCAAAAAGATGTTTGTCACTTGTTGACCCACAAATATGATGTTAAAAGGGTTGGAGTGTGTGTGCGTGTGGCTGAGCGTTTTATAGAGGACAAATACTAAGAGCCTCGTTTCGACTAGCAGCCCTCACACACTACAAACACAGACGCACCCAGCCTGGGTAAATGACAAGGCTGTGTCAATTGAAAGTGTTCATTTGCTGTGTGGAATAGAATTTGGGAAAAGCCCTTTTGAGAGGCACGAACATGACTTTACTAGACGTCTAAATAGAATGGCTCTCTTTTTGAATTTGTTACCAACCGTTCAAATCAGGGGTCGCAGAACCAGCACTTTTTCCAACAACAAAATGGTTTTGATTTAATTTGTTAGCCTCAAAAAATGCACGTCTGTGTGTGTGTGTGTCAGTAATTTAATCAACAATGTTTCTAGGAAGCGTTGTATAGATTCCAAAAATGGTTTATATTTGGTATCTTGTGTATCGCCCTTGGTACTTATTTCTGAGTTAGTCATTTGTTTTTCTCTCCTTGAGCGACACTTCCGTGTGTGTGTGTGTGTGTGTGTGTGTGTGTGTGTGTGTGTGTGTGTGTGTGTGCAGATGGCCTCCCAGGTTGTTAATGGACTAGTTCCCCTTATTCGTTGGATCAGAGGCCACTGCTGGGCCAGCGGTGGCCTCAAAGAGCCTGCAGTAGTCAGTATGCGGAGCGCTTGATGGGTCCGATGTCTCTGTTCTGTTGCCTTTAACTGCTCCAGCATTGTATCGTCCGTCAGTCACTCCCTTTCAACCCCTTGAACATCCTCTGCTCGATTGAGGCAAACGCCCCCCTGTGCACACGAGGCCTCTCATTAATGCTGCGCGTGCAGATGGCCTGCAGCAGCCGGGGGGGGGGGGTTGGTGTGTGTGTGTGTGTGTGTGTGTGTGTGTGTGTGTGTGTGTGTGTGTGTGTGTGTTGTGTCTCCAGGGTGGGATCTCGTTTCTCCATGTGTGATGAGCGTTGAACCCCCCCCCCCCCCCCCCCCCCACGGTCAGGCTCCCAGGTGGAAGCACCTCCGGGATTGAGATTTGCGTTGGTTCTCTGTTCAAAAATTAATTTGTACCGTTCAGAATTGAATGAAGCCTTCTGTTGTGAAACACGGATGAATTATTCAATTAATTATTGCTAATGAAATATCCTGAGCAATTAGATGTTCACTATCTACATTCTAATGCAACTGTAGAGAGGATAGAGAAGTTATCTGCATAATGCATTATGCTTATATGACCAAAAATCTCAATATGCTAATTTTCAATTTGCATCACCCCCCTCCCCACCTCATACTTTATCTCATCCAACTGAGATGAAAAATGTCAAAGAATTTAAAAATTCTAGTGTTTACAAATATAATTCAGTGGGTAGAAAACCCAAAGCCAGGGCTTTGTAAATGTCTTACATAAACACTGAACAGCCCTCAGCGAATGCTCCTCTCCTTCACCTGCTCTGCCGGTTCTTGGGAGCTGTGATCACACGGCGGGGGCACTCTTGTTCTGAACTTGACTGCGTGTCGCTGTGTGGGTGATTTTTAATAGCCCTTTGTAGATCCCACTCATCCAGTGCACCCACACAAAGGGGTGATGTGCTAGTCCTTCTGAATCGCAGGATCATTGTTTTGCCTTGCATTGTGGCCACAGGCCAGGTGTCATTATTAGACTAGTGCAAATATGCCTATTCTAAAAGAGAAATCTACCTTTTTTTTTAATCTTTTTGTCGTTGATTTATATTTGTTTATTTTTCTGGAAAACCAAGATAAACCTACATAAGAAACGGCTATCTTTCATCTGCATGATGGTTCATAATGGAATTTCTTCATTAATTTTCCCAACTCAATATAAAAGGCTGGCGTGTGTCTGTTGTTTACGGCATCTGTCGAGATGCACTCAGAGGGTGCAGCCCTCGTGCCCTTTGACCGAATACATCCATTCATTCGTTCTCTCCCTCCTGTGTATGGATAATTTCAGGAGGGTGCCATGGAAGGGCCTGCAGATCTGTGTGGTATAAGCCCTGATTAAAACCAGACTGCACGGGGGAGTACGCTAATTGTAAGGGCTGCTTGTGAGGCCGACATCACACTGAGAAAGCGTACTTTTCACTCTAGTGTGTGCATGTGGGTGGTTATGTGTGTGTGAGAGAGGGAGAGAGAGAGAGTGGTGTGAATTATTAACATCCTGGTAAAATTGCTCTCGGACCTCAAAGATGGAAAAATGCTATTTAACAAGCTTAACAAATTATGAGGGGGGGGGGGGGGGGCTGCCATTTCAAGTAAATCCTTTCAATGTCCGCATCAGACCCTGATTTGGTCCTTTAGAAACGCAGCCCTTTTTAACGTGATCATGGCACGCATGTGCCACACAGTGGAGGATGGCCTTTCCTTCTCTTATCTAGGAGTCTTTGCAAGATGTTTGGCCATATTGCAGCTGCAATCTCCTGGCATCTTTGTTCAGTTGATGAGCTGCAGATATTTCTACAGCCAGATATTTCTACAGCCTTATTTCATCGGGCGATCCCCAGATCTGTCTGATGATGTTGAGGGTTTTCAAACGGCGGTGAGGCATTATGTGCCCGTGATCATTGGCGCCTGGGGGCCGGCCACATTAACTTACTATGAACTTTGGACCTGTTTATGGAGTCGCAGCCTCACACCTCTGTTTGCACGCCAGTGTTGGGACACAACAAAGTGCAGCCAAGGGAACAAGGATGCCATTTATGCAATCGTTATGAAATGCTGTTTTTATTGCCTGTTGGTTATCCTTTTTTATTGTCATTCTCTTCTTATTCTGATCTGGCATCAAGGGAAAGGTGCTAACCTCTCGTCATTGTTTTTATTATCTTGTAATCACCACACTGATGGAAAATATAATCTGCTTCCTTGGTTTCACACCCTGTTTTGGCCGGGTGCAAGGTCAAGATGATGCAATGTTTCTCTGCCTACTGTTTCTTTTGTTTGTCCTCATTTGATTAATATTTTTCCTTAGTTTGTGAGTCATTTAAGCCACCTCACCTATGTGGATGTTCTGCAACAGTCCTGCTGTGAGGTGTGATTGTGTTTTGGTGTTTTATAACAACCATTTGCTTTTGACTTTGAGACTGCCCACACAGTGCATTATCTTCTCTGTGCTTACAGTGAGACCTGGCTGCAAGTAGGTGGTTTGAATTGGGCTCTTGTGAAAGGCCATGTTGCCATCAGATGGGAACAGTGGGTGAGAGAGCCAGAGAGAGAATTGCATAATAGATGAGATATGATGGCGGGATGTTAGATGTCCTAGCTGTGTGTGTGTGAGTGTGTGTGCATCTTCTCTCCAACAGTTTTCCTTATCTCTGAAGTGTGATAAGAAAATGCAAATATCTATTTTACATGAAAAGAACATCAGTTTGTAGACAAAGCCTTGTTATGTATATTCAAAGTACGGACCTGAACAGTGACGCTTTTCCCTCTCCACAGTTTTAATATTTGTTAATCGACTCCTCAATGATTGAAAAACTGTGAGCACAGCTTTGGGTGGCAACTGAAATCTAGGAGGGCCATTTGTGATTTTACCACTTGTAAACTTATTCGGTTGGCCGGGCCAAGGCAATGGACAAATATTAAATTAAAGTAGGGATACAAATACACAGTTGTTTTCGCCATACTGTGTGTCGCCCCGTTGTTAAATACAGCATGGTAATTACCCTTGGGCCTGGCCTCCATTGTTCGGTTGATATTTGTGATCTTAAGGGGATGGTTTATGGATTCTCTATTGTTGCCAGGATCGCCTGGCATCTATGTAAAACCTCCTCCATTCATTGCCTGAACAAAAGCTGGCAGCCACTATCTGTATACACAGCTTATATAACCATGTGACTTGGCCCTAACGGGAAGATATTGACAAAATTATTATAAATTGGGTAAATCATTAACCAAGCCAATATCAAACGCCAGAACCAAGGTCTTAACTGTTTGCAATCTACCAAGAAGGGACAGTAAAATGTTGAAGCCAAAGATTAATTTTGTTTTGGGTGTAAAGGTGAAATGGATCGTTAATTGTGTACTATATATTACATGACGGGTACAAAGGGTTTAAATCCAGTCTTCGGACGATAATCTGATTTTTGATTCGACACGGGCTGCGGAAAAAAACTGCTGTTGCCCATGAGTCTATTTATACAGTTATTTCCCTTATCATGAATGCTGTGCTGTGTTTTCTTTGTCATAACATTCCTTAATATATTTACCATGACTTGGACTGTAAATTACATATGTGGTAGTTTTGGAAGCACACAAAAAATCCTGTTACTTTGTCTAATCTTTGGTTGTTGATGCGGCCAAGTGCATATAGCAAACATTGGAACACATTTTGTTGGGTCACATGCCTCCAATCAACTCGAGCAAAACCAATTTGAGCAAATCCGAAATCGGGATTGCAATTTGTTTTCTCACCACAGATTGTTTTTTCCCGACGGATTCTCGTTGTTTCATGTCACCCTTCAGGTGAAGGAAACAATGTGCCTGGTTATTGCTTGCTTTACCTTACCATTGGATTTCGGGAAATGCTACAAGTGAAACTGGGTGTGAGAGGAAGACCCACATCCGTTAATAGTACAACAGGCAATCCGGTATTGCCTGTCGTACCCATAATGGCTCTAGCATCTAGACTGACAGAGCCTCTTGTTGTTGATCTGGACTGTGTAGTAATTGGGGCCGGGTCGTCCCGAGGCCACTGCTTCCTCCCAAGATGTCCAGAGACTCTGTCCTACAAAGGCCCTCTTAATGGCTGAGTGTCTAGCTGTAGCTGTAGACATCCTTCTGACTAACTAAGGCTAAAGTACTCAAATATGGAGTGACGTCCTGTCTGAGCAATATAATCCACTATTGTATATTCAATTGACCTCGTATTCTATTTATTTAATCTACTGTATACTTCCAACAGTAAGGAGATTGCGTTTTAGGAAAGATGTGAGTATTCCCTATCTCTAAGCCCTCAATTTGGGGGCTAAAAACGAATGGATATATTTGGTCACTTCTCCACTCAGCTGAAACATTCCCATATAGCTAAAATACCAGGTCCCTAGGGACTAGTATTACCAGAATATTTCCGCGGATCCATTATTTTCAGATTCTTTTCCTTCTTGTGTGCTGGATTCGGACATTCATTTAATCCTTTAGTAGGTTATATAAAGTGCATGCAAGTCTTTATTACACAAGGCATATACATGGATCTGGCACTTGTGAATTGTGCCATTTTCCGCTTCACTTTGTAGCCTAGTATTGGAGACTGAAGGTTAAGGAGACCAAAAGGAGGCAAGTGCATGTTGAATCCCCAAGCTCTGCGTTCAAGATCTTTTACTGCGGTATGCTGTGCATCCATGGGACTGAAGGCTCCCAGGGGGGCTTGTCACGCCATCCCCTAGCCCTGGGGCAATTGTGCTGTGAAGAACATCAGTTCTCTGTCGTTTTGGGGCAGTTGTTTGGATTCCTGCACTCGGGGAGAAGCTTGGCAGTGGGGTTCGGTGGCTCGGTGGTAGACCCCGGCAGACAAATGATTGCGCCGTTCAACCAACTCTCTTAGATTTCAAGCTCTTCTTTAGTTTTTAAAGGGGCTGTGATCAGCTCTAAGCGGAGAGGTGGGTGGTTGGGCGAATCGCCTTGTTATATCTGCAGCTCTGCTGTTTAATGTGCCCCGAGGTTTTATTTCGTCTTCAGTAAACAATCAAGTGTCAGACGCACACGTATGCACGTTCGTAGAATAAACCCTGCTTTGTCTACTGGTCAAAACTCTGTTTCGCTCAAGAGACGGGATTCCTCAGTCCCCCCCCCCTCTCCCTGTTTCTCTCCTTCTTTCTTTTCAAGAAGCAGTCCCAAAAACTTCTAAGTAGTGTGCTCACCCCGGCCACAGAAAACAAAATTACTGAGCACTGAGCTAGGCTAAAGTCCTGAACCCCCTCTGAGTCATACGGGGGTCAGCTGAAGAGAGTGGAGACGCAGTGTGGGGCGCTAAATAAGCACTTTAAGCAGCAATCTTTATATGAGGTGGCTTACGGGCCAGAGGTTCTTTGCCCTGTCTGTTTTGCTGAAAGACAAACAAAAGCTTCCCTGTGTTTTGTTGGGAGTCCACGTCTGTGACTGTAATGGTTTATGTGATGCTGTGCTGCCTGATTATTTATAGTTTTCCTGTCCCGTTTGCTGACTAGGCTTCCCCTCCCTGAGTTTTTATAGCAGGACTGCCACAGATGGACGCCGTCTGTCCAAACCATATTCTCCTATTCTTCTCGTGTGTGTGTGTGTGTGTCTGTCTGTCTGTCTGTCTGTCTGTCTGTCTGTCTGTCTGTCTGTCTGTCTGTCTGTCTGTCTGTCTGTCTGTCTGTCTGTCTGTCTGTCTGTCTGTCTGTCTGTCTGTCTGTCTGTCTGTCTGTCTGTCTGTCTGTCTGTCTGTCTGTCTGTCTGTCTGTGTGTGTGTGTGTGTGTGTGTGTGTGTGTGTGTGTGTGTGTGGGGGTGGGTCTTGACGTGCACATGTAAATCAAATGTGTTTTTAAGTACTCTGCTGCTGTAGGCTGATGGGCTGACCGATATTGACAATACAGTTTGACTCCACAAATCCACCTCCAACACGATTGAAAGACGAGAGTGTTATCCCTTTAAAGTAATGTCTTTGCAAACACTCTGTGTGACGGGGCGACTGTGTGGTGTCTAGCGAGTGCTGAGCTCCGCCTCCCCTTGCCACCTGGCCCTCCAGACTCAGGAAAGAGTCTGGAGGGCCTTCCTGGTCGGCAGGATCTGCGTTCCAGACGGACTTCCTGAAGCCTCCGGAGAAGCGACCTCTTAACAATGAGATCACCAGCTACTGTACAAAGGACAGCTCCCCCTGTCGCCCCACTGTACACCAGCCGACCGGTTAGATACATGTTTAGTTAAAAAAAAAAAAAAGAAAAAGAGCCTTACACTTTTTTTTCATGCAAGTTGGCAAAAAGTGTTGTCGGTCACGGTTCTGCTCTCAGGGAGCCGTGAGGACGATCTCCGCGTCCCCCGCCTGACTCAGCAGCCCCTAATAGCCAGGCTCCGTTCCCTCCGTGCGTTATTACTTCATTAAGGCCTATAAATCAAGCCTTCAAGCTGTGGTGGTGGTGACTCCGCCCTAGCGTGGCCCTACGCCGAGCCCCAGCTGGGGGCCCCGGGGCCAGACGAGGTTCGCTGGTTTTCCGCCGCCTACCGCGTGGCCCCGGCGTGTGTGGCTTTGCCCCGACCGCTTGCCACGAGCGAGCCAAATTACAGCCCGTTGGTTGGCATGAAGGGCGGCTGCTAGGCGCCACTCCACAGCCCGAAGGCCCCAGGTTTCACCCTACTCTACCCCCCCCCCCCCCACTGCTATCCCAAGCACATGTAGGTCTTCTCAATGAAAGGCCGGCGGTAAGGTGTACCTCTTTGTTGCTCCCGATCGGCTCCGCGCTTTGTCATTATTTTAACGTACAAATTGCTGTTCAGCCCACTGGGTTTTCAAGGTCTACGGCGCGGTGTCCCTCCCTCCCCTGCTCCCTCCGGTCACGCCCGGTGCGTGCCATACTGCACGCACACAAAACGCTCCCTTTATGCTTAGTTACCCCTTTTTTTTTTAATTGCATTTCGTCTTGCCAAGGTTTGGCTGCTGATTGGACACCCCCTGCCTGCCCTGGGACCTCCCAATGCACAGACCAGCAGCTTGCTGGTCGATTCTCATTCTAATGTAGCCCATTCATATTCATAAGACCTGCTCTCCGCTGTTGTTTATGCATGATCTTTTTTTTCTGGGGGCGGAGGGAGGACGGAGGACGGCCTTCTGGCTGTGACATGCCAAGAGCCGTGCGGCCAATAGAGGCTCACCGATGGAGAAGGGGGGGACCGCCCACCCCTACAAACCCCTCCCCCTTACCCCATTCGCCCTGCCTTATCCACGCAGGCCCCAGCCGCTCTCTGAGGGCAGGATAATGTGTCTGCGTGATGTTTGCTCATTGTGACGACAAGGCTGTCCCACAAAGCAGACATCTGCTCTGCTGCCCGGCACTTTTCAGTGATTACGTGATTGTACCTCCCCCCCCCCCCCCCCCTCCACCCCAACCCCCTCAGCCTGTCAGTGAAACACAAAAGCAGGGGTTAGAGGGACGAGGGTAAAAGCTTGCTTAGAGAAGGGGCTAAAGCTGGCCTCGTTTGGTGGCTGTGTGTGATTGGGCTCGGTACATTTGGTTAAAAGGGGATAACATTGGGGCCTGATTTCCGCAGTTCTGCCTGGGCTTGCTTGATGAGATGTGTGTGTGTGGGACATTACGGTTGGGGTGCGGATGTAAAGGGGTTGAAAGTAGAAAGGGTAAGATGTATGAGACCGGTGCTGGTGGTCCGGGGCCTAGAACGCTGTGTGATGTTGCAGAACCAAAAGCTCAATTAGCCAGGCTAATACGGTGCTGAGGTCTGGAAGGCATTCACCAGGCTTTCCCGTGTCCTTAAAATTGCTCGGCAACAATCAGCAACTTTTCAACGGGGGTCAATGAACATTCAGCCTTCTTTTGATGCATTACATGCTTCATCCGTCCCTCTAGCCATACCTCACACTTTGGAAGGCTCTCCATCCCGAGACCTTGCTACTTATCGGTCCCAGTAACACCGGCCGCTCTTGGTTTTGGTTTCACTTTTCCAAAGATGCTCTAAACCTCCACCTCAATCAGTTCATCTTGTCAACTGGAGCTCATGTAATTATGATTGAAAGGCCCTCTCTTGGTCGAAAAGCATGAAGCATTGTCTCAGTGAAAGATACCAAGGGGTGCAAGTTTCGATGCTATTATACGTTATAACCTCCCCGACTTATTAGTCCTTAAGATTAAACTGTAGTCCTAGATAAGACCTCACTGCTTACCTTGCTAATTTTTCCCATTTCCTTGTAGCATTTTATTTGATTATGCCCAAGGAGTCTAGGACACATTCAGGGGGACTTTTTTGTGTGATAGAAGTTTTTCCTCTGAGCACTCGACCCACTTCTCCCTGAAACCACACTGCTGTGGGATTGCTCTGCCAGTATGGACAGCTCAGGCCAGAATTGACAATGACCTACTGACAGAGGGTCCTTTGGGAGAAGCCAAATACCCCTTATCCCTGTCTCCAACCATCACCGGCTCCTCAACCGAGGACAGGATTTGAGTTCTGTCAGGATTCTTGAGGGCAAAGTCGAAAACGACATGCTACATTTCCCAACAATCACGGCTATTATTAGTCGTGGCTTTGGAAAGAATTCCTGAGAAATGAAGTCGCAAAAAAGACGATGGGGGGAAAAAAGGCAGACCTCACAGCCCAATTTTGAAGTCTTGTGGGCTCCCGGCAAAGAAAGCTGGAACACGGTTTCAGAAGCTTCTGAAGCATATTATCTGCCTGCCAAAGGGGAGTTGTACAATTGCATCATCTCTTAGCATAATCTCGTAGCGTCATCTCGTAGCATCATACTAGCTGGTACCCGGGATGATTGTATGAGGATATTGCTATAGGGATGTGACACCGGAGACCCAGGTTCCCAACAATCAGCATGCACGGTTCCCATGAAGGGCAACACAATAACCAATGGTTCATGTTTAGCGGGTGGTCCAATTGTCCCAATTTCCCATTGTGTGCCTTTGCTGGAATGTGTGTGACAATGGATGACATGACAACACACACACACACACACACACACACACACACACACACACACACACACACACACACACACACACACACACACACACACACACACACACACACACACACACACACACTCTATCAATAGGAGAAACTATTATGTAAAACGCTTATCTAATAGAGCTCATTAAAGCTTCCTGATGCAGTGGCATGATGATACAACATAATTAATAATTAGATAATTAATAATTAGCTTTTGCTCCAGCCTTGTTCATCAATATGACATAACTGATTGTTTGGCCCCTGTTGCCTAGAGACTCTAGTAACAGTGTGTATACTTACAGAATGCTCTTGTGGGTTGCAGCTACGCTCTGGCAGATGAGGCCTACCGCTCGCTTAGGGACCAGGATAAGGACCAGTGCATCCTCATCACCGGGGAGAGTGGTGCTGGGAAGACTGGTAAGTCACCCGCCGGAGCACACCCCGCCCGTAACACCACACACTGCTGTTCACCCATAAAATGTTCCCTCGTCCTTTGGTTGAAATGGCTGTGGTTTACAATGACGGACCCAAGGAGATGAACCAACCACCTAGCTAATGGCTCCCCGAAGGCCTTGAATTTGCCGCTGGCCCCTTTGTTATCTGCTGCCTGCAAACAACAGCCACCTGCTCAAAGCGTCTTAAGGCCTGCCAAGAGCGTGTCTTCCACACCACCGTTTGATAAGGAAATAGGTCACTGCAAGGACTGAGATTAGGCCATGATTTTGCCTTGAGGTCACCAAGATAACGGTTTAGTTTTCGGCACACCAAGGTTTGTGTTTTTACCCAAAGCGACACTTTCACAACTAAAACAGGTTTGTTTCTTCCCTCCCCCATTGCAAAACAACTATAAACATGGTTCGAAGAAGGAAGCAATCTGGATTGCAAAGGACTTATGCGTACCGACATACAGTCTGTACACTTAGTTTATTGTTTGTATTGGTGTATTTGTTTGTTCATTATGGTTATTAGTAAGGCGAATTAGGTCTTGGGGAAACTTGAACATCATGCCTTATTTGAATCATGATTAAAAAAAAAAAATGCACAAGGGTTTCTCTCTAAGTGGATGAAACGATTGAACTTCAAGGAACTTGGTATACAGTGTCTGCTCTATATGACACCACCATTTATAGACACTGTTGTGTCTATTTGTATCACTTCCAAACATATGACTCAAGGGCGTGGTTCCTACTGAATGACACTCGGTGACTCACTTTACCAGTTTCTTATCTGGACAAGATCACTCTTCCAGTAGGTGAGGCCTTTCCAAGTTAAAGCAAGATTAAGTTTATTTTACACTCCAAGACTATTGGACTGCAGCAGAATGTCCTCTTACATTTTGACAATTTTCATGATTAAACTATAATAGTTTTTA
Organism: Gadus morhua; assembly: GCF_902167405.1. Taxonomy (NCBI): domain Eukaryota; kingdom Metazoa; phylum Chordata; class Actinopteri; order Gadiformes; family Gadidae; genus Gadus; species Gadus morhua. Next base: position 9,321,619 of record NC_044067.1, on the reverse strand, counting down.
CAGGAGCAAGAGCAAGGGAAGACTAAAGAACCCAATGTATTTTTCCCTTTGAGATTGGAGGAATTATGTGTATCTATGCATCTTGAAACAGTTCCCACGATCATGCTGTATTAAACTTATACCCTCTGCTTGTCTAGACAAGAGAGTCAGACCGAAACTTTTTCAACACTGTGCAGACCTTTTCCCCAAAGCAGAATAAAAACAATCACCATTTGGTTCTGTGACACTCCCATATGGCCCTGTGTAAAATGTCATCGGGGGCTGGCCTTTATATCACCAGAGTTGGTATTCCAAAATAAAGGATTAAGCACAACATGGAGGATGACTCGGGGAACCTGTTTATCTCTGAGACAGTTGATGCTGTTGATGCGGGGCAGGGAGTGGCGGCAGAATGAACATGCAGGTCAGATGAGCCGCCTTTGCTGATCCAGTCGGCGAGATGTTGTGAAAACCTTTTACCAAGCACATCATCGCATTTCTACGAAATTAACAACAAATATTACAAGTGACCCAACATTAGTTTGGATTAAAAGCGGTGCAGAACATTTCAGTTTTCATTAAAGCTTTAATAACTTTGCTCCATAAAGTAGACCAGTTTGGATTTAGGGTAATCTTCCCCATCATGCGGGACAGCCAAAGATGGCCTGCCTAGTTCTCTGTAGGTCACCGTCATCGCCGTACGGGTTGGGCAGCGTTCTCTCTGCGTGAGGTTTAAGATTCCACTGATTAGGGTGCTGGAGTTTGGACAAAAATGTTATCAGGAGATGTTCGCAGATGCCCGCATAGCCTTGGGCAAGTGTTGTAAAAGCCGCTCGCCTCAGACTGATGGTAAAGCGAGATAAATCTTTATTTTTTTTTACTTTTCAAAGTCCTGCCTGATATGATGAATTCTTGCCTGGAAAAACGAGGAACAATGTCTATTTTCTTCTTTACCCTTTCTGTAAGACCCGACATCTGATCCGTCTTTTATCGCGGTCGTTTTGTTTGGCTTATCGTCTTCCGCGCTGTGAAGAATGTGAAGTGTGTCTGGACGCGTCTGGCTGTCGATGCCCATCCGTGGTCTCCGCTCGTCGGGGCCAAGTCCCTGCGCCCCGCTCGGCCTGTCACCAGTGTCATGCGTCTGGGTCGACGGTGACGCGTGCAACGGACTGATAACCCCAGATGTTGGCAGGCGCCTCTTATGAGTCATGTACGTTTGCTCCAGACAGCGCGAGATGTCCCGGCGACCCTATGTCATCTTGCAAATCAAAAACTCTCAAAATCTCCTGACTCTGACGTCGGTGGCCTGTGATTTTGGCCCTGGCTCACTCTTCGGTTTTTACTTTGAGCCAGGCGAAGTAAATGGTGGTCTATAAATGCATTTTGATGCACAGATTAAACTGTAAAGCTTGGCAGTGATGTCATGTATATTTTTTTAAAACATTTACAGTGTATGTATGGAGTCAAATTTTTTTTTGCTCATTGTGCTTGACTTGAGATTTCATTATAACATCTAATCAAATCTTCATTAAATTAGAGATATAACGATGCAGCTAATGTGTTTACTTAACGTCTGCAAATCAAATTGCCTTGAGGTCAACCCGACCCGGTAATCGCATCTGTTTAGAATTATGTTGGTTCCCATCGAACTTTCATCATATTAACAATGACGATGATGAAGATCTGATGCAATAATGATCCCCATCTAAGCAAACAGGCAGGGTGTCGGTGGGCCGTGTGAAAGTGCGGGGCCTCTTCCCCCCTCGTTCTGCACTCCCAGACAAGTCCAGTGCGCCCCACCCTGCACCAAATGGGGCTCTGGGGTGATGATGTCAGGGGGACTTTCGGGGAGACGGTTGTGCTAATGTAAACGTGTCTGTATGTGTGTGTGTTGCTTCCCAGAGGCCAGTAAGCTGGTGATGTCCTACGTGGCGGCGGTGTGTGGGAAGGGCCAGGAGGTGAACAAGGTTAAAGAACAGCTGCTGCAGTCCAACCCCGTGCTGGAGGGTGAGTGATGATCCGTCTGGCGCGTTCCGTGTCGGCTGGCACGGTACCACACCACAGGGTCTGGGGAAGAAGCAAAACTTCCCCGAGTAACGGCTCTGTTGTGACGCCACGGCCCGCGTCACCGCGACAGAGCTCGGTGGTGGGTAGCAAGTCGGAAACAAGGTTGAGTTAAAACAAAATAAAGTCAAACGCTCCCAGGCTGTTGTTGGATTTGCGGAGTTAATTCCACCAAAGTGTTTTAGTCTATGGGATATACTCATTAAATACACAATTATCACACCCTATTGATAACACAGACCTGAAAATGTTTCATTCTTTATGGGAAAAAAACGTTTATGCAACGTCTTCATCCTGTCCTGAACACCAGCCCCTTTGATCCCACCGTGGTACATCTTTCCCCAACAACATGCTCGGCCACACATGTAGGGGACCCTGGCCTGCAGCCCCACTCAGCCCAGTGCTGGCACAGGGACAGCTGTGTTTTAATTGCGGGGGTGGGTGGGGGGGGGGGGGGGGGGGGGGGGGGGCGAGCAGACAGGAAATGCCCATGAACGACAGAGCTGTGTGCCAAGGGCCGAGCCACAGGCAGAAACTCTTGCAGCACATCTGCAAGAGTTTAGCCCTCGCCTCTGTAATGGCTCGTAAACCGGGGAACGGGAGAGCCCGGTGATCATCTCCGCTCACAGAATGGAGTGTACCGGCCAACGCCGCTTTGTCTTAGCGAGCGCAAAATCAGTCCGCTCCAAGTTGGTGTCTTATCTTTATGATTTTTGTTTCACGAGGGTTAATGCCGTCCCCTTTTTAGCCTCCCTAACTATTCTCTTCGCTATTTAACGTGATTATTATTATACAGAGCCCCAACACCGTGCACAATAACCTTCCCTTAATTATTTCTTTAAAAGTGTGCTTATATCACGTCTATGTATGTTATGTTAATGATGACCCCCATTGCACTCTTGGCATTCCTGGAAGGAGGGATCACCAACTGTGCGTTCCTTCTGCAGATTTCTTCCTTGTTAATTAAGGGAGTTTTTACTAGCCCTTAGGGTGCCAGGGTAAGCAGGGTGTCATACATAATTGGCCTGTAAAGCCATTTGAGACTGTCAATGAGATGAAGGGCTATACAAGTAAACTTGACTTGACTATTATCAAGGTCTTGCAAACTAACATTTAAAGGTCGTCAGACTTTTAGGAAACGTAGCTAGTATTGTGTTCTACTCTTTGGGCTGAATAGCAGCTTTAATTCGCAACTAGTATCAGCAGTAGTTCATATTGCAGTGCGCTAACAAAGTTTCCATGTTAAAGACACGGGCTAGATAGGGGAGTGAAGAAAAGGCATAACAAGAGAACATTCCCTGCTTGAGAACATGAGAGTGAGCCTGCATGGGAAAACTTTGGTCTAGTTCAACACAGACATTGGAAAAGTCTTTGTTACACCATGACAGCACGTTTTCTATTGTTGTGTGAATGCAACAATTTGGCCTTCATGTGGCCGCATCAGCGCATGTCCTTTCCCTAAGCCGGTAAACCAAAGCACTTTGCTTAATCCAAACCGAATTATGAGGCTTCATCAATACAAATGGCTTTACGATCAAGCCTGCATGGGATTGAAGGCTATTTGGGGTGATGTGCCTCATGGTTCGGGATCAAGTATTATTAGGTCTTGGGCTCTGGCTCTGGAATGGATTTTGCATTGCGGTTAAATTAGTCTGACTGGTTTGTTTGCTTAACATTGCAGTTAATCCTCTGCCCCCCCTTCATTTTCAGCCTTTGGAAATGCGAAAACTGTGAGGAACGACAACTCCTCCAGATTTGTGAGTATATGTGTGTGTCTGACGTGTGTGTGTGTGACTGTGTGTGTGGTTCCATTCAATTTAGTGTCTGCACCCTTTTCAAATTAGGCTGCATTTGTGGAGGATTGAAGCAGGGCTCTGACGTTTCTGATCCGGACCGACCACAGTTGAACTGTTTACTCTGTTACTACTCTGTTGCTGCTTCTCTCTATCTGCTTTTTGAGCTAGAAGAGGACTCTGGGACTATTGGCATGTTAATTTTTAAACATTATTCTACAACAATAACGACTCGTGGACCTATTGGTTGTGTGCAAGTCCCGTCAAACAGTCCCACGGCAGCGCTAGGCCTCATCTCCATGCAACAGTGATAAAACGACAGGCGTTTAGTGCCTTGGCAACCCAATCACTTCATTGGCAGCGCATTACAGCGATTCGGGGAGCTATTCTTGGTCTCCTGTTTTCATTTTCTGTTCGTTTTATGCTCATCTCGGATTTCCAACACGGTATGACTCCAGCCTCTGTCCTCTGCACAGAGCAGCTACTGTCTCCTTCTGCTACGGGCCTTCATAATATTGGCGTTTGTGCACAAGCTGGCCAGCGTCTTTGCTAGCAGGCCGGCAATCTTGGCAGCTAGTTGGTTGAAGGGGGGAGGGGGGGGGGGGGGGGGGGGGGGGATGTCATGGGGGATTTAACTGCGACCTCTAGTCCTTTCACGGCCTTTGACCCCTGTTGTTGCTCATCCACTGCCGACTGGGGCAGGCGTCCGGTGCCGAACAACAACGCACAAGTCTGTCAGGTCAACCACGTTTCACAGCATGTCAAACTGAAACCTAGCGCGTGATGCGGCCACACAAAACGAAAACACTTTTTTTCGAAAGGCTGGCGGGTTTTTAATGTGTCACAAAAATGACACTTTTTAACTTTTACCCAGGCTATAAAAGGCCCTAACTACAACCGAAGCTCCAATGCTGTTTTAATAATTTATATAATGGAGCGTCATTAAGCAAGCACCGGCTAAAGTGCCAATAATATTACTTCTCCGCCACATCCGTGTTTTTTTATCTTTTTTTTGACATCCTTAAAAATGAGAAGCACCGATGTCCTTCTGAAATGGCACCGAGAGCTCTGTGTGTCGTCATAGCCCGGGGCTTACATGCAGCCATAACAGGGAGCATTACGGATTAGGGTCCTTCATCAGCTTATATATGGGTAACCTTGACCGGAAGGGCAGATGGGCACCTCATGCCGCACCAGATGCTTTCAGATGTCACTACGGCCTCTTCAATGTTCAGAAAGAAAGGGCCGGAAGATTCTTTGTAGGATGTCCCTTCCTCTGTCATGAATTGGATATGAATGTTTTTTTCTGTGTTTTGTTTTTTTTGGCCAAAGGAAGCCGTTGGCCACAGCAGCAATCGGCAGCTGTCTGTTTATAAATACCACAGTAAAGGGGGAAAAAAGAGGGTGGTATAAAAAATAGCTAGTGTTTGAGACACTGGACTCACTGTTTGGGCTCCCAAGTCTCGCATCGAAAAGGCCGACAATCCCTCCAATAGTATCTTACAGCTTTTTGAAAAGAACTAGATAGAAAAAACACTAATTTCCTCCACAGAAGCCAATTACTTCTGGAGAAACCATGTGAGTGGCTGCTGTTTCGTGACTATGCCGCCATCTCCTCGAGATCAACTCTTATCTGCTTTTTTGGTGTACAAGTGGCCGTTTAATTGGGACTTCGAAGGCCTGTGTGTGGCCGAGGTGTGTTTGCTATGTTTTCTTGCTGGTGAAGTCGTAGACTTATGACATTAAAGGCCTTGAAAGCACCGTCCTTACTGAGTGTGCTTCAACCGGTTCAGTCCCATCGGTCCTTATTTTCTAATTTTGTCTCATTGTGTTTTTAAATGTTTTTTCTTTAATTTACATTCAGTATGATAATGGTGGTTGGTTTTTAACTGCACTTTTTCTCTCCAAAGGGGAAATACATGGACATCGAGTTTGACTTCAAAGGAGATCCCGTGGGAGGAGTTATTAGTAACTGTGAGTACCTTATTTAATTGTCTTGATATTCTATAGAGCTGTCATGGGGTCAACAGCACTCGTTCACTCACTCACTCACTGGGACGTGGGGTCAGACATTAGAAACTCCTAATGCACATAACCGCGGCAGAGTTGAGAAAGAGTGGTGACACCGCTTGGTCAAGGTTTTCAATGGCCAATCACAGTGGATGGAGGGGGGAGAAGTAGGTAAGCGAGTTGGTAATGACAGACGTTATTGCCAGGTTTGTCTGGAGCAGTTGAACCCCAAATTGAAAATCGAAAAAAAGAATAAACAAACAACCCAAAGAATGTCCATAACATAGACCTGTGCTGCATCTCCTCGTCATTTTGTCGGGTCTTTTTCTCTTCAACAATGAAACTCCAGCTGTTACGAAGAATGACGAAGAATTACTTTTGACCCCCCTCTTCTCTCGCTCTATCATTTCTCCCTGCTTCCATCTCTCCTCTGTTCACTTTGTTTTGTCTGTGTTCACTTCTCTGCCTGAGGTCATGGAAATACAGACCTGCCGATGTCTGTACCACAAGTGTGTGTGTGTGTGTGTGTGTGTGTGTGTGTGTGTGTGTGTGTGTGTGTGTGTGTGTGTGTGTGTGTGTGTGTGTGTGTGTGTGTGTGTGTGTGTGTGTGTGTGTCAGGTTGTCCGTCCGTCTGGGAGCTGAAGTCACGTGACACCCAACAGCTTTGTAAACTCATATACTTTTGGTCGCCCCAGACGGCTGGTGAGGTGCAGACAGATTGTTTTGAATGAAGCTGGAAGGCAATGGTGCCTGGTGGTTTTGCAGTGAACCGTCGCATTTCTGCTTATCTGATTTATCGTTTGAACAGCTTTCAGACTGGAAAGAAGAACGCTGGGAGAAGCATTCTGTGATTTTACACACCAACCCTTTTTTTTAATTGTTTATTATTATTTTTTTTGTTTATTATTTCATGACCGGAAGTTGTGTTGCAGAATCCCTGTGCTTAACACATTTGATTACTGCAATATCCCTATAGTAGCCACTATCCTATAGAGCTTTACTTCTGCCTGCTTCTCTTTTCAGTGAGAATTCTGTGAAACTGAGCGGCTCAAAATGCTCTCCCGGCAATCTCGTCTGGATCTGCTGTAGCGTGTGTGGCTGTTCTGTTCCGGAAAGCAATAACACGAGGAGTGGACAAAAGGTGAAGGGTCGCGGCGGAGCCCCCTACGGGGAGGAGTCGGGATGTCTTTTAAAGTTTATCCGGTGTCTCCCGCCTTGCTGCAGCGCTTTAGTTAGGACGCCCGCGGGAGTCCGTCTGCGAATGGAAACGATCAAAATCGAAACGATGCCTACCCCACGCGGTTGGCAACTTTTAAAGCCGGCATGAAATAACTTCACGAAGTGCAAGGGACAGTAAGAGGTCCTCCAGGTTTTTGGAAGTCTTTGATAAAAGCTCTGCACTTGGGCTGCCCCAAGTTGCTAAGCTGGCAGCTCCGGTGCGTCTGAACCCGGACCCGACAGGAGCCTGGCTCCCAGGGCCCGTGGGCGCCCCCCTCCACCTCCACCACCCCCTTCTCCGGCTGCGTGTCTGGAGACTAAGGCCCCCCCCCCCCCCCCCCCACCCCCCCCCCAGCGGTCTGGCCCTGCTTGATCCCAGCCGCTGCCCAAGCAGAGTAGCGTGCCAACCTGGATCGGGCCGGGGAGGCACCAGAGGCAGGGACTTTCTGTTGGTCTCGTCGTGTGTGTGCTTCTGTGTCGTTTGTTCTTTGTCTCTCTCTGGCTCTCTCGCTCTCCCGCACTTAATGTCTGTCTGGTGAATTGTGGCACGGATGGTCGTTTCCCCCCCCCCCCCCCCCCCCCCCCCCCACACTGGCACACCTCACGTCTTGTCAGCCTCTTGAATACACAGCTGGCGTGTTGCTGCACCGTTGGAACGCTCCGTCCAAGTCCTGTTTTCTGGATCAGAGGAGAGGCTTAGGGCTCGCTGGGTAGATGGCAGCCACGCAGTAGGTCGCTTGGATCAGGTAGCGCTGCTCTCTATTCAGCAGCTGAGGAGGAACCCATGTTTATTGTTTCTTCCTCTGGGACGTCCTGTCCCCGCAACGGCGGGACTTTACTCATTCATGCAAACGCACGTGCATGTGCACACACATACACATGCACACAGATATTAGGCCAAACCAATACACAAAGCCTGGTTTCCCTGGTAACTTGCAGTATTTGGTTGCAAGTGCATGTGAACTCGGATCTGGGCAGATGTGGTTTGAACAATAGCCTCATAACGTAACCACTTGAGGAACCTCCAGATGTATCATATCCTAAGAAGTTATTCTGGGAGCACCATTGTTTTTGTTGAGATCTCTCCTTCTCTCTCTCTCCCTCTGTGTCTCTATGTCCCTCTTCCTCTCTCTCTCTCTCTCATTATTTCCACCTCCCCTATTTAGATCTGCTGGAGAAGTCACGGGTGGTGAAGCAGCCGAGAGGGGAGAGGAACTTCCACATCTTCTACCAGCTCCTGTCTGGAGCCTCCGACGACACACTCAGTGAGTTGCAACGCGGACATGAAGACTTGTAGTTTTACCGGAAAGTCGAGCGGACGATATATTGCGAGACCTGGAAAGGATGCCGATAGTATGAGTGAGTCACGCCTGTGGTGTCCCTATGAGTCAGCGAGCAGCCACAACGCTGACATAGCCGTGTTACAGAGCCTTAGGAACACTTCATCATGAACGCACTTTTATTTTATTTAACTCGAGTTCCCCCCCCCCCCCCCCCCCCTTAAAGCACGCTTTGTGCTCAGGAACATGTGCTTAACACGTTAGCATCTTCCTGCCAAACCAGAGAATGAAAAGGAACCAAACACGCGGGGACGAGAACAAAGGACTCCAGAACCTGTTCCCTCTATTTGCTTTCCTGTGAAATGGAAAGGCATTGTTTGACGCCCCGGCCGACAGCACAAACAACATGACACTCGTCGACTCAAGGCGGTCCTCACATCAGAGGGGCTCAGGTCTAACCGCCCTTCAAATCACTCCAAATCAAACGCTAGTGAACAGCGGGGGAGAGGAAGAGATTCCCTTGATACCAGATACAGTGTTCCTTTTCCTTCCCCCCACTCCCCTCTCTCTTTCAAAGAGATCCATTTAATCTATGTTGAGTAATGCGTGCACCGCTCCGCCAAACAGCTCTGCGATACGCTGCATAAGGAGATATCGATTCAGGAGCATCAGCAACTTAAAAAAGCCTTGGCTCACTAGTTAAGTCGGTTTCTTTGTCCAGTGGTGCAGCTCAGCAGCCACTCCAGCAACTCGTGTGTGCTTGTGCGTGCGTGCGTGCGTGCGTGCGTGCGTGCGTGCGTGTGCGTGCGCTCCAATGCGCTCTTCTGATATGCTCTATTTCGTGTTGTGACCTAACCTTAATTTGGTTTTCGAAATGTAAACCAAGTGTTTTGAATCGTCTCCCCAGGAAAGCTGAAGCTCGACCGAGACTTCAGCAAGTACAACTACCTGAGTCTGGACTCGGCCAACGTCAACGGCCTGGATGACGCAGCCAACTTCCGCACAGTCAGGGTATGAAGGCATCCCCCTTTGTGTGTGTGTGTGTGTGTGTGTGTGTGTGTGTGTGTGTGTGTGTGTGTGTGTGTGTGTGTGTGTGTGTGTGTGTGTGTGTGTGTGTGTGTGTGTGTGTGTGTGGCTGACGAACGTACAAAGACGGCTCCTCTTTACTTTGAAGAAGTCCAACAGAAACACACAAAAGTCAAACAAAATCACAAACTCAAAACGAGGACGCCTCCAGGTTTCCATTAGGTTACGTGAGGGTAAATATCCACGACTCTGACACTGCTGTTCCGCCCGCCGTGGCACTCTCCCATCCCAGAATGCCATGCAGATCGTGGGGTTCATGGAGGACGAGGTGCAGTCGGTGCTGGAGCTGGTGGCGGCCGTGCTGAAGCTGGGGAACATTGAGTTCAAACCGGAGTCCCGCAGCAACGGCTACGACGAGAGCCGCGTCAAAGACAAGAACGGTGAGGGCCAAAGGTTCACGGAGGAGTTGTGTCGACGGTTGTAGGTGTATGTTAAATTCATTTCCACCCTGGCCAAACCACGGATAGACCGGCGTCTGGGAATATAATGTTTTCAAACTATTAGTTTGGTTATTTGTGAAAGCCAGGTATCCTCAAAACGTTGGGAAAAAACCCGGCAAATTTGTCTACAGTACACATTGCATGTTTCCACAACACTTTCGTGACGATCCCACACAGATGACTCCATGCCAGAACGTCTCTTGTTGCTGCGTAGACGTACCTGTTCAGTCTCCCTCCACCCCCAGCAGTCCTCTCCTTGTCTCCCTCACGCGTCGGCTTTCTGTTGAGACGCTGCCCCCTATGGGTGGCTCTGTGTCCCGGTCCCAGGCTCATTCTGCCGTGCAGCTCTCTAGTTACGAGCCTCTCTTTTAGCCGGTGGCTCCCTCGTGTTGTCCTTAGTCACACACCTGCTTGCCATTAGGTAAATTGGGTATTTTGCATTTCCCTCCCCGGCACAGCCTTACATGTCGCTTGTTGCAGGAAAATTCCAGCGTATTTATTTGCTCTGCCACAACAACTGGCTATTTGGTTAAAAGTTCAACGGGGTCAGTACCGAAAGCCTAGCTTCACTCCTACGAGGGGTGACTAATGAGATTACCGTTACCAGAGCGATCGACGCATGCCGTTAACCCAGGCTCTCACGGGACGACACGAAACAGACTGGTGTTTGGGTTTTGGGGATGGTTTATGGCTTTTCTCTTCCTAAAACCTTGGATCCGATTAGAAGCAGACTAGCAGAACAATATTTACCGAGACATCAGCTCCACATTTATTTACAGGAAGAGCTTCAGCATGAAATCATATCTGTCCCATCAACATGAACTAAGAGATGCATTCACAGATACCCTGATTGAATTGGAAAGCATTGATCGCAGATGACTATTTGAGATGAATGCAAACAAAGCTTCAATTTGTTATCTTCCTTTTATCCCCCATCTCCCCCCCACAGAGCCTGTTATTGCTTATGCTAAACAAAAACTCTCTCATACTGTGTGTCTGTGTCTTGTTCCGCAGACCTGAAGGAGATGTGTGAGCTGCTGGGGATCGAGCAGTCGGTGCTGGAGCGCGCCTTCAGCTACCGCACCGTGGAGGCTAAGCTGGAGAAGGTCTCCACCACCCTCAACGTGTCCCAGGTCGGTCCCCCTCCCTCGGTCAGGCGAGGACGCAATCTTCCCCCTATTCGCCCCCCACACCTCCCTTCCCCCTCCTGTCCGTCCCTGTCCCGGAGAGTGTGTGTGTGTGTGTGTGTGTGTGTGTGTGTGTGTGTGTGTGTGTGTGTGTGTGTGTGTGTGTGTGTGTGTGTGTGTGTGTGTGTGTGTGTGTGTGTGTGTGTGTGTGCGCACACACATGCAGACATGCACACACTCGCGGCCGTGCAGGAAATGTCCTAGGCACATTACGTCCCGCTGAATCACTCCCGCGGCCGTCGACCCACATACCGGCGGGGCCGTCGCGAGAGAGTCCTCCATTAAAGATGAGCGGCGACGCGGGAGCGAATGTAGGTCAGATCTCGGCGGTCGGGGGGAGTTCATTCCCATCTCCGGGGGAGGCGGCGGCTGCAGTGAGATGATGCAGATTGGTGCTTTAGGTTTAGAGGCGCAGAACACGACGCCGCTGTCGCGCCGGCCTCAGGGTGGGGGAAGCGAGCAACCGTGGGTGTGGTGTTGCCCCCTCCTTGACTCCACTCCACCGCTGATTGTTGAAGTGGAGAGGAAATAGTTTGACTCTTTTTGCGGCTCGTTATGAATGCATTGCATGCTCCGACTTGAAGCTTTATCTTGATGTTATATGAAGGGTACTAAAAAGACGTTGTTATTGATCCCCGCCATCGATTGCTCAGTGGGGAAGGTTAATCCGGTTTTAACAGGCTTTGTTTTAATAAAAACAAAGTCAACAAAGACCGGCAGACGCAGAACAACAACAGGACCTCTATGAGCATGCTCAGGGGGGGCTCGGAGCGATAATGTTGATACGACCGTCTCAAAGTATTTCCTCGGTCTATTGAACCCTTGAAGCCCTTGAGAGCGAGCAGAGTAATGGGTGTCACGGTGGGCCGTGCGCTCCCTTCTCGTCCGATGTTCGAGATCACAGGCCCCTGGTTCTCGTCTCCCTGACTCCCAGTCCGTCGCATTTTTAACATCCGCCGTCTGTTTTGTGCTGAGATGAGCTTGCAATGTGTCACAAAAAGCTGGGATTTGTTTTGTTTTAAGCCGTGCAATCGTACAAAAAGTGGGCGGCAGTAGCTCAGGACGTGGAGCCGGTTGGCTGTTGCTGGTTCGATCCCCGGCTCCTCCCGGCTCCTCCTAGTGTCGAGGTGTCCCTGAGCAAGTCACCTAACCTTAACTGCTCCCGACGAGCTGGCTGTCGTCTTGCATGGCTGACGCTGCCGTCGGTGTGTGAATGTGTGCATGAATGGGTGAATGTTCGGTAATATCGTAAAGCGCTTTCGATGAAACCGCTATATAAATGCAGTCCACTTACAATCGTTTGGATCGTTTCTCCCGCAGGCCTACTACGCCCGCGACGCGCTCGCCAAGAACCTGTACAGCCGCCTGTTCAGCTGGCTGGTCACCCGGATCAACGAGAGCATTAAGGTTTGTATACCGACGCACGGGGAAGGCTCCCTGGGGTCTGTGTGGATGGGCCAAGGGTCTTCCAGGATCTCCCCGCCTTGACCTCTGACCTTTCTCCCAAGGCCCAATCCAAAACCCGCCACAAGGTGATGGGCGTTCTCGACATCTACGGCTTCGAGATATTCGAGGTGAGTAGAGATTTGCCCAAACGTGTGGTGTTTATTATTTTTTTTACCATTTACAATTGACTCTCATAGTTTCCGAGTGACAAAGCAGATGCCGCCGAGCGGAAACCTTTTGTAAACGCTGTCTCGGAGACGGCGTTCCAGCTGCTTCGGATGAGCCACCGTTTGCATGTTGTGATAAAACGTCCAAGAGCTCATCTCTTGGACTTCTAGGGTTGGGAAATACTGTCCAAATCACTCTTCACACTTTTTTACATATTTTATTTTTCCCATCTGTTTATTTGTTCAAGTGGCATGTCTCACAAGTGCAAGCTCTCATACTCCTTTGTGTCACCCCACTCACCGCCAAGCTCTCCTCTCTCTCGCCCTCTCTCTCCCTCTCCCTCTCCCTGAATGTTGTGTCATGTTGTGTTGTGTCTTGGGGGACCAGGACGGAGTAAGTACCATCTGTCCTGGGGAAAGGGGGGCGTTCGCTCTGCCCAGTCTGCATGCTGTGATCCCAAGGCCATTCTGTAGTGCTAACAACAACAAAAAAAAGATTATAATATAAAATAAATAACGAAAAGAAACCAGGCCAAAGTGTTGCGCTGCGGGTGAAAAGACGAGGGCTCAGTGCAGAACGCGACTCATTGTTGGCTTTTTAGAATTGAAGATGAATGTGGGGGACTGTAGTTTTCTCTAATCATTCCAATGAGCCTTTGGAGCATATTTTTTCCCATTTTTCAACCGGCGTTGCATCATAACAATGTGGTAAGTGTATGCAAATGTACAATGCTTAACTACCTCCATGTTGACTTCAGGCAGATCTGCCCGCTAACCATTGGTCATTTGCATATACTGCGCATATTGTAACAATATTAAGCTGGTCGGAAATCTGAAAAATAGTCAATTTAAAAAGCCAAGAGCAGAAGCAAGTTTTGTTTCACTTTAGACTACAAACACCAGCATGTATATTCACTCCCTAGAATGCCTTAAAGGGGACATATGATACCACCAGGTGAGTGTGATTAGCCGTTACAAGCCATTTTGAAAATATGCCTCTTCTGACATCATAGGTGGGCTTGTCCACCTAGATGTATGACGGATAGATAGACGTTTGCTACAGTCAACTTGGCATGCTGGTAGATCTATCCAGCACACATCTAGGTGGACACGCCCACTTGTGATGTCAGAAGAGGCTGATTTTCGGCTTGCAGTGGTTGATCACGCTCACACCTGGTGGTGTATTATGTTAGCTTTAAGAAGTCCCCCCCCTAGGCGACGTAGCCTCCTAGCTCAGGGAGTCTGAGTAGCAGAACGAGCCCGTCTCGTCTCCGCCCTCGCACACACTGCCGCTCGGACGCCTGTAGACGCGCTTTCGTTTGCCGTTGTGTGTTTTGATGTGAAGACAGCTCGAGGCGGTGTATTGATTTCCCCGGAAGCCTGGCAGGAAGGACGACGCGCTGCGGCGCGACGCTAGCCGTGTCGCGGCGTCCTTCAGGCATGCGGGCTGCACCGGGGAAAGCAGCGCGTCGTCCTTCGGCCCGCTTACCTCCTAGACTAGACGCCGCTAACACCCCCGCCTGAGAGTGGTCTTTTTTGGTTTGACTGAACATCAACTAACCCAACTAACCAAGAGTTGTGATTGGTTGTAATTGGTCATAAGGAAATGGATTCACAATGGTTTCGCAGTGTATCTAATTATTCAATGTTATGCTGGTATACTTGTTTAGTTGTTTTAATTTGATACAGGTTGACTTTTCCCTCACACAGCTACTTTGTATTGGGCCATTTTAGGTTGACTAGTGAGAGTTTATGGTAGACAATGGGGCAGGCTCACACTAGGTCCCCAGTAAGAACAGACCATGAAGAAGGTAACAAATTCAGTGTTTTTTCCACAAACCTAAAAAGGGTAGGAATTTGGAAAAACTGAGTGAGAAACTGCAGACAAAGAAGCACGTCTCATCTCTAGAAGCATAATGAGCATAAAAGCATAAAAGCATAAAAAACTTAATGAGGTGCGTGCGTGCGTGCGTGCGTGCGCGCGCGTTATACCTCTGTAAGCTGGGTTGAAACTAATTGGTGTTTTGCCCTCTCGCAGGACAACAGCTTTGAGCAGTTCATCATCAACTACTGCAACGAGAAGCTGCAGCAGATCTTCATCGAGCTGACCCTGCGCGAGGAGCAGGAGGAGTACATCCGCGAGGTGGGACCCCCTCCAACACGCACACACCCACACGCAGACACGAGCGTGCACACGTCCATGGCAGTGTTCTCCTCACCGCTCACATGTCCTGTGCCTGTTGATGGTCGCCTCGCCCCGTCCTCTGAGCTCCCTCTCCCCATCACTGGTCAGGGCTAAACCCCTGGATTCCTTTGGCTGTCTGACTGCCAGCCTTGTCCCCCCCCCCCAGGGTTCCCATTTATTACCCTGAGATACCGTCTGCTTCCTCTACCTCATGTAGCCCCCACTACCGCCACACCTGCATCCATCACTCCCCCCCCCCAAAAAAAAACGCTCTGGGCTCGCCTTGCCTGCTCTCGCTCCCTCCCTCTCTTCTAAACATCTCTCTATCACTCTCTCCCTTGGTCTCTGTGTGGACTAGGGGACGGATGTGATCCCTCACTCCAGCAAAAGTAACCCCCCATCCCCACCCCCACCCTCTCCTGCCCCCAAGAGGCTTCAGGGCTCTGTTTGCTTTCAAAGCTCCAAGTATGTGAGTGCTGTTCCCTTGACCCCCTCCCCATCCCCATCCCCCTCCTCTTCCTCCTTCCTCCTCTTCCTCCAAGTCCCCACCGTGCCACCCCCCCCCCCACCACCAACACCACCACCACCACCACCACCACCATGATATTCCACTCCCTGGCCTCCATCCAGTGTGACTGCATGGGAAAATTCCAGGGATCGGGACAAAGGGCAGCTTTAAAAAAGAAACGAGGGCGACCAATCAGAAGTCTGAAGCTGAAGTCACACACACTGTACTTTAGGTCACGCCTTCCTCAAGGGCCCCCTACTCTTGAAGTCTTGGGCTTTCTTGTCTCTCTATCTCTCTATCTCTCTATCTATCTCTCTACCTCTCTATATCTATTGTAAGAGTCATACCAGGATATCCTGTTTGGGTACAAAAAAAGCAGAGCAACAGGCCAATAGACATCTGCAATCATTTTCAAAAATGTTCGAATTCATTAGTCCATATCAAGCCAAACACTGAAACTAAACACGCATTGTTTGTTTGACTTATTTGAAGCGGTCCATTGGATTGAACTGATTCAGGGCTGTCTCTGTGGTGTAATTGTGGTGTTTAGTATCTCCTCAGAACCTGTGCCTGAATCACATTACCTCAGCTGTACTATACCTCAGCTTGTTCCTTTTGAAAGATGTGTGCCCAGAAGC
Source organism: Gadus morhua (assembly GCF_902167405.1). Lineage (NCBI taxonomy): Eukaryota > Metazoa > Chordata > Actinopteri > Gadiformes > Gadidae > Gadus > Gadus morhua. The sequence goes on along the minus strand of NC_044067.1, from coordinate 9,305,618 downwards.
TTTAATGGCTCAAAATATCTAAATGCGCTGATACGGGCTGCTTTCCCTTCCTTCTTTTTAAATTTATATGAGATAGCTGCGAAACGAGCCAGCCACTTAGGATCAATGTCCGTTAATCTCCTTAGTTGTGTAAGTGGGTGTTTAGTTGGTGAGAAGTGCTAAGTGGCTTTATTAGGAGCTCAAGTAGAAGTGAAACCCAAGACAACCTGGCGTTGACCTCGGGGAGTTGCCTTTCTCCACTCCTTCTGAAAACAGGACATCGAGTGGACCAACATCGAGTACTTCAACAACGCCGTCATCTGCGACCTCATTGAAAACGTAAGTCAACTGCTGGAGGTACTTCCCGGTTTCTTGGTGTGTGTGCACATTGCAGTTTCATAGGGTTAGCGCCTTCCTGGACATATTAACGGTGTAAAGGTACGAAGGGTGCGGGGCACCAAGATGGGGTGTACATCGGAACATGAACATGACATTAATGACCTTCATGTGAAAAACATGCCGGCTTTGATCTTTTAGACACTTTTTTTTCACACGTTTGTATGTTCTGTATCTTTAAACGATGTATTTCTGGCACTTATTACCCTTAAACTTGTTTCTTTATCGTCTTTACCTGACTTTGCTAAGCCCTTTTGAAAAGCCTCTATGAAACACGCGACAGAACTTAAAGCGGCCTCGTCTGTTAAAGAGTGGATGTTTCTGACCGGGGGGGGGGGGTTGGGTTTGTCCTCCTCGACCGACGAGCAGAACCAGAACGGCATCCTGGCCATGCTGGACGAGGAGTGCCTGCGCCCCGGGACCGTCACGGACATCACCTTCCTGGACAAGCTGAACACGGTGTGCGCAGAGCACCAGCACTTTGAAAGCCGCCTCAGCAAGAACTCCAAGTTCCTGACGGACCACAGTCTGCCCCACAGCTGCTTCCGTATCCAGCACTACGCCGGCAAGGTACGGGGGACCCCACGGGCCGGGGAACACACTCCAAGACACACGGTGGCGTACGCTGCCCTGCTCAGCGTAGCTGGGTCGAAATGTCTCCGGGAATTCTCCGAAATGTCTCCAGAAATGTCTCCGAAAAGTGTCTGACTTTTCTCCGGGAATGTCTCCGATATGTGTCTGTATGTATCAGACTTTTAGTAAGACCCCATATATTATCATGAATATTGTCATGGTTTAAGCAGTTCCGCGTTAATGCGTGTTCTCCTTTATCGGGCAAATGTCCCATCACTGTGATTTCCATGCCAATGTTATTTTCTCATCACATACCACAGAAAGAAATTAGGGGCTGAAGAAAGAATCGTGCCACAGTAGTCTTTCTTACGTGACTGAAGTGGATGTGACATTATAATGGATCTTCTCTCGTGCTGTTCACACTAATGAAACCCTAGCAGAGGCAACGTTTTCATCCTCAGAACATTCAAATTTTACAAATGACAACCTCGTTCTAATCCATGTTAATATCCCGCCGTGTACCGAGATATGTTTCCGTCTGCTCGCTTGAGCTCTTGTGTATTTTGTCGTCACGAGAGCAGTGCGAAAGGACGCTCTTTGCACAGCTATTTGATTCCAAAACCGCGTAGTTGAGCTAAAACCAAACGCTGTGTAACGGAGGCCACGTTTCAACTCGTCTGCTCCACAGGTTCTGTACCGCGTGGAGGGCTTCATGGACAAGAACAACGACCTGCTGTACCGCGATCTGTCCCAGGCCATGTACAAGGCAAACCACAAACTCATCAAGCAGCTCTTCCCCGAGGGCAACCCCGCCAAGGTCAACCTGAAGAGGCCCCCCACCGCCGGCTTCCAGTTCAAGCACTCGGTGGGCACCCTGATGAGGAACCTGCAGACCAAGAACCCCAACTACATCAGGTCAGAGATCCCCCTCCCCGTCTCTCGTTGTGCTAACATGCGTCTCCTTCGCATATGACGTAGTATACAACTGAGCTTAACGGTCAACTGAACCCAACATAATTGCGCTTTTTTCTCATCACTTGACTTTAGAGAGACTGAAGGGTAACGAAAGAACCTCACTACGGTTTATTTTTTATTTAGTGTATTGTGAACTTTTTTTAATTTCATCCCAATCCCTTACTCTTGATATCTTCTCTTCTCGGCCCACAGGTGCGTTAAGCCCAACGACAAGAAGGCGCCCCGTATCTTCACGGACTCCCTGGTGCGCCACCAGGTGGCCTACCTGGGCCTGATGGAGAACGTGCGCGTGAGGCGGGCCGGCTACGCCTACCGCCAGGCCTACGAGCCCTGCCTGGAGCGCTACAAGATGCTCTGCAAGCAGACCTGGCCCCACTGGAAGGGCCCCACAAGGTAGGAGCTGAGCCCTCTGCAATTGGGGACTTTTGTGTGTGTTGCCCGTACACCTTGTGGTACTAGCTTGGGTTTCTTAGCCTAAGTGCCTTGGCTTTGAGTTGGCTTTGAGGCCAGTTGTGCTTTTGAAACCGTGTCTTCTTTGGCCATCTTAAGCATGATCTGATTGGGCCTTATTGAGACATGGTTTTTTTTGCCTACTAGTGGTTCATTAATCTGAATAAAGTGGTCCAAAAATGATCAGAATATTAAATGTTCCTGAAGTATGCCTCTAATGACGGACATACTGAACCATTTAAATGTGTGATTTTCCAGTAGTGTCTGCTCTACATAGCAACGAACATTACTAGCAACAGATTTACCGTCGTAAGGCGTTCTGGGGGGGGGGGAGGGGGAGTCTACATAAAAAACATTGTCCACTGCTTACTCTCTATCTCCTATTGGTCTCGCATGGCTGTTTAGTATTCACTGGAGCCACCTCCTCTGTGCGTGTGTGCTGGGGTCCTATCTGATTGCCAGTTTTGATACCAAACATTTGGTGTCTTGTTGTTAAACTCTAGTAAACAAACCCTTGGCCTCCTTGCGCCCAGCTCCGGGGGGGTCACGGAGTCCTCCTCTCCCACGCATTGTGCAAGATATATTCTACATCTACCTCCCTCCCTCTCCTCTGGTTGGGGGAGGGGGGATGTTTTCATGTTCCTCACCGCTTTCTCTGTTGTAGTAAAGCTTCCCACTTCTGCTTTCTGTTGTTTTTAACTGCTGTGTAAAGTAAGGCACATCTGACCCTTTTTGACCTCTCCGGTGTTCCGTAGGGAGGGTGTGGAGGTGCTCATGGCAGATCTCCAGGTCTCAACGGAAGAATTTGCCTACGGCAACTCAAAGATATTCATCAGGAACCCCAGAACGGTAAAGCAACGCAAAAGGCCCATGAACAACAACCGAGCACTCTTTAGGTTCCCGTGCACGTAGAACATGCGCTGGATAAGGTCGGGCTGGCTTCAAGTGGCCGAAATTATCCGGCTCTGGAGCTCTGTGTTCTCAAATTAGGAGGGTCCAAACAGCTCCCAACTGCCCCCACCACCACCACCACCACCACCACAGCAATTAGCAACACAACCAACATTCTGGGAGCACATGGTATCACTTACATACTCACCATGGGAAACAAATGTTTTTTTCAATGTTTTCTTATACTCAACGCTAGCCTTTTTGGTTTCTATAACCTGCATTGGAGAAAGTGTCTTTCTCTCAGCGGGCTCGACGAACAATCCGGAGCATAGAACACGCTCTATTGCCCGGCGGGATTTCGATTCCCCGATTTTCATCTCCCTTGCGTGACTCCATCTCGGCCCTGCATCTCCCGGCCGGTGGCAGTTTCACAAGAGATCCTGCCTCCATTAAGTCTGTCTGGTTCAGCCAGGTTTACACAATCCGAGAGCCTCCTTTCTCCCTGTGTAGCAGTTGGCTCTGGGGAGAGGAGGTTTCGTCTCCCGAGCCTCTGCTTTCGATTCTCTGCCATCGGGGACTTTTCATTGGTATTGCTTCTCACAGACTTCTTTTGTGGGGGGTTTTATGAACAGGCTGGTTGCTTTCGTTTGTAATAACCGTAGTCTCCGAATTCAGACGTTAGATTTTCTCAAGTATGGCAGCAGATGAGCTCAAATCGGAGTAAACAGGGAATTTCACTTTCTTTCACTTCGTATTAGTGTTGGCCAATCGTGTGGCTGGCAGTGGCGATCTTTGAGCGTGTAATTGGCCAACGCAAACCCAGCCAGCAGACGTTAACTGTAGAAGTCTGTGAAGGTTTAAAGTGCAGCACTGTGTGGAGCTGCCACTGCAGAAATACACTTTTTAAATCCGGAAATATTCATCCACTCGCACAAATGAGGGTTCTGCGGTAGAATACCTTCCTAATGAAACGGCAAACAAGGCTTAATTCCGCCCCTTGCTGTTTTTGTTTCCGGCCCAGGCTCTGTGCCATCTCCCCCCCCCCCCCCCCCAGCAGTTCTGCTTGGACATGCCGGTAAACGGACTGCTGGGTCCGAGGTTATACTACCAGTGACCCAAAGGGCGTCCCTTTGTGTCAAACGCAGACTAATGACACATCAGTGGACGATAAAGTACTGTTCTGATACGCGGTGATAACATCTGGACACGTTTACCACCACAACAGTGGGGTCGCTCGGCACATGGATCCGGCTAATGAGAGGGTCCTTGACGGAGCCCTGTGTGTCTCGTGTGTCTGCAGCTCTTCTCCCTGGAGGAGAAGCGCCGCGGCTGCCTGGAGAACCTGGCCGCCCTCATCCAGAAGATCTACCGCGGCTGGAAGTGCCGCACGCACTTCCTGCTCCTCAAGCGCAGCCAGGTGGTTGTGGCCGCGTGGTACCGCCGATACGCGGTAGGGGACACACACACACACACACACACACACACACACACACACACACACACACACACACACACACACACACACACACACACACACACACACACACACACACACACACACGACTACGTACAACTAGTACTACATACACAACTACACACTACACAATCTTGCCTAGCGTGTCTGTCCAAATGGATTCAAGGTGGTCTCTGACTTCTTTCTCTGTTCCTCTTTTTTCTCCCGACCTACAGCAACAGAAGAAGTACACGCAGATCAAGAGCGCCACCATCATGGTGCAGTCGTACTCCAGGGGATGGAAGGTAGGCCGCCGCCCTCCGCACGTCAATCACAGCGAAATCCAAAGAAAACTGTGAGCTAGAAAGTACAGCACATACATGCATTTAGGGCATTTAGCAGACGTTTTTATCCAAAAAGACTTCCTATAAGTACATTTGTCATAAGAAAGTGAAACGATATATCACTGTAGGTATTGTACAATAAGGATGTTCATAGAACCAAGTGCAAAGCACTTGCAATTCGCCAGGTTATCCGATTCCCTGTATACAACAAAGATAGCTAGGATAAGATATAACTAAGACATAACTAAGTACTATAATTAAATACAAATTAAAACGCGTTCATTGTGTTCCTTGACCAGGCGCGCAAGATCCTGCGGGAGCTGAAGCACCAGAAGCGGTGCGAGGAGGCGGCCACGACCATCGCCGCCTACTGGCACGGCACCCAGGTACTGACTCAGCAGCACCCCCTCGATCAGGGAGGAACCACAACGCCGGGGACGGACACTCCCTCCTGCCGCCTCTTTAATAACGTCCTGTTTTAATGCAAGCTCGGCTAATCGTCGCCCAGTTCCTCAGCGCTGCGCCGCTGTGAATTCAGCTGAGCGACGCATCCCCCTGTGCGAGCATTTGCTAACTCTGCTGAAACCCCCCCCCCCCCCCAGAATGGATCTCTGCTGGCGAGTGGCAGCGCTCAAGCGTTCTCATTTCTCTGAGCAGGCCCTTTCTGAGCGTGATCACTGCTCTGTCCTCTTGATTCTGCTTCTGTCGGCTGATCGCACCGTTCTTTTTTTTTTTTTTTTTTCAAATCAAATGTTTCTGCTTCTTCCTCTTCTTCCCCCCCCCCCCCCCCCCCCCCCCCGTCCTCCATCACTCTTTATTTCCTCTCCTCTCCTCCCTTCTCTCTCTTTGATCATCTCCCCCCCACCCAAACCCCACCGCCGTGGTGAAGGCTCGCGTGGAGCTGAGACGGCTGAAGTATGTCGCGGCGAGTACGCGGGCTGTGGCGCTCATTTGGGCGTACTGGCAGGGCACCAAGGTATTTGAACGCTCGGGTTTGAGTAGTTACTGTACTAGTTACACTGGACACCCCAATCCCTAACCCCAGCCCTAACCCCAACCGTCCTCTTAACCAGCAACAACCCTCTGCGACCTCAAGGATCTGGCTCCTAATGCCCGTCACTTGTGAGTCAACGCCACCCCCCCTCTTTCCCACAGTTGGTCGAGTCCATGTTACATTTTTCGGAAGATAATCTACTAACCATTCTCAACGGAATTTATTGTTGGCTTCATTTTGCTCCGAGGTTCCCAGTTACCGCGGTGCTAAAGTGTTGTGGGTCTCAACCCCCGCGGGCCTTTCACAGTCCCACGATGGCTGTGTGTGGCTATAGTGTAAAGTACTGTAGGTCCCACGTTCATCCCTGCAGTCTCAATATGGTTCATCGCATCATGTCCAGAGCCTGTTCATTAACGGGGGGGGGAGATGGTCCCATCATGACACATATGGTCGCACTTCGTAAACCTTCCAGCCACATATAATCTGTTTAATCTCCTCAAGTTTAAACCCCACTCCCCCCATTGCCATTGACTAATGTCTTCTTCAGTGTCTCTTGGCCACCATTTTCTACCATGCGGCTGCATTAACGATACCCGGCCCATGCCTCTTTATCGACGGGTAATCTTAAGGAATTAGGATAAAGAGCAGAATGCTCGCAGTGGTTCGTTGCGGATGACTCGTAAGCCCATTTGTTCTGCCCTCGCACGTCCAAAGCCTCCGAAGCATGGGACTCCAACCGCGCCGGCGAATCAGAGCGCAGTCGTAATGAGCCGTGAACTTCACTCCACCCCTCGCTGCAAACTAAACACGCCATCTTCCCAACGGCCCAATATGGTTTGAATCCAGGAAGCCATCACGATTCCTCACGCTTCTCCCAATGCAGAACCAGGGCAGCTGAATGCCAATACAATGGTCAAGGTGTATCCACCTACATCGCTTTCATTGTCTTCCAATTCTGCACGATAACAACCGCCATTAAAGATCCTGTCAGACCCTAAAAGACTCCCCCCCCCCCCCCTCGCCCAAGTCCCCTCAGTATCCACTGCCCTGTGACTCACTACTAACATCCCCCCCGCCATAACGACTCCTGCCACCCAATGACCATGCTACCAAAATGTAACCTCCTCCTGCTCCATCACCATCACCCCCCCCCCCCTAACCCCCACCACCAGGCCCGACGAGAGCTGCGTCGGCTGAAGGAGGAGGCCAGGAATAAGCACGCCGTGTCGGTCATTTGGGCCGGCTGGCAGGGCACCAAGGTATTTCACCTAGGCTTGACCCCTGTCCCCCGTCCCCCCCCACCCCGTCTGACTTTGGTTTTGCCCGCCTTTTTTAATTGTTTTGTCTGTTTGTCACGCCGGTACCATCCCTCTTAACCCACCCATCCGTTGAGACATGGAACCCATAAAACCCCCCCCCCCCCCCATCCCGGGGGGCCGCCTGTCTACCCACCAATCCCATCGTCGCACGTCTTTTCTGCTTCAATCCACTTTGAACGTTTTCTATCCGTAATGTACAGGGACGGGTGTTCTCCGTGCAACACACACACACATACACACACACACACACACACACACACACGCACACACAAGGCCACTGTGCTCATCGCATGATTACAGTGGCGACCCTCACAAAGCTCTTCTGCTTAACCCCAAGCCCCCCAGCACCACCCTTACCTCCAAGCCAGTCGTCCCAGTCCTCCCAGACACTGTTAGTTTTGACGGGCTAATGGAAGGGAGGCATGGTGATCAGCCAGCGGAGGTCTGGGGCGCAGGAAAGACCTTAAGCCTCTTTGCCATGCAGCCGGTGGATTAGAGGCTCTGTGGGGCCGAGGCTCGGAGGCGGGTGGCTGGCCGGGGCTGCACGGGGGGTGGGGGGGTGCTGAAGACACGCTCACCGCGTACGTGCGGCCCGCCAGAGTCAGACACAACACGCGTGCACCCATGAAAGGACATAAACCGCGGACACTATTGTTGTGTACGTGCGTGGGGGGGGGGGGGGGGGGGGGGGGGAGTTGTGTGTGTTTCTCAATCATCTGCTGTCCTGTGCATGCTCTCCTTCGCTCTCTCCCTTCCTCTCTCTTATCTCTCACCCGCCGCTCCATCTCTGCACGACATCTTGGCAAGACACGGCATGCTGAATTTTTTTTTTTCCCGCTGAATTGAAGTGTCAGGGGTGCCTGTTTTAATTTCCTCTTTTAGCGTGACGTTGGGATCCCCGCAGCCTGACACCTGTTAACACCTGCCCTTTTTTCCTGTGTCCCCCACCGTCCCTGGAAAAAAGGTCATCCACGTCTCGCGCTCCCATGTGTTACACTCGTCGACATCAGATGACGGAGCACTAACCTCTTTACATTCTGCCACAGAGCTTTTCCTGTCGCCGGTCGGATCGCAGCAAGGCTGTCGTGTGGCGTGTGTGTCCGAGTGTCCCTGTGTGCTGTGTGCAGTGTGTGTGTGTGTGTGTGTGCGCAGTGTTTTGACGTGTGAAGTGATCCAACAAGACAACGCCTCAGCCTCCTCCGCCCCTCTCCCAATCCAGAGTGCTGCTTCATGTATCTCGACCTCTCTCTCCCTCTCTCTCTGTGTCTCCCGACCGTCCTCCCACAGGCGCGTAGGGAGCTGAAGAGGCTAAAGAAGGAAGCGAGGCGTAGGCACGCCGTGGCCGTCATCTGGGCCTACTGGCTGGGACTCAAGGTACCCGCCGGCCCCCCCAGGCAGGGCCAGCCTGGGGCTGCCACCAGACCATAACCCTTCCACAACCCTCCCACCCACTAACCCCTAATAGTGTTTCCATTCTCTGCATGTGTCATGGAGGTCCACCTCACCACGAATAGAATCATCTTCTTAACTTTGCATTTCAAAAGTCGGCATAGGCGGTTTGCTGCTAAATATATCGGGCATATTCCCAGGTTTGACCAACTAGACATGTTGTCAAATCGTATGGGCGCACAGATGTACTCACTCTCATGCATGCACACCAACACACACACCACCCCTTCTCCTCTGGTCAGGCTGACCTCATCAGCGAGTGACGGGTGTTCAGGAGGAGACAAACGGAGGAACAAAGTCAGGATTTTGAATGTGACTAACTGCCTGGCACAAATGTGGTGTTGCTACCTATTTACTCTTGTCAATTTTATTTTTGTACATAACACATTTTTAACAATATATTTCCCACCCCATCACTTTCTAGTCCACATCCTTCACAGCTCAGAGGTGTTAACTATGTCTGTCCGTCTTTCTGTCCGTCTGTCGGATCCGGCTCTCGTTATTTTGGAATGCAGCCTGCATTTTAAATGTGGATTAACATTTTATTATGCTCAATGTTGTCCATTTGTCTCATTTTTATTGTCACCTTTGATGTGTTCACTGTTTTAACCCCCATTCACTCCCCGTATGTGTCTAACCAAACTGTGTGTGTGTGTGTGTGTGTGTGTGTGTGTGTGTGTGTGTGTGTGTGTGTGTGTGTGTATTTTGCTGTCATACTCGACTGTCAACCCGTCACTCTGTGGTACAGTGCCTTGTTTCTCTCTCCGTTTCCGAGGAGGTAATTGACAGCTGTGTTTTGTATCTTTGCACCAGGTCCGTCGGGAGTACAGGAAGTTCTTCAGAGCCAACGCGGGCAGAAAGATTTACAGCTTCATCATGCAGAGACTCGTACGTAGCAGGCCTTGATAAAACTTTGTGTGTTGTTGTGTAAGGTGTGGGGATGTTGGTGGTGTATAAACAAAATAATAACTACGAAGAACCAGAACCAGGCTTCTCCACTTTGAGGTCGTTTGAGGATCGGATCATAAGCCTGCTCACGATGCCCGCCCCCACCCCCGTCGTGCTTCCAGATGCAGAAGTACTTCCTGGGCCTGAAGCGTGATCTGCCCTCCATGTCCCCCATCGGCGGGAGCTGGCCCACCCGGCCCTACCGCTTCCTGGACACGGCTCACACGGAGCTCCGCAGCATCTTCCACCACTGGAGGGTAGGTGGAGTGCTCGCAAACACACTCTCCTACTTTGGTCGGGCGTCACATAGTCTCACGAAGCAAGCCCGTCCACACAGAGAATCTTGGACACAGGGTTGGTTAACTGTGTCTTGACTGACATGCAAGCCTGACCAATCAAAGCCCTTACGCTAGTGGAAACTGTACATTGGGAGAAACAGATGCCACAGATGGTGGAAGAAACGTGTGTCAAATGGGATTTAATACAATTGCCCAGCTCTCTACCAAAAATGTCTATATATGAACGGCTGCATAAATACATGGAAGTAAATATACGAATAAACCCTATTGACCAGAGTCATATCTTACCTGGATCTACATTTCTGTGAGTGACAATGCTGCCAGTCAATGAGAATCTGGTCTTGAGGGCTCAAGATGCTGCGACTGCGAGGCTTAGCTTGCTCTATGCATCAGATGATCAGGGCGAGGTACTGTATGTATATGAATAGAAAGCAGCTGAGACGACCTATTGAATGACAAGTCTGTTCTAAAGGGTTTCTGTGTTTGTGTGTATGGTTTGTGTGTGTAGTGCAAGAAGTATAGGAGCCGGTTCACGGACGAGAGAAAGGCGGTGTTCGAGGAGAAGCTGCAGGCCAGCGAGATCTTCAAGGATAAGAAGGCTCTGTACCCGAGCAGGTACAGCCCCCCCCGCCAAGCTCCCCTCAGCCTCACCCGCTATCCCCTAGATCGTTAGAGACAAAGTATCAGAACAGGAGACTCTGTAAACAGTCGTTCAAAAGCAGCTATCATCTAGTTACTGTTACTATCTTGTTTTGTTTTTTTATCAGAAGTCATTTTATCATAATTATAATAAGGCTGTTTTTCATTCTGAAATACAAGGTTTAGCTGCTGTAGTCAGATTTAAGAGCTATAATTTGAGTCTAACTTATTAGAAATGTCCTAGCCATCTGTCAGCTATTAGTGAAGGAAATACGCTGTGAGAATATCTGTTCTGGTTTTCCGAGCATAACCCTGTTTAATTAAGACTGTTCCCGGCTCATTTCGGACCAGGGCTTCTTACTGATTGGTTTGGGAAATTCATCTTGTCAGTGAATCACAGATGCGTGAATGCATCTCCGAGCAATGGCGGTGAAAAGTAGGGAGGTAGTAGAGCTGGAGGGAATGCTTTTTGCGGTTGCCTATTTAAAAATAGTACTTTTTGTTCGGCTATGTCTCTCCTTTATAACCCTTATCAGTATTTCAGAGTATTTGAAATCCCTAGCTCATCACAGAACCTCCATGGTTCCCGCTGTACTGGTGCCTACTGAGTGCTGAACGGTGTTGCATCTTCCCCTCAGCGTGGGGCAGCCTTTCAGAGGGGACTACCTGGAGATCAGCAAGAACCCCAAGTACCAGAAGCTGAGCAGCGCCATGGACGAGAAGGTCCTGCTGGCCGACATGGTCAACAAGATAAACCGGGCCAACGGCAAGGTAATCCCAGCACCACTATCACACGAGCACGGAATTCCTCCGGAATACAGTGGAGACAAAGGAGAAAATACCTCACCTGAAACCATTTAGTTTCGGACAGTTTTTAACATTTTGTGAGGTTTATTTAAAAGTCTGCTGACCCATCGTCACAGGTGGTCTTGGTTCAAGCAGAATTAACACTGGACTAGTTCATGAATTATTGATGAAAGAGAAGCATAATCACCTTGTAACAAATCACTCGGTCTCCTTAGGTTTACTGTTAACTGAAATCCCAGGATCTGAGAAGAGCTTTTGCTGGCTTTAATGCAGAATGAAATCGTGTTTTCTGTCGTCGTCGTCGCACAGGGCACCGCTCGCATCTTCCTGCTTACCAAGAACAACTTTGTGCTGGCGGACCAGAAGACGGGCCAGGTGAAGGCCAGCGTGCCGCTGCCCGACCTCGCCAGCATCTCCGTCAGCACGCAGAACGACGGCTTCTTCGCGCTCAAACTCAAAGAGGTGGGCGGGACCCCGTGTACGACGAGAGAGATTCTTATTGGCTGTGGCTGCCGATCAACATGCTGGTCATTATCCTGTGGAGAGAATAATTAACCCTACACCAAATTGAAACACTAAGTGATCCATTTCTTTGGGCCAAATGTCACCAAAGATGTCGTTTGCAATTGACATTTACAAACAAGAGATGCAAGGCTGTGTTTAAGTATTTATTTTTCCATTCAGGGTTCTGCCGGGGCGACCAAAGGGGACTTCCTACTGAGCAGCGAGCACCTGATTGAGATCATCACCAAGCTGCGTCGCACGGGCGCCACGGCCGTGAACCACAATCACCTGGACATAGACATCTCAGATGAGTAAGGGCTCCTGAAAATATATACACACACACACACACACGCATGCACACATGCATACCTAACACACAAACGCACTATATACATGCCCAAATTCATCATGAACAGCCCCAAAAAAGGGTCCGTCAATTGCACATATTTGTATGCTTGTACCAAATTCCAATTGAGACATTTGGTACGAAATTTAGTGTCCAGGGACATGTCTTCTTGTGGATCTATTTCGTTCTAATTGCGTCTTCACTTGTACTAAACTGCCTATTTAGGGCCAGAAAGAAGTAGCTGTCTTTGTCTTCCAGTGATTGGTTCCGGCGAAGCTGTCTGTTAACCATTGGGCCCGATCATGTGTTTCCCCCGGCAGGTTCCTGGTGCAGTTCAAGCAGGACAAGGTGTGTGTCAAATTTGTGCAGGGAGCGCCGAAGAACGGCAATGGCGCGTCCTGCAAGCGCAAGAACAACCGTCTGCTGGAGGTGTCTGTTCCCTCGACGGCGTAACCACGCTGCCACACCCCCCCCCCCCCCCCCCCCCCCCCCTCAAATCCCCCTCCCCCCGCACCCAGCCTTCCTCTCAGAGTTCCACGGAGTTGCTCTTGAGGCTGGCTAATCAAACCAGACGACCAAGCCCTCTCCCCGGAGCCCCTGTTCTCAAGCACCCCTCCCCCCCCCCCCCCCCCCCCCCCCCCTCTCTACTCCCGACTCCCAAATGACTGTGCAATTATTCAACTGATTGTGATTATTGTTTTTTTTATTTGTTTCTTTCATAGCCGTCGTCGTTATTATTCGGCACCTGATCATGTTCATCAAGACACCGCTTTTCTGGTGAGGAGAGCCCTCTTCTGCTGGGTTGCATGCCAAGAAAAGGTGTTAACGGGGAAATATTGTATGATCGTAGTGTTGTGTTTCGTCGAAAAGACAAACTTTACTGTCTGATGTGGCGACGGTGGTGTGATTCAACGATGTAGATGATCACTTTTGATTATTTTGCCTGTAAGTTGTACCTTTCTTTAGATGTCTCTGGGGTTGTTGACGTGCGTGTGACGATTCGAGCGAAGCGCTACAGCCCTGACTGGCTTTGGCTAATCTGTGATCTGACCGAGTCAAAAATAAGAAGAAATTAGAGATTTACAAAGAGCTTTTCAAACTGGGATTTAAGATTGGTTTTCTGATAGACTTATTGTTTGCACTTATATTCTTTATGGTTTGAATGGGAAAAGAAAAGAGAAATTAAGACGATTTGGATAGGGTTTTGATTGTTTTTCCAGATAATTTATATTGTCCATTCCCCTTAAAAGCCAATTATCGACAAATTTGATTTGCCAAGCAAAAAAAAAAAACGTTTGTATTCCTTAACTCCTATGTGCCATTCAATTGATCTGTTTTTATCCGGTGGACATTTCTCTAGCGCTGACCTAGAGTCCAATATAGGCATTGAGTTAGTGTTTATGTTAATAATGATGCCAAAAAGTTAGAATAGATGAAGGGGGCATAATTATATGCTGCACGTACATTGGTTTTCTTTTTGATTTGCTTTACAGCACAATGACCAATGCCAGGATCCATACAGTTTTGTGCAGTTGTAAAAATCTCATCCAATGCTCCCATCTAATTAAATGGGGTGCTTTGTCATGGCAGGTGCCATCATAGACCAGTACAACACAACTCAGTCAACATCTGTCCCATCCCAAATCCAAATCAATGTATAAAGTAACAAGAATCTTGCAGGTGAAATCACATTTCCTAAGATCCCAAAACATTGTTGGGGTTCTTTTGTGGAACCACAAAAAAAGACTCCCACCCAAGGGAAAAAAAGATGACATTCTGAAGTATTGTGCTTACACAGTGACACAGCATGGAAAAACAAGCCAAAACTTTGAGGGAAAAGCCAAAAAAACACCTGAAATCGTCAGTAGAATTGAATCGTGCTGTGTACATAGTTCTGTCCCTGGCTGTACCATAACCTGTACATAGCTCTTTTAGCTGCAGCCATGGCATGGGAGGACACTCTGCACTAGAGCGTCCTAGTTTCTTATTGCTGTGCTGGTGGAGTTGCTATTGTTGTTGCCATTGCAATTGGGGGTTATTTTTTCCATTGTAGTGCATGACCCACTCTTGGCTAATGGGCCTTATAAATGCAATGTGTTTCCTGGCAAACGGAAGAAACAAAAGTCAGGATATTGAGTGTGACTAGCCGATGCTTATAGCCTGGTACAAACGTGGTGTTGCTACCTATTTTGTTTCGTACCGATGAACAGCGAGTAAGTGCGTTTATAGTTTTGAAGTATATTTAATATGATGATCTTCACGCGGACGTTTTCGGCGGAGGGTAATGTACGGACCATATTTTTTTCCTATAAGGTGCCTGCTGGGGGGCGGGGAAAGCACTACCCACCAGTGTCTATCGGGATACCCTCTCTTAAACGATGATGGTTAAAGTATAAATATATATGTTTTTACGTGGTTTTTGTAATGCCTCAGAAAACACAAGCTGGGAAGGAGGGGAGTGGGGATCCTGTTGCTGGTCTTCCTTCTCGGGACAGGATGGGTTGTAGTGGACGGCAGTCTCCATTGTGTCTTCGCTGAGGTTGTTTCTCCTCTCGCTCACTGGTGTGTTTACTGTATGACGGAAGGATGGATAGAAAGGATGTATTCATTCATGTTGTGTGCCTAATTACCTGCGCTGAGATCAACATGGACATGTTTCAATGGAACTCAATGTATCACATTTACTATTAATCTTTTTTTAAATTAAATAAGCAAAGATAATTAATAACTGACTGAGTGTTTTTTATTACGCCTGCACAATGTGTAATGAGTTTATTGTTATGGGATTATGGAGCTGTTGGGTTACTCAATGGTACTAGCAGTTAGCTGGTAGTGGGAGAGCTCTTGGACAGGGTGGCTACCACCGGTGCAGATGAATACTTGGGCCTTGTTGTAGGCCTAGAACACAACAGCTGTCCAGATGTTTTCCATCACATCTTGGGGGAGCTGTCCCGGGTTAAATTCCGCGGCATAGGGGTGGCTGCCGGCGGCCAGTCCCGGGGGAGCAGCACTCTATACAGATGGAGCACGGCGCTGTAAAAATAGCGCTGCCTGGTCTGTCCCGTACTCGGTTCCCACCACTTCGCCGGATGGGAATCAAGGGAGGAGCCCCGAACTCTCCGTGGAGATTCAGCCATTGGAGTCTACCAAAGGCTTTGTGGTCTATCGCATCGTTTCCGAATTAGGGGAATCATGCTATGAATTATGTTAATCTATCCTAATGTACTCGATAGGCCTACACAACGCGGGGGTTGAAGAGCAAAACCCTGCATTTGCGTTGGGTAACTATCTGGTTTAGAGGAGCTTATTGCATGGGGGTCAGAATTATGACGCGTTTTATAGGCACGTTCGGCCCCCCTCGTGATAGTGGGCAGTCTTTGGCGCCACCTAGTGAGCTTAAAATATAACGTCATTTATATATATCATCATCCAAATAGGTAAGGCCAGCGGATTACATAGAGGCCCTCCCCCCACAATACAGACCTCTAAGCTTGTCGTGGTGATTAGTGGAACCAAGGGGAACCATGAAAATGGACGTGCACAGTATGCCATGAGATAAAATTTGTGTCAAATCAATTTGACTCTATTTGACCCAAAGTAGCCTAAACATTGCTCATCTCTTTCAAGCTGATTGAATGGGATAAAATGTTGACAGGAATGACTCTACTTGACAGGTTAGTTATCTGCTTTGATAAAAGCAGACCCTGCTTTTAGTGGGGGAGCGAGTTGATTTCAGAGGATCTGCCTGGTCTGCAACCCACGGTGACCTCCGTGGGTTGCCAGTGCCACACAGCCTACACTTTGAGTGCTTAGTAATTACTACTATCCTTCTAATAGAGTTGACATTGAACATTCAGTAACAAAGTTGAGCAAGTAGGTCGAGTTTGAGTCCAAACACTTGGCTTGCCAATTGTGGCGAACGCGTTTTTCATCACTGTCGAAGCATGTCGAGATGTTAGATGGAGTATAGATATGGCCTTCAAGATCTACACTGTCGTGCACTTCTGCTAGACGGACCTCTTATTTATTAAATGGACCATTAATTGGATTTATGAGGGCGGTTAGACCCAAGTCGTTTCCAACAAGCTGTCAAATCCTCCACGGCTCAATGTATAATCGCTATCGGGTGCGGTGGGCCGTGACGTTGACGTATATATCTCCCAAGGAGGTGCGCACCACTGCACCCCGAGCCCCTCGGTACTGAAGGTGAACCGGAAGGTGAAGGAGGACGGGAAGTAGGCAGACTGCCAGCAGCCGAGCTTCAACGCCCCCTGATCAAGCACGATGCCAACAGTGCTCATCTTACACCAGTGCTCACTCACTGATCTTTAAAACTTAAAAAGGACCCTTGAGTGGCAGACTTTTAAACACATATAGCTCCAACTTTGACTTAGTAGGACTGTAGTCTCTCACAGGGATTCTCAACCTTTTTTCCTCCCCACCAGCGACCCCTCAAGGTTGACTTTGGCACAACATCTCCCCCTGTAGGACAACTGTCAACCATTTATTACTTTAGATACGTTACACAAGATGTGTGTTTGCTGGGTCTACACGGGTTCAGCCAGGGCGCTCCCTGGCCGACCGTTGCTTGCTGTCGTTGGATCAATAAGTCTGGATGAGTTCACCGTGGGTTGCCATGGGGATGCTCCATCCTGCTGGCAGAGGTTCTGGGTGAGGCAGACAGAGAGACGGGTGCGGAAACAATCCCTCCCAGGCCAAACACATCAGCCGATCTCACGCAGAAGAAGATGAAGGTTTTACGACTAGGTTTTAATCTGTCCCGGGTTGCCCTCCTTGGATCCATGGCGCCAGAGAGCCGTGCCAGGTGTTCTGTAAATTAAATGAAATAACTGGATTTTCTTGGTGATAAAATTGGATTTTCCCGTGTTTCCTCTGCTGTGCTGTAATGCTTTGCAGCAATGAAATCCAGCTGCATTGGATATTACGTAAAGTCTGTTGCTTGCTTCGACTCGGACAATCAGGGGGTAGGCCAATATTATAGGCTATAATCCCTAGCCAATCTATGCGGTCAGGCTGAGGCAAGGACAACTATTAGTTAGCCTACAATAATTGCAGTGGAAAAGAACCACTGATCGACCCCTGTGGTTTGGACCACTGTTTTATCCACTTCAAACACTGAAGCATGCATTTTGAGGCTCAATCTGCTGGAGGTGTATGAAACTGTTTCAGGTTTGATGTCATGGGTGAAGTTATCTTGGTAACCGCTAGATGGTGCCAATGCGCATAAATATATTAGCCCTTCTGCCTCTGCCTTTCAGCACCTTCACGATATTTTAGACCTTCAGTGTCGTGTACATAAACTCAGAATGAGGTCAAACAATAATGATAGCATGGGTGTTGCTGTTATCATTGAATGTTGATCAGACAACAGCAATAGTCGCGTATAGACGCTTAGCCTCTGAACGTGGCATCTGATGTTGATAAATAAGTTACTTATTATATCCAATGCAGTACCAACAGTTATAGTGAAACAACTGTGTGTCCAGAACAGGACAGAACCGAACAGGACTATAACACATTGTAAACAAGGTAAAAAGTAATTTACAAAAAAAGGTTTATTCTCCAAAATAAATGTGTAAGGAAATGCTTCCTAACTTCATAATACCGTTCAGTTTACACTTTAGTTCAGTTTTCATTTAGTTTGTAAATACATAATATCATAGTAAAGGATAGTATCTGTGGACCCAAAAGGTATTTACCACCTAATCCTGCCTTTGCTAGAATTGGTTTGACAGAGTTAGAGGCAATAGGTCCGAACTTATTTTGGCCTCTACATAAGGAAAAACACACCATTAAACAGTGATATGGGCGCGGTTTCAATGTCTATTTATTACCAAACCATACCAGGGGGTTTATGGAGTGGAATCATTTCCAGAGCCAGCTAGGTTATGATGACAACAAACTTAAACAATGACAATCGACAAAAAAAAGGTGTTCAGGGTCCGTTTTCAGTCCGCCTTGGCTGAGGTCTCTGTGGAGGCTGGGCTGGGGCTGGCGGCTCCCTCGTCCTTCTGTGAGGACGTGATGGCCGGGGTGAACTGGATGGGCACCACTCTCTCCTTCCCATCGCCGATACTCTCGCGGGGGGCGTGGATCTGCAGCTGTCCCGCCGCCAGGGAGCAGGTGATGTTGTCGGGGTCCACCCCCTCTGGCACGTCAAACTCCTGCCTGAACTCCTGGCAACGGTAGGAGAAGGAGCCCTTTCCGTCGTCCTGCTTCCGCTCCGTCTTGCCGCTGACCCGCAGCTTGCGGCCCACCTGCTTGACAGACAACTCCTCCGGGGAGAAGTCCTTGGTGTCCAGGCTGAGGGCAAAGTTGCCGCTGTCCTTTCCCACCTGGAAGGCGATGGGCTTGTAGACGGGCGAGGACGAGGAGGAGCTCAAGGAAGAGTGAGACTGCTCGATCTCCTCGAAGATCTTCTGGTGAAGGCGATCCATAAACTCCATGTTGTGCCTCATCTCCTGCATGTGGCGGAACATCTCCTGCTCCATCTGGTAGAAGATGGGCCTGGTCTCGGGCCACAGGCTGCGGATGGGCCAGTGCAGGTCCATGATGGGCATGAGGCCCATGTTGACCTGGGAGGGCTGGAACACGCTGGGGCAGAGCATCCTGTGCGAGTTTCAGGGTTAAGAAATCGAAAAAGAAGACGCGTTGTTGGAAAATCCTTTGCAGACGTTAGGGTCCCGTGTTCACTTCTTGTTGGGATTGCTGTGTGTCCCTTCCTCTGAGACCACCTGCCTTTATATACGCTCCCGGAAGGTTCCAGAGCAGCATTCCCAAGGCTCAGTGTGTGTGAGACTGTTATGACGACGCCACTGTCCTCATAGTCTAAAACCAGCCTGAGTATTACTGCACCATGACTGCCACATGCCACGCTGCCTTGGCCTGCTGCTATTTTGGGATGTGAACACACGGTGGCATCTCTATGGAAATTGATCTTAATAAAGGGGATGATTATACTGATGCCTGGACGCGCACACCCTCAAATACATCCGGACAACTTGTCACACCTTCTTCTTTTAGAATAAGATGACATTCAAAGCAATGGTCCCTTGAAACACAAATAGGCCTACACGTTTGCCTATTTTGATAACTTGTAATGACTAAGTTGTAATTTAGTTTTAACAGGAAAGTGACTGAATCAGTTCTTCTTACTTGTATTTTCTGATGAATATAACAATGCATGATAATCAGAAGAAGAATTATGAATCGTTATGAATATTATTAATAATAATAGTATTAATAATAACATTAATATCGATTTGTGGATATATTCCTATGAAATATAATTGTAACAATACTAACATTCCAATGTTATTTCAATCAATGCTATCATTCCATATTCATTATTTCATCATCCAAGTCATGCAGACCTAGCATTTTGTATTTATTGAGTATTGTAGTTTATAATAACTATCATATATTATATAGTAGTGCATTATAGTATTATTGTAGTATTCATAAATTATTTATTCATTAGTTTGCTTTATTCCTTTAGTATTATATCTAAAATCGATTTTATTTTTATATAATCAAAAAATAAATCGAGTGATCTGATTGGAAATAATAATCGTCCGAGGTAAATTTCTTATTCTTTTCGAGCGATCTGAATGGCCAGAAAAATCTATTTTCTTTTCGCTATTTGAGGCTAAAAAATATATATTTTGCGAATTTCTTCAACAAGGAAAATGTATTTTAGCTCATGTCTTAGTATTACTTTCCACATGACATGAAAATTACAGTTCAAATCCACTTATTGTGTCCATATTGGAGAAGATATTGGTATGAATCATTACCTACATTTCTTATGGTTTTAACAATGAAAAACTTTTTTTGCGTTGTTTCCATCAAAGTAGAAGCCACAGCAGCGTATGTTTGATTTTGTTCGAGTTCTTGATCCGGTCTCAAAGCTGATCTCGGAGGGAGCCTGGAATAGACTTCATACAGGATGCAATGGCCTGTGATCATCCTGTTGTTGTTGTTGTTGTATACACCGTGCATAATACCAATTGAGAGAGAGAGAGAGAGAGAGAGAGAGAGAGAGAGAGAGAGAGAGAGAGAGAGAGAGAGAGAGAGAGAGAGAGAGAGAGAGAGAGAGAGAGAGAGAGAGGAAAATACAGAGTTAAAGGTAATATATAGTGTGTATAATGTGTGTGTGTGTGTATGGATGTATATTGTGTGTGTAGATGTCCAAGGCAGGGGAGATGCTTGGTATTTCCACCTCCTCCATCATGCCGGTGAAGAACTACTCCAGTGAGCTGGACAGCAACACAGACACCCTCCTGCTGACGGCCGTCGATCTAATGCTGGAGTACGCCAACCTGTACTTCCTGGACCAGGCCAGTGAAGGCCCCAAGAAAATCGGATTTAAATCCAGAGCTCCCCATTGTAGAATACACCTCCACTCATGGGCCAAAGTGGTGGTTCCAATCTATGTGTCATAAAATTATTGTAAGCCCAGACTTTTTTCCCCACACTTTGCTTTAACCAAGGTATCAATATCCGGCCGTAATCTCAACATCCTACAGAAATAGTCCACATAGTAATTTCCTTGCGGCTACTAAGTATTTGGCAGATCTGTTTCATTCCCTGCACGACATGTGTTGGTTGGGTTAAACTCAGGGTGGAAGTATGTGTTTATTGTTTTTCAAGAGAAAGATATATTCTCTCATTAAGATGGTTAGGTAATTTGTTGACATACACATAGCATAGGCTAGTTAAAAATGTAAATTCCTTCCTTTGTCTACAGGTGTATTATGGTTTGTATTTTGGAATCTTCACGCTCTCGCCTCAACAGAAGTCATGAGACCAACTGGAAGTATACAAAGTGGGTTTAACACTGTTAATTCTGAAAAAGGAATAAATTATATCGAAAATCTGTTTTGATATAATTCACTATCAAAGTGTGTTGATCTGTTAAATGTTTGAACAAAGATTAACTATTAACGACTAAATTGACGATGATTCAAAGTCTGAAGTCATTGAGAATGGGTGAACCCAAAAAAGAAAGAAAGAAAGAAAGAAAGAAAGAAAGAAAGAAAGAAAGAAAGAAAGAAAGAAAGAAAGAAAGAAAGAAAGAAAGAAAGAAAGAAAGAAAGAAAGAAAGAAAGAAAGAAAGAAAGAAAGAAAGAAAGAAAGAAAGAAAGAAAGAAAGAAAGAAAGAAAGAAAGAAAGAAAGAAAGAAAGCCTATGAATAAAAAATTGAGCGGTGCTTGCAGTACTCGGTTGACGGGAATATCGCCACCGCCTGGATGGCTCTGGTAAAGCACGTCCCATTAATACATCCATGTGGGTACCTTGTTCCGCTGCTCTGGGGGAGGTGGCCTGGTGGTAAAATATAAAACGTGCCACGATCCAAATAATGGATCTGGATCGTGGCAGCGAAAATAAGCCAGGTGGAACTCACTAGAACGAGTTCACTCGAAGTACTTATATTCCTATCATTCAAATAATCAAACCATGACGTTTGTAATTCATCTTTATGCATGTAGATTTAAACCATACTCCTTTAACGATCAATATTTAAATAATTCCAAATCCAGTTCGTTTCTTTCCTTCAAACCGGAACAAGGAAGTGGACAGTGTGACGTGGATATGCACTTTCTACCGAAGCTGCACTATTCTGCCTGACAGGGACTGCCACTGTGTTATTTTATCAAAGATGTTGAAGGCGGTTATTTTAATTGGAGGTCCCCAAAAAGGTGAGGATGACCTACTTTCGTTAAACGATTCTACGAGCCACCGGCAGTTTTTGGTATTGGTAGTACTTGGTGGTTACATTGTAGATGTCATCGAGAAACAGCTGATCGTGTTTATATTTATAACGTAGCCTTATATAATTTACCTGAAAACAACGACAATGGTAGGACATGTACGACCAGCTGGTAAATAATATAAAGGTTAGAATAAAATACACGATTGTCCTACTGTGTCTCAATTCTTACTCATGACTCATCTAATGTCTCAACCGACCCACTTGTGGATCGTCTTTAGCCTTTTACTCTACAGGCCTACATGTGTTTTATCTTTAGGAATAACAAATAGCTCCAGTATTCAACCACTTAACCTGTTATGTTCTGCAGGGACACGGTTCAGGCCGCTTTCATTTGAGGTTCCTAAGCCTTTGTTTCCAGTGGCCGGGGTGCCTATGCTGCAGCATCACATTGAAGCATGCGCCAAGGTGGGTGTCTCACTTACTCTGTACTCTATTCACAGGCAGCCAAATACAAAAATGTTCTTCGAATGTCTTGTCCTGTCTTGACAAGCAGGAACTCATATTAATTGTATACACAAGTTGAAAAGTTGAACATACAATGTAAATAATCCGATTATTGTCATCATCAATTTGTATAGGTCCAATCTGGTCTTAAATGTACACGGGTAGAACTGCTGGATGCAGTAATTGAAGAGACACATGGTCAACTGCATTTCATCAAGCTGACATTTGTGTTATTTTTTTTGTTTTGATTTAAGGTACCAAATATGAAGGAGATCCTGCTCATTGGCTTTTATCAGCCAAACGAAGAGCTGACGAGGTTCTTGTTCACTTCCCAGCAGGAATTCAAAATCACCATAAGGTAAATGGAGTAACAGAATGGAAACAGTACAACTGATCTTGTGCTGGATCAATACACATGTCTTCAAGTATCCACTACAACAATACAGAGAAAATATAAAGGGTTAAAATCTAAAGAATAATGTAAAAGTATTTCATCCTTTAATCACTATTAAACGTCACCAGATGTTCGATGTTTGTTATTTACAAATTCATAGAAAAAACCTGTAATTACATTACAGCCACATTTATATTTAATAAAAACGATACAATAATAACAAAATAAGACGTTGCATCGTATATAATAGTAAGGGAAGTCCGGCCAGTTCACCACAAACTGAGGTACTGTTTTACCCAACTCCGGACGTGTTGTCTCCCCGCTGGGTGTCAGGTACCTGCAGGAGTACGCCGCGCTGGGCACCGGCGGGGGCCTGTACCACTTCAGAGACCAGATCCTGTCGGGCGGCCCCCAGGCCTTCTTCGTCTTGAACGCGGACGTGTGCTCGGAGTTCCCCCTGCCCGAGATGCTGGCCTTCCACCAGGAGCACGGAGACCCCAGCAGCCTGGTCATCCTGGGAACGACGGTGAGCCCCTACAAACAGCCCCAGGTCTTCTGAAGCCTGAGTAACGTGGTGGTTGTGGGTTGGGCAGACGATGAAAAGGAAACATAATGACGCAGGAGATAAATACACCAGCCGCATTGTAGGTGGTTAGAAAAATATTTATTTACAAAAACACGAATCTGTCTATCTATCTATCTATCTCTCGATAGATAGATGTTGAATGTGTATATATATATATATATATATATATATATATATATATATATATATATATATATATCTTTTTGGCTCTATACACCACCACAATGGATTTGAATTTAAACGAACAAGATGTCCTATAACTGCAGACTTTCAGCTTTAATTTGAGGGTGTTTACTTCCAAATCAGGTGAACGGTGTAGGAATTACAACAGTTTGTATATGTGCCTCCCACTTTTTAATGGACCCAAAGTAATCGGACAATTGGCTGCTCAGCTGTTCCATGGCTTGGTGTGTGTTATTGCCTCATTATCCCATTTACAAGGAGCAGATAAAAGGTCTAGAGATCATCTCAAGTGTTCTATTTGCATTTGGAATCTGTTGCTGTCAACTCTCAATATGAGATCCAAAGAGTCATCACTATCAGTGAAGCAAGCCATCATCAAACAAACCCATCAGAGAGATAGCAAAAACATTAGGTGTGGCCAAATCAACTGTTCAGAACATTGTTAAAAAGAAAGAACGCACCGGTGAGCTCAGCAACAGCAAAAGACCCGGAAGACCACAGAAAACAACTGTGGTGGATGACCGAAGAATTCTTTCCCTGGTGAATAAAACACCCTTCACAACAGTTGGCCAGATCAAGACCACTCTCCAGGAGATAGGTGTCTGTGTGTCAAAGTCAACAATCGAGAGAAGACTTCACCAGAGTGAATACAGAGGGTTCACCACGAGATGTAAACCATTGGTGAGCCTCAAAAACAGGGAGGCCAGATTAGAGTTTGATGGGATGAGAAGAGTATGGAGAAGGAAAGGAACTGCTCATGATCCAAAGTATACCACCTCATCAGTGATGCATTGTGGTGGTAGTGTCATGGCGTGGGCATGTATGGCTGCCAATGGAACTGCTTCCCTTGTATTTATTGATGATGTGACTGCTGACAAAATCAGCAGGATGAATTCTGAAGTGTTTCGGGCAATATTATCTGCCAAATGTTTCAGAACTCATTGGATGGCATTTCGAAGTGCAGATGGACAATGACCCGAAGCAACCAAAAAAAAAAAGACCCGAAAGCAACCAAAGAGTTTTTAAGGCAAAGAAGTGGAATGTCATGCAATGGCCAAGTGAATCACCTGACCTGAATCCGATTGAGCATGCATTTCACTTGCTGAAGACAAAACTGAAGGGAAAATGCCCCAAGAACAAGCAAGAACAAGCTAACCCTAACCATAAATATAATAACAGTCCAACCGTAAACCTTTACCTTTAGTAGAGCAGGTTAAGCCGCAGGCACTTATGCTGCTGGAATGAAAGAGGATCCGAGTCTGAGATGCTTTGCCAGTATCAGAGCAACCTGCCCACTCTCGGGGGAACACCAGTTGCGCTCCGCTAGCAGCAATGCAGCAAACTGTCGGTGTCGGAGCATAATTCTTGTTATCTTTAGACGATGTAACCCTGTAAGGGATCGATTGATCCTGAACCTTTTTTTTTTTGTGTGTCTTTGCTAGGCAAACAGGACGCAGTCGCTCAACTACGGCTGTATTGTTGAAAACGAGGAAACCAATGAGGTACTGATGCTGCCTCTCTTTGTCATCCTACAAGATCTCTCCTACACTTTCAAGGCCATTTCATAAAGATGGATCTGAATGTAATTAAAGTCATGTCTGTCTAAACACTTTACTTAATACATCATGGGCATCATAGATGCTGTATACATCATATATCATAATAATCTATAATTGGCAAATTCATTTAGATTAATTCTCTCGTTAAGTAGGCGCCTAGTTTAATCTGGCCTTCCTTGTCGTCGGGGCCGCTTCAGGTCCTGCACTATGTGGAGAAGCCCGGCACGTTTGTGAGCGACATCATCAACTGCGGCATCTACCTGTTCACGCCCGATATCTTCCAGCACATCGCCGGCGTCTTCCAGAAGAACCAGCAGGACATTCTGTTGTGAGTCCCGTCTTCTCGCTCCTCCTCCTCCTCCTCCTCCTCCTCCTCCTCCTCCTCCTCCTCCTCCTCTCTGGCCTGTTCTCCAGTCCAGTGTCCCATCATGACACGGCTCTTCCCACAGTTTCATATTTGTCCTTATTTTGATTCACTTCATTTGTCTTTTTTCTTCCTCCTTCTCGTCTGCTCTACATTGGTTTACCTCCCTTCCCCTCGACCGCCCCCCACCCCCTTCCCCATCCCCCCATTCTCACCCCATTCCATACAATCATCAGGTATCCGTATGATGGGTGAGTAATGAGACGCTGCGATGCTCGGCGTGTTTTGCAGTGTGCATAGTGTTAGCCGTGGTGTGCCGTTTGGTTTACAAGTAGAAGCTTGCACCTCACTCGCAGAGTGAACATCAACAATCATCAACAATCAGATCATCAATAAGATGATCTTATTAAACCGAGTGGAAGTGTGTCTCATTTAAATCAGTCAATTATTACCTGGTGTAGCTTCACAAGTCCCCCCATGATGGGTTCGCCCTGAGGTCGATAAAACAAAAAATCAACTTTAAGGAACAAAGTAATAAAATAGTGCTTAATTCAAACCCTTTTGGAAGTAGCCAGGCTTCGTCCATACCCCCTCTGCTCCACCCTTCGGCCGCTATCCCTATGGACAAACTTCCATTGTGGAAGTTTGACGGCCCATTTTTAATCATATTCCTTTCATCCATATTTTAACACTCCCTTTCATCTTTTGGGGCTCTCTTAACACCCACGAGCGGGCGTGCTCAATGTGATGACTATGGAGTATGGAGACTCTTCTACTCTGGTTTTTATTTGAGATCTTCTCCACAGATTCAGTCAGTGGAGAATTTTCTTTGAACTGCAAGACGGCCATGACACATTCAGATACATGTATGCACTAGTAATCCGACTGGTGAACGTTGAGTTGTTCTACGTTGACACAAGACCAGGTCAGCCTCTTGTGCCTTCCAACACCTTTGTTTTGAATTGCTTATTGGGATGCAATGGAGGCCCCTGGTCATATAAGGGGGAGTTAAACTACCAGTGGACACATGACCTGGGCGTGTCATTGTTAAATTGCAACCAAACACAACACTATCCAGAAAAACCTGTTTGTTTGCAGTTGTTTTCTAGGGGGGGTTAGGACGTTTGGGGTTTGTTGTCTCTAGCCTTGTCTATCCTCTTTTAGCAATTACCTGTTTAGATTTGTTTTCCAAACAGTGAATTTGGTACTGGAACGCATGAACGAATGAATGAATACGGTTTAACCATTGAGCTGTTTCGTTGTACCTTGTCGTCGTGAAAACCCAAAAGATAAACGACAAAACGATTATTGCGGTGGCAATGCTTGCCTGGACTCATGCAGTGTTGTGGAAAACGGGAAATCGAATGCACAACTCTGACACGTTTTTTTTGCCAAATATCATAGCAGCGGGTTATTGGTCGGGAAACACGAGCCCGGCCGCCCGGCTGGGTTTGGATGGCGGCAGGGCGGGAGTGCCACTGTGTGCCTAACGCTGCTCTTCCTCATCCAGAGAGGAGCCGGCCAACGGCTGGCACCGGGCCGCCGCCATCCGCCTGGAGCAGGACATCTTCACAGCTCTGGCCGGGCAGGGCAAGCTGTACGTGTACAAAACCCTCAGCTTCTGGAGCCAGATCAAGTCAGCCGGGTGAGTACTTCTACCACCAACTCCACCACCACCACCACACCTCTCAGAATTAAGGCCGTAGCCTTCACGTCACTTCATAGGGTGTTTACTTTGGGTGTTGGCCTGATACGGATAGGATCTGCCGTGATACAAGTCTGTTGTTGGTAACATACGGATATTTAACGTGCGGTCCTGGATTTTAGATGTTTTTCTGCACATTCAGGTTAAGGTGGTATAGAACAGCCAGTGTTGGGGTAGTAACTCAAAAAAAGTAATTTGTTACTTATTAGTAGTTACTTCTGTAAATTGTAATGAGATTACTTCACTAGTTACTGCATTTGAAAAGTAACTTCACTACTTATTACTTTACTTTCCCGTTACTTAATTTACTGTAGATACCTGGACAAACATCATAGCCCTATCATCACTTAGTGTTTATTGTATAAATCTATACAAAATAGCATATGAAACCATATGAAAGGCAAGGCAAGGCAACTTTATTTATATAGCACTTTTCATACACAAGGCAGACTCAAAGTGCTTCACATATAAACATTCTCATACAATACAATTATTTAAAAATTAATTAATAGAAAAGATGAAAGAACGATATCCCTGTATGCACAAAGAAATGCCTCACTGTAAAATCCACAAACAACAGGATAAAGTAGGCTATGGTGAGGTCAATCAGTAGTAGGGCTGGGCGATATGGACAAAATCTTATATCACGATATGAGTAATTTTATATCACGATATGGATATATATCACAATATGGTATTTTTGAAGTAAATTAAAATAATAAATGGCTTAAAATAACCATACTTCACATTTGATCAGTTTTTTCTTTTATTTTGAACTTGAATTCCCATGCTTCCAAAGGAGTAAGTAGCGAACAATCTGTCATTAACTGCAGGGTCATATAGTGCAAACATCTTGTAAACATTGAACTGTTTTTTCAATACAAATAACATAACATTTTTTTTTAACGGTGTGCTTCACACCTGCCTGGCTGTCAGTCAGTGCAGTGTAATATAAAATAAAAATCACAGCATCACACAAATATTTTAAATACTAATTATACACTGCATACTACATACATAAAATAAAGTTATGTGCTGTGCAAATAGCTGGTGGTAAAAATAGAACAGTTTCTTCAATACAGATGAGATTTTTTTTCAAGTTAACAGGTGAGTCTCACACCTGCCTTGCTTCAGTCAGTGCAGTGCAATATAATATATATATATATTTTTTTTTTCTCGGTATAAACGATATGGCCAAATCTCTCCCGGTAGACACTTTCATATCGTCCACGGTATGATATCGTCATATCGCCCAGCCCTAATCAGTAGCAACACACAAGTTTCAAAACACAGGCTTTGGGAAACATGAGAACAAAAATTAAGTGGTCAATGAAAAATATAAAAAGGTCACTTTATCCCATACAATTAAAACAGAAATGCACTTAAGCGGCGCTGACACAAGCTGTTACTTTATGTGGTCCAAAGGCTGAATGAACCGGATCTATTTCGCAAGCTATGACATCGTAAGTGTAACAAGTCTTCCTCTCACCCCCTTGCCTGCAAGAGCAGCCTTTTCAAGTTTTAAAGTAATGCTGTCTATCCAGTGCACCGTCATTTCGAAGTAACTTTTGTTGTTGGCGGACCAAATGTCTGCGGTGGTGGACACATGATCCAGGGAGGACTCGAAAATTATTTTGAGCTTCGATTCCATGTCGGTATAACACTTATAACACAGGTAATGGGAAAATGTCTTCCTGTCGGATGTCGGCAACGTGCGATTGGCACGTTGCCGATCGCTATGGCAACGTGCCGAGGCAAGCAGGCGCTGCAGGCACAGAGGCAGCACGCATGCACGCACCACAACAGATCAGAACTTTACACGCAGGCAAATACGGCTTGGGTAACGCAGGAAAGCGCGTTACTTTAGTTTAGTAAAGTAAAGTGTAGTTACCGATATTTTTAATGTAATGGGTTACTTTACTTCGTTACCCAAAACAGTAATATCGTTACTGTAACGCGTTACCCCCAACATTGAGAACAGCATATCTGCTTGTCTCTCCCGACAGGTCCGCCATCTATGCCAGCCGGCTCTACCTCAACCGCTACCACATAACCCACCCAGAGAGACTGGCCTGCAACCAGGATGGAGGGCCCAAAATAAGCGGTACATAGGCGGCCCTTTCAGTCTTTAAATCTCTTTAATCCTTTCCTCACCTAAATAACGGTACGTCTGCTGATGTGTGACGACATTACATTTCTGTGTTTGTGTTCAGGTACCGTCTACATTCATCCAACGGCCAATATTGACCCTTCTGCTGTGGTAAGGGGCCCAGATATTTTATACTGACTGTGCCTGTAATGGGCTGTGTCATGCTTCAGTCAACACACACACACACACACACACACACACACACACACACACACACACACACACACACACACACACACACACACACACACACACACACACACACACACACACACACACACACACACACATAATGATGCATAATTTTAACGTCAAACAATGAGCCTTGGCCTGACTCACTGGCTGGCCCCTTTACCAGGTGGCATCTTTATTACATTTTTATGGTCACAATTAATGCAAAGTATCAGCATAGATATTAACGCTATACAACTGAATCTAGAAATAAATAAAGGCTGCTCATGTGAAACCTGAAGTGCAGGTTTAAGGAGACAAGGGAGTAAAAATAAATCCCTTTATAGATGCATAGAGGGATTAATAAAGGTTTCATGTACAACAACCCCCTCTTATTGCAATACCAACTTCTCTGTGTCCTCAGCTTGGTCCCAACGTGTCCATCGGGACGGGGGTGACCATCGGTGCCGGAGTGAGGGTTAGAGAGTCCATCATCCTGCACGGAGCCTCACTACAGGTACAGCTCCCCGGAGACATGCTTAGAGACCAGCTTAATGCACTTGACCTGACGCGGAGAAGCTAGGGCCTACTGCCGCCACACAGGGACACGCTGGCCCCGTTCACGCAAGCGTTTAGAATTTTACATCGGGATTTGAAAACAGTGGTGAGATTGATAAAACATTTGTCTAAAGTGACATAAGGGCTGAAATGTAGAGCAGTGTTTGTAAACCATTGACAATTTAACAATTATAGAAAATAGTTAATTTGTTTTAATTTCTTGCAGAAACTATATTGTATAAATGGGTCACTGACCCTCTTTGCTCAGCCAATGCATGTGCCTGAATTAAACAATTTAACACTTGCATCTGGAGATGGTCCGCCAAAGGTTGGGAACCGCTGAAGTCGATATCCAGAGGAAGGGTACACAATACTAGCTCTACATTAGCTAGAGATCATTTCTTGTTTCTCATATTGATCGTGTGTGAGAGGACAGGTTTGTTCGGTTGTGTCAATAACCTGTCCACACTCCTCAGGATCATTGCTGTGTTTTGAACTGCATCGTTGGATGGGACAGCACCATTGGAAAGTGGGCGAGAGTGGAGGGAACCCCGAGTGACCCCAACCCAAATGACCCCTACGCAAAGATAGACAGCGAGACGCTCTTCAGAGACAGCAAGCTAACGCCATCCATCACCATCCTGGGTAACTAGAAGAGCAAAATTGTCATTACTGCTCACCTATTCCAAAAAAAGGACATTCGGTTTACTATAGTTAAACATTCGGATCGTAATTGTTCAATCATTTAAAATCATCAATTTTCTAATGTTCGGAGTGACGATTTCTATTTTAAATGCCAACCAATAATCAAATGTTTGCCTTGCTTAAATAAGGCCTAAAAAAGCCAGTTTGATCGTTTTATCCGGTACAAAGAACACAAGATATGCTCTGAGAACGACCTAACCCTCAGCCAGTTCAAATTTGTTGCGAGTGCTCTGCAAGACTGTGCCACTGGATGGCACAAGTGAGCAGGAGACTGCATGTCTATGCAACTTTGGATCTCGCTCCTGATGATTTTGCAAGCGTACAATATCGGAAACGTCTGCTTAAAGCTTGTGAAATGAATGTTGACCCAGCTAGCAAATTTATAAAGTACACAAAATATATTTTCACTTTTATTCCGAAATCAATTCAGAACATGTTAGCTGAATTGCAGTTGCACTTGTTTCAATTTAACCTTGAAGCTCAATGAAGTCTAGAGGTTTAATGTTCTAGAAGAAAAAACATCTGTGCCACTATAATAGTAACGGTTTGTACATAGAGCAGTCCTCAGTTTACAGATTTACTACAAAACCAGCTGAACTGTAACTCACCATCGTGTCCTGTGCTCCTAGGCTGCAACGTGACTATACCGTCAGAAGTGATCATCCTGAACTCCATTGTCCTCCCGCACAAAGACCTGAACCGCAGCTTCAAGAATCAAATCATTCTCTAGTTCATCTTCCGCCTGCCGCATCCACCGAGTGTCACGATGAAGGATAAAGAACGTGCCGGCCCTGAACGCTGAGTTACTGTATATAGCATGTCACAACGGTAGAGGTATGGGACATTTAAGTGGGTCGTATGATAGATTTTTATAGATATATATATTTGTGAAGCCTCAAGTGTCAGCAAAGCTAGAGTACAGCAGTGAAATCATGCATAGTTATTCACCTTGAAGTGATGCCAGAACTTTATATTAGGATGACGTTTCTTAGTCCGTTAAAATAACAGCACACAGCCATGTAATATATTTGACTGGATGATAGATGGAATTGAGACATTGGACAAGCAAGGGTGACTTGACGACGGTTTGGGAACTTGCCAAATTCAAAGCCTTTTGTAATAATTAAATAAAAAAGCAAAGTATATTGTTGGTAACTTGTGTCATTACAAGTTCATTTGGCCTTTAGGCCTTTTAACGGTTAGTCCCACCCCCCAGAAGATAAATAGGAGACGTTAGCATTCCAAAGCTAATCAAGGCCGCCTGCCTTCCTTAGATGTAAACTCACTAGGGGGGCTGGGATTGGGTGCTTGGGTATCCTGCGGCAGCTCAAGTAAGGGGCGTTTGATTCCATTACAACAGAGGTCGTTGCAATCAGAGGAAAGTGATCCGGTTATAGCGGTTGTACAAGATGAAAATATTGGGCCTTTGTCTAACATCTAGTTAGCCTTATGTTGCAAAATATCTTAAGAGCATAATTATCTCTTGGGGACACCGTTTAGAGAACGTTTCCAATTTCAAGTCGAACTGGTGTCGGTAGACAAGGTCGTATTTCAAGTCATTATTTTTTTGCTGAAGATAGTTAGAAATATTTATTACAAACAATTATATTTTATTATTACAGAAACTCTTTAAAGAGTCAGGGCTTTTCAAGGATGCACATCTCTTAAGTGGTTAAAAATAAATTAAGTCAGTTTCATACAAATCAAATTGCTTTCATTATTGCACCATTAGGACCCAATTAGAGTCCTACTGGACCACAACCATAATACTTCGCAGATCAGCGGCAATACAGAATTCATTACCTCAGTTTCTCCCCCCGCCCTCTCCACTTTATACAACTGTTAGAGACATTACTTGTGAACAAAAGTGCTTGTAGTTCTTCCGTCTTAATATATACACATATTCTTCAATGCGATTTCCCTGGCAGTTGAGGAGCTGAGAAGAACTTCCTTTCTTGGTCTGCCTTCACCTTGCCACTGATGTGCAGAGAAGTTGGTTAAAACATTCAAATGAATTGCGGATTACTCTGCCATTGTAATAGCAATACAGCGGTGACGCCGAACACATAACGACTGGTCTCACTTGTTGAATGCGTGGCCAAAGTTCCTCATGCGACCGCGGAGGGAGGCCCTACTGGCTGGCTTGTAGGCCTGGAGGGCCATCTCAGGGGACGTCAGCGGCATGAACAGCCGAGTCGAAAGCGCTGAAACAAGGATGAACATTGTACACATAACAGTAGCTCGGGTTTATGAGTCAGAATGCGTCTACATTGCAACAATCACAGACAAGACTTTGAGTGATTAATTTAAACATTTTATATTGTGAGCTAAATAAAAACATGACAAGATCTACTTATTAATACCAGATGGGATAGCTGGCGATATGAAACGCCAGTCGTTTGCAGAATCCTCCAAAATCCTGCAGGCTGCTCTACTCTGAGAGCCAGTCTGAATTGCATTGGCAAAGTAGGATATTCGAGACTATGCTTTGTGTTAGACAAATTGCTGCATTTGTCAAATTGCAGGAAATCTGTACAGGATTCCCTTGCTCACTTTTTATTCATACTGTAAATAAAAGCAAAGCTTTATCCTTCAACCAGTCATTGTAAACGTCTCCAAAACAAACAAAGTGGCATTAAATCCATACTCAATGATTCGCACATCACCAAAAGGCTTCTGACGGCATATGCATACCGACGTTACTGGGGGTGTTGTTGTTGGCGTTGTCCGTCATGGAGAAATCCTGGTCCTTCTGCAGTAAATGTTTCCAGTACTCTTCAGAGAGGGACAACATGCAGCAAACCACCTGGAATAACCAAATCAAGCCCGTCAGCCAATGTACAGCATCAGTTACAATCATGCAACCTTTAAAGTGCCAGTATCTTTTCGTTTTAAAGGATGGGGATCTTGATCAAAGAAGATGGTAATTGTCAGTTTCTAAGATGTAATTTAGAATCAAATGGATGCAAAATCCCATGTTTTTGAATGTCCCACACCAACCGTTATGTGAACGCTCTACCCAGTACTTTCTGTGACAGCGGCCCAGAGTGTACGCTAAAGCCTCCGTTGGTGGATGTGTTGATCAGACGGAGCGCTTATAGCACTATTACACTGGCAGTATAATGCCACGATGCGCACCACATTTCATAAACAATGTTGCTCGTACTGACTTTACTAGATAGAGAAAATAATGAATGAAAAGGGAATTTTTGCATTTAGTTAGCCTTCGATTTCTCCCATTGGTGACACTTATTAAACATTCAAATAACCTCATTACATTCAATTTGTTCCATAACAAATGAATAATGCATACTTTCCTCAGTTCCACACACGCATTGAAAACACGATAGTGCATTTAGAAAAAGTCTAGCAAATACCTCAAGTTGGCAAGACCTCGGTGAAGGAAACTGACCCTGGGTTGTGTTGTGGTGTCCTTCAGGATTATTCTCGGAGGGGGCTCGGCCATACCGTGGCCCACTATAGTCGGTCCAAACACCCGTGCCAGGTTGGTCTTGTCCATTTGACAGTGTGGACTCCTCATGACCCTGTATAAAAAGAGTCAGAAATATATCAAATATCAACACCTTCAACAAACGACTCCAGTCACGTGTTCAAGGATCCAGTCTAAAAGACACTACAGCATCATAGTTGCAATTTTATTGTCCAAGAGTAAATGAAGCAAAGTCCAACAAATGCTATACGATAAAGTACATTGACTTCCCTGGATACCCGTACATTAAATATTTATGGTTATAAACGCTTAGTTTTTTCAGACGAGGGGAGAATCGGTGCGAGCCATAAACAAGGTCGAACCTCTGCAAGTGGAGCATGAGGAACGCCATGGTGTCTCGATTAGCCCTGGGCAGCTCTCCGATGACCTGGTACATGATGGCCGCAGCGTTGTCTTCATCAGGAATCTCTGGTGCGGACACCATGGGTTCAATTAGGATGTGGTGCATTGTGGGGCCCATGATTTACCAGGGTACCCAAGGGGTATGCATTATTCTGACAGCACAAGAGACTGGCATGATGACAAGTACAGCACCAGATAAACGGAGCATTATAAAGACCAGCCCTGCATCCCACACCGTGAATGCAAGTCATACATTATTCAAGGAATAGCTCCAATAATAGCACAAAAATATCACACAAAAAGGACGTCACACATTACAAAAAAAGCATTTTTGAATAAAGTATTTGTATTGTTAAAAAAAGTAGTATGAATGATGCTTCAATGCAAGTTTCATCGTAATACAGGAGACCAAGATCTTCCCTCTCTTTGCCAGCGTTCGAACTTGCCCTGCGTGCCAAAGCATCTTGCACACGCTCCGTTCACACATCCATCACAAATATGCTGCAGGAGCATTATACACGAGGACCGGGTTGGGTCCTGTCATGTCTAGATAGGAAAATGCACCCAAGAGCAGGGTGTGCTTATTCTGGTAATCTAAGTGATACTACCATAGATGATAGGTCCGCTCCTGTGTTTTGTTTATGTCACCACTTTGCATGCTGGGGCAGAGTGTATTTGTCGCCCGGATCGACCCAGCCAAATGTAACCCCGGCATATGAGAAGGCACCAACCACTACTGTGTGATGAATGCCTCAAGTAGACAAGGAAGTATGGTCTCCCGCTCGCACAGCTAGCCTGCTTGGCAGTTTTTACTTCAGTTTAGTAAACTATGGGAGTGTCACCACACAAAGCATGTATTGGTGGAAAAAAATAAAATAAAACTGCACAAATAGGCGTTCATTAAATTAATACGCTGCTAGGACAGCAGGGGGGTAGGGTGGCAATGTAATGAGCTATGTATTGCAGTCATTGACCATTTTCGGTTAAGGAAATTAAGAGCTAAAGAACTAACTTTATACCCAGGCCTTGGGCACAGGCACGGCTCATCAAATACAATGCATTTAGAATATAAACACCGAAACACTTCTAGTCAAGCGTTCTTCTGTTCATGTGTATCTAAACAATTTCAGTGCTTAACATAATGTCGACCGAGTGTCATCTTGGGAACTTGAACGCTAGAAAGCTTGCATCAATTATTTGAAATGACACCACAATCACAGGAAAATAGGCTGGTGATAATACGATAAGCCTGCAATCGTGAAGATGACTAACTGCAGGGCTGATTATGGAGCCGTGATACATTTTCTCAGCTCCTGACATTTATCTATTGGTGTACAAATTCAACCGAGACAAAATCGTGAGGCTCCTCCCATCTCCGCTTGGTCATGGGTAATGATGACATTAATACAACAATCAGAGCCTGGCTGGATGTTTGGACGCTTTCACAGACGTATTTCCACTCTTTCCCGGGCGTTTTTAAACCGTGACCTGCAGCCATGATCCAGCCCGAGGACCTACCAGAACCTACCTGCCGCCTGCATGAAGTTCCGGTGGAGCTTGTGGGTGACTAGCGGCTCCTTCAGCTTCCGGAAGAAGTCCTTGAGGAGGCCGCACACGACGTGGATCTCGCCCACCTTATGCAGCATCAGGGAGCCTTTCCCCTGGATGTACTTCTCCCTGAGCTCCTTCACCAGCCGGTCGCCCCCTGGGACACGGTAGATGCCTCTCTGTGGAGCGAGACAGGGGGAGGTATCAAAGGAATGGAACACAGTCTCCTTTTCTTTAAAAAAGAAAAAGAAAGAAGGATGAGCCACGTTGCAGCTGTGATAGCTTGAGAACGTTCGTGTTAGCGCAGGTGCATCCTGGTTGGATTGGATGGTCGTGGATGAGGAAATGTTACTCAAATCTGGGATTAGGCAGGTGAGCCTTAAAGTAGCACATCAAACCTGATAAGGCTGCGTTATTAAAGTGGTCGTTTTGAAGCCTGTATGTGGCAGCAAACTCAAAAGCGTTCCAACATGTACTACAAATACAAGTACTTCTTAGAAGTACCATTCGTTGAGATTGAGTGATGAAATTAACTTACTTCTTCTAGCCCCCTTCTCTCGATTTCATTCACACACTGTATGACCAAGAGCGGGATCCTCGGGTGAGTCGCCGGCGCAAAGCTGTCCAAAGTGTCCTTAAAGATAAAAGGATGAATAAAAAAAATAAGAAGTCCATGAATCCAAGCCCACCTGAGGT
Organism: Gadus morhua; assembly: GCF_902167405.1. NCBI lineage: Eukaryota > Metazoa > Chordata > Actinopteri > Gadiformes > Gadidae > Gadus > Gadus morhua. The sequence continues at coordinate 9,268,541 of NC_044067.1, read as the reverse complement.
CCTATATTGAAAAGGCCGTGATGTAGGATGCCAACACCAACAGTATCCAACCCGAAAATATGTATCAGTGAATATTGGAACATGTTGTTCTGGGAAACAATACCCAACATTTTTAATCTTGCGTCAGAATTGTTTTAGATGGAGACAACTCATTGAATAGTTTTCAGATTACCAAGAATAAATGACAGACACGAAGATCAGATAAAGAATGAGAACTAAAACTGGTATCTGATTTGGTTGAGTCATCTCGTAATCCTCTGATACAGTGGGATTAGGGGATTTGATATTGGTCCTGGATGTTATCGCGCCCGCCCCCCCCCCCCCCCCCCCCATTTGTATCCCATAATAAACCCTATAATGCTTCAGTGTTGCATGGGCCCAGGGGTTTAACAGACAGCAGTACCGCTTGCTTGCGCGGCGTGGTGGACGGTGAGCAGCCCTCCGTGCATTTCAGCTTGCATTCCGGATGGGCCACCACGCGGCATTCCCGACACTTCAGCGCCATCTTCCCAAAGCGGATCCTCTTGCCGCACGGCACGCACGTCTCTGGTCGGATCACCTGGAAGAACAGTTGTTGTTTTTCAGCTTCGACCGGCTATCACAGACCCGTTTCAGAGACTGAGCTGCCAATTGTACGTGGGTTTGTTCTTAAAAAACAAAACAAAAAAAAACAACATTTGTAATGAAACGCAACATTGTGATTCAAAATGAAATGCAAAGACGTTTAGAAACACTGCCGTTCTTCTTTCTGTCAAAATGAATCCAAAATACAATTACCACCACCGAGATTTTGCAGTAACCTGTAGACATTCGGTATCAGGAAAGATAATTATTTCTAATCTATTTCTGTGTGTGTAGCATGCAAGTGTGTTGATACCGTTTTGGAGAGGAAAACATGCTTCAGGGTTCTCTCCAGCGTGGGCGTGTAGATGGGCCCTTGGTAAACGTTGGCCTGGTTCACCCTAGTCTCTGCGAGTGTTTCAGGCTCCACTACCGTCTCATCGTTAGGCCCCCACACAGAGGTTTGCTCTGAGGTGAAGTGGAGGAACAACAATAAACTGTGAAGGCCATTCTGGTGTACATCCAGGGAAAGCGGTCTCATCTACGGCACGACAACGGCGGTTCGTAAAATTAATTGGTGCGGTCGGCAGCCAAACTTCACCCTCACCTCCGTCACCGCTCAGGCGTTCCTGGGACAGGGTCCTGGAGCCGTTCTCCGGGGTCTTCTGGGTGATGGCGATCTCCATCCGAACCCGACCTCCGTTTTCCGGGGTCGTGAGCGACGCCTTCACAAGGGTCTCCGCCTCCTGGATGACAACAGACTGACAGGGGGCCAGGCGGCTGGAGCTAGCGTGCGTGGAAGCCGGGCAGGTGAACTCGGGAATGTCAGGGAGACACTTTAAAAATTAAACAGAGTGGTCATGGTTAAATAACAGGGACCGTAGGCGCGTGTATGAATGTACACAGGCAATCTGCCAATGGCGGGAGACCAGCATTTTGGCTGTGGTCCAGATGGATTTCTGTCCAAGCACACAGGTGTGCACGCCTGCACAGAGAGGGAGGGTGTCACCAACAGTGGACCAAGATGTGATGGATGAGCCACGGAATAGGAACAGACAACTCGCTGTGCACGAATTCATTGGGGGCGGAATAACATTTCTTAAATCACTGTGAGGTCTTGTCACACCAGGGACATGCTAATCTTTTGTTAACCACAGTGAAATATTAGACACGCGTGTGAGTTGGTGTCGGCCATCTAGGTGTGTAGGCAATGTCTTCCTTGTTCTTTTATAGCCTATGGTCCTCTTGTCTACCACCTCTTTTCGGAAAATAAAACTACAGCAAAAGTGTGTATAAATCTACCTTCACTGAACAGTTTTGCTGAAATTGAATTTTGTTTGCACTCCTTCCAGCAAAATCCCAAGAGTGAACCACATGAATTAGTTTTTTTCCATATGGTCAACCACCATGAGCAAAAATACTGGAAAACATGAAAAATAAAGAAAATATGCCCAGTCTCAAAATAATGAAACAAGGTGGACAAAATGACAAAAATATGATAATCATAATGAAATCCAAGGAAATCCAAGCAACGCTGGAAAAAATACAAATTTTCCAAGCATGCATATTTCCATTTACCTTTTCCAAAGCTTTTCTTTCCGGAACATTCTCAGAGATGTTTCCCAGTCTCCCTCGATGACCTATAGACGCTGCTATTGCCATCGGTCCCATGGATGACCTCTAAAACACATGTCGGAACAAATTAAAAAATGGAAATCTTTTTAACCACCGGCCATAGTGTGACTGGCTACCTGATATGAAGTCAGGTAGCCAGGTCGTTTTATGTTGATGTGTGACTAGGCGTCGGCCAGGTGAGCGAAAGAAAGAGGGGAAACCACTTTACAAGACATAAACTTTATGTTTTAGTCGGTTGGTTTATGTTGTTCTGTTTTTCAACTTTTGTACTATCAGCTTCAATTGACTACCTTCAGTCACTTAATAAAAAGAAAAAAAAACGCGGGAAAACTTCTTTCTCTTACCAACTAGATCAACGACAGGTCTGGAATACAAAAGGGATGAGCAGTTGGTTCACAGAACTGTGTAGGCCAAGTTTTACAGTCAAGGCTTTGGGAACTATATGACTATCCAGCCACCAATCAAGCTGCGCCCCTTTACGATTGGTTGGGAGACACTTAAGCAATCGCAATTTTACACCAACAGGCAAGTTCTTCCTCAAATTAACCTATTGTTTAACTGTGATTTACAAACATAACGGTGCAATTGTGTGACCTTATGTCGTCATTAAGTTTAACCCAGCGTTGGCCTACAGTGCATTCCTGCAGTGCCTACCCTCTTTTCCCGGGCTCTGGACCTCAAGGGCTTGATCACAGTTGTGTCCAGGTCCTGCAGATGGATCCAGAGTCAGGTGGCAAGAGTTACATTCTAGAAAAAGCGGATCTCTTAAAAAGACAATAAGGTATATGTACACAACAGTGCAGTGAACAAACCAAGTCGTCGTCTGTTCTATCGTAGCTGATGTCGGAGTGTGACAGGAAAGACGACTCGTCGATGATGGAAAACCTTTAGGAAAACAAGGACAGAGCATTTAAGCAATCAATTTCAAATCAGAAGTTTCTGTTCTGTTTTTGAACAGAAGACAATAACTAAAAACAGAAGTGGTTTACCGTTTACCACTCCGGAGCTGGGTGATATTGGATCCCTTTCCCTTGTGGTCAAAAGTGGCCAGTAGTGATTTCTGCTCATCGTTCAGACATGCGCTGGACTTGCCGTCATGGACAAGGATGTCACACATTAGCTGCATCTTTCGCTCCTTGACAGAAACAACAGCAATAACAACAGCATGTCATGTAGTGGCGTTCAAGAAAAAATACACACACACAGACCACATAAATAAACCCATTTCTCTCCCAAACATGAATGATGCATGTAAAAATAACAAAGCTAATAATTTAACGCTGCAATGACAATGAATACAAAAAGGCAGAAGTGTCCTTGTGCATTGCTGCAGGGCCTACTCCACAACAGCTGCGGCCCTGAGCACCAAACACCCTACTTTAGTTGACATCTCATAAGAAGGAAATCCTGACCCTTTTTGAATGCAATAGTTATTTTGTTTTCATTAACCGCAATAGCAAAACCAAAACCCAAACATAAATCCCAAGATGGTTAAACAGGCCTACGGTTCTGAGATGTGGTTTTGCTAAGCATTATTGATCTTTTATCACTATTATTGCAACAGAGCTGAACGTTTGGAGGCTGAAATCCATTGATCTCTGCAACCAACTCACCAAATACTGGTAGTCTGCCTCAATCTTATACCGCTTCTTTATCTCCACGTCCACCTGGTTTCTCGCGTGTTTCAATTTGACCTCCAGAGCCGCCTTGGCGACATCTGATTTGACGAGGAGTTCCTTATACTTCTTCATCTCTAGCTCCGTGTGAAGCCATTTCTTTCTGGTTGACTCGAAGTTTTTGACAACTTCAACAAACTCTGGACAGGGGTGAGGGTAGAGAAAACCATAGGTGTGTGATGTTCACTCTGGTGTCGATCATGAAACATGTTTATCAATCGTCGACACGATTCAATCATCAATGCATTGACGCCAATATACACGCTACGGTCACCCATGAGGAAACACAGACCTAACGGAAGAAGGAAATCCCTGAAATTAAAAAAAGGCGACAGGAATACGCTTCATGATATTGCAGGCCCTTCATCCGACTAGGGTTTCTAAAACCATTCCCTCTGTACTACGCACACGATTATAATCAATGGGTTGATTTAACGAGAACTCATCAACCACGAGACTTTCAAAATTCACGAATGTGCACTGGGACCTTTATGCCTTTATTAATCCTAAGGCACTTGGCCCTTTTACCGATAATTTATGCCACGGAGGAACTAAGCTAACCCCCATGTCCTCCCCCTCAGATCGTGTCTTACCGAGCTCTGTGACCAATGCATTATCCATAGTAAACCTCTCGAGGCACAAGGCCAGAAGTTCTCCCACAATGACCCGAGATTCCCCCATCGCTGATGGCAGAAAAGTTCTACCCTCAGCATGGATGATTACGTTTCGAAGAGCCTACGTCCACATTTCCCTTGGGTGATTTATCCCTTACGTGGAAATAAACCTTGGAGCAAACAAGACCTGTTCCTCACCGTACCGTCGACGGATCGGTTTACACGGATGGGTAATGATCAGTGTGATTAAAAGGGCGGGAAGACCGTAGAAAGCTAAAACGGTATAAACTGTGACATGTTGCTTCGCGGCGTCGCGGTCATCGTTTTGCGGGGGTGGAAGACTCATATTTTCTTGTATAAATCTCGCCCACATGCCAAGATGTACAGGCATCTGTTAAGGATGAGGTGCACACTTGAACGAGATAGTCGGCGATCACAACTTGAAAAAAAGTGCAAAAATATGCATAGTGAAAAAGGATGGAAACATGCCCACCGTGAAGGGGCCGTTAAAAGGTAGTCCTAACGTCCGAAATCCATGTTTCAGTATTTAACAAACCATAGCCTACCTTGTATGATATAACTTCAACTTTTGTACTCTGGTCAGTACTTTGTTAAAAAAATAAGACATTTTGGTTGTCTGCTTTTTTCCTAAAGTAGGCTATGCGTCATTCCTTTTATTTGAAGATGACAAACTTTAACCTGCCTCACATTAACCTAGTCCTAGACCATTACTTCCTTAAAATGCGTCATATCGACTATCAAGGTTGAAGTGACACATTTGAAACACATTCCTCCCTCTTTGGTCTCTTGAGAGCAAGGCAGGAAAAACAGACATTTGTCCTTCAGACCACATTAAAAGTTGCAGGAGTCAAGAGGGGACAGTTCTTATTATACATCCGGCAGGCAGCCATGCAGTCAGTAGCAATTGAAACCTTGATCATGTGGGTCGGGAAAGATTCGTGATTTATGCAATAGGGTAGATGGTCAAAAATGTAGCCTTCTACAATATTTATTAGCCACGCACACAATCACTCAGTACTGTCGCTGCCAGGGAGGTGACTAGATGAAGCAGTAGCCATGCCATTGCATAATGCAAGACTATCTCAAATTCATGGGGGGTAGCGGCGTGAATATTTGCATCACTTCCAAGCCCCTCAGGTTGCCCCCCGATTAAGATTAAAGGTGTGTGTGTGTGGGTGGTTGTGGGTGTGTGTGGGAAAGGATGTGTGGATGTTTTTGCTTAGCTGGCACCAACTGTCGAAATGCTTCCTCATGATTCCTTCATAACATAACTTATGATGGCTCATCAAACTATAGTTATGTCCAACTAACAAATCAAAGTCTTCCTTCCTGTAAGCTCGGTTCATGACCGAACCGAGACTGATTCATATATTTGAGAGACAGATCAATTGGGGATGACGGTGCCACTATTCCTGCTATGGGGCCCTAGCTGTTTATGTTCTTCACTTATCCATGTGACCGCACCTCAAAATGAAAAACCGAATTTCTTATATTTGTATCTTTTTGTATAATTCCAATCGCTTCTAGATGTCTTGATGAATGCCATGGCCTACTTCAAAGAGTTTGCTCTCTCTGAGTTTGATGCAAAGAAGTTCCAGGTAAGAGGACAGTTCAACTTTAAATTAGTTATTCTGTTAATGAAGGTTAGGTTCTTGTTTTCTGATGTAAAGCCCTCAGGCTATTCCTGCTAAACCTGAGTGGATTGGGTGGTGGACTTGTCTGTCCCCAGCAGAGGGCACTCTTGGTGTGTGTGTGTGTGTGTGTGTGTGTGTGTGTGTGTGTGTGTGTGTGTGTGTGTGTGTGTGTGTGTGTGTGTGTGTGTGTGTGTGTGTGTGTGTGTGTGTGTGTGTGTGTGTGTGTGTGACAACAACGGTGGTTGAACAGAGCTCTCTTGTGTTTGGTTGACCTTAGCCTGGTCAATGTAAAGGCCAATCGAGGCCAGATACTGTATGGAAGAGGTGCGTGATCCGGAGCCATAACGATCCCATGCCCCGGCCGTGCTGCTTCCGTGTGGGAACCGGTGTACATTCTCCTTAAGGGTAAGCTGTGTGTTGTCATCAGAAGACAGGTCTTGTTTTTCAGTTTATTCAAAGTAAACTACCATTTAAGGCTTTGAGAGGGGTGGTCACTTTGCCCGAGGCAGGTGCAGTGCTAAGCATAATTGCAGAGGCCTTTGGTCACCTTTTAATATTTTGATGAGTAAGAAATCAGGGGATGGGTTGTTTCCTTGGTGGATGGATGGGTTTTTGTGCACAGATCCCTGTATGGTTTATCCCTAACTGCTCTGGCATCTCACCAGGGGTCGACTAAGAGACTACACACTTGGGGGTATGTTATACAGCTTATACTTAGTAGCTCTTAAGGTTACTGATGCATAAAGTTGGAGCTAAATAGAGGAGAAGGTACAATCTAATCTCCTCTCTGCCTGACTGCAGACATAAATACAATTATTTACTATTTTTTATCAATGCACTGGAAGTTGAATTTCAAAGATATAGCTTTGGAATGCAAGTTAGAAAAACCAACAGCGTAGTTTTTTAAATGTTCTGCATGCTAACGTGTTAATACTGCATTTCCATTGCTGATTCACAGCCTACGTTGCAAGACCTCTGCCAAGTATTCAGATAGGGCTCCAGTACAGCTGTCCAAAAAGTGTCTAGATGTTCACATTTTACTCATACCTTCACATTCTTAGCATTACAGTTGCTCCTGTGATGCAAATTAGTCTTTATGCGTGAAGGAGAGATAAAAAGCTGTAGTCTTCTCCAGGTGAGTCTTGAGGTCATCACTTTCATCATCCAATTTCTATAACAGTACTTCAGTTTAAATCACAATAGACCAGAGCTACTTTTAACATACCTTTTGTATATTAAAATTGGACCAAGTTTTGATTTGGCTTTGTCAGTTTCCCATTTCCTTTATTACAAACACCATCTTTCCCAATCCTGCCTCCCTATACTTTAGACACACACACACACACACACACACACACACACACACACACACACACACACACACACACACACACACACACACACACACACACACACACACACACACACACACACACACACACACACACACCCCTCCAGTACTCCCTACCACCTTACTCATCTGTCTTCACACAGGCATGTAATTCTGTTGTGATCTTTCAAAACATTTATTTTTCTCTAAATGAACTGCTCATTCCATGCTACGGCGATAACAATGTAATTCTTGTGCTGGAATTCTGTGGAATGCAGACTGGTGCCAATTCCCGCGAAAAACATTGTTTAGAACACACTCAGAAATAATCAGCCCACGATAATGGGACATTTGATTCATTTGTCCCCTTCATTTAAATGAAACAAGCATCTATTTATGGGAGCCATTATTGGGGAGAAATTGAAATTGCACAGTTTTTCTTTACCAAAGTTAATATTGGGGAAGAGATAATTGACAAATTTATGTCCACATGAGTCATTGTTAAATTTTGTGCCTGCAATTTCAAGAATTCCTTTTTCATTTTAGAAAGATAGTTACCGAGGCATAGAAAATATACTTTGCGTGGAAAAACAATGATATATGTATATGTTATATTCTAAATAGTCATTATAACGGGCTTCAATTTATGTTTGCATTCAAATGTTTGTCCACTTGGTGTATCAATACTTAAAACACTGATCAGTGTGAGTGATCACAATGATGGTACGACCATCCATAGTGGTAAACCACAATCATAGACCTATAATTATCGCCGTCTGTTATATGTATTGATCATTCATCTCGATGGAGGTCGGCGCTACAAGCCAATGTTTACTTGCACTGCGGTACGTGAATATAGATTGCTGATAATATGAAGGTGTGCCGTTGAATCACAACAGCTACGTTTTGGATACCAACTTTCAAGAGGGTTAGCCTATTTCAGTCATTGAACAGGGCAACTAACGTCTCATAACACACCCACTGCTCATTGACCAACTCATCCGCACACAATTAGACACTTGAATTTCAAATTTTAACAATTACAGTATAATTTAAGAACGTTATATAGGATATTTTGATGGAGGGTAAGTGCGTCTTCATCAGAATATACGGTTGAGAACTCCATCCTCCGTCTTTTTACCGGCGCGATTATTAAAGTAAGCTTCTGCATATGCGAATCACGTCTGATGTTAATAGTAAGGCTGCGTTTTTTTAATTGCATATCTTTTTTTATAATTATTTTTGGCCTAGGGGGGGTCCTCTTGGGCTGTCTGTACAATTATAGGGGAAACACTGACGTGTATTACTTGTATCACAACATCTAAGTATAATCATCACATGGATTGTAGGGGCAGTCAAGATGGTTATTATCAAACAGCATGCCTATTGGATGGTTACGTGTTCAAACCGGGTTTGTAGAAATATAAGAGTATGTATCTCATCTTTGTGTCTTAGATAATGTGTGAGTCTAACCAAGGAAAATGTTACTAAATGTATTTTGTTATTGTCTTTAAGTAGGTCATATTCTGTGGCCACCTCTCTTGAATGATCTAATCTTTAATTAACAAAAATATTTCTTATTATTTGGTACTTTGCTTTGGATGCTTCAATTTCCCTTTTTTAGTTAGGGTAAGGGTTCAAATTGCTGTCACACAATGTCAAATGGCACTACAAACCACAGCTATGAGAGTATTCAGTGGCGCAGGGCAAGGATAAGGGTGAGAATAAGAAATATCAGTACTTGCAACAATAAAAAATTACAGCCACAGTGTAGCAGCAAGGCTTGTCAGATGACACTAGATCTCCACCAAGGTATTGCACCACCAGAAAATGTTTTGAACGGAATCTCTCGTCCACATCGACACAGTTTATCATTGAAATTGACAGACAAAGCAAGCCATGTCTTGTTTTCTGTTTGGCGTTTTGCTTGTCATGGAAGCCCATTGGGTGCCTCTGATTTGTCAACAACCTCATCCTTTTATTGACCGTTTTCAGAACAAATTTTCAATGAACACCTTCAAGAATTGATACCATTGTTTTCAACCTGAAGTGGCTGACATTCGCTACCGCAAACAAATGGTGGAAAAACAAATTGTGCAAAATTTAACAAACCTTGAAAAGATTGCTTATCACTCAGACACAGCGTATACCCCCTTTTGTTGTCAACCATGGTCCTTCACCTTCTCTTTTTGGAGATAACTCAGCGAAGGTCCTGGTGAAGTCTTTCATTTTATGATCATAATGAATACTAATATAAACTCTCAATAGGTCATGCTTTAATTTGCTCTAGATAAGCCATTACAGTTGCAGTGCATTTAAGCCAAGAATTGGTAAATTAGTTACATTACAAGTTACATGAGACTGGAGGCAATACGGGACCCATCTGGCCAGGAGCTTCTCTACACTGTAAGGGATGAATTGAATTTGTACATGTGCCATTTATGTTTGTTGAGACCTTCTTTAATGTCAGAACTTTTACAATGCAGTGTACTTTTCCCAACATGGCAATCCTTTGCAACATTGGGGTTTTGTGTGTATGTGTCTCGGTGTGTGGGTACGTGTATTGACGCTGCCTGCAACACAATCATGAAGGCGATGCGTTTTATATTGAGGAACACCAAAGTATGGCACCTCAGGAATCCTCCGGGAGCCATTATTGGCATCGCTGATGCAGGAAATAGATTCAATGTAGAAAATAATACCCTTGAATAATTAATTAGATGGGTTTTAGATGAACAACTTACACGCTGACTGCACTCAAGGGAAAGGGAGCAGGTACGTTAACAAGTGTTTTTAAGAAGTGTGTGTGTTCTGTGTGTTTATAGTCTCATATGCTCAGATCATAATTTATCAAGGAAAAAACTTGTGAATTATACACATGCATTGCTACTAACATATGATGCACCTCTTAATGTACATATAATCATAACTTATGGAGAGCAATATAAATAAATGGTTATTGATTATGTATCATGTGCCACCCAATTTGTAGTAAATCAAATCATAAATCAGGTGCAAAACTTAAATAATTGCTCATTAGGTAGACTTTCAGGAACCTGTTATCAACTACTGGTTAATTAAAGTGATGTCTAACAGTCTGTTCTCAAGCAATGTTTTAGATGTACCAATGTGCTTTTCCACGAAATATAGTGGTGTAGCAATCTGTGTGGCTGTGTATATATATATTTATTTAATATGAATGAATGTGTTTTTTGCTAAATAAAACACATCTTTGATATACAGTTACTAGACATTGACAGCCTTATCTTGTCTAATATTGTATCTGATCCTAACGTGAAAAACCCAATTGTTGATAGTTTTATGATGCTAGTTGAGCATACAGTCCCCTTGGTACTAGTCAGAAAGGCTGTCAAGTGAGTTTCAAGGTTGAGCGGCACTCATCAGTGCCTTATAGGGATGTTGGGGTTTTATTTATTACATCTTTCATCTGTTCCCCCCCGAGATCAGCCATCATTTTGCCCTGGCAAAAAAAGAAGCAATTAGTGAGAGAACAGGGCCCGTGTGAATTCCCATCGAAAACCAAGGAGGAAGGATTGCCACAGGGATATTGAATAGATTTAGAAAGCTTCTGAATGACTAGGCCCTATGGCTGATTTTGCTTTCAGCACCAGCACAAACATTTTTAATCTTTCTTTGTCAGATGTCTTTGTTCAGTGTTGAATAAAGACTAAGTAGTGTTGTGTATATTAATGGTGTGTGAGAATGAGTCTGCCAACTCAACATTATCCTTAGGGAAAGCAGTCACATGTTGGCTTATTGTGCGTGTTTGCACCTTGGTTTGGGTCTTGTTTATGCAAAGTAATTCAGTGAGGTTATCAAAATTAAATGCAATTATTATTAAATCCAGCGACCCAGTGTTCCCCTCTAAATAAGTCAGTTAATTTGGTGCAGTAGAGTTATTTGACATTGACCCTTTATTTTATGCAATGGTTCATTGTTATACCATATCAATATAACAGTGTTCTTACTTGGGACCAGTGCACACGCATTAAATAACTCAACAGGATAGTTCTCTGCTCTTCTTCACAAATAAGGGCACTTATCCAGGGGTCTGAAAGGCCATGAAGTTATTTTTTCTACTGTTCTTTCGGGGGTAACAAAATATAGTGATCATTAATTTTGTCAATAGATTAAAAAAACTTAAATAAAACCAAGAACAGCTTCTCTGAACGTCTGTCCTCTCCTTTCAACCCATTGGCCCATTTGATCTCCCTTGCTGTGATTATGTTGTTATTGTTATTCTTAATGGCTGGCCCTGGTCAAGTGGATTAGGTTGGTCTTACATTTTGCATTTCTGCATCACCTCCTTTTTCAACTCTTTTCTTTTAGTAGTGAGGAAAATAATCATGCATTTAAATTTGTGGAAGCACATTCACAAATGCTGAACCTTGTATTTATGTGTGAAGAGTTAAAACAACATTAGAATAAATTATAATTGACTTGATACTTCCTGGTTATATATGGAATATCAATTATCTGGGTATTACAATTAAGTGAAACTAATTACAAAAATAAAAAAACAATTCCCTGCTGTATCTGCCACTATAAGACATTAAAAGCGTAAGAGTTTCAGCACAGCCACTAAATGGTAATTTTAAGGCACTGTAGAAAATATGAAAACTCAAATTGAGTGAGATTAGAAAACACTATCAGTCTAATGAACATGCATTGTTGTCCTGCGATTTCAATATACACATGATGCAGCAGTAATAAACCAACCGAACGAGAGGATTAGACATTATTTACTCCATTCTGTTGTCTACGCTAACAGACAATAGAATGCCTATCGCCACTGAGGATTGTGTATTAACATTGTTTACAATGTGTTCAAATAGACTTGCCTTGAAGAACACATTATTATTCGTTATCTGTGATTAAAATATTCTGCTCAATATTCATTTATTATTTCTTGGGAAACGATTTGCTTCAAGTCATCACATGAAAATGACGGGGGAATCCTGCAAGTAGTCGGGTCAGAAAGCTTGCTTGTGGCTGACATACTTTGGCTAAATGTTTTATCTGCCAATATAGATATTATTTGAAATGTCATAATTATTCATGGTTTTGACACTTGGCAAGAACAAAAAAAGGCTGATTTGGATTTGAGTACATTTTATCTGTTTTGAATTTTTAATGGTTCAATGTTGTTATTCTTTCTTTTAAAAACATACAGGATTAACATATTTTTTTCATCTTTGCTAAAGTTGCCAAGGGTAGATGGCAAGATATACTTTATTTTTAAGTCTTTCCCAACATTTCATTCTCAGAAGAAAATAATTGTCAGCAGTATCACATCCTATTGTTATCAACTGAACTCTCTGACGTTATTTTAGAGCTTTTGGTATTCGCAAGATGGACTATCCTGTCTTCAGGAGGAACTCAAGCATCAATCTTTTTTCCCACAGATATTATGATCAGTCACAATATATAGGGCATCCTGGTTTGAGCACATTTTCTATTAAACTGGTTGTCTTTGTGCAACATTTTCTGGACTGTGCCCTGCTGTGGTTTTGTTAAAAAAACAACGACAACATAATAGAATGTGGACGTGCTAATTGAAATCCAGGTAGGCCTACATGCTGGATCAATATGATCTTAGCAAGGCTCAGATGGTCTGGACCTGTGTGACATTGGGATGTGATGGATGACCACCATCACAAAAGCCAACGGCTCTAATGAGGCAGGTTACATGATATATTAAACCCATCTTTAAGAGCCCTTTGAAGATTTAATTTGTCATACCTTTCTATTGTTCCCTCATTCTGTCTTCAGCTAATGGTTTTACAATAATCAACAGTAATATTTAGTATTAGAACAGTAAGTGTCACGTTAAAAGGTCTCTACAAATGTATTTTCAATAGAACTGTCATTGCAAAAATCTGGGAAATTTATATTTCAAGAAGTTTGCAGTCATTATATATTTGTTAGTGTATGTCAGAAATTCAGAATTGCTTATTAAGTCAGTAACAAAAATAAGGTTAGATGGTGTGTTAGAAGTCCCAGGTCTGTTTTTCAGAAGTGGTTGATTCCCCCCGTCTCCCATTTTAATTCAAAGAAAGGGACCAAATGAATGGAAAGAAAATAAACAGAAAATTCAATTTTATTTGCCTAGGATTTGTTATTGTTTCGATAAAAACATTTTAACATGTGTGGCTCTATTTCAACAAAGACACTGTTAATCTAATGATTTTTGGTTTGCCATAGGTATTTCAAACTACAACTTACTTTCATTTCTTTCAAATTCCCTGCCTTTATTGCACAAACATTAAACATAATGGTTTGATCAATGTGCTTTCATTCTTTCTTTAATCAGTCCCAGTCTGAATAAATATTTAAAATAAACACTCAACAATAAATTGGATGTGTTCATATTTTATCAATGTTACTTTTGTTGGTTTATTTTAGATTCGGTTCAAGTGAGGTGATGTAAAAAAAATGATTTTGTTTTTACCAATCCGGCGTTAGGTCAAATATAATAGGCTACTAGCTTATATATTCATTTAAATCTTCATACAATAATACAATAAACATTTAAGAGTATGGGAAGAGGTGAATAATATTACATTGTTAACATGGTAATCATGGCGCCAATCAGTCTGTTCTGAAGCAAAGTTTTGAGACATTCAGGGTCTTTTGCCGCTCAATATAGTGGTGCAACGATCATGGGTCGTAACACTGGAAATCATTGGTTTAAAAAACACTACAAGCACCTTAACAATATACATTGTTTGTGGTTGTTTTTGCTAAAAAAAACGCATCTTGCATATTAACTGTTCCAGGTCTGTGGAACAGTGTATATGCAATGTGTATTATGCTAGATGTATATGCAACATACCTACGGACACAATACCCATTTTAAGCTAAGTTAAACACTCTACCTCAATCATTTTGTCCATGGGGGCCTTACTGTAAGGTCACTACTATACACTGAGGTGTGCCGGTGTCCAGTGAAGCTTCACTCTAAGGGTTGAGATTGAGATACATGGGACACGGACACACGCTTCACATATGGCCGGTGGAACGGGGTTCTTTAGCTGCTACACAGACTCCATCTTTCTAACGCTTGGTTGCGAGAATCGTCAGTATTCTTTCACAAAGATTGTCGGATTCAATTTGTGCAGTTTTGCCAGGTGATTATGCAGTTGTTGTAACCTGTAATTAGCCAGGTGGTTTTAACTACAGGATCACGGATACTCGTTGATTTTATTTATTTGAATGTACAAAAAACATTCAAACCATCACAAGCGTCAAATTGTCTGTGGATGAACCATATTTTGTATCATATTGCAACATTGCACATGTTTTTTTTCCACACAGCTCGACGTAGTTTTGACATGTTTCTGGGTCTGTGTGTGAACAGTGTATGACGCATGTGAAACACTTCATGCACACAAGAACAGGTCATAGAAGTGTTTTTTAAATTGCTTACATCGCCAAGATCTACAATGCTCACTGGGACTGAAGGGGAGCCGTGGCGTGGCCACGACCGGGAAAGAATGTATGAAAGCTCAGCAGTGCAAGTGAAAGTTGCTGAAGTCGTGTCACTTTAAGAGGGCCTGCTGTGCCGTTGAAGACCTTGAATCTGTGAGTAATTTTCCTGCCTGCCTTTGAACTTAATCCTTTCAGCAGAGGTTTTGGCCTAAAGGCTTCCTCAGCATATGCATATTGTGAATCAACCCAGAAATATATGCATAGAGACTGAAAGATTCTAAGATTGACCCATTGAATTTTTTTTTTACCAGCTTTACTATTGGGATTTGATTCTTTTATTTTTATTTAAACTACCAATCAATTTGTAATCGTTCAAATTGAACATTGCATTGGTCTTTGGACAAAAAAGATCAGCAAATTATTCTACCTACAAAGGCACACAATTCACATCAAAGAACCCAAATGGTGTTTGATATTGCTTTGTACTGAAATATCCTTGTTTTGCCTTTTTATATTTAGAAAGCCCCGACCATAACGGACACTCTGTTATATTATCAATGCATCAGATTTGCAGGGAATTATTTCTCTGGACTGAGATTTATAAGAGTTTTCTTATTACTGCTCGGTTTTCTAGGTTATGGTTGCTGGTCCAAATCTTTTTTTCTTGGCTGCATGCCAATTAAATATCAGGGTTGAAATCAAAAAGCAAATCAATAATTTATTATGTATTTTCTCTATTTCTATTTTCATGGCTGAAGTCCGGAAGCTAACTCACTGCAGGAGTTGGGTGGATTATACTGCGATATTTACAATCTCTATTTGATTAGTGATCCAAGAGCATTAAGGCAGATTAACTCTGCCCCCTTTGGTGTAAATAACTAGGGATCGACCGATACAGATTTTTTAGGGCCGATACGATACCGATATTTTTTCATCAGCCTTAGCCGATACGCCGATACGCCGATACCGATATTTAGAGCCGATACTACTTTTTTTTTTTTTTTTTTTTTTTTGCTCCCTCAATCATAAAAATTACACTGATAACAAATGTTACAAGTCTCAATTAAAAAAAAGGAACATTTATTGAACTTCAATATAAAAAACTATATTTAACAAATAGTAAAAACAGGGGAGGTAGAACAAGTTAAAAAAAAAAAAAAAAAAAAAAAAAAAAAAATCGGCGAAAATCGGTCGCGTATCGGCCGATACCGATACACGTAAAAAACGCGAATATCGGCCGATAATATCGGCCGACCGATATATCGGTCGATCCCTATAAATAACCCCAGCTTGTGATCAAATTCATGGCAGGCTGACGGGGCATTAAGCAGTGAAGACTTTATCCTTAACTGTTTAAGGAAGTTTAATTAAACCCTGTTTGTGCAGGAGGCAGTGTCACTGCACTTGGATGTTTTTTAAAACCAGATGAGTCTTTATCGTCATGATTGTCAATACATTGTAGAATTCATTTAATTTAATTTAATTTAATTTCCAACAAATTATATTGATCTTAGCCAATCTTGGCGATGCCACAACCAATATTGTGTCAGTGACAGAGATATTAGTGTTCTACTTTACACCTCTTCGTCCTTGTTTCTACTTGAAATCAGATGGTCTTGGCTTGACATTCAAATAGCTGCCTGTTTGGTTTCAGAATAAAACGGTCTCAAAACAACCCTTTTTTCCCCCTCATATTGTGCCAGAAATGTATAGATGTTCAAATAATATACAATCTTATATTTCAGCTCCCCCTCGAATAACTAAACCTACAGCTAGCACATGGCCTGTCACATGTGTGTGACCTCATCCCATTCCGGCTAAATTTTGCCCCATGCTTATTATCCAGGTTTTCTTCTTTTCAAGTATAGACCCTGAATTCCATTTCAATTAGGATTTTCCTATCTTTGGACTTACCTGGACCTTATTAGACAGAGCATGCAGGGTCATGTCATCATGTTCCCATGCATGTGCGAGATGTGTAGGTCTCTGGCCTCCTGACCTGTGCAGGCATAATTGGTCTTTTGACTATTCATGGCAATAGCTTTTCTGGATCAACAATCAGCCTCTTGTATTAATCAAATCAGAGAAGAAGCTAACGCATCTCCAGATACATGCATATATCAAATCGTTAGCAGCTATTTAATGAACACATTTTAAACTGGTAACTCCCATTTGCAAAAATATGTTAAGGTTTGGTTCTATTCTATGGTTATGTCTAATGGCTATGCACAGAGGCGCCGCAGAAAATGCAAAATGCGTATTAATAATTACATTATTATATCATATTATTATAATGCTGTTAAGCCTTGTCTAGCAATTCAACAAGAAGACCTTTGAGACTTCTCTACACCATAGGCTGTGCATACACAATGCTTGATGAACAAAGAGCAAATTAGGCTCGTGTCACCCATAGAAATCCCAAAGTAAACTCGAAAGAGAAACCCTACTTATTTCATTGCTTTAAGTAAAAGGCAAGTTTTTGTCCAGATCAAATAATGCTCTTTCAGTGAAACATCACTAAGATTGTCAAGAATAAAAACTGGAATAAAGATAAATAATATTTTCTCAGTTCAGCCATAATACTGATTGAATTTAACTAGACCTATCTAACGTCTTCGTCCTGTCCATGACCTCACAGAACCTTGTTTTACATGTTGTGCACTATATCAACATAGAAACATCCTTATGATCTTACTTTGAACCTAATCTTAATTTTAGTCTAATTTCATTAATACGAGCATTGCCAGTGTTTGTAACGCTGTTCAAAAAGAGTGAAATGTGTGTAAAGGGAAGACCAACAAAATCTGAGATCTTCTTCTTGAATCGTATTTTTAAGAAGAATACGATGCAGAAAAGACACAAGAAACATCTCACTGCTGTTGTTGTACTACCTTCTATTGTGATGGATGGTACATTTGCTTACATTTTCAGACCCAGGTGGCCTTCATAGCTTGAGTGCCAAGGGTCATTTCCAGGATGATTATTTTGGCTTTTCAGTTGAGTTCTTCTTCAGTGAGGTTATTTTTGCTGTTGAATGATGCTTCTATCTCAAAAATATGTGCTACTTTTCTGACTAGTTTGTTTCTGTATTTTTGTATGTGGTGATTTCGTTTCCTTTTTGTTGTCCCATACGGTACTGTTTTAACCGTGTTAAAAAGGGCTAACTTTTCCTAATCTGGGTCAATGTCTGTGATGGAAAATTAGGGTTTGTATACTATTCCGTGTATGATCTTGCCACCCTGTTATTCTGCAGGGTTGTCTAAAATGTAAATCTTAGTGTTTCGTGTGATGTAATCTGGTTTCACATTCTGTTCCGTGTATTGTCTTGCCATCTTGCTATTCTGCAGGGTCTTATCAAATGTAAATCTTAGTGTTTCATGTGATGTAATGTGGTTTCACATTCCGTTCTGTGTATTGTCTTGCCATCTTGCTATTCTGCAGGGTCTTCTAAAATGTAAATCCTAGTCTTTCATGTGATGTAATCTGGTTTCACATTCCGTTTCCATGTTGTCTGTAGTTTGGTTTGGGTCTGTTTACCTTGACCCCCTGGGGAGCGCAGAGAAGCAAAAGGTGATAAGGAACAGCCTCAACCACCTTCTCAACCTCTTAAGGAACTGCAATCAATAGATTAACATCTGGTTAACAAAGGCTTTTGGTTTATTGGGGGCCCACTGCCCTCAAGGATCCGATCTAAGTATATAAAAACTCCTGACTTTAGTCACTCAGCGGACTTCGCCGAGCGTACCTTTAGAGTATGAAGTAAGACGCAGGGCGAACTCCCATCTGAGGCCTCCGATTATTGTAGTGTATGCCTGTTATGTTGTTTGTTGATGCATGTTGTGATGTATCTTTGTTCATACTTTTATTACAAATATATATGACCACCAATTGTCTACAAGTATTGTGTGCTTTTTGCATCTAAATATCTCATCTGTCTTAGATGCAAACTCTGATAGAGAAATTGCCACGACATGTCACAGTGCATTTACATTAACGTTGCGTTGGCCTCTTGTGAAGGTTGCCTGAATTGTGGGGCATGTGGTCCTGGTGAGTCCAGGACAATCTGTCCCGGTTTGCAGACTTGAAACAAAGCCTTTGTTCATGATGCAGGCCCGTGTTTTGAATCGCACAGTGTAATTTGCACTAATTCCTTAAAGCTTTCGAGATTTTAAACCTGCATATTTTGAATACTGCTGTCCGCAACTGCTGTTCAACCCCCCATATTGACCAGGACCCCACCGATTGTCCTGGGACGCCTTGGTGTCCCAGGACAATCAGCCCTTTAATCAGCATGTCACCACTGTCTGTTGAAAGTTATAGATTAATGTTTGTGAGGGCTGGGATACTACAGGACGGATATAGTGAAAAGGAAATTAATACATTCTAAATATTATCATGCACGCAACAGGATAATGGCACCATCAGTTCCTGTTCTACAGGTCCGTAGCAACTCTACTTCTGCAGTTGGAGCCAGGACACTGGGGGTAACTGCTTCAAAAAGATGCATACTTCTTTTACCAAATTTACCTTTATCAAAAATGTGGGCCGATTTAATCTTTTGTTTGTCTCCATTTGGGAAATGGTCTGTCTTCGTAGAGCCAGCTTGATTTATCCAGGTGACTGCAGAGAAATATCATCCAAAACAATTTGAATCGGGATGGAGGTCACTGTATTTAGCAAAGTCAGGTGAAAAAATATATCCAAATGACCTTCTTGGTTTTCCTGAGATTTTACACGCATTTTAAAGGCATTTAAAGTTAACCATTATCTTATTATTACCTGTGCTTTTATTATCCTCATGGGCCATATCAGAATTGGGACAATATAATTCATGTAAACAATGAAATAACAAATGACAATTTTTTGGGTTTTTGTTTTAGGGAAAGTTTAGGTCTACCTCAAAATTGTGCATACAATACATTTAATTATATTTCATGAACCTTAACACAACGTTGTCCACTCATATATTTGATAAACTGTTGTACTGTTTAACAATGAAGCCTGCAACCAAAACATCCCATCAGCTCCATTACTGTCCACATTTCATTGGTATTCCTGTTTAGTAGAGTTTTGACCCTGAGAAGGAGTAGGCGTCAAGCATACAAGAAAGACATTGGTTTTCTTTGTGCATAATTAGATTCACATCTTGCTCTGTGATCGTTACCACCAGTAGCACATTATCCTCTCTGTCCCATAAGCACCATTAGGGTGAGTGGCCCCAGCGTAATTTGCCTGTCTTTTATTTCTTCGTGTGGCTGTGACCCAAGGGCTGTTTGCTTACCAAAAGAGTCGAGAGGGGATTCACTTAGCTGAAATGACTAGCTAATAGCGTTTAATGAGCTGTTTTGGCATGCTGTCGTCTTCCCAAGCTTGTTTGTAGAGCAAAGCCACTAACACAAGCCATCTGTAACCCCTGTGTGTGTGTGTGTGTGTGTGTGTGTGTGTGTGTGTGTGTGTGTGTGTGTGTGTGTGTGTGTCTGTGTGTGTGTGTGTGTGTGTGTGTGTGTGTGTGTGTGTGTGTGTGTGTGTGTGTGTGTGTGTGTGTGTGTGTTCTGGCTTATCAGAGGGATAGGCGGACAGTACTAATAGAGAGATATGTAGATGAGATATGAACATGTATCTATTTGTTGTGGCAATAATGAAGAGAGATACCCAAGCTGCAGTACAACTGCCAACAAGATTTGGATATTTCCTAAATTAAAGCAAACTGAATGCTTCATATCGGACAGCTTCAAGTTAGGGTTGGGTGGTTTCCGGTCTAACACATACCTGTTACCTGTTTCCCCCTGGGGATTTTAGAATTTTGCCCGGGACTCAATAAGGTATACATCTATCTATCTACCTCAAACCCTTTTTCATCAGATGGCTTCAAATCAGATGGCCTTGAATCCAATGGTTTCAAATCAAATTATTTCAAATCAGATGACTTCAAAGCAGGCGGCTGTTGAGAGATGAGAGGCAGGCCTCTGACACAGTATCTTCATATCCGAGCCATGTCCCCAGTTCCCAAACTAGGATGTGCATGTGCCTCTCTTTGTTCATATATTCTTCATGTAAGATGTTATAATCATTTGAGTGAAACACAAATTGCATGATGTGTGAATTGCTTGGTTGCTTGCTTGTTTCTGTGATTAGATCTTGAACTTTGGTTGATCCTTAAGAATATCTTGTCAGTAATATATCTATATATATAACCTAAATGTCAATGTTTTGTTTGGCATGTCCCCAGTTCCCAAACTAGGATGTGCATGTGCTCTCCATGTTGATAAGAGCATTAAAATGAGAAAAATTAATGGGACAAAGAAATCAAGGGATATTTAGCATAGAAAATAAATTGCGGTTAATCGCGATTACTCGTGATTAATCGTGAGTTAACTATGACATTTATGCGATTAAAAAATATTTTAAAACTAGTTTTTAGTGATGAGGAAAATATTTAGGAAATAAATAATTGCATTTAAATTAAATATGTTATTCTTAATAAATATTGACATTAGTAGTTTTAGTTATATAAACTAAAATGATTAGAGCACTATACAACAGTATTAGTAATACAGAAACATGAGTTATACAGTATTACCATGTTTCTCACCAAAAACTCAATTTACCGTTTCTTTATGTTACATTTGAACGCATCATGATAACCTAACAGTCGTTTTACTGAGCCAACCTCAACACATCATCACGCAGCACATCTAAAACTTTATTTACTTTTTAAGATAACTAACTTGTATGCTGCTGATTACAACACCGATTTCACAATTGACCACTTGTTTTACTCATAATACATGTTTGCTTACAATTCCATTCCAAAACATTGGTGGACACGCTGCAGTTATTGGATTGATTTGATTTAAATGCCGTGACGCGACTCGAGGGACACAACATTACGTTACAAAAATAATAATAAATGAACAACGGGACTCGATAGTGGTATCGATAAGCCCAAGCGTTAATGATTTTCGGGTCCTTGATTGAACCGGGTTTCGATCCCCATCCCTAGTCAGGAACAGTTAAAGCCTTTACTTTGGCTGGAGAACCAATAATCATTTGAGGTGTTTCCTTGTATTGAGTAAAATAGTCTCTAGTTCTTACAGTAATCCATGTTTTATGATAAAATGTATTCATTGTTTTTGTCAAGCAATTAAATAAGCATGGAATATCTAAACAACCCAAATGTTTTTCCTCCTTGCTTGGAATTAATTCCTACAACCACAGTGAACTTTACATTTAATAAGCCATTATCACATAATCGGTATCGGGGTTAAATGAAGATACTACTTGAGAATCACACTCACAATAGGAAAGCCTAATGAAGTTTGCATGACTTATTGTCTGTCTTGCTGTTTCATTTATAGCCACACTAAATTGATTTGAAAAACAACATTTATCAAACCCACTGAAGCATCGTTTGACTAATCATTGTAGAGCCATCCTCTAGGTTTATATTAATATACATTCACCCAGCGCAGCTCTTTTCATTCTGCAACCCAAACTAAACCCTTTGAGCCTCTCTCTCATCTCTATGCTTCTGCGGCGGCATGCCCGGCATGTTAAACGGCTGAAGAATCAAGTCTAATTCTAAGGCTTCCCCCCTTTTCCTCATGTGTTTGAACTGGAAAATCACCATCTACACGGCTTTTGTTGATGTGTAGCAGGGCAGAGAGTAGCTGAAGGGATAAAGCCCCACAGTTTAAATTTATTTTTCCTCTTTCCTCTTGCGTAAGACCACACCACCAAACGTTGCAAGGTTGCAAATCACAACAACACATCTGAACGTTGTGATATCAGGCTCCTTTCATTCGTCCTTATATCGCTTTCTGACGATTTTCTTTCGACCCGTAGTATCTTTGCTATATTATCCCTGTGTTTGTGGGAAAGCCTTTTTTTTCTATGCATCAATAATGTCAGTGTCGCATATCCATGGGAAAGTCTTGTTCTCAACGTGGTAGTGGTAAACAGAGAACGGGAGACGGTCTCCCGGAGACCTGACCTGGCTGTGAATGGGTCGGCGTGGCAGAGGAGGGTGATTACCCTTTATTAACATTAAACAAACATTCTGGTTTTTAATGGCCCCACAGTACCCGGCGCAGGGGCTTATCTCATTCAAGCAGATTCAGACCTCTCCCGTATAGGGTGACGCCATGTTTATAATCACAGATAAGGCACAGTGTGGCTCTGCTAATTTGTGGGAAAGGACACTGATCACGGTAACGGAGCGCGGCGGCTGTATCTCCCTCTTATCTGTATGGATGGGGGCTGTCATATTGAAGGGTAATATTACCTGCGCTGATGTCATTATCACTGCTGCCGTGGAAACGGGATGCAAGGCGGGGAGGGTAGGGCAAGGTCGCATAACGGACCCACCGGCCTGGTTGATTTATTCAGCCCTGCTCTGGACAGTCTTCATCACAGACTCCATACAAGGAGGAGGAGGAGGGGGTTACTAAATCACCCTGTCACACGGAAGCTGTAGAAAATCATTGTTTCTTTGTCTTTGTCTCTTTGTCTCACCCGTGCAACCTCAGAAGATACAAAGGTGTCGTAGGCGGGTTGGGGGGGGGGGGGGGGATTACAGCGGGAACTATAGGGAAAGAACACTGGCATGACCGAACACAAGTGCCCAGGGGAGAGCAGTGCAAGAAGTGTTTCTGTACTGCAATATATCTACAGTACGCTTGTAATGGTGTGAGTGCGGGGTGCCGGTGTCTACCGGCGGTTAATGGGAATCACCGGGTGATGGAGGTCCTCCACCCTCCCCCCTCTATCCTCCATGCAGACTGATTATATATCCAGTGGTGGCACAGGGTCCCCCACCTCAAGGAGCGACACACTTCATCACGCAAAGCCCCGTGCAGCCCTTCTCAGATACCCAGCGTCGCATTGAGAGAGGCCTGATCTCTGACACTTGCACCGCAGGAAGAAGCATCAAAGCCTGTTGTGTGAATTTAAACCACCCGACTCTCTACAAACACTTCCCACCTTCATGGGATGAGGCACAAGGCAGTGACCCTCCTAGTATGTCATGTCACATAATGCATGGCGTGAGAAGAATGGCAAGATATAGCTTTCCAAAAAAATCTTTGGCTGGTAATTGGCAGCGCAACATTGTGGAACTGTGAGCATCAGGTTGTTGGTGTACTTGTTCTATTTTATTTCAGGACAGACAGTAGAGGTTCTCTGTAGAGTTGCATTAATGCAGAGTTCTGTTGTCCTCTGGAGACCACTTTAAAATGTTCAAATCAATTGTTTTTTTCCATCCGGCTGTTATCAATATTATGGCACAGATTTATTTGTGAATTATGCACATAGCAGTTGGTACTGGGTATTGACGTTGTTTTCTCAAGGATATAAGCATACTCCACTAATTCTATATTTTAACATTTGTATAATTATGTGTAGGAAACTTTGCAGCAAATCTGCTGTGTTGGTTTAAATCAGCTTGTAGTAGTATGATGTGCCTTGTTATCCTCTTATAATACCATGTTTTTACAATATTTGCTCTATCCAATGATCACTATCAGTATGGCAGAGATATTGGGGTTTTAATTTTAAGTAGAACCAATACACTTCAACCTTAGTCATTTTGACAAAAATAGCAAAGGGTCTGAGTTATCTTCCATTTGCTTAAACACACAATTATGAAGCTTTTTAATTTTTTTATATTTCGGTGTGAAAGAGGTAATTTTCCACCTCATTTGCATCAGAATATGACTGGGCTGGTGGCTTGAGTCATACAGTCAGGGGTTTTGCATTTAATCTCGGAATTTAGCTCGGTAAATGCTCACAAAAAATACTCAAACACGAGCAGATCTGTGCTCTGTTCACTAGTTTGCCTCATTGATAGATGGGGTCAAATTTACACGGTTCACCTGGAAACGTGATATGATGTTGATTCAACTTTAAAAACTCTCAATCACAATTATTTGAAACTGGTGTCTGCTGCTATTCAAATGCTTTGTCAAAGTTAAAAAGGCAAACGCTGGGGGGGGGGGGGGGGGGGGGTGTAATCAATTAATCTGTTGGGCACGTGTTTCACAGATGGGGTCCCAGGTGCACCCCCTATGATATTACCCCTCATGCTGGTGGATGGTCAACTTGAAGCTCAATTTAGTACCTTTGTCTTCAGCAGAGGCTATTGCTGCCTCACTCACAGGCCTTTAGAGTATTTGGATTATCATTAAGCAAGATTGTAAATAATAAAGATATTTGTGAATTGATTTGCCTTACCCAGTAGGAAGACAAGGCTAAAACATCTAGTCTAGACACGGTGATTCTTAGAAAATGTGTTTTCAAATCATCATTTTTTGCAACTGCAAAAAATACACTTCTGAAAGCTACATCTACACGTGTCTCACAGTTACGTTACTGAGTAACTGTGAGGCAGGAAACGATGTGTTACTCCGCCCCTTTCAGTTTATGGTTTCCGGGCCAAGTTCTGAGCTGCCTACCCCAAGAAGATCTGCTGTAATATAGGACGGCAGGATCCGAGATTCTATTTGGCCCAGCAACAAGATATCTGTGAAATATACGATTTGGCATTAAACATCAAAAACTCGACACAACTCGCCACAACTATCCATACCAGCAGTGCTCATGTGGACCACCCTGCACTTATTACATTTCCAATCGCATTCTAATCTCGTCCTGAGTTCGACTGGTCACTGTCATCTTGACATATGTTTACACACACCTTTCAAGTGTTAAGGAATGGAGCCGAGCAGAGCCCCTCCCGCCCAGAACACCTCCTAGGATCTTATTTACAGTCATCTCCAACAGCCCTTGATTGATGACAACCGTCTCATTAACACCACAGGAGCCTAAGGCTTCCACACAACACGACTGGCAGCTCACTCCCTCACACCAGCAGCGGCTCAGCAATTAAAAGTCCCCTGGAAACCCGCTGGAGTGGGTATGGGTAAGAAAGGAACCCGATTCTGTGGGGGTGTTCTCTATCATTGTTATTACTGCAGGAAGCAGAGGCGGGGTGCAGAAAATGCAAAGATGGAAGAAAAGGGGTCAAAGAAAATATATCGGGAGTTGCAGTGGTGGAAAGATTGATCAGCTCTGCTGGACACTTAATAATTACTTAACGCATACGCACATATATCACTTTTACAGTATTTCTGTCAGGCGATGGTGCAGGAATGAAAATGACGAGTGATTGATGCCAGGAAGCACGGGCACAGCCCTGAGGGGAAGGAAGTGCAAGGTCTTGCTTATAAAAACATCAATCAAGGAACGAATGTGGCCTACAAAGCCTTTGGTTACCTGCTACCTGCTAATGAAGCCACTACGACAGTGGCTTCATGCCTGAAACGGGCTCCTCATGTAAAACAATGTGCATCCTTGGTTATACCGCAAATCTCTCACAAATGAAAAGTTTGGGCGCATGCTATTGAGTCTACGTTAATGCCACAACCTTTTCTTATTCAGACATCAAAGAAGCTTTTATGCAACCTAACCATTACCAGCAGTGTGTATACCTGAGGTGTGTAAACAGTAATGAAATCATCCTGAGGCCAAATGATCATTGTTCATCAATCTGTTATACTCTATGCACAGTTATGGCTCTACTGAGTTGGCAAAATACACGGGTTCCTTCAGATATAGACGTAGGCCTTTTCCAAAGGATTCCGACTAAACTAAATGTACCTTTAAAGACAACGGATTACAGGTGTGCTATTTGTACAAGTAGGCAACTTAACTGTGCTCACTCCAAAACATAAACCCTCTCAGAATGACATCACGCTTAATTGAGTTACATGAGAATATTAAAGATTATTCCTCAGAGTAAACAGTATAAATATGTTAAACCACAAGGTTTACTTAGTCATCATCACTGTATTGAAGTTTTGCTCTTCTAAATGATCTTTCTTTCTTTTACTTCTATAGCATAGCAGGTTAATGATCGTTTCTTTGACTTGGTATTCACTTAAACGTGCACTTTGTAACTTCTTTACTGCAGAAAGTGCCTACATGCAGTCTTTTCAATAATTTTGAACAAAAATGATGGCTTCAGTAGTGGCTGCAGTTATTGTATGTTGCCCGTTATGGAATTTATATTGTCCGAAATATCATTTTAAAGTTGCATCCTACTATATATATATATATATATATATAGCAATTTCAAACAGCCATTTTTCAGTTTAATTTTTTACTTCTGAATGATCATGTCATGCGTCTGTTAGGCTTATCTTTTATTTTCTGCTCAACAAACCAGCGCATCCCTCTTGAGAGCCCAATTTTCAACTTGATATAATATGGCCCCAAATCATTTCATGTTTAGTCATTGTGTCTGTATTTGCATCACATTATGGCTTGAAGTGGTCAGGAATAATTCAAATGAACACAAACATAATGATTTGTGAGCATTTTCGCTGCATTTTGTCAAACAATGTTGGAAAGTTTGTTTCTCACCCAACCAATTTCAGCCATTCTCTTCAGAGACTCTCATGCAGTTAATGTAAAAAGCACTTAGCTTTCCCTGTGCTACCTATTTGCATTGCATTATGGTGCAGGTGCCGTGTCTGGGGAAGGGTCTGGAACGATGCTAATGAACAGCCTTGTTTTAATTAACTTCAAGTTAAAATGGCGTGAAATTGAAAATGATTATTGCCAAAATAAATATGCCTAATTAGGATATAAAAAGGGTAAGTAAATTATTTGATAACTATTGTTTTTTCAGAGCTGTGCATCATCTGTTTTGGATTTCAATTGGGTAACTAATCTGTGCTGCAGAGAGCAGAAAGATAATTTCTGCTGGCTGACATTTTAATTTTCTTTGTCGTAAAGAAATTGTCAGGACGTGTACCCAGTGGCCTTCTAGGGTTAGTTTAATATCACACATTTCATTCCTAAATGGTTGTTTGCTAGGACATGGCAGTGCAGGGGCCAGCTAGACACCAGTCAGACTGAAGTACGATGTGGGCCTTTGCAGGAAGTACAAAAATGCTTTTTTGGGTGACATAAATCGCACAGTGGATTAAAGCTAAAAGGTAAATCTTTGCATCTACACCCTTTCTGCTAGGAATTCGATTTTTGCTGATGCAGGCTACTTGCACGTTAAGTGGTTGTGCATTTTGTTTGAACAGCATCACTATTGCTAGTAGACGAGGAGAACACAACAAAGCACTGAAGCACTCACCTTTTTTTAATCTGTTCAGCACATCAGACCAGATCCAGTTCCTGGTGACGACGGTCACAGTGTTTGGCTCGTGGATGATGAATGAGCCTGTCAGATTAGGAACAATTTGATCGTGTCCATTGGCTTCAAGTTTAATATTGCTGATCGCATCTTGAGTGACAGAGCATGCAGGTATATGTTTAGACGTTACCATTTGGACTGGCATTTCCTGGCAATGTGCCTGCAAAATGCTGAGATTCAAGTTATATTGACAATGTGATTATTGGTATCAAAAGGGCTTGGGCTTTTTGCTGGAACCACAAATTGCCTTAAAGACTGGCATGGCATTGTAATGGCAGTGTTCAAATGTCCAGCCCATCCAATTATTAAAGTTTGTATTCTGTCGACAGATGTTTTTGTATGTGTTTTTTTGACTGATGAACAAACAGAAAAGCAATTTGCTGTTTCTGAATGAAGCTGGCATTTAAATTCCCCCAAAACATAATGGTAAGCCTGGGCTATTTAACTAAGAACTTCTTGTCATAGAAGTGGAACCCCATGAAAATATGGCTCCCATTTGATCCTCTGCAATGCTGGACCCACATGTACCCAAGCCCCTTTTCAAGCTTTCGTAGTGCTGGAGGCTATCCAAAACAATTACATCCTCCCACACCAAACATTGCAGTCTGCACTCAGGTGGACCACCGCACCAAACATAATGGTAAAACAGGACTTTTTTAGTAGGTTGCTAAAACTCATTCATTTTTAATAAGTCAAATAGTTCTCCCCAAGATAGAATTGAGAATGAGTTAATAGATCTATATGTCATCGTACCACACTCGAAGCAACAAAAAAATTGAAAAGACCTTAGATGGTTTCACATGGACCATTAAGCTGAGCCAATAGTGATCAAGCAAGCTACATTTACTGCATGCAATATTATTTTCATCATATCATAATGAGGCTTGACATGCTGTCAGTTGTGAAAGTCACTGGATAAATAAACAATGAACAATCATCATTATATATTATATATTGCCAGGACTTAAAACAGGAGTAGATGACTGCTGTTTTGTACTACCATGCTGTCAAATTCTAAAAAATACATATACTATTTACTATAGTTCGTGTATTTCATAGCTTCCCTGTTCCTACTCTATTTTCCTTGAATAACAGTCCTATATACGGTACTGGTGTTTTTCATTAAATGTTTTATTTGTTATTTGAGATAAATGGATCAATAAAAAGGCTGGTTGGTTTTTATGGCAGTTTTAGTAGGCTCAGGCTAACACCACAAGTGTAACAAATAGATTTTCTAAAAATGGATATAAAAACACACCCGGTCTTTACATTGTTGTGTGGGCGTATACTGTATGTGCATGTGAAAAGTAAAGTATTAACGTGTAAAAGGTAGGTTAAAGGAGCATCAGGCAATATTTCCGTAAAATAATGAGGAAGTCAGAAAGCGACCTCGATACCAATCAGGAACATTCTCTACAAAGTTAATTTCCTGGTCCCCGTTTCAGGCAGCTGGATTCCAGGTTAATTGGATATGTTAAGTCTGAGTTTGTGGAAAGACTTGAATTTTCAGTTTTAGATGCCAAGATTAGTCTCTCAGTTCCGTTACCATGGCAACACAACTCACTGTGATCCTAACCTAGGCCCTGTTTCAAGAAGGAGGATTTTGTGGTTTACCGGACGTGTTAAGGGACTAATGTGTAGAACTGAGTAGCATCTAGCAGTGAGGTTGCAGATTGTGACCAACTTTACCCCCTCAGCCGTAGTTTAAAAGTAGAGGTCCTTATGCTTTGAACTTAAATTGATAGTAGATTAAATAAAATAGAGCAGTGTGCCTGTACTGGGCTACTGTATAAAATAATGTGGTTTAGATATTATATAGATCCATAAAATACTATTTAAAGGTGCAGTGTTTATTTTTAGTGGTATCTAGTAGTGATGCTGCAGATGGCAGCCAACTGAATTCCCCCCCCTTCATCTCATCTCCCCTCACCCCTCCCTTCCCAACAACATAGGAGGAGCTACGGTGGACTGTTCCGGACTGTAAGGTGCCACTCCAGTGGTGCTCACAAAATGATGTGATCGTCTATTACATGAGGATGAGGTTCCTTGATAGATTTATAAATCTCAGACTTCTTGTTGTTTGTTACTGCCTTTCTTAGCATTTAATTTGATACTATTGTATACATAATTCCGTATTATTCTGAGGTATTGCTGGGTTTTACAAGTATACCAGATTTCATTATTAAGCATTTCATAGAAAGTTTATGAAATAACTGCAAGTTTGCTTAATGAAGTGTACAAGGATACAAGAAGAATGACTCATATTAAGATCACATAATACACCATTTCGCCTCCTGGACTTGAGTTTGAGCTCTTTGGCAGAATGTTGCTTGCGCATTTTTTTTATCTGAGCACGAAGGTCACACAAGTTTCCATGAGGATGAATGCATTAGTTCTGAATGAAAAATAGGGAGACGGATATAATCTGCAAATGCATGTTGCCATAGAAATGTGTAAATACAAACTTCTGTGATTTATCTATTCAATGGACAGTTCTCTACTGCCAGGATGAAGTTGCAGTGTTTCCCCCAGCACTGTATGATTAAGGCAGCTGCCTTAGAAAACAATAGGGTCCCGCCTTGACTGCCAATGTATAAAAAAATAAAATAACAATAATATTATTATTATTATTTTATTTTTTTAACATATATTTTTTTTAATTACTATGCATTAACAAAGTACAAAACTCCCGTAGGGAAAGAAACATACTTCCATCAGGTACAAAAAATAAAGATAAATAATGCATCGGTGATATTGTTCAAAACAATAGTCGTTCGAACTGAAACCCTCACCGAAGACCACGAGACCCCCCCCCCCCCCCCGCCCACATAACGGCTACGGTACATACGATGGAATAATATCAGTGTTTCCCCCAGCACTGTGTTGTTAAGGCGGCCGCCTTATCAACAATTGGGCCCCGCCTTGACTACCAATGTATATAAAATAAATAAAAAAAAATATCATTTTTTTTTTTTATTTTTTTTAATTATTATGCATTAACAAAGTAGAAAACTCTCGTAGGGAAAGAAAACATACTTCCATCAGGTGTAAAAATAAAGATCAATAATGCATCGGTGTTCACAACAATGGTCGTGACATCAAGCTTTTTTAATTGAATTTAACCAGGGAGACCCCCCCCCCCCCGCTCCTTGACCACCTTGACTAAGACATTTACTGGGGGAAACACTGAATATGATTATATATTGACAATTATGTTTCCATATGTCTTTCTCTTCTTACTCTGATTAGATTGGTTTGCAAAGTAAGGAACATTGTTTCTGTTCCACTGCGATTATTTGCTTTGCTTTTAGTAGGCTGTTGACTGTTCGATTCAGAGCAATCTTGAGGACATGAACTTGCCAAATAAGCAAACTCAACACTGCTTGGGTTTACTGTTTCAGCAGTGAAGGCTGTGAAAGCTAGCCACTGGCGTAGGCCCACGGGAAATGGCAGCGGTGTTGAATTTTGATATGACATGTATGATGTAATAAAACACAGCTCAAGGACAGTTACCACAGTGTGATGCAGGGCAGTGAGGTCAATATATTAAAGCCAACATTGTGAATCGCACCGTATTGTCGCAAATAAACAACATATATTCAAGGTCAAAATGGAATGTGTTTTCAAAAATACCATTGTTATTTTCTCGTTTGGTTTCATAGACTGCTGTAAGGAGTGTATTCTGCTGTCTTTATCCGCTGTTATTTCTCTGGAGTCTAATCTAAGCTGCTTGGCTATAGAAAGGAGGAGGCTGTCATTTATCCGAGCTGAATGTGGTTAGCTTGTTGTCGGCCCAAAGACTGCTTTGACTTAAAGCTTGCGTTCTCCAAAGAGTGCAGACATTTGACAAATTGTTTTCTGCTAAGCTGAAATTATTAATTGTGTTATCAACAAAACTCGGTTAACATGCTATCTTCTTTTTAACATGCTTCTTCTTCAAATTTGTTTGCCTTAATTTAAAGACCACTCTTACTTCTCAAGTTTTGAATACTTGGCAATTGGATTCAGCCTTCCACAAAATATGTTTTTTGCTAAGTTTATGACTATGATATTAAATCATTGCATTTAAACATGGCAACAATGCACAATGCATTTTTACTCAAAGCCATTTGCCCATTATCTGTATTATTGGAATACAATAATTGCTTGCTTTACATGATGCCCACTGCAACCTTTTAAAGACTTACTGAGTTTAATTGTGTCCAATTTTATGGGAAACCTGACCTGGTGTTATGCATATGCAATTAGATGATTATATGAAAATTGTCAATCTTCTCGCTGAGCCCACACTTTCCTTATGTCGGTATCATAAATGCATAAAAATTACTTTGACACTAATAGCTAAATGCTGGGCAAACTCATCAGCCCTGCTTTAATGTAGCTAACTGTTGTACACTTTGGAGCTGAGATCCAACCCCTAAACCATCACTTACGTCGATACTTCCGATGCCCTGCTAATGAATATTATGTTTAAGATTTAACATAGTAAGGATCCTTATCTCTAAATGCAATGATAAATACTGTTGTGCAGTTATGCACTTAATGATGTCAGTCAATTATAGATGGTAGGATTTGATGGTGATTGCATTTGAAATGCAAAGCAGGGGGAATATTTTAGGCCAACATATAGACTGAATAACCAGGAGTTGTTACCAACCGTGCATAAAAAAAATATCCATATGGTATAATATTTGCTTATAAAGTTACATCTATATCAGCATGACAGTACACCACATGTGATTTTCTCTACTCAGCTCTTCTCTTTTCAGGACACAATCCATAATCTTATCAAGTACCTAATTTATTACCTTGTGTGTGTGTGTCAGTGGGATGGGTTGGGGTTTGGGGGGGGGGGAAGTCTAAATGATGAATCAAACCTAGTGCACTAACGCAAAGTTCGACTCTGTACTCTCAGTCCAGGTGAAGGCAGACTGGAAACCAAGATGAGGGTTGGCATCATTTATCAGGGAGCCCCCCCCCCACCGCTACCTGGGAGGTTGAGTTCCAAGCGGAACAGCAGGTGATGCAGTCGATGTCCTGGAAACGTGGTTGAATCATGCAATGGAGCAGCTGCCCTTCAGCAATTATAGTTATGAAGTCATAAATCAGAGCTTAAGAGGCCATGGAGTGGAATGCAGCTGAAAGACCGATGACGTATGGGGACTTGTGGAATTGGATCTTAACTATGTAGCCGGCCCATATATTAAGAATGTATTTAACTAACAGCACCTTTTAATATGCATCTTATTAGAGCATTGTTTGAATGGCTCAGCAGAGATGCATCTGATTTTGCTCTAAACTGTAGGAATTGCTTTTAGCCTTGTTTTTCTTTAACAATTGGGTATATATAAGTGTATTCCATTAGGCCTCACAGTCTACTATGTAACATTGAGCGTATATATAAGATGACTGCTTGACGTTATTTGTTGATTACAGCCCATTTCATAGAATCACATTCAACCTACACGGTCTTTTTATAGCCATTATTGCAGAAAGGTAATCAACATCAAAACATTTTTTTACATTCTTTATTTGTTTCTTTATCAATAATAATCATGATCCTCTCATAATATGCACTGGGATGCATGTTTCACGATGTCTTGAGAGGAATGCTTTCAGTAACGCCACAGTCCCCAAGCCTGGTAATTTAAAATGTGAAGCCATTATCGGATTTCTCAGCGAAACCCAACTTGTGCTAGCCTGGACATGCACACACACACACACACACACACACACACACACACACACACACACACACACACACACACACACACACACACACACACACACACACACACACACACACACACACACACACACACACACACACACACACATCCTAGTTCTTCATTCTGGCCACCTGGGGCTGCAGCAGCATTGGAAATGGAGACCGAGGATAAACAAATTTACAAGTACTGGACGCACTCTGAGCACTTGCAAACAAAGACCACATCAGTGAGAGTTGATAACAGAAGGAAAGAGTGGTAATATCGTAAATTCCGTGCCATTGTTGTTCAGATAATTTAAATGACTATTTAAAGATAAGAGGATTCGACTTACGACTTACGATTCTGATCTCAATGTGTTGCACAATGTGGCCGAGGTAGAAACACGGGGTGCCCCCCTTTGAGGCTTATAGGGTCCATGTGCCCATCGGTTCCCATTGCATTATGTGAAACACCAAGTCCTCAGCTACTTGCTGTTTTTCTCAGCTATTATATACATACTGTATAATCCCTGTTTGACAAAATGCCTGAGTACATTTTGATTGTAAAATAGGATATTTGTCCCTCCAGCCGTGTCAAAGAAACTCATCCCTAGTGCACAGGTCACACAACTTTGAGATCTAAGTAGCTTGACGTCACAGTGCTGATGGTCAGTTTGTCCTCATTTTGCTGGCGTGCTAAAATGCTAGCAAGAGCAACAGCCAGTTCTGTTACATGTGTTCAGTCAAACTCAACTATAGTGGAATCATGAGATGAAAGAGGGTTTTCTATTGACTCTAGCCCAAGTCTCTCTTCCACAGTCTTTGATTAAGTCAAAACTTCAAAGTGCTGTCAAGCAAGGATTTTCACATCACATGTGCTTGTGTAAATTGTTGACGTCAGCGTAAATGCACTGCCTACAATTAGTTTAAGCACTCTTGCCGAAGTAATATGCATTTGTGCAACTTTGTTGGAAAACTCAACTATTCTAAGCTTACTGCAAACTGTTACGATACAGACAGTTCTTCAAGTCAAGCTTTCCAACATTATTTTGTATTTATTGAGTACGGAAGTTGAATCTTATCCTGCAAGAATCTGATCTTGTAAGTATCTAATCGTATTTGGTTGGATCTTATCTGTCTAATGCATCTCCTCCAGCTTTTTAGAATGGCTGCATACAATATATATCTATTATACCCTTGAGAAGATTCATGGTTAAAAAGCATGCCGTGTCCCAAGTACAAGGCTTCTTCTTGTGGCGCTTGTAAACAATGACTGAATATTGCTTTAAAGAAATAGATTGGCGACATTTGGGAACCTGCCACCTAGTTTTAAATGCTGTTGTAAACCACACCCCTGGCAGGTTTTTAAAGATTTTACTTTGGCAAGCGTCCGAGTGAACACCCCCCCCACCACCACCCCATCCCAAAGGGAGGCAGGTCCCGGGCTGTGGATCGCGGTTTTTATTAATGGCTTATCCAGAGAAGTGTGACAGTGGGGCTGATCTCTGATGATGATGTCTCATTGCATTCCATGAGCGACCCCCAGGTGCATGCATATTTATGACATGCTGCCACCTTGACGCCCGCTACATATATCTGTTTAACGTCCCGGCTGCTTTGATGCTTACCATAGCATCCCCAGGATGTTAGAAGAGACCCCTCTCATACCAACAGTACCCGGGCTGCGCTATCCATAACAAAGCACCCACTCATGCTCTACTCTGGGTTTCTCTAACCCTGTTGGCATAATCAACGGACGAGTAAATAAAAACTATTATTTATAGTAATTGTCTTTGCCTTTAGTCTCGAACCCCAACAACAAGGTTGTCCCTGTACTTATCCAGTGTGTTCAAGCAAGCAGTTCACATTAGCTCAATGGCTTTTTGACCACTAAGTGAATTAATTTAAACTAATTGGTGTGACAGATTGATTTTGGACACTACACGTGTTTGTATTAAATATTAACTGGCACACACTCCTCAGGGGAAGCTGGGATTTTAAAGGGCAACTTGCAAGCAGACATTTGTTTGATTAATATGAGATATTTCCTCTCATGGATAGATTTGTTTGATTTATTCATCTCTGCTCTTTGAGGCTGAATGATTAATTATAAAAAAATTGTCTGGATTTATACCTCTATCGAAAATCATTTCTATGTTGCAACAAACAACAATCATCATGTTGCAACAAACCATGTCACCCCAGCTTTCCACACACACACACACACACACACACACACACACACACACACACACACACACACACACACACACACACACACACACACACACACACACACACACACACACACACACACACACGTGCAAACAAACACGGATACGCACACTCTAAAATATGTGATATTTAACCCTTGTTTAAAGAATATCACAGACATTGAATTTACAACACTCTTCCCTTTTCACTCTGTTTACCTCTTTCAGGATGATAATTTGCCACATCAGGGGTTACATATTTTGGACCCACAGTTTTCAACTGTAAATCTACAACCTCATTCGGTTCTACTCACAGATGTGTTCTGACAACATAGTAGTACTGTGCATCGCTGACTACGAAAATAGCGAATTCCGTCCTGACAATGTCAATCTTATTTTAGACTTTGCATCCTCCACCCTCGGCGCCCGTTGCGCTCCGTCTCTCACTCGGCCTCTAGCTGCCGTCTCCATCCATTTTTCAGTTTTTCACTGCCTCCATACACTCCTATTCCACCTAGAGCTCGTTCTACCCTCTTCACAGGAACACACCCTCAACCACTCTCCAAGTGAGTAGGAGTGGATTGGTTTACCCTCCCACTCCTCTCCCATGTATGGCTGAGATGCTGTAATTTGTGAATACATGTAAATGGATGGCAGCAATTGCTCTTGAATGAGGGGTTGTTGCTGGTGCTGAAGTAGCCTTGCTTATTGCCTATAAACTGCAGGGCTCATACTAATGTCTTGGGTGGCATGCTTATCTTCACACATTGTGCAAATTGCCATATGCCAAATGAATTGCGAAAAAAACATGGCTATACTGTCTAATGTGTGTGTTTTAAAAAGGATGGTGCGGTGTGGTAGATGGTAAATAGTTATGAGTTATTCCATTTCAATATTGAATCATAAGTCATATTTGCACGGTTGTCTTCATTATTTCAACATTCGGATGCAGATCTTTTATTTCCTTTAATATTTCTGTCCTCTGAAAGGCTGCTTTGGAGTTAGCACAGTGCTAAACAAGTGCCTAGTTGCCGTGCGCCCAGTCTGCACTCCATATCATTTTCTCAATAGGATGCAATTCGTTAAATACATTAAAACCCAAATCTGGGCGCCGGCGAGGGAATAAATCATTCTGCCAGATGCTGAAGGAGCAACTGATTACCCCTTGGCGTGACTCGGAAAGAGGCCATAATTTAGGCATACATTTCCGGCCAACCAGCATTGTCATTGAGGAATACACACTTGTGTTGTCTACCAATGCAAATGACTTTCCCTTCCTGCATATCACTGTGCATTGAACCCACACACTCGCACAACATGATCTGCATCCATCCAATGATGACCACCACAATAATTAGGAGAATAGAAAATTAAGAGATTTTTCAAAATTTTGTTTCTTACATATTTTCAGGAAAAACATTTGTATATAATATATATACGGTGTATATATATATATATGAGTTTAAACACAAGGGTAGAACATTGACTAGGTGCTTGCATCAAGGGCTTAACCATCGTAGGTATTGTACCACAGCAATGTAAGGCTGGGTCTGCGGAAGGATCCCAGAAACAAAGCCGGCACACATCCAGCACAAACGGCCTATGTGGTGTCCGCCTGTAATCCACTTGGTTATCTTTTTACGTTGCTACACTGAAGGCATCCATATTTTAATGTGATTCAGAGACTGCCTTGGTCCCCAGCTAACCGAGTAAAATAAGTAGCATGATACCAAAGTTTTGTTCATGTTTCAGGCCATTTCATGCCAACTTACCATTAGTTTCACGCCGGGAACGTTGTTATATTCTCCCTACTGTCACACGCAACAAAAGATGTACAAAGTTAACTGACAAACAACACAAAGTACAACGAAGAGGTTAAGGTCGTCTCCCTTACGTTGTCCCTGTTCTTATTTGACTACAGGCACCAGGTTTCCCTTTGCCTTGCTTTTACACACGTATTTTCTCTAACGATTCCCTGCATGGATTCCTGTTTAGGCAACTTTGAGAGATACGATTCGGAGGCACAAGTAACGGTAATTTAATTTCTGCCTTATTTAGTTTGCTTTAGTGTAACCTGAGGCTGTTTTAGAATGGCTCTATCCAAGCCCCTTAACGTAATCTGTTATAGGCTTGGATCTGTACGTGTGTGTGTGTGTGTGTGTGTGTGTGTGTGTGTGTGTGTGTGTGTGTGTGTGTGTGTGTGTGTGTGTGTGTGTGTGTGTGTGTGTGTGTGTGTGTGTGTGTGTGTGTGTGTCTCTTTGGGGGGGCAGTAGGTATCATGCCTTCTGATTGGTTAGGAAATGTCACCAAGGAAACCATAGTGCTTGAGTGTATATTGGTTACAACTAGTTTATCCGTAATGCGAGTGGTGTGATGGTTGAAGTAAACATGATCAATCGGCTTACTGGAGCACAACTCAATTTGCTAAGACACCGAACCCTGTTTGTTCAGGTTTCAGTGTTACGCGCCTGTGTTGACTAAATGTTGCAAGTTTTCTGCCACAATTCTTTATGGAAATGTTCAACATAATTACGGAAAGCATTTCAAAGGTAGCCTCATAAATAATGTAAATTCTTCTTTAAATGTCCCCGACAGCCATTGCTGGCGCTGCAGAAACTTGAGCGTCAGGAAGGGCTGAGCCGGTTTGCCTGGTCATCAGGTAACCTCCTTGGAGTGCCGTAAATTGACATGAACAGGAGACAGGGGAGAATAAATGGTATGGCCTGAATGAGGAACAGTCTCTCGTAATAGCGGTTCTAACGTGACACACAAAACACAACCCCAAGGCACATAGTTAGTGGAACATAAAACATGAAAGTCTGGGCAAATTTACTCAGCTTTGTTGCCTCTAAGTCAGACAACACGCGGGGAGAGTCCTAGTTTATCACATCTCAGCATATATTGATGAACTGGAGATCGGATAGTGATTATGCATTAGCAAAGCTGTTTGCATAATGTCCTGGGCCTTCAATGATAGCATCAATAGGACCACTGCTTGTGACCAATAGGGCACGGCAAAACACAAACTTGCATGAAATGTGTTCCTTGGTGCCATGACTCATTGGAACTGAAGTATCGGCCACTGTCTTCGCAGCTCTCGGCAATGTGTGTGTTGTTGGATGACAGTAAAATACATCAGGGCTCCTTCTGCTGTCAGATATTGGACGTCAGTGGAGATAAAGGTGCCTTGCTGTGCTATTGCCTTGATCATGCGTTTATCAAGCCAAATGACAGTAGCGTATTACTGTTTGTGGAAATGTGCAATTATTTTTGAGTTTATTTTGCTCAAATTAAAAATGGAGTACTGATCAATTCTGAATTTGTCTCACAAAAACGTCTGGACATGATTTAATACCCAATCAATTATTTTGGTGGGGGGGGGGTGCTCTCTTTTATTGAATCTCTCTTGGGTACCACAAAACCATGTTTTATTAACTTTAACCAGTCAATACTTTTAGGTGTGTGTACATTTTATGATACACACCATCACTCTCTCAGCCATAGAACCAGCAGCATGCCTTGATTTAAGGTGCCCAGGAAGGTCTGATATTTCCACCCGGAGTTCGGGCGCAGCCCGGCCCCGTGTTGATTTAGCTCTGGGGTCCATGACGGATGTGGCTGATGTCTGTGCCCCACATCTCAAGGAGTGTGTCCCCTTTGATATTCCTTGACTCCGGGGTGTGCATAAGCACATTGAGAGAAGAAGTCAAGGTCACAGTCTCTCTCTCTCTCTCTCTCTCTCTCTCTCTCTCTCTCTCTCTCTCTCTCTCTCTCTCTCTCTCTCTCTCTCTCTCTCTCTCTCTCTCTCTCTCTCTGTGTCGAGGGAGCCTCATGAATATTATGATTAATCAGGCTCCTTTGGGTCGAATTAATATCCAACCCTGCATTGTTGTGGAAAGTGCAGAACCCATAGGTTTTCACAGCTACGTTTCTTTGTCTGTCTTTGACGTAAGCGTCAAAAAAAAATGATGTAGGCCTGCTTAGTATAAAGAGAAAATTAAACAGCTGCATTCAACAGCTTATACATTTTTCAGTGTACTAATGCCAACTTCATTGCTTGTGAAGCCTATCATATTTAAATCTAGTGCTATTGATCAAATATTCAGATTCATGTATGTTTCATATCTGTCTGTTCTGTTCTTATTGAATAATCTGCATGACCCCAGTAAGCAAACTGATTTGAAAGCAGAAAATATCTGTGTGATCCATTCTGCTCTGTTCTGTAATTAGTTAATTTGAATCTGAACAACACACAGATCCCTGAACGTTTGTATTATCACATGGATAACGGTGACTTCGCTAGTGCCATAGTCCAAACAGATATTTGATTTAGCGCAGCGATGCATGAAAGCGACAAATGACGAACCGCTGTAACATGTAATTAGACGAGCAAAGAGAGGCATGTGATAGACAGTTTCCATAAAAGCTGCTTTGTTTTGTTGTTTAATCAACCGCTATCTGCCCGCCAGGGAGCTATAATCTCCCCTTGCTGTATATCCTGATGTCACACTGTGAGTGTAACACAACCTATGTGACGGTTGTAAAAAAAACACGAAGGCTTGGGCGACCCTGCCCCTCGGTGTGCATCTACCCGCCGACCGTCCAACCAGTAGCATCGATTTGTTGCGGGAGCGGAACAGCGCTGGAACCACAAGGGCCGACTCGTGTTTCGGCTGGCATATCCCCGTCTTGTGTCATGATCCGGCCAATTTACAAAGAGACGTCGCTCCACCAAGGGGGACCGGCCCCCCTGTTTACCTGTCACCGTATTAGTGAAGCGAGAACAGGCGTCTGGTCTGATGCTCGCCGGGCCTTCCACAAGCTCCTTTTATTCATTTGTTTCGGTCTTGCAGATGGTCAGCCCTTGCAAATTGAGCTGTTCCCGCCACTTTCCAGCCGGCTGGAGGCAGCTCCAGGGGGCCCGTGGGGAGCGTTTTGATGGGCAGCAGACAAGGGTTCTCACGCTGGAAGGAGCAGGCCTCTCCCAATGTCTTCATTACAAGTGCACTTTCCGGTTGCAATATTGATGCCCTGATTATTTTCTTTTGTTCATCAATCGCCGACGCCCCATAAAGCAATGGTCAAATAGATTGCTGCTGTTCTGCTGGCCTTAATTTGATGTTGCGGAGATTGTGAAGTTGA
This sequence comes from Gadus morhua, assembly GCF_902167405.1. Taxonomy (NCBI): domain Eukaryota; kingdom Metazoa; phylum Chordata; class Actinopteri; order Gadiformes; family Gadidae; genus Gadus; species Gadus morhua. The sequence continues at coordinate 9,227,349 of NC_044067.1, read as the reverse complement.
AGGGAAAAGCAATTTGAATATGAGTCAAGCCTCTTTAGGTGACCCCTGCGCGAGATGCTTTTAGCATCTTTGGTGAAAATGAACAACAGAAGTTAAGCTCCAGAAACTCCTCCAGTGTTTCTCGGAACTGTCAAGAAATACTGTATGTACAACTCGCCATCATACATCCAAACGTATGTGTCCTTGAATTTTAATTTTCCTTTTTTTGTTTTTGGTTTCAGGGAAAGAAAACCAGCTGAACCATTTGTTTGATAAAAACATTGACCTTTAATTACAAAACCTTTGCAGTGGGGAACCTTAGCATTCACTTAAGTTGACATTTATAAATACAGAATGTCCCTGTGAATTGCTTTTTCTGAAGCGTCTATGGCGGGGCCAGATAATATCAGTTTATTTGTTTAAGACTGAAACTGTAGGTTTAGGGAGCTGGCAGTGTGTGAGCAAAGTACAATACAACCCCCTCCGAAGCTGCCCATGTGCGGACTACGTACAGAACAGAACTGTGTGCACAGGCTGCTCCTATCAGTCAAAATAGCGATGGAAAGTCAAGATATAGATGGTACCCCTACCCTGATTCTCTGTTTGTGTGCTTACGACAAGAAATCAATGCAGCTGGATTTCAGGGACCGTTTTACAGTCAGGGCAGCTCCCGGTCTAAATGTTTGTCTGTTTTAGTCAATGACACTTCTCGGCAAACCATCAGCCTCAGGGAATGGAGAACCAACGTGAAACAAATAAACCAGAGGCCCCGACCGCCTTGGCATTGTTTGTGCTTAAGGATGGAAGCCTGATAGTGTGGATATATTCCTTACACGGTGTCAAACAAAAAATCTATCATGGCTAAGATCCTAGACATTATATTACAGCCACTGAGGAATTATGACTGCTGTCAGTGCCTTGTTTTATCCCTGATCTCTCTGTCCACCAATCATCGGAGGGATATGAAAGCGTCTCTGGGGACTCCCGCCTCCTTCCGCCCCCCTGTCCGTAGATTCTCATTCCCAGATGAGTGGATTTTCCATCTGATATGCAGACAAGGTTATCTGAATTGCAGTTATCCTCCTGTACAACATGACCCGCCAAGAAGAGCGTTCCGGAGGCCGCAAACATTTGTCCTCGATAAACTCATTTTAGCTTTGCTTTTCATTATGGCAGGCCGACAATGCCATGCTTATGGTTGGCCATAAGTCGCATTTCAGTGAGCAAAATGGTGCGCTGTGGCCTGGCAGATGGAAATGAAAGGAAAGTCCCATGGTGATTACAAGAAACCTTTGGGGGACTCTTAAGACCCCTCTATGTGGTGAGGACCATGTTCAGGAACTGGAGCTGCAAATGAAAAGCTAATAATTGGATATTCTCACTTCCAGATTATTGCAGCGACACGAAAGACCATTTTCAGTGATTTAGTGCAGCGAGAATGATTGGTCCTGGTGCACAACAGTGTAAATAGGAATTTCAATGGGAGACGTTGCCCTTTTTTATAATCCGTTTATGTTTATATGTCTTTTTCAAGACATCCATGTACTTGAGTTCCAATGCAGATTATTTTGGGCAAATCATATGGTTGAACTTCCTCAACAAAAGGTTCTGAGTCTTAACAGCAGTACTGTGTTTGACAATTTTCTATTTGTAAAGAAAAAATGGAAAATGGGCCCTGAGGCTGAGTAGAGCAGACAAGCAACAGCTTCACATCACTCACCTGGATTCAAAAGGGACAGAAATAGCACTAAAAGCACCTTCTCTCACTTTGAAACTGTTCTTTGTTTCCCCGTCTCTTGCGTGAGGCTACATTTGTGGCAGACCATGCTGCCCATGTCTACTGAGCTTCCCGAAGAAAGGCTCTCTGTCCAAGCTTTGAAAAGAAGGCATCGGAACTAAAGGATTTTTTTAGCCCACAAAGAAAGCTTGACAACGTATGCAAAATGAAAGCTATAGCTCGCCAAGCAAGTAATAGGTTTTTAAAAACCAGGCTCTGTTGATTTAACGTGAAATGTGTTTTATTATATATTATTATATATATTTTTTTGTTTTTATATCTTCTGCACTTTATTAGGGCGTAGGGTGTAGGGTGCAAAGATGTACAGGGCAGGAGGGAATGGCATGGTTCAAATTGAGATGCAAGTTATGTGCCAGTCTGCCTACAACCTGCATTGTCATGAGATATTATCTTTGGAATTGGTTGTAGTGTTTTTTCCCTCTCCGTCTGCCTATCTTGGTTTGTCTGTCTGACTCTTTTATTGATATGCACGCTTTTGTGGTCTGCTTGTTTTGTGTAATCACACCTATCATCATAGAAGGAAGCAAAAAGAAAATGTATCTTCGCTGTAGCTTGCCTTGAAAGGGCAATTGTAACGTTATCGGAACTTAACGGTGAAACGTCACAGAGCATATCATAACACCTCAGCATCTTTCGTTTTTTTCAAACCCACTGACCTATTCACATAATGTATTTTTATATTTTTTGATATCCTCCATCAACATGTATCAGCCCCATGTGACTGATGTTGGTCAGACAAGGGCGATTATGAGGCTATGAGTGCTTGACGTTCAGTTAGTGCTGCAGCCCGAGCTATGACTTGTGGTGACAGGGACAGAGATGGTCCCTCTCCCTGCAGGAGGCTGATTGATTGGGCAGTCAGGAGCAGGACGCCGTCCTTCACGACAGAGAAGGACACCGGTCCCCAGCTACTCTCTTAATCTCTTCCGGGAAGTTTGGCGTGGGAGCCAAACTAATACTGCTGCATTGACATCAAAGGACTACAGGTGACATAGGATTCATCAATAGGCTCTTTCTGTCAAGCCTGAGCTTTCACGAGCTGCATTCATCATGTGGTCGGACAGTCGTATTGCGTGTGACATTGGAGACAAACAACGCAAAAACAACGATGGCCCTGTATCTGTCTGCAGGGGTGGGAAAGAACAGATAATTAATAGTGAGCAAGGGAAATGCACTGTAAAATAGTCCCATAGTCCCATGTTTGCACTGGATATAGTCATGTGTTTCTAAAAATTATAGTTTGTCATTGCTGGTAATTCAGCTTCTCCAGGTCTTGTATACACAGGTGATTATCAACCTCAGTCTATATAAGTTGTAATACTGCACATCATTTGTAATGGTAGCTACAGCTACAGCACAAGTTCTTGATTTAACAGGTTTTTGTTTGTTTGTTATTCCTAATGTTCTGTTATTCCATTTCTGAACTCAGCTGATTCGGTTGGCCCATTGTACCTTAGGGCTATCAATAGTCCATTTTCTTGCAGTAATGCAGTCCAAGACAACACATGGAGCTGCGAAAGCTTTCCACCAGGCCACTATACGTCATATTGCATCAGAGCAATGTTTTGCTGCACCAAGCCTTGCGGTCTGAACATTGATTGATTTGTTCCCTTTTTCAAGAGAAAAAAATAATGGAAATGGGTCCTATGTTCTTAGGCATCTTCCGCCAAACTTTTATACAGTTACATTATTGAATGTAAAGAGTTAAAATGCTCGGGCATCGCCCATGACAACGGAAAAATGTGGATAGAGCACCTTGTCCCTGGGAGACATGATATTCCATCGCTGCATTTTACATCTATCAATTTCAGTTAGGAGCTTGTTAAATATTTGCAGTGTGCCAAGTCATTCAGGGCCATGGCATCATCGCCATTACCAATGAGCTGGTCTCCTCTTTTTAAATGTTAATTGCCTTCCCTCTGTGCTTTCTCATTTCGCCCATTCTAAATGATGTGTGGTGAGCTCCACTCACAGCATTCTCATTCATTTTCAGAATGGCATTAAAGATCCACACCGTTATATATGCAATCACATATCTGCAATGAACAAAAAATTGCCTGCCCTTCATAATGTGCTGCATAGAAACTTCTCTGTTTAGTCAAATAAATGGCGAGGCAAGTCTTAATCTTACTAAGTAGAGTGCATTAGCTCACTATACAGCCATATGTATAATAGAGGATTTTCTTTCTGTGTTGTGCAGCTAATCAGACTTGCGGATCTTTTGCATAATGCATGAAGCTGCATCATTAAATATATACGTGTCATTTTACTACAGGAGAAAATGAATTCATCACTCAACATTACAGGTTTGGTAAGTGTGCTAGGTTGGCGCCTACGTTGGTGCCTGTTTAAATGTAATTTGTTATATCACATTCGACACTGAGACACATTCTCCTATTGGTTTCAACAAGACTTTGCTTTTCATTGATTGAAACTGGTAAACAAACAAAGCAATTGGAAAGGAGCATTCTCACTTTTGAAGCACATTTAATAAATTCCATTGAATCCATGATGTAAGTAAGTAATATAACATAGTCCCTGTTTTGCAATTGTGTTACATTTTAGGTTTTTGCATGATTTCCCTATCAAAGAAGGCTCCCTTGCATACTCTAGCCATTCAAAGGGATTTCATTTAAAATTGGTTTTCGAGCAGAGGTTTGACAACCATTGCGTATTATTTGGTGATTCTGTGCCGATGCATCAGGCAGGTGCTGGATGTCAAACCCATGGGGGAGAGGGAGATGTGGATGCCAATTGTCAGAGCCTGAGGCCTTTCCCTCGTCCATGTCGTTGTGGGCCCCCATCTAATGCACGCTAATGCCATCTGGCACAAAGGTCAGGCCATCCCCATCCTCTGTCTCAAGGTTAAAAAATAAAACTGGAAGAAAAGGAATAAATCACCTTATTCTTGCTGCTTGTGTAATCCAAGAGTGCATCCTTTGTCTTGGTGAACCGTGAATATGTGAAACAGGAAGGAAAAGGGGTGGTAGGGTCCATTCTTATGTTTATGCCCTAGCAGTCCAGCAAAACCATACCTCTACGAATGAGGAATATGAACTCTCTCTTTACTTCAGTTTCTGCTCTTTCTGTTTGACTTGATGGATATAATGAGAGCATGCCTAACTGTCTCGGTACATCGTACAACTATTTCTGGGGGGTTCCACGGTTTGACAAGGCTCTTCTATATTCAATATGACGCTGTAATAATTTGAGTGGCCCCATCAGGATGTGATGGAAGGTGGGACGGAAAAGGGCGTGGTGACTTGTCAGTTTCTTCCACCACTTTACATCACCCGACAGCCTCCTACAAGGGATCCGGTGGAGATGGTTTGAGGTCTCCTGCCTGAGGGAGGCAACCGGGCCATCCCCAAAGTGAATTAGTACATAAGCCGTCATATGCTCAGATGTCCTGTGATCATTTTAGATGTGGCATTGGGAGTGCTTTGATTTGTGATGCTGCCTACTGGGTGGTGGAGTCAAACATTTAGGGCATGCATATTTATAGTGTTCACCCTTGCATTCATTGTGTTAGCTATGTGGAGCGTGTGGCAGAGAAAGAATAATGAGGTTCATTAAAAGAATCCACCCACTTGCCATGACATGGCTTGACTGTTTCTGGACGTACTTTTTATCTTTAATAAGTAATTAACCTTACTCAGGTGCTACAGTTGAAAATTCCCCAAAAGGCAAACTCCAGCATTTTGCTTGATGTCTTGTTGCCTTGGAAACCTTGGATTGGAAGTAACGGGGCAAAGATAATGTTCAAAGGAGAATCAGCTCAGCAAGGTGGGAAAAAAGTTAATTGGTTTTGAGATTCAACCATAACTGACCAAGTTGCAGCTTTTGTAAACATAGTGAAGGCAAGGAAACATTGAGAAAAGTTTTCTAATCTTCACTGAGGAGGATTGTACCGCACTGCCATGCACGGGGATACACTGCCATCGCCAGCAGAGGCTATTTGCGATGGGAGCCTAAGACCCACACAATGTGGCCATACAATAGATGGATCTGAGGTCTTGCAGATCTGCAGACGGGAGCACTGGCGTAACAGAAATCCCCACTAGAAAGGGAAAAGGGTGAAAAGGGAGTTATTTAACCAGATGTCCCACTCAGCAGAGGCAGGATTAAAATGCACTGCTGCTTATCCCGCGTAAAGACCTTGACTTTCAAACCGCTGGTTCTCTTCAAAACACGGTGGTGAAGGTCAGGCTTTTATTAGATGTCTTTTGTGTGCTAATAGGAATGTTGGGGGATTTAGGTGTCCTCAGTCTTTTCCTCAAGTCTTTGGGGAAAAGAAAGCGCAGGAAACATGTACTATCCGTTTCCCACATTCCTTGCTGCGAAGTGGGTCAAACATGTTTTGTGTCAGCACTATTAAACAGGGAGCACACATGCGTCAGAGACGTCAACACGTCCACGTAAAGTGGTTTTTAAGTGAATAATTTCTTATAGTTCGGTACAGGGCGTAATGCATTATGGGATTATTTGTTGACAATGCTCTTTTCTTAATATCTTTTTATAAATGTTAAATCCTAATGACTAAAGAAAAAAAAATATATATATACTGTGTGTGTGTATATATATATATATGTATGTATGAATGTATGTATGTATGTATGTATATATGTATATATGTATATATGTATGTGTGTATATATATATATATATATATATATATATATTAATCTAGGCTAATCCTAACTTTGATCTGCCACGCCTCACATGAGAAATGCCGTGGCAGTTTCAAACACAACAACGTCTCCCCATAATAAAAAACAATTTCACAATGATTTTGGACTAAACACTAACCAAAACAGCATTACTCCCGAAGACATTCCTACACTCGTATGCTTCCGAAATTGAGGCGGTCATTGTGATGTGATGTTAGGATATGCAAGCCCCATAGTGGAGCCAGTACCCCACCTCTCCTCCAGCTCTGTGAGACGGCAATAGCTCCTACCTTAACCACAGCCACAAAGAAGAGTACAAAACGTGGGTATGTACTGTGCTCTTTGCAGAGTGCACCGTTAGAGATCTTGGCACTCAAGTTGGCTACTCTATGGAGGTTGATTAGAGTCTGTAGGGGTCTGCAAGGGCTAAATCAGCCATCCTGGTCATCCCATGCATTAGACACGACCCCGGCACTTCCAGGACCCATTTCAGCTTTTAGCCAAGGTGATTGGAACAGCCATTTGTTCCACTGGGAACAACCGTATAGCTTAGCATAGCTTGGCGCTTCTTTGGAGAGTATCTCCAAAGGTAGGAGAAGGTATGATATGGATCAAGCTGTATTTTTACTTTTTGTTAGTCTACAAATAATTGTGATTATTTAAATCACATTCTTTTAGACATTTGGATATTTTCCACTTATCCATTTGTTGTTAATGATAAATGTTTGTCTATATAATTGTATCTGTGGATGTAGACACAAGCTCCTTGATCTCTGCATGCACTTATCTGCAAGGTTTTGTTTGCCAAAAATAAATAATTCATATTTATTCAGCTAATCAGAAAAAGTATACTCTTCTCCGAAGGGACACAAAAAAAAAAACGGTCAAAAGGGAGATATGTCCCTAAATGATGCGTTTCTGGCTTCGATTTGATTTAAAAAATAATTCTCGGACTTGTACCAGAAATTCTGACCTGTGCCAGCGTAAACTATTGCTTTAAGAGTATAAATGGGTCCTGTTGGCATAAGTGACAATGCCAAGGTGGTGGGCAAAGATTGCAAGACTCTTCTACAGCGCTATCACCATAGTGCTGCCGCAGCTGATTGTATTGAAGGTCTTACAAAGACCTATGTGACATCTGAAGCAGACAAAGTGTCTGTTTGGGTTTCAAATCAAACCCATATAGTAGACTGGTCACTGCAGAAATACATTTGGGCAATATCTCTGTAAAAAAACGGTATACCCTGTGTAACACCCTCGCACCTGTTGGTTTCCAGCACAGGCACTGCGCATTGTCCCCAAAAAAAATCAGTATGTTGTGCATTTTTGGTCAATAATAGACCAAAATAATAAAAAATATTGACGAGAAAATGATGCATCAGCAAAAAAATACAAAAGTGGCTTGGCCATTATAGTCACTTTTGGATTGAGTTTACACAATAACTGACGTTTGTCAATTCTTTCTTTTTTGATTGATTGATTTATTCATGTGACATTATCATATTATATAATTTATATCAATCTATACAACACTGTATAGTGTAAATCCATGCTTTGATCCATTTGTCAAGATACGACAAAAAAGGTTTGTGTTCCTGATGGAAGAGCTGGGCTAGTCATCTTTGCATCTCAGCCCACTTCAAAGCCATTAGGGCCTTAGCCAGATTAGTATTCAACTCACAGGCTTCATCTGCTGTAAGCAATGGTTGAATTACAGGATTGGGTCTGCTCCAGAGGGGTTGGCCAGAGTACGCATTGGTGTTGTTATTTTTGGTCAATAGTGTGGCCATACAAACGAAGCAGGAAAGAGTGCGCAGTGGCAGAGTAGGATGTCCAACATGGCCATAACGGCTGAAAAGTAATGTGAAAACTAAATCTGCAAGATCATTTCAGTGATGAGCCATCAAGAAGAGAAAAAAATTCCCCGGAATGTAAATGTATTTTAAATCTGAAAAATGTTTGTTGGACTCATTATTGATCTTATTCTTATGATAGTCTTTAATACAGTTTAAAACACGCATAATCGCACCTCAGGTGTTTTTGTAACCCAGAGCCAGAGGTTGCACCACAGCTATGTGTCTGCTTAGTATTGATGCATTGCCACCAGGGCATGCCTTCACATGCCGTGTTTACTCTAACTGTAATTATTATAAGGGGGCTGGGAACCTTGTTTTTTCATCTCATCCCCAGCATCCAACAAACATTTGTTGACTTCACATGCATTGATTTAATGCAAGTCTCTCAAAATTGCTACAATGCCTCGACTTTACTCTACCTTAGATGCAGTTTGTGTCAATGTCACCTGTGAGGTCAGAACCAGCGTAAATAACTCTTCAGTTTGTCCTCAACCAGCGAGGTGAAAAGATATGTATTGTATTCACAAACACACACACTGATTGTGTGTTGTGTCTCCATGCTTTGCTGTCCATTTCAGTGTCTCAGTGTTTACATGATCTGAGGCTAATAAACCTGCTGGAAGTCTGCATATTCCTCTTGGAATGTTGTCCAAACATTGCTACTATGGTAATTGTGTTGAGTATGACATCCCTCTTTGATGTATTTTTCTCCCTATTTTTCTGTCCATCACGAAGCCCTTCTTAGGCTTTTTTTTTTCTTTTCTTATCATTCTTCTATTCATCATTTTGATGTTGGATCTTTCTTCACGCCAATCCTGAAAGTGCTGAAATAGGTCTGAAGAGGTCACAGAGAACATTTGGGGCGGGTATTGGAGGTCTTTGAGGTTGCGAGAAAATGGGTGTATTTCTCTGTCACCGGTAGTCCATCTTTGTAATACCCACCTTACATCCCTATGCTACAAGGTTTATTTCATGCGACAAGCCCATGCATGATTTGCCACAGGGAATTGGCAACTAGTAAGATGTAAAACCACTTTACATGTTTAACTTTGCAATACACAGGTGCCCCCCCCCATGGACACTGCTGAGTTGCTTTCTTTCCACCCTCTGTTTGTTTTCTATCCAAAAGTGTGATTTGCAACGGATTTTTCCCCCTGCTAGAGTCCCATATGACAAAACTTCTTAATGTCAGTGCTTTCCACTGCACAGCCGTCTTACCTCTTGAGAATAGCAAGCCAATGACATATTCAAAACCCCCAGAACTCATTCATTCTGCACAAGAGTTTCCATCCTCTTTCAAGTCCTTGCACAGAAGGGGAGCTCATGCAGAAAGGATTTGTCCTATCCAAGCATTGTACCTGCTGTAAATGATAGATTTGGAGAGAGAGCTGGCAGAGTGGCAAAAAAATAATAATCTCTTTGACGCAAGACATGACAACTGAACAGACTTTAAAAAGAAACCAAGCACACAGAAAATTGGATTTTCATCAGTGACTTGTTCTAAAAAAACCCCAAAGAAACGCAAAGGCCAAAAAAAAAAAGAATGACCAGTCAGAGGGCGTTAGTGAGGCAGACTGGCTTTCATTAGCCTAAGTATTTGGCAGCGCTGAACCATGAAGATGGTTCAGATGGTTAAGTGATATTATGTTAACCTCCTGTTTTACATCCAGAGCGAAGATTAAATGTAATTAGGTGGCCTTTGTTCTTCCTGCATGGTCTCCTGGTAATTGATGACTGACTGAAGTCATTTACTGAGTGTCTGTGCTATTGTTCCCATATCAGACCTTGGCTTCTGCCATCTTTAAAATGATTGATCGAGACAGCAGACACCCGACAGATGGCTCGGGCTACTTCCAGCATGGACACATTAGAAGGAAAATACCTGTTTTTCAGTTCACAGCAATTCAGTGTCTTTATTTTTTATCAAGTGCTGTTGAAAATAGTGTTTCTCAACGTATGTCAATGCAAAAAAAAGGAGTTAAGAAAAGAAACCCCATGCATCTACATCAATGTGATGCTAACTCATACTTTAGGGACCCTATAAAAGACTGGAATGGACCGTTTTATTTGTTTTTGTTCGTTCAGCTTTTATCTTTTATCTTTTATTTTTCCATTTTATCCTTATCTAATGTAAACACTGGGCCATTACCATGGTCTCTCAATCGATGAACCATAACCCAGCAGCTGGCAAATTACACCAAACGCAAAACCCAAGTCTGTTTACAAATGTATTTTGTATTCCCGTCACATATGCCCCTTTCATCCCTCTTCTCTTCTTCTCCTCGCTATTTATGCCCCGCCTCTTTTTGCTGTGTTAATTTGCTGAACGTGACCTTGGCGCTCACGCCCGTGGTCCTAGACAGTGATACCACCACTCTCTTTTCCCATCTGCCCGACGATGACGACCAGTCGCTGTAAGGCAAGTGAGACAGATGCGCCCTCGTCCCCCCACTGTCCACCAAATGGTCTGACCTGGGTGTCCCCTGAAAGCATGATACCTGCGAGTGCCCCTGGTTATGGCCAGCTCGGGCTGCTCTGGCCCTTGCCCCTCACTGTGCAGGTGAGTGGTGAGGCTGCGGAGTGGACATGATTGACTCGCCCAGCAAAAGCTGTCAGAAAAGCTGCAGCCCAACGGGGCCACTGGGTGGGAGTGGAAAGACAGACCTAGAGGTAGAGGAGGTAGACTGTTAGGAAAAAGGGGATGCCTCCCTGCTTATAATGCTCTTTGGCTAATTAAGTGTTGTTATTGGACACAGTGGGAGGTACCTGCGAGATAATTGTCCACAGCGACAGCTAAATGTCCCAATCTGGAGGTGAAGCCAGAAGCACTATGAAAAAGGTCACATGCCATTATGGGTTCTATGGATCTAATTAATGGTGCAGTCTGTCAAAGGACCCCATCGTAATGTGTATACAAAATATTATTTTGATAAAATGGCCCCTTTTCATGTCTTAATAATGTCCAACTTGTTCAGGGGCGGAGTACGTTTTTAGTTTTATCCTTTTCTTTTATTGGCTGTTAGTTGACTCAGAAACCTCCATTTTGGCTTGTATGCCCATTTGGAACATGAGATGAGCCGTTTTAGCAGATTGGAACGACTACTTTGACGCTGCCATTCTGCCCTTGCACAGAATGGCAATAGTGCCTTCTATTTGATGCTTGCAGATGTCATTTGTAAAAATGTTTAACCTACAATACCATTTATAATACCAAACGGTTTATATAGCATTGTGCTGGCTGCATAACGACAGATTATTATCTTATTAAAGCATGAACAAAGTTGAGTGGAGTTGTGGCGTTACATCAGTTACCACTGGGCATCTTCAGCACAGCTGAGGAACAGCATTATGCCCAGACTTTCTTTTGTTAAATGCAAGTTCCACATTGAGAGATCCCTAGATCTGAGGTGGAGGAATTGAGGGAAACCGATGGCGTGCAGCTGCTACTGAACAAAAGCCCTTGAAAAATCAACAATGGCGATGGGACAAGCCGAAAAATCACTGGAGCTCCTACTGGGACGATACTGCTTTGACCTTAAAAGAGGATGAAACCGGCTGCAAAAGCTTGTCTATCCACCCTCAAGAGTTTACAAGAGTCAGACTTGCAGAACGGAAGTGAGGTGCGTGGGTGATGTAACATGGGTAACCGTCTAGTAGACATGAAGGTCATAACTTCCTTATCTCAAATCGACCATTTATTTTTTAACTGTGAAGTGGGATTCACACATAAATCAATCCGTTGAGGTGTTTTTTGGTTTTGAACAGAAATATGCCGGTTATTGTACGCCTTATGCACCTCGATGGTCTGCTGAAACAAGGCGGAGGGTTTCACCCCCTCCAGGTCCTGCCTTAGGGGACGGTGTCTTCAGGGAAGGACTTGTGGAAATGTGGAGCTCCATTGTTATGCTCTGACCTTAAATTGATTCACCATAAGCCCATGAAAGAACGGACGGACCTTCTGGATATCCTAATACTAAAGAAAGGAAAGATGATGAAACGTTACTGAAACATAAATATATAATGCATATGTATCGAGAGATTTTCGAGTGGAGGCTGAATATTCTCAAAGAACACCATGTGTTGTCATTTGAGTTTTTGGTTTCATTATCACTTTCAGATTTTTCCTTGTTTTCTGTTGCATGGTCGTGGAATTAGTACTAGTAGGTTGGATGAATCATCTACCTGCAATTTTTTTCGACTTGCAGCTCATCAAGTACAGCCTAACTATTAACTAGTAGCTTTAACACTCTAGCACAAAAAAAGAACCCTATAGTTTACCTTTGGAACCACCTTATAGTAACCCCCCACAAATAACAGGGCCGTATGATAATGGTGTCAAATATTATTCACACTGGATTAAAGGAATGCTGCAATTCACTGCCCATATCTCTTCCCTTTTCTGTTAGCCAGAGTGTAGTGTTCACATGATTGATGAATGATGAATTGTAAAAACCCAACGACAATGCAAATGTTCAAGTTTTTTAAAGTGAACCATCTGTGCAAAATGTGTATTTTTCCTCTTGACTGGAGCTGAATCAGTTAAACATAGTTGTATACATTATGCCACATTTAAAGGAGATGGTAGACTTTTTTATTTTTTATTATACTGGTGGCTGTACGTGCATAAGGGGTGTTTGTTTCAATACATACTTAGTTGGCGATTTAATCGATAACTTCCACTGGAGGACATTTCATTCAAAGACATGTATAGAGGCGCACTTACTGAATATAACACCGTCTAGTTTGTGTGCTCCACTTGTCTGGAGGGAACAGTCTGAACGAAAGCCTCCAGAATCCATGTAACCATATCCAAATGAATGTTTTCATAAGTGGCACTATTAAACGTTTACATCCTCTTTGGATTACTATGTTAACATATAGGGGGGGAAAGCCCAGTACCTCTGGGACGCTGTCTTTTCACAAATGTAGCTCTTTATGAATGTGATAAAAGAAAAAAGGCCTTATTTCTTGTACAGACAGGCGCCACTAGATGCCTGAATCAACAAGTAGCCCTTGTTGTGTTTTTGCTCTCCACTTTGATCAACCCAATTAGTCAGGGGTATGTTTTTAATGCAGAATGTGATTGCTGTCTTTATCTTTCCTCCACAGAAATTGAGGCCAGTCAATAAAGATTGTGTGGTTGTTTGTAAAGTGACAATATTTTCAGATATCTCGTCAAGTGAATATATTATTTGAAGTCACCAATTAATCCTAGCAGTAATGAACAGTAAAATAAGAAAAAAAATATATATTTTCAGACTTTCCACATAATTGTTTGGGTGATGTGGATGAATGTAATACGGTTATAATCATAGAAAAATGTTTGTATAGAATATCAATTACCATCCCAAGACCTGGTTAAGTTCCCATGGTCTATCACCAAAGGCCGAAAACGGTTTAGGTCAATTGTTCAAATAAATACTTTAAATACGCAGTGATAACTCGGTCCATCAATTGGGCCCAGTAATAAAACAAAATGATGTATTATAAAATGATAATATCTTAACCTCATCACATACCAGTGAAAGCTTGTAGTAATTTCCCTTCCCTCCCCAAAGACAGGTAAAGGGTAATAAATTGCGTAAAATTGATCCGTCTCAATTTGAAAGTGTGAGCCTCACATTATCAAGGGACTGTTATGCAATATCCATGCTCTTCACCCCCATGCTGCCCCTCTTACACACCCTCCCACACCCTGCTGACCTTCGTCCCTTTCAACCAATCATTCAGCAGATGCTAATGAGCAGGTCTTCATCTTGACTGGGAATCTGGTATCTCTGTATGGCGGAGGGGAGGCGTATTGATCAGGGCTTAGATGATGCAGCAAGTTCACAGGATTTATTCAGCCTCTAATATCGGGCGTCAGGGACTTCCTCCTGGGGCTGGCTTCCACGAGACCCGGTGCGCTTTCATCTTCCCCGAGATTTAGAACCAGTTTACGGATGACAACCTCCACTCCTCTTGCAGGAGGTGGCTGCGACAGTCTCCACTTAGGGAGGGAGGGGGGGGGGGGAGCCCGGCTGTTGAGATAAATCCCAACACAGTCTGGAAACTGCTGCTGTTTGTGTATACCACGATATGCGAGTAGCACAAACCCCACGCACTCCCTCCTCCTTCTTCTCCTTCCTTCTAGCCCCCACCCCCTCCCCACAGCCCCACAACCACCTAAAGCTCTTGATTAGCATTCTGACAGGAGCAGAAGTTAAAGGCACTTGCGTGAGCTGTTTTTCATTTCTCAAAACAAATCTTTGTCAAAACAAGACAATTTTACCACTCAAAATAGAACATCAGTATTCGTCGGCGGGCTTGAGATGCTTTGGAGCTACAAACTGTGCTCTCATATACATGCATTTACACCCAAACACTCAGATGAGCAGAGTGGTTATGCTAAATATTTACAAGGTTATGTGTTCTTCCGTGTTTGTGTGTGTGTGTGTGTTTGTGTGTCTGTGTGTGGAATGGGAGGAATACAGGGAGCGATGCTTCTCCTTGCCATCCCCAGCGTTTTGTCCTGCCCCGTGAGGCTGTGATCCGGAGTACCAGTCAACAGCCGTCGTAATGAGGCCTTCTGCTCCGCATCAAGACATCTCTCGGCTAACAGGTAGATAATCAGAGTGGAAGGCGGGGGGCTAATGTGCACATGAAAGACGGCGGACTCTGCCCCCTCCATCACAACGTCCTTATCTGCATATGTTGGGCTGTAGTACAGGAAAGTGATGGGGAGTGTGCTGGACCCACCGCCAGCTCTTTACATCGCTCCAAAGCCCGAGGGAAGACGAGTGATGACACGGCTAATGTCCTTGTGTTATTCATGCGTTGACGGCAGTTACTCAGGTTGTTTATTTCTCTCTCTCTTTTACTCTTCGTCCAGATGTGCTCTTTTGTTATCTTATCTATGTTGAGCGTTTTCCAGATTGTGTATTATGGATGCTTGCTCCCTTGGCGTCATGGCCTTGTGCTGCAGACTCTTCAGGAGGATAAAACAACAACACTCAGGAGCTCGAAGTCATGAGAGGGGAGAGAAAGGGAGCTTTTTTTATATTAAAAGGCTCTTAGAGGGAGGTGCATGTATAATTTACCATCAGATATATCTTTTAGAAGTTTCGCATGAATGACTTTTGGGTTGGGGAGTGATTCTAGCGGTGACATTTGGCTTTTGTTCCACTTACTTGCGGGGGGAAGGACTGCATTTCTTTCATTCTTCACGCAGAGCCGGGTTGAGGGAACTAAATATCTCACTTTGGGAACGCGAAGCAAGGGCTCTGTCCTCAGCTAGCCATGACCTTCAGCTGAAAAGGCAGGTCCCTGCTATTTTACAAATCAATCACTGGAGAACCTCAGTCAACAGACCACTTTAATTCAGCATTTCATCAATAATTTTACATCAGTTCTCTCCCGGCTTTGTTCTCGTGAGACTAGCTGCCATTCATTTTGGCTTGCTTATTGACATTCATCTGCAAACACACCGTATTAACACGAGCTGCCCAAAAGTAAAGCTCCCTGGCCCCTTTGCTCTGACACATGCACAAATGCTCCAGAGAGGTCATGGGATGCTTTGTTTTTTAGCTGTCTTTTTCGCATTTTATTTTACATCCAGAAAGTAGCATTTCTGTTTTCCTATTCATTGGTTATTTGCTAAAACGTGTGTGTGTGTGTGTGTGTGTGTGTGTGTGTGTGTGTGTGTGTGTGTGTGTGTGTGTGTGTGTGTGTGTGTGTGTGTGTGTGTGTGTGTGTGTGTGTGTGTGTGCGTGCGTGCGTGCGCGTGCGTGCGTGCGTGCGTTCGTTTCTAAATACAAGTGCTGCATTGTTAGACGACATGCCACGTGTGCATTCAAGACAAATTATCCTTAGGCCATGATAAATAGATAAATGCACTCGGTGACCCTTGGGCTTTTCTCTCATGTGTGCAAAGCATGGTAATTCTTCAGTCCAGTGCACATACTTTCCCCATACAGTATTTTTTTCCCTTTGGGCAAGATGTCGATACGTAGCAGCGAGCCGAGTGCCCATATGGAGGCCCCAAAGACAGTCCAACCTTTATATAAAGAACTCATTAACCAGGCGAACTTCTGACTTGTATGTAGTACCATTATAGCATGGTAGCAGAATTTCTGCTAGCAGAGGTTGAACTAAGCCACTGAACCACACCATGTCCAATCTCAGCATTAATGCAAGCTGATTTGTTACCTCCCGAGCTTCACCAGTCATTTCAGCGTTTTCATACAGACGAGAGCTCGTAGTGAAGCCCAAATGTCGTGAATCGCAATGAAGTGCTGAGCAATCCCTCACAATGCTGGCTACACTTCTGAGTCAGCCCAGCCAAAAATTGCCAATCAAACCTCATTTAGCCTCGTTGCACATCTTCATATGCACTATTTTCACGACTTTGATTGGTAATATACATCTTTGTGGAAGCATCCATCAGCAGCATATGGGTAGTCAGTGTTTTGCAGCTGTAAAATATTTGGTGCTTGTTAAAAAAGCGCATCCCAGACTTATTGCCTATATAAATCTTCAATCTTGTCAATACAAATGATTTGTTTATCGATCCATCCTGACGTTGTTGTAATTAGTTGGCCTATCCGCAATGCGTTTTTACTTGTCTCATTTACTAGATCAAAATTCAGTTTCCTTCCTAATTATTGTGTGTGTGTGACTAAATAGCACTTTAGTTTGAAGTCTGGTCAGTGATCCACAACAGATGCTTTGCTCACTGCAAATATAAATGGGTAATGCTCGGACAGTCCTCTTCTAATGTCAATCTACGCCAGTTCCCTCTTACTTGTAGGGATGAATATAATGATGCATATAGCACAGTCCTCTATTTCAGAAGTCTATGAAATCTATGAAGTCCCGATGAAATGGCTGAGAAAGTACAAAGACCAATAGATCAACTGTCTTATCTACCGGGACCTTATTCACGTGTAATTCTCTACAAAGGACACGGCTATTTCAATATCTTTCTGCCTCTGCTTTCTTTGCACCAGTAATAGTGCTTATGAATTAGAGTATGTGGATATATAAATATATGTATTCTATACATTCAGACATCAAATAAAGTATGGCTTGGGTTTAATGAGTGTGTTGTTGCTTTGCACCTTGTTTGATGCCAGTATTCAGACATTGGATATGGGCTTTGATTTGGTCTGCTGCAAATGTTTATTTTCATACCTGGCAAAGTAAATATTACCGTAATGAGGTATGCAGCGTCCAACTATCCATTTTAGATCTTTGGCTCCTAGTGTAATTTTGTAGAGATAACTTTTTGTTCTACATCCATGAGTGATAAGCCGCGATTGGAGGCTCAAATATTGAAGTTTTGATTGGTGAAAACAACTGACTCTATAGTCTATAATTCTCTTTCTGAAATGAAACGTTCATCTGACAGATGACTTAATCTGTGATAACAAGTCGAATGGGAAGCCTGCACAAAAGAGCAAAAATACTCTGGAAAAGGATACCAGGCGCTATTCTTTTTGTCTAGGAGTCCACATGTGACCCAATAATACACGCTCGTGTCAATGGACAGCTGCGACAAGGCGCAGGCACAGAGAAAATGTCACTATGTGGACATGGGCCAACAATAAGTAAACACCTTAAAATATTTAAGCAACTTTATTCTGTTTGCGCACCCTTTTTGTGGTGCGTTAGTTATGCCGACACGACACAGCAGCAGAAAAAATAAAAAGAAAGGCATGCTAGTAAACTAGCATTGGCGAAGGAGTCCTTCTTCTTTTTTAGCGTTTTTTCCCTCGCTTAAGAAAGCAGCATATATACAGCATGTGTTAATTCAGGTGGAAAAAGGGTATGGATACGTTGCGATGGATGAGCTTTAGAGCCTCTATATATTCACCATGACGGGATTAGCTACAGCCTCTGTTATCTCGGCCATAACTTAATACATCACAAATGTTTTCTGTTATTTTTCTGTTCAATACATTTTAATACTATGTTATATTATGCAAATGAAAGAGGGAGGGGTGAGTTCCGTGTGCCACTGAGATGAAGTTATCCCCAGCCAAATGGCAGGTGTATAGGCCAATGACCACACCCAATTTTTCTGAGACATATTTTCTCCCTCTTCTAAAAAAATAAACCTTTTTTAGTTTAGTTGTGAAATAACATTTTTTTTTTGTCTTTTTTATTGAAGTACTTAATAAGCCGCGTGCATTCCAGGTCAAATTTGCCTGAGTAAAATAATGCGTTTCCAAACAGATTCTGACAGTATTGCTTGGTGAGGTGCCAAGCTCCATCTCGACAGCATAGTATCTGTAAACTCCCCGAACGTCAACATATCTTAAAATCCCCTGCCATTATCTAATTAATTAAAAATATTTGTAGCATGAATATAAGTTGCACAATGATGTGTTTAGATGCAGCAAACCTTTAGACAAGTTAAAGGTAAATAGAGTTAGAGCGTCTGTGCTTTATAAAAAATATATTCATACAATTTGTTGAATCCATGTGTGTCTTTAAATGGAGATCTAAACAAAGGGGAGACAATCTAAGACATTGTTTTGAAAGACACATAGTGCCTTTTCAGGCATATGCAGAGGAAGTTGAATAAACAAAGATTTACTGTTACTGTGAAAGGTATTGTGGACACAGACAATGATTTAAATCCACTTATACTCGTAATGGAATGAACTCCTTTATTTGTCTAAAACCTCACAAAGATATTTGTTATTAATGACTAATAAAAAAAATACCTGAAAACATCCTCCCATCTTGTTTGGCCTTCACATTCTCCCATTCTTCAATACGGAGCGAGGAAAACAAAATAATACAATATTTTGTAGCTTTTATGCAAATCTGACATTTTCTTCTCAGGGAGCCAGATTGGGTATTTACAAGAGGTTACCTGCCTATGTAATGCTGAGGTAGCACAGCCTCACTTCAATTCACTCTTTTTTTTTTATCCTATCAAAACTTTAGTACCTCACAACCATAATCACATGCATGCAAATATGAAAGTTCAGTCTCTTCAGCTGATAAGGTGTATGTGTCAAATCCTATCAGCACACAGGCCTATCTCAGGTTTGCACCTTTGAGATTAAAAGAGCACTGCATCACTGAATTATTGTGTTTCAGATTTTTGTGGGTAGATGGCTACATATTATATATATTTAATTATTTTGCAAATATAGTGCTTGGAGTTTACAAATCCTACCAAAGCTCAAGAGAATACATAAAAACAAATGTAATTCTACCAGGGACTGACAAAGCATTGCTTTACTGACTAAGAACACATTCAATCATTTCATTTTATTAAATCCCAACTCAACTTGGATGCGATTACATTTGCTGTGCAAAAAGGTTGGATTCTTGATTAAAGTGAGGCAGTTTGTTGGGAGTATTCATTGTTCTAATGTCATTGCCAAAGGCTCTATGATTTGTATTATTGATCACAGAGCAAAAAACTGTTTATGTCAAGGAAACAACTATGGACACACCACATTATGCCTCACCGACAGTATATTTCTGGCTTGATTGTCAAGATGATGAGGTGAATATACTTCCGTTCTGCTACTCTTAGACAAATTATATACCACAGGGCAGTCAGGTTGAGTGTCTGACATGAAGCCTTCACTCTCGTAATAGAGGTTTGCTTGGTGTAGCTGAGAGAGGGATGCTGGTATTTTTAGCGCAAATACTGTACTGGCATCATGTTTTTATTTTCTGCACCTATTATTTAGGAACGTTCAATAACGTGCGTTTGGACCAGTCCG
The DNA here is from genome assembly GCF_902167405.1 of Gadus morhua. Lineage (NCBI taxonomy): Eukaryota > Metazoa > Chordata > Actinopteri > Gadiformes > Gadidae > Gadus > Gadus morhua. The sequence continues at coordinate 9,207,317 of NC_044067.1, read as the reverse complement.
TGTTATAAATATATATTTGTCTAGCTCCATGCGGTACGGTTTTTCATTCACCTCAGTGATTCCCTCTAAAAAGGAAGTCCCTTTTATCATGGGACTTTCATTAAGACCTTCATTCAGATCCAAAGGAGACAGTCATGCTGAACAGAGAGCTTTTGAGTATGTTTCACCCGTATTAAACATGTTGAATAGCTGAGAAAATAATGTGTTTTCTAACAGCTGCTATGGCACAGTGTTCTGTTCATCTTTGCTCATGGCGTTGGTAGGAGAGCCAATGGGTGCAGTCGTCTGGGGTTGCAGGCATGTGCTTTAGTAGCCTCGCGATGAACTGATGTCTTCTGTTTTACTATTGCTAAGCATTGAACTGTATGCAATGAGCGATATGATGCAAAGCTAGTGAAATGAAAGGCACGAGGTGTAGAATATTGCCAAAGGCACACATATTTTGTTTTAATAACCATGAGGGTAGTAAATCTTTGGAATAATAGGACCTGGTGAAATGTAATGGCGGTAGTGATGGTGTGGTGAAGTTTAAATATCCGTAACACATCGAATTTGACAATACCCTTTTTTTCCTTTCTTCTCCTGCTGAAGATTTATTGTTATACCTCAGAGACCCACGTAATGTCATTCACTCTTTGAACACTCTCCCTCTCGGCCCATCTGCCAGATGTGCCCTCCCCTTCTGCTTTGTTTTTCCACATTGTATTTTTTTGTGGGTTGTTTTCCTTCACTGTGACCGGGTACAAGAGCTTTCCTCAACCAGGTCATCCTCCCCCTCCCCGCCCCCCCCCCCCCCCCCTCCCAACCCCTCCCAGCATGATCAGTAGCCCGCGGGAGACTGTAAATACACAGTGCTTCCCGGGGGAGCGGGCCCATGAGACGCTAAGGCAGACCTCCCAGGCTGACAGGGGCCACGTCGCCGCAGTCCCATTACTTTTATCGTGTCGGCCACCATCCCAGACATCTCTTCTTAGTCCGGCACCGCGGCCCCGCTCCCCTCGCCTCCTCTGTGTGTGTATAATGCATCGCTTTTCTTATTTATTCATCCTCTTTTCACTAGATACTGTGCTTTAAGGCATTTAAACTTTTTCTTATATAAATATATATATATATATATGTATATACTTTTTTTTCTTTTTTATAGAATTAACTCACAATCATGAATCTTTATTAAAGCAAGCCCCAAAATAAGTATTAAGTTTGAAGTGTTATGGCTTTAATGGATTAACACTCCAATTTCCAATGCCCTCCTATTGAATACCAATTTATACCTGTGTTTCTCCAATTATGAGTGTCTGACCCTGCTTTAGGATGTATTCCAAAATCATAGCTACAGTACATTAGATTGGATTAACAGATTATGTATAATGTTTAAGGTTTCAATAGAAAATGATGCATTATGCTTCCAATAATAAGGTCATGTAGCTTATGTACCTGTAGCAGTTCTAATCATAGGAGAAATAACAAGAAATAAGATGTGTCCAACTGTGGTGAACGTTTAAACTATTCGATGTGCAAATCACTGTAAGCATACATAAATGCAGATTATGCACCAGACTCAAATTTAATCTTTGCTTACAATGTAGAGGATAAAACATCATTTAAATGTACCATTGTTATTTCTCTATGGACTCCAAAATACCTCATCCCAATGAATAGAACAGTAGGTGGGGAGAGAATAGGATTTTTAAGAATGTATGTATTTTCTATTCAAACTGCTGTTGGCTCTTTTGTCTTACTAATCCTTGTGCATCTTAGACTCTCACACGCTACCCTCGTCTCATTTGTTTAAAGTGGTTCAGTTCCTCTCTCTACCTCAGCTGTTTCCCAAAAGCGCTGGACCTGTTGTATAATTCCCCTCGCCCGACTAATCCCATTTCAAATGAATAACATGCACGAGGGATGGCTCGTATTCCATTTGTCCCGTGTGCATGACTTTGTGTGGCAAGACGGGAAAGAGCCGTTCGGGGCTTTCAGATAATGCGCTGTAAGGGATGAAAGAAAGCGCACAAATCAATACTTTATTTCAACATCTTCAGTTGGTTTTCCGGGGTCCACATTGGGAGGCGCCTGCTAATTTGAAAGTGTGCGGGGGCTTGTGATAGTCCCCATTATTCGCCCCACTGATAAGAGGAAACCGTTGTAGCCCTCCTGTTAATCTGTGACAGATGCATCAGCTCGATCAATAGCCCTCCACATTTTTGTGTGCTCCCAAGAGAAGATTGATGGGCCAGACGCAAGTTGGAAATGAGCCCCTTGCTCATTTCCAACACTTCCTCCTCATTATCGTTCCAATTATGCGTCTCACCCCCCCCCGGGGACCCTATTTTGGGGATAGCATTAAAAATAAATAAATAAATAAATAAATACCCCCCCCCCCCACTCCCCAAAGACAACAAACACTCCCACGCAAACCCAGTCTCTCCGTTTCCCTCCCTGCGGATCATTTTGCATCAAGCGGCGGTTGTCTGACAGAACCCCCCATTGACACTGCCTTCATGGCGGTCAAACGAGTGGGCGCACGCGTGCCAACAAAGTGGATTAGGCGGAAGGGAGCTGTCAACAGGAAGTATCGGACCTGACCCGGGTTGGGGCGGGGGGTGTAGGGGGGTGGTCTGAGTCGGGGGGAGGGGTGGGGAGGGTGAGAAGCAGCCGCAGCGGGGATGATGCGACTGCTGCCAGTGAGGGGGAAGTAATCTCAATGTTGCCGTCTCATGAATAATTAAGCGCTGACTGCCTATTTTTGTCTGACCAATAACGAAAAGACAAGAAAAAAGAAAATGAAACAACAACAAATTTGAAACTGGGGGTGAAAAAGAGCATGTCATTCTTTGCCCTTTTTATCATACAATAAATATATATATAGATATTTAAATATATCAAATATTATTAAATACATAAAATGAAATAAAATACATCCATGTCTTTGCGTATTTGGTGTGTATTTCCTGACAGCTGTACTAGCGCTGATAAGCTGTGCGGGTGCAGGCTGACCAAGCAGTGAGTGGAGGGTCCAGAGAGCAGCAGCAGAGGCAGCCCGAGTGCTCCAGTCACTCTCTGAGCCGCGCAGGCAGCAGCAGCAGCAGCAGCACACGAGCGCTCCAGTCACTCTGTCTCAGCCGCGCGGGCAGCAGCAGCTCTAGCAGTCGCCGCAGCAGTAGGAGCAGAGCCAGCGCTCGTAACAGTCACAGCAGAAACAGCCGCGGCCAAAACTCTCTCTCCGTTCTCCGGACCTCATTCATTTTTTTTTTCCTTTCTTTCCTGGACTTGATAAAGGAGAGCAAGTGAACCGCTGCTACCGAAACAACAACAACAACAACAACAACAGAGCAAAACAAGCAAAACAAACGCAGACCTGGCTGCCCCCATGCCTATCGAATTTGTTTGCAAAATCAAATTTGCAGAGGAGGATGAGAAGCAGAAAGCCAAGCAGGACGGGGACACGGAGAGCCTGATCGAGGAGAGTTGCGCGCGGCCGGTCAAGGACTTGGCCGGCTTCGCCAACTCCTGCTCTCTCCATGGGATTAACCACATCTTCGTCTCGGGCCGCCTGGGCATCCGTCAGACCCTGTGGGCGCTGGCCTTCGTGGCCTCCCTGGCGCTGTTCCTCTACCAGGCGGCCAAGTGTGCCATCTCCTACCTGGAGCATCCGCACGTCACGGCGCTGAACGAGGAGGCCAGCCCCGAGATGGTGTTCCCCGCCGTGACCATCTGCAACATCAACCGCTTCCGCTTCTCTGCGCTCACCGACGCCGACATCTACCACCTGGCCAACCTGACGGGGCTGCCCCCCAAGAACAAGGACGGCCACCGGCCCACCGATTTGGAGTATCCTGCCCCGGACATGCAGGACATCTTTAACCGCACGGGCCACCAGCTCGAGGAGATGCTGATGAGCTGCAACTTCAGTGGGCAGAACTGCTCGGTGGATGACTTCTCTGTGGTGAGTGCTCTCCAAAGTTTCTCCAAAGTTGTCTCTTTGTTTGTTTAACGCTCTGACGGTAATGAAACCCCACTGCACCCGGAAGTGAATGACTTTTATTGCTTTATTTTTCGCGTTCATGAGAAAATGCCGCCTGGTCATTCATTTTTTAAAATACTGCTGATATCACACACACTGCTGTGTGTGTGTGTGTGTGTGTGTGTGTGTGTGTGTGTGTGTGTGTGTGTGTGTGTGTGTGTGTGTGTGTGTGTGTGTGTGTGTGTGTGTGTGTGTGTGTGTGTGTGTGTGTGTGTGTGTGTGCGTGCGTGCGTGTGTGTTATTTTTTGTTCAGCTTTTTTAGCTTTCCAAAACTACTTTTTTCCTTGCACTACTTGGCGCTTACGGGGGATCATGTTGTTTCGGGGAAGTGTGTGTGATTACTGTATGCAAGACGGAGTGCTTTGGCTGAGTCACTGTGCTGTAGCTTTTATCCAGTCGCAAGCACCTGCAGCAACAGTTCTTTGTGCCTAGGCTAGTGCTTCCCTGTGGACCAGAGTCGAATGTGGCATCGAACAGGAAGGTCCTCACAGGGAGTGGGAAGAAACAGTCATTTTTTATATTTTTTATTCTTGAACAACATTTAAAGGAAGAGAAAAATAATTGTAGTTCAGTGCTTTCTCCTACTTCTCTAACAGAGAGTGCCTGGCAAACAAAATTGTCTTTCAAAATGACCAACTCCTTCTTCTCCCTCGCATCTCTGTCATTACCCCCACACACTCTCTCGCTCTTTCTCACTCTCACTCTCTCTTGCATGCTCTCTCGTGTTCTCACTCTCGTACTCACTCTCTCTCTTGCGTTCTTTTGCTCTCTCTCGCTCTGTCTCTCTTTCGTGCGCACGCTGTCTCGCTCTCTTGCATTCTCTCGCTCGTCTCTCTCTCGCTCGTCTCTCTCTCGCTCGTCTCTCTCTCGCTCGCCTCTCTAGCTCTTGGTCTCTCTCTCGCTCTTGGTCTCTATTGCTCTCGCTCTCTCTCTCTCTCTCTCTCTCTCTCTCTCTCTCTCTCTCTGAACTCTGGCTTGTACCTTTTGGAAAAGGGAAGTAATGCTCCCGCAACGTTGTATTTCAGTCTCACTGCTGTTAGGATTAAATATTTAGAGAGAGACATACATGATTTCTGCATTAGCCAGATTGGCTAAAAGGAAGGAAACAATTTCCATAAGAGAGAGAGGGAGCGCGCATTGGTGTATTTTTTTATTTTCTTTTGTGCGTGTGTGTGTGTGTGGCGCGTCTACACAAGCAAAAAATTAGGGTGAAGGAAAGGGGTGTGTGTCTGTGTTCTTTGCACTATTTATTAAAAGCACTCTCCATGCAGGAGATGGATTCCCTCATCTTTCCAGCAGGAATGGGAATATGCAATTGCTTTGCTGATGATAAAGCACGGGTGTCAAGTCTTAATAGGGCATGCAAAACACTGATAGGCTCACCTTCCCAACACCTAAGGATCCTGCCTCAGTGTGGTGATATTGCACTACATTACCTTTGATGTGTCAGTATGGACGGACCCTACAAATGACCCCCAACACACCAATACAATAACACACACACACACACACACACACACACACACACACACACACACACACACACACACACACACACACACACACACACACACACACAAACACACACACCTCTTCCAAATGCCAACCGTGCCTCGCATCTCCGTCTTCAAAAGGATGCCGCCCGCTTGGATATTGAGAACTAGTGACAGGAGAACACATTAAGTCTCCCCCTGACTATGTTTTCCATTTGTTGTTTCATCTCGGCCCCAAAAAAAAGAAAAAAAAGGGGATGGGTAATTGTATGATACTCTGATGACTAGAACAAAAAGGAAAAGTAAATGGGGACATAATTCACTGTGAAGCAGCAGCGCAGAGCATCGGAGAGAAGGGAGGTAATGCACTCTGTAAGCCTGTTTGATGAGGACGTCCTGTGACACGTTGACACCCGGTCCTCCCTGAGTACATTAATTACCCGACATTTCTGACGTCCGGGAAATGTCTGTCTCATGTCAGTCGATGTCGCCCTCCCCACCGCCCCCCTGAAAGCCTCTCTCTCTCTCTCTCTCTCTCTCTCTCTCTCTCTCTCTCTCTCTCTCTCTCTCTCTCTCTCTCTCTCTCTCACATCCCATCATCTCTCTCTCACACACACGCACCGACACACACACACAAATACACACACACACACACACACACACACACACACACTTTTATCCTCATAGTTAGTGATATTATTGTCGATGACGATGCACCCCAGTGTGTCACTGCTTTGTGTTGGCTGGTCCGTGTTTGGTTTGATGTCAGTCCTTCGGTTGTCTTTTAAAGGGGGGGGTCTTTCCAGGCCGATTCAGCCCCAGCCCAGAGTGGCCGATGCCCGGGGAGCAGCAGGTTCACGGCTGAGGCTGTGAGCCGCTCTATGGGTGAGACATGCACGGAGGCAGGCTGGGGGGCTGGGGGGAGTTGCATCTGGGGTCTGGGACACGGTGTGGGGGAAGGCTTCCGCAACTGCGATTGCATGGCAGATCCCACCCACCACACATGTGCACCTCACCGCCCCCATGTCCTCGTTAGAAATGTATGTGTGTGTGCGTGTGTGTGTATGTGTGAGCGTGTGTATGGCACGGGTACAACAATAAATAGAGCACAGAGACTGGGGTTGGGATAGGGTGGGGGGGGATATAAAGTAGGGTATTTTATGACAGTGGATGTGTTATTAGTCAGATGCAAAGTGAACACGTGAAGTTTCCCTGCACGCATACAGGCACGCACGCTCAAACACTCATGCTAATAACATACAAATGTATCCTGATTCATAGGTCATTACTCTCTGTCCCACGGGTCATGCATCAGGACTGCCTGCTCGTAATGCGCTGTGTTGGGATTGATTACTCCAGGGGCTCCAGATGTTTTATTAAGGTAATGGTCGTGTTGCACTCCTTTGTGCGTGAGTGTGAGTGGTGGAGTGGGGGAGAGGGGGTTAACACACCATTCTCTTTCTCTCTCTCTGAAAATGGGGTTGTTCACCGTGTGGTGCTTGAAATAAAAATATGTATATATATAAATGTACATAAATTATAAAAAACGAATTGGCAGAGGATAGTTGTCTGTAAAATAGGTTTAATGAGGGAGTGGAATAAAAGGAACAGGCTCTCTGATTTATCCAGCAGAGGACACACACCCTTGGGGAGAGTTTAGTTCTGCTGTCCTTGGCCGACGTGGCGTGTCTCTTTGACGGGGGCATTAACGCCATTCTTCATAATTAAACATTGCATTATTGACTCTGATTAATCATCACATTGCAAGAAGCTGAGTCGGCAAGCCATGAATAAATGAATTAGTGTTGTTTTCCCCCTTTTCTCCCTTCGACTGTCTCCTCTCATTCTCCGTCCGGCTTTCTCACGGTCGCTCTTTCTGCCTCTTCTCTCAGGCTCTCTGTCTCGTCTCCTCTCTGACTCACGCGCGCTCTCTCTCTGTCTCTCTCTCTCTCTCTCTCTCTCTCTCTCTCTCTCTCTCTCTCTCTCTCTCTCTCTCTCTCTCTCTCCACACCCCCATCCCCATCCCAATAATTGTTGTTCTACCATGTACTGAGGCTGGGCTCCCTTGGGCATTATGTTCTTATGTTTTGTTTTACTCTCATTGAGTGATGGGGGGGCTGCTACGCGTTGACCCCCACCCCCTGCCCTCCCAACCCCCCCGAACCCAAATCTTTCAGCTGTGTTTGCTTCCGCATTAACAGATCTACGCTAACAGCAAGGACAGATCCCTTCTGCATACATCGCAGCGTTGGCTTAAGCGACTAGCAGAACCATGTGCCCGCAGGGCTGTTTGTGTGTATGTTGGGTGGGGGGGGTAAACACTCTGAACACACACACACATTCACCACACACACACACGCACACACACACAGATGCGTCCAGTAGTTCTGGAGGGAGTGGGGGCGGGGGTGCATTCTGCTTGTATGGTGGTTTCGTTCTTCACAGAGAGTCACATCGGGGTAGATACGAGTGTGCACGTTGCATCTAAGATAATCTGACGCTTAGCGGAATTAGGCCACAGGTGATCTTGACCCCCTCCCTCCTCTTTCCCGCTTTCATCTATCACTTTGGTGTTGAATTCAGGCCCCTTAATGTAAATCAATACGGTGAGGGCGAATCGGCAAGGGGAACTCATGGCGGCCGGGAGCGTATGTCGTCGTGATGTCAGGTGGCGCCGGGCGGCTGCTACGCACCCATGTTTAAGTGATGGATGAGGGAACAAATATTGAGCCCTGCTTCCTTTGGGGTCGATGTGCTTTAACAAGAGTTCCGAGGGCAACGGGCAAATGAGTTTACAATGGAGGCCTACATTACCGGAGGACCTCCGAGTGCAATGGGCAGGCAGCTTGGTGAAACATGGATGATGGGGGAAGTGGGTCTCTGTAATATGCTGAGGAGACCCGGCCACCCATGTACCCTTGTTCATGTTTACTGTTCCATTTTTCTTAATGTTTTCCCAATGTTTAGATCATAACGGGTCATGTAGCACCACGCCTGTTCGATAAAGAAAACGGTCGACATTACACACACACATTGAACATTTAATTTAATGTTTCTGGTTCTGAATGAGTACCACAATTAAATGGGTCAACCTTAGATGCTTCATTAGTCAGAGGATCACACACACGCTTGTTAGGGCTAATTCAATTCCGTCCAACGTGATGTAGACACATGAATATTTAACCGCAGATTGGTTATCAACCAGCATGGTGAATCGTGTTGTTGTCGTGATGTATGGCAGCGTTCAAGCACTGCAGCAGGGGGGGCCTTGATGTAAGAGACGTAGCCCGTAGATTGCTGCTAAAGTGGAAAACCTGAACGCTGTGCATTATTGGGTGCATTCGCTGGTGATCACGTCGGTGCTTTCTCCCGGTGGTGCAAAGCGTTTTGCAAATGAAGAATGGCACAGTAATACACTGTTGGAAGACTTCCTTTTTGGAATATATATATTATACCTGTTTTCATTTTATTTATTATTTTATCCGTGGAGCTGCTGACAGAAATTTGTTTTTGCACATGCCCTTGCCAGAAATGATGGACTCGCCACGGAATACAACACATGAAGGAGCGCACACACACTACATGAATGCATGTAGTGTGTGTGCCAATCCTGGATAACCAGCAAGCAAGATGGACCAAAATGTAATTATCAATGTGATGATTCTAAAGACACTATGGCCTCTTTCGTTGGCATTGTGCTGTCACACAACCCACATAAATCTCCACAAACGCAACAACAATCACTAGAGGAGCTTTCTCACTTTTTAATGTTCTGCCTGCCTGTCAATAATGTACAAAATAACCCAGGCCTTCCTTGGCCTGCACACGTGTGTGTGTGTGTGTGTGTGTGTGTGTGTGTGTGTGTGTGTGTGTGTGTGTGTGTGTGTGTGTGTGTGTGTGTGTGTGTGTGTGTGTGTGTGTGTGTGTGTGTGTGTGTGTGTGAGTCCATGTATGCAAGGGCTCTGAGGGGTGATATGCCACCGCCATCCCGGGCAGATTGACTGTCGAAGTGACATCCACCCCCTTAGTGGGTCTGATACCTGCTCGCGCACACACACACACACACACACACACACACACACACACACACACACACACACACACACACACACACACACACACACACACACACACACATATACACACACACACACACACACACACACACTGTGAGAAAACCACCTCCTTCGCATCCACACACATAAGAACACATCGCTAACATACACACTTGCACACACACACACACACACACATGCCCCTTTTCATCATCCAACATCACACCTTTCTAGCTGGTGGATGTTTGTGTGCGTGTGATGGCGTGCCGCCGGGGGGGGGGGGGGGGGGGGGGGGGGGGGGGCGTGAAAGTGACTGAGTATATGGAACGCCATCTCATAACGGCCTGTCAATTAGCCGTCTACAGTTCCACTGCAGCGGACGTCCCTGCAGCTTAGCATGCTGTCTGCTATCTGATCCACACACACGCGCACCCCTCCGCGCACCCCGCCGCGCACCCCGCCGCGCACACCCCCGCTCTCCTTCTGGCTCCCTGGATGCTCCCGCACGGAATCCCCACCCAGTGTTGTTATCTCGCCCCCCCAAAACACGCAACACGGCATATATACACACATTTTTTACCAACATCCCTGACGTAGACACACACACACATATACAGGTGCTGGTCATATTATTAGAATATCATGAAAAAGTTGATTTATTTCATTAATTCCATTTAGAAAGTCAAACCTGTAGAATGTATACATTCATTCCAAACAGACTGATACATTATCAGTGTTTTTTGCCAAAAAGAAGATGATTATAGCTGACAACCAATGAAAACCCTAAATTCAACATCTCAGAAAATTAGAATAAGGTGAAAAGGTCAGATATTGAAGACAGCTGGTGCCACACTCTAATTAGCTAACTAACTCAAAACACCTGGAAAAGCCTTTAAATGGTCTCTCGTTTTGATTCTGTATGACACACAATCATGGGGAAGACTGCTGACTTGACAACTGTCCAAAAGATGACCATTGATACTTTAAAGTAGGAGGGCAAGACACAAAAGGTCATTGCCAAAGAGGTTGGATGTTCCCAGAGCTCTGTGTCCAAGCACATTAATAGAGAGGCGAAGGGAAGAAAAAGATGTGGTAGAAAAGAGTGTACAAGCAAGAGGGATAAACGCGCCCTGGAGAGGATTGTCAAACAAAACCGATTCAAAAATGTGAGGGAGATCCACAAAGAGTGGACTGTAGCTGGAGTCAGTGCTTCAAGAAGCACCACACACCGACGTATGCAAGATATGGGCTTCACCTGTCGCATTCCTCGTGTAAAGCCACTCTTGAATAAGAGACAACGTCAAAAGCGTCTCGCCTGGGCTCAAGACAAAATGGACTGGACTGCTGCTGAGTGGTCCAAAGTTATGTTTTCAGATGAAAGTAAATTTTGTATCTCCTTTGGAAATCAAGGTCCCAGAGTCTTGAGGAAGACAGGAGAGGCACAGAATCCACGTTGCCTGAAGTCCAGTGTAAAATTTCCACAGTCAGTAATGGTCTGGGGTGCCATGTCATCTGCTGCTGTTGGTCCACTGTGTTTCCTGAGGTCCAGGGTCAATGCAGCAGTCTACCAGGAAGTTTTAGAACACTTTATGCTGCCTGCCGCGGACCAACTTTATGGAGGTGACGATTTCATTTTCCAACATGACTTGGCACCTGCACACAGTGCCAAATCTACCAGTACCTGGTTTAAGGACCATGGTATCCCTCTTCTGGATTGGCCTGCAAACTCACCTGACCTTAACCCCATAGAAAACCTACGGGGTATTGTGAAGCGGAAGATGCGAGATGCCAGACCCAACAATGCTGAAGAGCTGAAGGCCACTATTAAAGCAACCTGGGCTCTCATAACACCTGAGGAGTGCAACAGACTGGTCGACTCCATGCCACGCCGTATTGCTGCAGCAATTCAGGCAAAAGGAGCTGCAACTAAGTATTGATTGCCATACATGCTGAAACTTTCCATGTTCATACTTTTCAGTTGGCCCACATTTCTAAAAAATCATTTTTTGTACTAGTCGTAACTAATATTCTAATTTTCTGAGATACTGAATTTGGGATTTTCAGTAATTGTCAGTACTAATCATCCAAATTAAAAGAAATAAACATTTCAAATATATCACTCTGTGTGTAATGAATTGATATAATATGTAAGTTTCACGTTCTGAATATAATTACTGAAATAAATCAACTTTTTCATGATATTCTAATAATTTGACCAGCACCTGTATATATATATAGACTAACACAAACTGACACACATCTACACTAACCCCCCCCGGCGTAGCGCCTGCCATGTAACCTGATTCAGAACCCCTGCCTCTCTCCTCCCACACCCAACTTTTACAACGCAGAGGCTAGGGGGGGGAGGGGGGGTGGGGGGATACATTACAGTCCCACTGGTTGGTTGCACCAATGCAACATCGCCCAACCCCCCCCCCCCCCCCCCCCCCCCTGATATGCATCACCGGTATCTAATCAGATCAAGCCCACCTGTGGTCAGCCACTGAACCCCCCCCCCCTACAGTTTATATTGGGGGGAGATGAGGGGGCCGCTCCTACAGCTCCCCTCACCCTGGAGGGGGCTCTGCAGATCCTCACCGTGCTACTGCTGAGATGAGGAGGAGCCAGGGCTTTGTTGACCTAACGAGGAAGGCTTCCTAGCTCTACACCGTGTCCCCACACGCGCGGTGAGCACACACACATGCACGCGTAGTCACATATGCACACGCTCACACGCACACGCCTCCCATCCCCCCCCACCTCCGCCTTTACCCCCACCTCCTCCCCGACTCCATCCTCCTAACCCGCTAACCCCCGGGAGTATTTTACTCACACACACATTTGTCTCGTGCTGACAAGAGTGGTGTGCCTAGCGGTCGGCAGCAGCGTTAATGGGTGTGTCCGTGTGCGTCTGCATGTGTTTGTGTGTCTCGAGTGTATACTTGCACACATCCACTCGCCTGTGTCCATGTATCTACAGGGGAGTCGGTGTGCGTGCGTTAGCGACACAGTGTGTGCTTGTGCATGTGTGAAAGTGCTTTGGGCTGTACATACCTGGGTACTAAACAAACCCGGCCAGACTAGCGCGGGGTGCTGGAGCACCCGGTTCCCCCCTGATGGATGGCCGCTGCCTACCAGAGGCACCCTCCCTCTTTTTTTTCCCAGGGATCGATTGAGCCTTCAGTCAAATCGCCTCCCTGCCCTTCCTCGTCCCCGACACCTATTGTGACTAATTACCCTGTTCCTGTCCGTGTTTTAGCTTGCTGTTGTTGTGTGTGTTTTTTTTTCCCGGTGTTGGCTGCGTACGTCAATGCTGTCGCCGGAGTTGAGGTGCTGGTTTTATCCTCAGAATACGAATTTTGCTTGCATGAACATATCTGGACGCGAGCGTATTGATTTATTTAAGTTTTTACAATCGGAAGGGGATGTGAGATCTCAAAAGTGATGTGCGATTGCAGATCGATGTGCTGTATCTGTGGATGACCTGCGTGTGAGCAGTTCATGCTGCGTACAGGAATAAAGACCCTATAGCCACACCCCCGCACCATACAGTTTCCTTTGTTTGGCAGCCATTAGGGAGTAAAGAACACAGCTCTTGAATACGTGAACGGAACGAACTCCTGGACATAAAAAGAGAACCCTTTTAGGGCTAAACTGTTAATGGGTTTGTGCGTCTTCACAGCTTTTACCAACATGGCTGAGTCAGTCTGCCAGATATGTGTGCATTACGGTTTTGAAATAGATTTGAAACCTGAAAAACAAACTGCATCCTTGGGCCGTGGATGGAAATGTCAGTGTGCTACCATTCGGCCAATGGAAATAACATGGACCACAAATGTCACCGGCATTATTTTCACATGTTATCCTCTGAGTGTCAGGCCTGGCTATTTCTGCTTCACTGGACGTTTGTCCCTTTATTCAGAATAATGTCTAATGTCACAAACTGGTCTGGTCCCCCCTGGTGCTTTTTGTCCATTTGCCCACAGAATCAAGTGTTACTACAAGTCGTGCTTCGCCTCGACATTGTCTCAATAAACCCACTTTAGTGCAATTTCTCTGGCTCCCCATGTATTTATCTCTTCACCTGTCTGCCGTCCTCTTTTATTTGCATCCTCTCTCTCTCTCTCCCACCCCCCCCCCCCCCCCCCCCCCCCCCCCCCGTCTCTGTCTCTGTATGTGTGTTTAGTTTACCTCACTGAATATAAATGCAAACAATGTTTGACCTGCGATATACAAACACTGAGGCGTTATGACAGGTGTGAGATTAGCACCTCCTCTTGAGCCGATGTTCTCCCGCGTGGCTGCATTCTGCATGCCTTTCGCCCTGCCCGCCCGGAGGTTTGGCCCATGTATTGTCAAATGGCCTGAATGTACCTTAGGTCTAGCCAACAGCCCAGACCCCCCTGTCATTGCATCGTCCTCTGTGTGTAATAATCCGGAAAACACTGACATAATTTGTTGGTTTCTTAATAATGTACCCTTGGCTCATAGAATTAAACGGTCAGCGTGTTGCCCTATGATGAATAATTCAAGCTGAAGCCCTCCTAACGCTGTTGGCTGCTCACTGCAGTCATTGGCTGCAAACCAACCCTGTGTTGCCTCTTTTGAAGTATATTTAGTCGAAAGCCAGTGCGTGGCGTGAATTCACATAAAGTATGGCTTTGCTTCTCTTTACATTACATTACATTCAAATGACCAAAAGCAATTGTTCAGGTTCATAGGTGTTGGTCTTAATGGGCGTTCTCTTGAGGCACGTTAAATCCACGTGCGTGACCCACTCCATTGGGTTCTACAGAAAGCAGTGGGACCATTTCAGAGAGGGGAGGGGTCATGTGCCTGACCTCGCAACACATTACCACAGAGGGGATTCACTTCAAAGATGACATTTGAATGATATTCCGCATGACGTAACGCGCAAACCCACAGATTAGCAGTACAGTCCAAAAAGACGAAATGTTCTATGTTGTGGCTGATTTTGTATGCGTTTCTACACTTGCCGTGCTCGGAAACAAATCGCCTAACCTGGTCACAAGGGAGCGTACCTTTGGTGGCATCCGTTCTGACATCCTGATTACAAATTAATGACATCTTGTTTAGAAGCAAGTCGACGCCCGGACCAGAGCTTCTCACATCATTCAAACATAAGAGGGGCTTTCTTTGAAGCGAGGAACGCACACACACACACACACACACACACACACACACACACACACACACACACACACACACACACACACACACACACACACACACACACACACACACACCTTCACCATATGAGTTGTGTGTTCGTTCTTTGGTCCTTTTACTTTTATATTACTCCACACACCACTTGTTTGCCTGCCTGCCTTTCCCCTAAAATCCTCTGCTTCCATGTCCATGTCTGAGCGACTACTGGGACAGTGATGTGTACACCATGGGGGGGAGGGAGGCAAAACTGTCTTCAGGCTATGTGTGTGTGTGTGTGTGTGTGCGTGTTGACAAACCACTCGACCTTCAGGTGCAGCGAAATGTCATCTGATTTAGCACGCAACGCTTGATTTGCCACCACTCATTTTGTCATCCGAGCAGCACTACATTTCGCTGCCGGGAGGGCCAGCCCGGAGTGGGCCGGGCTGGTGCATCACGGCGTAATGAGCTCAGTAAAAAGGAGTGTAATAGGCGCTGGTTATTTTTCCTTTTTTTTTCCCATCGTCTAAATATGTCCCGCTCACCTCCATCAGCCTTTCATTGCATCCGTGCATGCATCAATGCTGAGGAGGAAGATGAAAATTGCGTGTGCGAATTTTGCGCTCCCACTTCAACACCATGCTAGCTTTCTATTGCTAATTTGTCGTTCTAAAATAAAAATGAAACAGACGGACACGTCGGGCAGCCTCCTCGGCGAAGACGTCGAATGTACTTTGAGAGGGGCGTCACTGCCAGAAGACACGCCGGAGAACGACGACGGCGGGGGGAAGCTCTCATGCGCCAAGGCAGCGGTGCAACAGCCAGGTTACACCCAGGGATGGCTTCGGCCTTCTGCATGCGTAATGGAAGGCATCATTTATACATGGAAGGCATCCCACTGCCTCATCCTGAATGCTTTCCACATTGATTTGTGCTGTGGCAGTCCAATGGAGTCCTGTGTTGCCGCTCCCCTCCCTCCCCCCCCCTCCCCGGGGTACCTCACCACACATCCACTTCTCTTGTGATCACCGAGCTGCCAAGCAAAGGGTGTTTGTTTAAACAAGCGTGTAACCGGAGCCCCCCCCCCCGATTCCCATTGGTGTTGTCAAGATTAATTCTGTTTGTTCCTAATGTATGGTAATGAGAAAGTTGTGTGCGTTTGATTGTCAATAACGTGAAATACAGCCTTGCTCCTTAAATGCCGTCTCCGCTCAATAAGCTATTAAAGTTGAATCACAGATAACTTGGCGCGCATCAGGAAAGCAATTTGAAATTTGTGCTGACATTGATCCGGGAGGAAGGAGACCTATTGCTCCGATTAACACTGTTGCCCCGGGATGGGACTCCCTGGCCATTAATAGCCAACCCTGTCCGGAGTTTTACTTGTTATCATATAAAATACTTTTATTTATAAGGGCATTGGCCTTTAACCTTTTCCAAACACCATGGAATATTGTGAACATATACCATCTGCAGATTCAATGATTATTTTTAGTTTCTGCTATGGTAGAGCGATTTAATCGTTCGGAGTGTACACATTGTCAAGGCTTCTTTCGAGTTATAAAAAAAAGGCCTTAGATTGTTTGCGCATGATGTGCTACAGGATTTCCAAGGATTGTGATTGAATGTAAATACAACAATACAAATGGTCCTAACAACCCCTTTAATCTATAATACGTAGAAATGACATCCTCTTTAAAGCCCAAACAACTTGTATGCAGAGTTCTCGTCTGAATGGCGTTTCAAAGCAGACCCTTTGTATTATTTTTGATTTATCTGAAGGGAAGTTTAAAGTCAAATAGATGAGTGACAGGTTTGCACTCAGGGTGGCTGCATACCATTTCACCCAAAAACCAAGCTATACGTAATCACCTGTAATGAATGTAATGAAAATGGAAAGAAGGAGAAAGAGCATGAAGGATATGCTTTCATGAAGCGTGCTGTAAATACAATTTGGGAAGTTCAATAAAGGGACTAATTTCCACATATAAATGCGGTCTTAAAATGTCAGTACACTTCCCTCTTGCTTATATTTTCATAATTTACCCCTCAATATGCCCCTCTTTGATATTGTTAGCATACTTTGTAAAATAAAGGATGTGGTGGTGCATCTAAGAAGGGATTAGGCAAAAAAAAAATGAGAACCTCTTGCTGAAGCTTCTTTGTATGATAACTTGTTATTATGTTCCAGTTGCTACCAGGAACTGGTACTCAGGAATCTGGTTACCAGGACCAACTGAATCCGCCCAAAGGAAAGAAAATGTAATGCCGTCGACCTTTGAGGTTGCCTTTCACCTCCGGTAACCAGAAAAGCAGTGTAGTATTCACAAGTTATTGAAAGTGAACCATACCTGATATTGCTCAAAAAGCACCACACTTTAGGTAAATAGTAGCCGGTAAAAGTCAACGATCACAATATCTATGAGATCAGAAAAATGATACACTCCCTTGGATAACATACTGAAATCAAGCAGGTCATATGGACATAGTTCATGCACAAAAATGGGGAGCTATTGACTAGAAAAGGAACGCTCCATGGCTTAGTTTACATTGAAATTGGGATATTTATCTATTTATTTACTACATTACATTTATTCTCTAACAACAAAATCGTTTATAGTGTGTGGATTGCGCTGCTTTCTCACACAACATAGCTTTTGAGTACCACAACAAGTTTCTGTTTGATTACTATTAAAGCTCAACACAAGCTACCAGAGATGAAGTTGAGTTACTTTATTTTTTTAGAAGTATTATTTATAAATGCTTTACTGCTGCTACTCAGTCTGAGAGTGCTATGATGTCATGTGACGGTAGATGGGTGCACCGGGTGGGCCATTACGTTGGCAGTATATCATTATGGCTTGTTGTTGTGTCATTTTGGACCCAGTGACGCCATCCCCGTCTAGTCTCAAGTCCTTCTCTGATGATGAAAGGGATATTACCGATTCTGGTGAGAATATGTAGGTTATCAACCTCACGTGTTCGATCAAATTTGTATGTGTTGTATTTACGTAGTTGGTTGCATGTCATTGAAGACTAGCCTACCATCTTGTGAAAAAACAACCGTTACGAGGCTTTTAACCTAAATCAACCTTCTGCTTTGTTTCCTAAAGTGACAAACCATGGTAGGCAGCGATTATATATGTGTTTGCAGACGGCCATACAACTAATCAGATGCCCCGATTGTAGTATTTAAGGACGTCTTGCGTTTAGGTAAATCAGATCATAAGTGTATTTGTCCGTTTCGGCCCAGTGCATACATACCGTCAAACACAAGTTACCCTGCGGCCATTGTTTGTACAAGCTGTCTCTGGCTGACCCAGGAGAATACAAACCGACTTGATTTATTGTCTATCTGCATCACCACCATGACCGTCCTTCCATTCAACTCAGAATAAACAATAGTATTTATCATATGTTTGTTAGAGAAGTAGCTCCCCAATACAATAAACAGGAAATTTGACACCTGGGGTGGGTTATCTGATCCAAAGGTGATTTTAAAAGCTGGTGATAAGGGCATCCAGTAAGAATGAATTGTGCCACAAATGAGGAATGGCATCCTTGTTTTATGTTTGCGTGTGCCCTTGACATTCGCTTAGAAAACAGTACGGGGAGTAGGCAATGTCATGCCTCTAAACAAAATTTCTAAGTCCAACTGTGTGCCCAAAAATAACTGAATGTCAGAATGTGTTATTTTCTCCTAATCCTCCATGTTGTGTTTGTTTTCCTTCTCTACCTACCTTGACCTTCCCCCATATCTCCTTTAAGTAAAACTAACAAGATGTTGATGCTTAATTAGCTTGCATGCTGCGATGAAAGTGAACCCAAGAGACCAATCGAGGAATGTTCTTCATAAGAGGCCGTCCCCTAAACAGACAATTAATTAGCGCGCATTGTTAATGATAAATAAGTTACTGGCGTGACATTGCAGGTCTAGTGAGATGAATAAATTACAGCCTCTCTGCCTCTCGAGTCACAACACAACCTCACACAATGGATGCTTCGACCGCAGTGAATGGGCCTTTTGTTTCAGAAGAATGGCTATAGATATCCGATAGTTGTTATCATATCTTATATCTCTTGGCAAGAGTTCGGCCTGGGGGTACTCTTTGGCTGCTCCCGAGGAAGTGCACTCGGCGCCCGATCGATAGAAGTAGTGTGAAGGGTTTTGTTATAACTATACACAGGAGAGGGTATTCGTGAAGCCCAGACACGCTCATTTGAATAGAGATGCCACACCTCTTGGCATAAACCTCCACTTCCCCCAGAGTGCCAAGTGAATGAGCTCAGTGGGAAACAGAACGGTCAGCGAGATTGCATGCATGCCTCGCTGTCCGGCCCTGCCACGACCAGCTGGCCCAGGGGCTAAATCTGAGCCACCCCTTGTGTCCCAACCTGGCTTATTCTGGTACAGCATTCCAAATTCAGCCCGTTATTTGCCTCATTTCCTTGGCCACCTGATTCAGCTTGTGACGGAGTCAAGTTTTTGCCGAGCATGAAGGACGACTTGTCAAAATCTCCCCATGAACAAAGAAAAGAAAAACACGAACCGTGTCATTGTGAGCCTACTTTGCCTATTTTGGCAAAGTTTTTGCGGAGTGTATATCATTTGCCCAAAGTCTTTGCGCTTGTGCCGTCATGCATTCTTATTTAGATGCTGTGTTAAAAAGGTTCGTTAACCAACGTTTAGTAGCTGGGTAGGTGCGGTTCCCCACGCATTCCAAAAGCCAGGAATATCCCAACAACAAAACTGAAAGAGACATTTACAGCAGAATAGCGCATCTTTTGTTTATAAGAGAAACAAACAACTCAATAGCAGCTTATGCAGTTTAACGTCATTTATTTTTTGGATTGAGAAGGAAATTGGCAACAGATAACACTCACACAACAACACGAACAACACACTAAATTGGGATGTGATTCAGGGAACTACAGACGCTATCACCAGTATGAGTCCCATGTCTCAGGCGGTCTATACCTGCCCAGGTCAACACAACCTGGGAACAGATTTGGGGCCCTTCACTTAACAATAGCCTTACAATAACTAAAATGCAATTCAACCTGATAGGTCACATTTCAACATTTCCTAATGGACATAACATTGCAATCGCTGTTCAGGAGCTCTGGTGTGGGTGAAACACACATGGACTGTATAAAGTACAGAATAAAACTGACTGGCGATACATGCAAATGTGTAAAAACGTTCTCAGATCATTGTTTCACAACATCTCGTTAAAATAAATAACCCTGATAAATAGGTATTCCAGTACTCACTTTAGAATGTGCAACAATTTGATTTTTGGGCACTGAACTGTCATCCCTATTTTTAACTAAACAAACAGCTGAAACTCCTTGGCCAATACCATTGATGCCACCAGCTAAGATTAATCAATGTTTAACAGATATAGGCTACAGCTAACAATAAAAACAATACATTTTCATAATTAAAATTCCCTCTTATTTTCTTCTAGACTTTTAAATGAAATCTGTACAAGAATCAAGCCTTTCTGCAATACCATAACGAACCCCAGTAGGGTTCACCTTAACCCCACCTCAACCTCTGATGCTGGTTAGGCATGACGATAGGGCTCATCTCAGACATGGGCTGTGTACAGAACAGATACCCCTGAATAAATAAAACCTCCCCTCTTCCCAACACCGGCATAACTTGCCATGGATTAGCATGTCATTAGAGGGTGCGAGCGCTGGTGTAGGCTGGACAAAGCAATCAGAATCACAGAGCAGAAGGGAGGCCCTGTGTGCGGTCCACCCTGAATGAGAAGGACTTCTGTCCACATCGCTCCATTCAGGAAAATTGGTTTGAAGTCACAGTCCTATTCTATTTATCAGTTTATACCATTCTAATCATAGAGGATGGCTTCTTCTTAAATACTTTGCACGCATGTTGCGGTATTACTGTGTTGCGATGGTCTACATTTCAAGCACTATACTATACTATAATACTAATGCTATAATGCACGTTCATTAGTGTAGGATGGGACTGCGCCGTAGAAGAACAGGGTCACATCTTGGCACAGAGGAAACAGAATAGGGCCTAGTGAAAACCACAAAAAAAAGACTCTGTGATTGCTTCTAAGTGAGTGCCATTGCAATAAACACCCACAGTGGGAAACTGAGTAATCCAGTGGACACTTCCGCAAGCAAAGACTCCCCTGCTGTCGCCCCATCTTTATTTTATCTTTATTGTCCCCATTCCCGAAACATGACACTACCCTTAACCCCCTCCCCCCCCCCCCAAACACCACCATTACCATCCCCAGGATGGATGAAACCGGGGAAATTGTTAGTTTGTGTTGTTCCTTGTTACCTTAAACTCTGAAGATTTTTTGATTTTCACCCCGTTAAAATATTGCTTTGGTGTGTGTGACCTTGAAGGTGTGCTGTTTTCAAGTAATTTGATTGAAAATGGACATGCTTAGATGGCTTTGGCCCAAACCATCACCTCAATCTTCCAGAGTCGTATAAATGGTCAATGTTTGTAATATGCAAAAATGGTTCTTTATAATGTCAGGTCCAATAGATGTCCCTTGGGAGTAGTGAAAAACACATTTCCATTTGAATGAATGCATGCATGGGTGAAAACGCCAGTGACACATACATGTGAGTCGTATTGATGCTGTGTGTGAATGGTAATGGGAGATGTGCGTTTACCTTGGGGTGAAATCTCCATCATAGCTTTTTTTGTAGGAACGGTAGTGTATCTTCTTTCTTGTACTGCGTAAATAAAAAACAGCATTGCTCAATGTAACGTGGGAGAACATGGGGATCCTGAGATCGTTGCTCAAGTAACATCTTAAAATAACATGCTTTTGCCTTTTTCATCATGGATGCAAAATGCAGGCTTCGGTCAAATCCAACTTTTCCATCAAGATAAATTGTGTAGTGCAGTTTTCAGTTATTAAATCCAGCATGCTGGAGAAAAAAACTGTGTGTGTGTGTGTGTGTGTGTGTGTGTGTGTGTGTGTGTGTGTGTGTGTGTGTGTGTGTGTGTGTGTGTGTGTGTGGTGTGTGTGTGTGTGTGTGTGTGTGTGTGTGTGTGTGTGTGAAGGGTTCTCCTGTTACAGATTTGTGCACTACATCTTATTTGGGATTTGAACCTGGCAGTGATGTGATGCATCCGTTGGGGCAGGAGGAAGCCCTGACGAATGAACCCTGGAACAGCTCCCACAACAATCTCCCGTTGCTCTCTACTTTAGATCTGTTGATCAACCCCTGCCGCAGTGATTCTCTCCACATCCTTTATCTATCTCCCCATCCATCTTGCACCCCGGCACAACCCCCGATCTCCTCTCTCGCTGAAACCATCTTTCAGATTACAACAGGTCTGGGAACAGTCCAAATGGCGACAGGGGTCCAGGTGAGGGACCCGGAGCCGGGGAGCCCGCCCGTTGCCGGGGTGACGGAGCTTTAATCCGTTTGCTGTGTGAAATGATCGTGTGTAGTCCCCCTGGCTGCGGGAACTTTGATCATGCCCTAATGGGATTTGGCAGTGACCCTGACACGATGGGCCCACGCACATGTAAAAGCATCTGTGAATTAAATAAATAAATATCTATTGATATATATAGAGAAAAAAAAGAGTGGGCCAAGAAAAGAAAGGAAGGCACCATGAATTATTCCAAAGGTGTCTTACCTCTGTTGCTGCATAGTCTTGTGGGTAATAAAGATTTCATATATTCCTAAAAAAAAAAGAAAAATCCAATCTATAATGACCTGACATTTCTTTTTTTGAAAGTAGCCAGGAAGCTCATGATTTGAATGTAAACTGGGGCCCTACTTCACATCAGGGCAAGCCCAGTGGGAGCAGACTCGCTTTGAATTAAAGAGGACCCTGGCTCAGGCTCTGTTTATATGGGGAAAATACTGGTTGTTGTTCTCTGGAAACCCTTGCTCACATCTTCAAAAATGGTAGTTTATATTTCTCCACCAGGAATTATTTTCTATTAGCCTCGACTTATTCTCCTACTGGTGTCGAATACAGTAAGTTTGATTCAAGAAAATGTGTGTACAATAATGAGCAGTACTTTTTAAGAGAGGAAAAAACATCAAGCAACCAGGATCCAGGTGTGTGATATTTGGATTCACGATGGCCTCTTTAGTTACAGCTGGGCGGTAGAATGTGATGTGACATGGCCTACTTTTTCAAATCAAAGTCCAAGTCTCGTTAGTTGAACTGACATATTTGTGTTTAAAGTGATACAAAGGGTTTTTTGATATGATTCAGTTTGATGTCAAAAAGAAAATGTAATAAGCAACTGGTCTTGCTTGTTAAATTAAAAAAATAATAATGTTGAAACAGATTTTTGTATGTAGTAGTAATAGTAGCAGTAGTATTGTACTATAATATTGTACTATAATATTATTCTAGTGTATTTCTTTGAGCCTGTAGGAGCAAAAACTAAAATAAATGTGTTGCTTAAATGTGTGCAAAATTTCTGCTTAGCTTGCACAGCGTCTACCCGGCTGATTCACAGTTTCATGTTACCAACCTGGGCATGACAACCTTTGGTCCTCATCTTTATATTTTGTTTCGTTACCACTGAATAAATACCTCCTCAATTGATAATAAGTGGCAATGATTTTCTGCAGAGAAACTTGCATGGCCAAATATATTACATAGATGTTTTATTTTTTATCAATCATGAAACATCACAGAATCTGCATGTAAGCTTTCAGGAAACGACACCCTTTTATCCTGAAAATGGAAGTTTAGATTCATAGGATATTAAGTCAAATCAAACCAACACAACCATACTA
Source organism: Gadus morhua (assembly GCF_902167405.1). Taxonomy (NCBI): domain Eukaryota; kingdom Metazoa; phylum Chordata; class Actinopteri; order Gadiformes; family Gadidae; genus Gadus; species Gadus morhua. Next base: position 9,183,801 of record NC_044067.1, on the reverse strand, counting down.
CTATTTCTTTATATTAAATAATTACCCAATTACATATTCAAGAGATTTATTGAAAATACAATTACATATTAAATACCTTTTGGCTGAGGATGAAACAATGTTAATGAGCATGTCTAAGAGATTTGTAGCTGCTACAGACTGCCTTGCGTCTTCAATCCAGTTCCTTTGAAAGACATCCTGCCACACACACTTCTATGATCTTTATTGGACTAATGATTGACAGGATGTGACGGCAATGTGTTGCTTGGCATAGATAAAGTTTGGTTTATTCAAAAGTTGATTGACATATTTCCATACCTCTTTTGACTGATTCACCAAGTTCAGCTTTCATCCAAGCCGAGTACTACTTGTTGTTAAATTTTACCCTTTCCCAACAGAGCAGAGAGTATTCTACTGATTATTCGATGCATTGTACTTCCAATGGACTGCAAAAGTACAAATGTTCCCGATAGACAGCCAAACAAATGGTTTATAGTCTGCACTCAATGGCTGGAACATTCTGCCCTTACCTTTGTTGGCCTGTCTTTCTTCCTGTTCATCTCTTTTTAAACATTATTCCACACACACACACGCACGCACGCACGCACGCACGCACGCGCACGCACGCACGCATGCGCGCGCGCGCACACAAAAACAAACACACACAAGCGCACACACAAGCAAACAAACACACACGTGTGCTTTACTGACAGTCTAATAGTTATCCAAACACAGAGAAGATCAAAGGAAGCGGCCAACTCACCAGCCTCCCGGACCCTGAGAGTACGCTGAGGTCTCCGTGAGCCATTTCTCAAGGCCCGGCCTGTCATTGTCCTCCTAATGCCCAGTCCTGGCACCGGAGATGCTGATCCATGTTGTGGATAATAATAAACCTTATTTTATTCTTTATATTTACCGTAGATATATTCATTTGGCCAGTGACAGCTATGTTCTCTTTGTATTTAGATATATAGAGAGATAGATGGATGGATGCACTGCTGCAGCCCCACCCACCCCTTTCTCACAAACAAATTAGCAATTCAACACCGATGCCTGGGGTTGGCCGCGGTGCTCCAATGCCCAGTTTGATGAAGGCTCGCATTTGTTTTCCTGTCGCCGGCCTGTCAATCATTGGACCACTTTGGCCCCCGGAGGCAACGCTCCGTTTAAACTTCCGATATTTGGGATGGCATCAGCCACAGCCTTTTTAAGGGCCAAGTGAAAGGGGGAACGACGGAAGAGATTGAATGAGAAGGCGAAGAGAAGGAGAGATGTTTGTGAACAACGCCTCGGCCCCTGACGGTTGATCGGGAGGTTTCCTCTCGCTCGGCTGCTGGTCCATCAAAGGGAGGCGTTAAGGCATATGTGGCCGTTCGCCAACAGAAAGAAGTGCTGACACCACGCCTGTTCTCAGAGTAGATTACATGGCGAGTGGTGGAGGGAGCTTAGGGGGTTGCGGGGGGGGGGCTTGTCTTTCCTCTTCCAAAAACATTATGATATAGGATCAATATTCCTAATTAGCACTTCTAAAGCAGACCCGAGTAGTCAACAGGTTTTTGGAGATTATATTTTCAACTCCTTGGATCAATTGTCCGTTTGAAGTGTCTTCCTAATAGCGCTGCGGTAACTCCCAGTGCCGAGGGCTGCCGGAGCCAGCGCCCCCCTCATCTCCCTGGGCCTCCCAGCCACCCCCCCCCCCCCCCCCCCCCCCCCCAAACACACACACACACACACCCCACACACACCCCTACACATCCTTCCACGGAAATCACATACTTGCAAGTTTTTGTTAAGTTTACGTTCTTTTTTCTGTTCACTCGAACTCACGCAGAGCTCTCTGTGTACGACCCATGAAGATGATTTAGCAGGCAAGGAGAGACACATTTCACTGACACAACCCCACCCCCACTGGGGCCGCCCCCCCATATCAGCGGCAGGTGGTCAATGAGATGCAGCGAGAGGGGCTGTCGTGGGCTGGAAGCGACACGGACAACACTTTTCTGCCCATGCGGATGGTGATTTGTTCATTAGAATTCACTTATGAGTGTCCGCTTTATGTCAAAATGGAACATGTAGGCATCCGCTGTTCATAAATATTCAAGAGATGCGTCAGAGTATTTGATGAGAGCGAAACGTCTAGGAACAGAGATGCGCCTCATTTGGTGGTATGGGGGCCCGGCGTCCTATTTAACAAGCCGGGTCATAAAACCACACAGATGGGTCAGAGAGAATCAGGGCTTTAATGCCAAGATGTACATAGACCCAGTGAGCTAACTCATCACCTCCGATCAGATTGATAAGATTAAAGTGTTAAACCCCTAATGAGCTTATTAGGCCTTACTGTTCGATACTGCAATCTCGATAAAATGGAAGACTGTGATGAAATATCCTTCCATTATCTTCGACCTTCAAAATTGTCTTCTTTCTCTTTTCAAACAGCTTGTGTGTTATGCGTATCCAAAGCTGGTGTTTTTCCAAAAAGTCCAAATACCAATTTTACACTCCATTAAGTCATTAACCGTCATTTTATTGTTATTGTTTTGACTCTTGGCAATGTTTTTCTCCGTTTTACAATGGGAATGCATAATATCTTGTGTGTGCATTGCATTTACATATTTCCAGAAATGGCCTACATAGCCAACGTCGTTTGGTTTTATACACATGCATATGCAATGGCTCCGGCTACAAAATGTATGTAAAGATGTACGTAATATTATTAAGAATTCAATATATCGATTTTTTTTTCTTACGGAACCTCTTACACCTTGATCTAACAGTTTATTGACCCTCCTCTCTTCCCTTCATAGCCAGTGTTATGCAATGAGATCATGTGCAAAACGCTACCGCCATTAATCAAACGTGTAATCACCTCAAGGCTGTGCTTGGTGACACTCCTCAATGATGCAGTGATAAACGGCAACTGCTGCACACGGATCGATCCGGTTTAATGCACATATTGACTTCCAGTAAGTGTCCCCCCTTTTGTTTGCATTTGTATGTGAGTGTAGTGCCATGCATGCAGGCATGCTTGCAGGGATGCATGCATGGATGCAGAAACAAACCGAAAAAGGGATGCTGTTTGCATGATGGAAGCAGGATGTCACCGGGCGGCATATTCTTAATCCATCTGCCTCCTGATTGGATGACAGATCCTCAGGGCAGCTGGGACCTATGAAGTGCCAGAGCGATCATGGCGGGCCACTTTTCACTTGTGTGCTGTTTGTCTATTGCTGACCCTAATTATGTAAATGTTGAATTAATCCTCTGAATCCTAGGGATTGTGAAGTTGAATAAGGGGCAGCGAGAGGTTAATGATGGCTCGAATTATACGGGTGGTTGTCAACACACGCACATACACACACACACACACACACATACACACACACACACACACACACACACACACACACACACACACACACACACACACCTAGAATATTTCTCAAAACCGAGGATTTGGATGTAATTAAAGCACCCAACACCATCCATTACTCATCACAATTTATATATAAGTGTTGAATTTCAACCACCCAAATTGGCATATGAAAACAATATTATATGTATTTTTTAGGATTATTATTGTTTGGTACTTTACTTTTAAAGCATCAACCTTCTCAATATTATACACATTTGAACAGGCCTAAAGCTGTTTTGCATGAAAACCCAACCGACCTCTCCACAGCAGCCAATGCTTTTATGTGATATTGTTATTTTGTACGGTTCCTCCGTGGAAGCGTCATACATTGATTTCCCATTCACTAGGCCTATTTAATCTGGCAGATCTCAGTGGGGTAAATGTCAAGGCTTTATTGCTTTTATTTTCCTTTAAGAACATTCTGAGTGCTGGGGTTTCTTCCCCCTGTGCCGTCCTTACCATTAGCAGCTTGCGTGACTGCTTTTATGCTCTGTTTACCATTCCCCTAAAACAGCATGCAAAAGGTAGGGTTTGACTCCTTCAAATCAATTGTAATGTTTTATTCAATACACTTCTTTTGGACTGTTTGATTTCTATCCTCAACGTGACGTTCATTACAATACCACTCTATCATCTCTGTGTTCATATTGGAAAGGCAGAATAAAGAAAAACGACAGTACTATTCTTTTCACCAAGATTAACATCGATACCTACTAGAGGTTTTGGATCTTTAAGAACCACGGGAGCCGAAACAAGGTAGGGCTGTAGCGCGGTGGAAGACTGCACCGAGGCAAATCAGTGGTGAGAGTGGAAGCCCAACCACCTGTTTTTCTCTTCCATTACACTGGCCCTGCCTGACGCTTCCATCTTCCTCAATGTAATTAATAATATGTCCAGGGCGGGGCCCCTGACCTGTGGGCTCGGCCGGCCCCCCGGGGTCCCCGTCAGGTCGGACGGGGCTGGCGTCGGGTCTGACGTGACAGCGCCCGGCGCGCGCCCCCCCCCCACCCCCCCACCCCCCCACCGTGACTCGGCATAAGCAGCTCCGGCTCCGGATGAGCTCCCGGGGCTCAGGGGTGCGCTTGATTCGATCATCGACATAATTAGGTAATCTAAAGCAGATTGCCACTGAGACGGACGAGAGGCAGATCAGCGACGCAACGGACTGACCTTTAGCAACAAGTCATATAATCGTGCCCCACTGGGCCGTATCGCCGTAATCCTTTTAATACCACCTCGCAGTACTGTATCTTCCCGTCGTGTGTGTCCGTGTTTTCTGTGGATTATATGTTGTCTGGACAGTATTTTCGTGACAATATATAAAAGGTTCTACAGAAAAACATAACCATGAATGGCATTGTGGTTGTTTTCTCTCAATGCCTCCTCGTCATGGGATCTGCTGTTCTTTGCTGTCAACTCATGTTTTGTTTGTTTGAAGGTAATATTTCAAAAGTTAGATGTGCCAGTTAGAACTGTTGACCTGCTGAGACGCTGTCCCTGGTCTTCCCTTCTGTGGAGCCCAAAGTAACACATCTCACACTGGCTTGCAGTGTGGTTTGTTGTGTCGCCGTTCCCTTGCATCATACTGAAATAGACATCCAGACCAACGCGCCCGCGGCGCTGCGTTGCCATTAACGCGACGGTTGCCTTGGTCGCAAACATATTAATGGGATTTCTGTTTTTCTTTGGCGTTCATTATTTTTTTATTTTTTTTTGGCTTTATTTATTCACATATTTTCCAGCCTGTGGAACGTTAATCGTTTTAGCATTGTCATGAGCCGATGTTCATTTAGGCCAACCGAAATGTTTCCGTTTAGTTAGTTTTTTGTTGATTTTCACAAAGAAGGTTTGTCCTCACCGCAACTTCCTAATCTGTTGTACACACAGCATTTGTTATTTCCTTGTTGGAATGAAAAAAATGTGGCACGTACGTTCCATTTTTTTTTTTCATGGAAAAAATATATCTGGCAGCGCAACAATAACACTAATCTTAGGTGCAGCGCAAAAATCGAACAATAACCAAAACCAGTACCATGCTTATCTCACGATGATTGTGACCGTCTGTAGTTAGTTGAAACCCCCCAGACGATATTAACTGTTGATTGTACCGCCGTAATGTGTGGCACGTTCCGGGAACCAAAGACATGGGATACTATTGATTTAGCTTTCTTGTTTATTCATTTCGTTACCATATCACTAATGACTGAGTTAGAGTGTACTTTCATGCCTGGTTAGCCAGTTTAAGCTGACATCTTTGATTAAGTTCTACAGGAAGCTGCTGTGAACAGGCTTCTGAGATCCTTATCCTGTGCAAAATATCCCTCCTTCCTCTGTTTGTCAAGGTCTTGCATGCCTGATATGGGGTTACGTGCTGGTGGTATTTAATAATCCTTTTTTGGATCATGTTAAAAAGAAAAAGCTGTTTATTGTTTATTGTCGTTGTGTGCTCCGGGGATAACGGGTCATTAATACATCATCGCTAGAGTTGGCATGAAAAAGCAAATCACTGCTGGAAATGTTTATTTTTTTATTTTACGACTTCCATAGATTTATGTTTTGCCCCCTCCTCTCTGTCCTCGTCTGCAGCGCAGTAGATCACATCCCGGCGAGAAGACCAACAGATTAAAAATTGTCAATTTTCCAACATCTCATGTTGATGTACTGCTTGGGCCTCAAACACAAACCATAGAGTGTGTGTGTGTGTGTGTGTGTGTGTGTGTGTGTGTGTGTGTGTGTGTGTGTGTGTGTGTGTGTGTGTGTGTGTGTGTGTGTGTGTGTGTGTGTTCTTGTGTGTGTGTGTGTTCTTGTGTGCGTGTGGGTGTCTGCAGGCGAGCTTGTGTTGATTTTGCGTGACATGGATGTACACTCCAATCTCGTCGTGAGCTCAGCGCTATCTCTCACTGTGAGGTTATGTCTCTCCATCCTGAGCCCTCCTAAACTGCCTTAGCCTTTGACTCGCCGCAGATCACAGGTGTGATGGGGGGGAAGCACGATGGAAAACAAACCAAGCTGTCACAGCCGTGAAAACAGGGAGGGGCATGATGCTAATGGTTGCATTGTCCACAGCAATTGAATGGTTAAAAGCGGTTGAAGTGATATCTAAACTCATCCGTTATTTTAGTCATTTAAAATACGTTTTACCTTGTTCTAGACTTAAGTATGGACTTGGACATTTGAGACTGCGTTTTTTTGGTTGTTTGTCCGTGTACGATGTCTGTCTCAAATTTCCTCAACAAACTCTAAAAATAGTGCATTTCATTGAAATTGCGTACCAAATATAGCGTTGAAGGAGACGTTCAGGGCTTGTAGGGGGGGCATGTTGGATGCTTGGGGTCGGTTGTTGGGGGGGGGGGGGGGGGGGGGGCTGGACTTAGACATCCATTTCTGGGGATGTTTCCTTGGCTGACAGGACGAGAGCGTTGAACGGCCATGGCACTGTTTGGCCCTGGGAGGATTGTGTCTTGACGTGAGGGGACGTGGAGGGGGGGGGGGGGGGCTAGTAGACAGGAGAGCGGTTGAGGACAGAATGGGAAGGTCACCCCCTCCCCCCCAACCTCCAGAACACGGCAGGTAACACCTGCTCCGGAAAGCAGTCGATCAAGAGCAACCAGTGACTGAGCTTTGCACGCCAACCGTGCCCTCTTTCCACACAGGGCATTAGCCTTTAAACAAAGAGCTTCGCAATTATTGGCGTACAAACACACGTAAACACACAGCCTTTGATTGAAATCAATGCTGCTTCAACTTTGTGAAAACATTAAATGGAACAATAGCAAGACAACTATGTGTTTTCCGTATTATGTGATAGTTCTCCTTGATATAAAGTGATGTTGTGTAGTCTGTATCACACAGTGTAACTTTATCAGTATTAACCTGAAGCCCTAAATGCTGTCTAGTCGAATAATGCCATAACTGTGGAAAACACGGTGTGCTGCTTTGTATTTCTTTCGTTGCTTTCTTTGTGAAGATTGCTATTTTATTACGTTCTCATTCTTGAGCAACATTTCGCAATCATTCAGATCAGTTCATTTTTCTTTGTTTGTCTTGGACCTGATGTATTCGTCACCCAGTGTTTGTGTTTATCCAAATGAAAAATGAGTTTTATAAAAGGAGGCCCAGGGTTAGGGTTGATGAATTTAAAAGTGGTACACTCTGTATTCACATTAAAACAAATGATGGATATAGCCCTCTGTCCCTCGGTCAGGAAACAACCTTGCAAAACTAAACTAACAGATGGAGAAATTAGCAGAAGGGGCTTCATACCTTTTAGCCCAAAGTTGTCCATCAAAAGCTTGTCCAAACATAACCTGCTCCATGTTTCAGAGCAGGTAAGAAGCATGTTCTGCATGTGGGGGGGTTGGGGCAGCGATCACATAAACGTTTCATAGCTTCTGTTTCCACATGTAAAGTAATTATCTTAAAGCACTGTGACCTTTTTTCCATGACCCTTTTTAAAGGCTGTGTGTCTCTCCGATGCTAATTAGCATTAGCCTCTAGCAGCTGGCTGCCGTCTTCTGGGAAACAGCTAACGGCCCTGGCTCGACCGTGGTGCTGTTAAACACAACAAGAGGTCAGGGGTTCATAGGCACACACACACACACACACACACACACACACACACACACACACACACACACACACACACACACACACACACACACACACACACACACACACTCTCACACACTTATTTTAAAACAAACACATTCGCACACCTGCTTTTCCCATTAGCAAAACCACATGTAATTAAATGGGAACATTATTATAAGCACTGTAATAGCCGCGTCTCCAATTTCATACTCCCAGTGCTACACGATGCGATCAATGCAAATGCATGACTTCCGGAAGCACCATCACCACAACAGCACGGACCGACCCCTGTGAGTTTGATCTACTTATGTAATAAAAGCATCAGGTCCTCGACAAACTGATGGGATCCCGTTGTTCTAACTACCCACCAACTGTATTTTCTGGCTTTAGTTGTCGCCTTCTCTAAGCTATTGAAGAAATCTAATTTCCAACAAAACAAGCGTCTGGATGTGTTGGTGCTGAAATGAACGAAATGAACCAGTGGTCTCTGTTCACGTTTTCCAGGGAATGCAGAGTAAAAAAAACGTGCCCCTTTCCTACCTCACAGTATTCCCTCTCTCTCCCGCACCAAAAGGACGCTGCCTGTGTCAAGCCCCTGGCAACTCCTCCCGTTCTGTCGTCTTTTTTTCCCCCACTAAAATCAATCAGGACAGCTCATTTTCATCATCACTTCCATGACCTTCTCCCTGGGCAACATTTCCCTCACAAGCCTTTACTGATACCGCTGCCAGGAAGGGAGATCATAGTGCTCTTAATGAGGTGTGTGTGCGTGTGTGTGCGGGTGTGTGTGTGTGTGTGTGTATGTGTGTGTGTGTGTGCGCTCGGTTCGTGCCTGATTGTATTCAAGTTGAGGGAGGGTTATGCATTTCCAAAGCAATAGCTTTGTTAGCTGACATTTATTAAAGTTGCTTACATGTTGTTGATAAACGCAATGCACCTTCACACACTCACCGAGGAACAGGGGACACGGGTGTGTTTGTGCGACATTTGTAAAAGAAAAAGAAAAAATATATATTCTTTATATTTTTAACCTTTCTGACACAATCTCTTTGTACAGCACCTGAGATAGAAAAACCCTTTACTTTGATCTGTGATATTTTGATTACAAAACCTTTCTGTTGATTATTTTTGGTCGAAAAAATCCTTTTGATGGAAAACCATACTGGATTACACCTTGCTTGGCCTTCTTGTTGCGTTGAGATGGCAAGGCCTTGTCTAAGGTTCTTTGGAAAGCTGCAAAGGCTTTTGTCAAATTTGTTATCACAACTGTTCCCCACCAGATGCTATACAATAGAGCAGACTCAGCAATTCAATAGGTTGCATGTGCATTCACAGCCATATTACAGCTCTGAATTGCGGTTAGATTGTTTTTCCAATGTTTTAGTAATATTAAATATCAACCCCTGTCTGAATGACAGCATTTAAAATATATGGAGACTAAATTGGAGCCAAAGTAAACACTTCAGGGAATTGATTTTATCAATCAATATCAGAATGTGCACATTACCAGCACACAACCTGTTTCCATGGATACTCAATTGGGGGGCGGAGAAGGCTTTTTCTTTTTTCTTTTACAACAAACGATATCAACAAACATAGCTAGACATAGCCACTTGAACATGTATTCATCTTATATTGCACAATTAATTGATAATGGCTGGAGCAATTACAGTTCAGACACCCTCTTCTATCTCACCTCAATACAAAAACAACAAGATACACCGAAGCAAAAGTGAAGACGTTTCCCTGGAAGCTGGACCGGCTCCCTAGGGTTGATGTGTTCTGCGAGTGCACCCACCTCCACCACCACCACCACCACCACCAGCACCACCACCACCAGCACCACCACCACCAGCAATACAAGCACCACCACCAGCAGCAGCTCGGCCTGCCGCAGCTTGTATGACCGCTGAAGTTTCTGGGGCGTTTGGATGCTGACCTTACTGCAGGGTTTTGTGATGTGATCCAATGTGACATTCAAGTATGTCCCCTGGACCGGCAGCGCGGCTCTTAGTGCGCGTCCTCTCTGCCGTCAGGATGAAATGCCTCGCCCGCTCCCCGCTCCCGTCCTGCTCTGCAACGGGGGATTAAACCTCGGCCCTCCCTGTTCTTTAAAATGGGTCCGCCCTTCTGCACCTTCCACTATCTCCTGAAGTTTGAGTGACCGGCCAAAGAGAAGCACGCAAGGCAAGTGGGACGGGGATGAGTGAGGGCATCGGGGGCGATGTGTGTCTCACTTTCCTTTCCTATTTTAATGTCCGTCAGTTCAATTAAATAGGAGAAAGACCACAGTTTAACTCCAAAGTGGTTGGTTTCACAACAATCTCATGGGGAGGCAGCGGAGTGTGTTAAACTCAACCAAGGTTCAAAAAACCTGCCCAGTGTGGCCGTGGCCTTAATCATAAGATGTGAGCAGACCCTAACGGAAATCAATGAAAGTGCTGGCATTTCAAACACGACTTGATGAAATATGTGAATTTACCAAGAGAAGGGAAATGAATTGATCCAGAGCCTGAATTGATGTGGGCTTACGTGATGGATGCTGAACAAGAGACACACGAGTCATACACACTCTACATCTCGCTCTCTCGCTCTCCCTCTCTCTCCCCTACCCCAGAGGCTAGGATGGAGGTGTGAGCGAGGCCCGGGTGACCTGTGTCTCACTCTGCTGTTGTCAAATAGCCGTTGCATCAGGAAGACCTTGCCGTCAACGCTACCGAACTCTGCCCAGCCGGGACCCCGCCCTCCTGGGGGTAAGGGTTGTTGGTTGCGGCAGTGGCGTAGGGGTGGAGGCAGAAATGGTTGCATAGCAGCATCACAAAACAAAACATAACAACAGAAGAAAAAAAACTAAATGCATTGTTAGGCTACAGTGAAACATTACACCGGGATATTACTTATAGAGGCACAGATCTTACAAACCCGAGTGTGTGGGTGTTTGGATGTGGTTTAGAACCTTCCCCAGGAGGAATCGCAGGGAGATGGGAGGGAAAAAAACAAGTTCTTTGCCAAAGGAAAAAGAAAGGGAGAGAGCGAGAGCACTCTTCGCTGTGTTCTCTAAAGCACGCAGTTCAAAGGTGATTCATCTGCTCCCCCATTCCAACCGCGTTTATTGTTATTTTAGAATCCATGGCATGTCTCTCGTTATGCCAATTTACCTGCAGTATAAACCATACGTGTTCTGCCACCTTCTGAACCCCACTCAGTTTGACCGCGGGCTGAAAAGGTGCAGGGTTGCATCTATTGTCGTGTTATTTACCACAAAGCTGCAGATTTAACTTATCGTTGGGGGAAGGATTTGACCGGGGATTTGACATCCATTCTCTCATCATTTTATGAATTTGTCCTACACACTCGCAATATATTTCCTCTGTGTGGATTGCTGAAAATGCATGTAGGTGTAATATAGCGTAATATATGGTCTAATCTTGTACTTTGGAATTATTACATTTACATTTATGGCATTTGGCAGACGCTTTTATCCAAAACAATAAGTACATTTGTCAGAAGAATCAAGCTTTTGACACAAGTGGAATTAATCAAATGCTTATTCAGTATATAAAAAATATTCAAGGCCTTTATTGTTCTTCTCTTATTTGAGAACAATGAAGGGGGACATTTTGATAAGTTGAATTGTGCACTAATATTACGCCCTATAGCCGAACATTGCCCCATAGAAAACAAAAAAAATCACTAAACAGACACTCTCTACACCCAATACACAACCCCATGTCGATTGCCATTCCCCCCTTAACAAGAGCTGAAACATTCACCCATAACGAGCTGAAGCGTTCACAACAGCGTTCACAATATCATTAATATTAAGAGGCGCCATCGAGGGACATTGACACAGATACTGGGTGTGTGTGTTTGTTTGCCACGGTGTCTGTCTGTGTCTGTGTTCCTAAACGAGGACGTGATTTACAGTAATCAACGGTCGTGGAGAAGGGTAGACGGCATGTGGGAAAGGCTCAATAGGCCATGGGGCTGCAAGCTGGCTGCTTGGCAGGCAGACAGCTGCTGTGTCCCCCGCCTCCAGCGCTCGTCCCCCTGTTCCCTGCTGCTGCGTCTGACCGTCAGCGGCCATTAAAAGCCCATGATCACTTAATACACCTGTCATTAGCCATCACCATTGCATTAGCACGCTGAGCGGGTGTCCGTGTACCGCGGGACAGAGACGGCCCGCTCCTCAATCACGACAGGAGGAACGGCTGCACAACTAATCGTCTGCCATGCCACTCCCGTAGGGATGGACGAGTGACAGGGATATACAAAACTAGTTGTAAACGCGGGGGAAAAAACGAGACGATCACAGCTGGAAATGCTGTTCTCCAGGCCAGTGTCTTTCTCATAATGTTGCAAATGTTGGCCGGGTTTCTAATACAGTCAGGGCATCTTTGGGAGCGTACCGCTGGAGATGAATTGTGGACCGACAGTGTGGAAACTGTGACAATACCTGAGGGGATTTTCCGGGGCTGTGAGTGCATTATTTTAACTGTTGACTCCGCTGTGAAGCTCATTTCTAAAGAAAGGTTCACACAGAGGCTCTGCATCCCTTAAACATTAGCTTGGCAGTGGATCACCTTCTGAAGGAATACCCTAGCAGAAATGAGCAAATGGTGTTCTGGATTATATCCAGGCATTTTCTCTCCCATTTCAAGTAATTCAAAAAGGAAAAACACGTAATGGATAGTAAAAGTTAAGACCTTCACCAGTCAATGAAAGTGTGTTAATAAAGTCATTGAAAGAACAGGTGTATATGAAGAAATAGATTTTTTCTTGTAATTGTTTTTATAGCTTGAGGCATGGGTTGCAAAATTGTTTATTTGTTTTTGTTAAGCATCGAAGCTTCTTGCATTTATGTTGTCTGTATAAATAGAGAGAGAAGCATGTTGAATGGCAAACGCCATTGAACATCTAAATTAAAGGAATTGCATTCCTTGTCATTCATTCATTTATATAAAAAAATAAGAAATGTGGCAATTTATTGTGAACCCAATTTAATTGTCTGACTTTGTGCTTCGAGGTAATGCTTTACAACAACGGTATATTTGTCAACATTTTATGTAAATTCACTTTTGTCCCAATGCAAAAATGGCAATGTTTGGCATTGGGTTCAATGTGCATATCATTGTGGAATATTTACATGGGTGGTATATATTTGTATATAAATGATATATGCCTCTAGAATAAATGTTAAACAGATGCTTGGTATAGCTGCTCCCCAATGACAGGAAGCAATCAGCCGCTAGGGGTCTTCTTATAGCAGTAAGAAGGTACAACTAATGCACCATTTTTCTATTAGGCTTGAGGTCATTTTCAAACAACTGTGTGTGTCATTGATAATACGTTTTCGATAACGTACAAATCACCCAACACCAAATAAAAACACTGGGAGTACTGACTGCATAAAGGTCCAATGTAAGAAACTGTTGGGATGCTTACTACTTAGTTTTAGGCACACTAGCTTTTGAAGAGGTGGAGATATGCAAGCTTCGGGGTTTACAGTCTCTTGAGAAAGATTAGAAGCAGCACGATAAGGTTGAGAACCTAACTGAGAACTGTGTGTGCCCATTGTTGGCGTACACTGATCAGTTGTAGAGCAGCACGTTAATCCATGAACACCACCGTCGGATATATCAAGCAACTTAACTAGAAACTCTCCCTCAGACAGGCAACGCTTTAGCTTTTTTTGATTGCGAGGCTGACCGCTGGGCGACCTCTCGTACACTGAAATCTAGAGAAGGAGGCGTTAGGAAACGCAGTCCAAGCTCTTTGAGTCCGCTGGATTACCATGGCCTTTGGAAGGGGCCTATCGGTTTGTAAGCTGGTACGGGACAAATGGGCTGAGGATGCTGCCTCCTCCCCAGTTCTGAGCTCCCCTTGTGCATAATTCCCCCCCCCCCCAGTTAAACAACATAGTGGGACCATACCTTCTTGATGAATATCAAATCTATGTATCCAAATAGAGGACGTTTGCTGTGCATCCTGTTCATGTGATGATTCTTCTTTCCCTTTCCCTCCCTCGGCCCTCTGCCTCGGGCCAGTGGACAGCTGGTCGCTTTGCAAAGGCTGTTTGTTTTCTCAGAGATCAGTAAAGCAGCTCTATAATATAACCGCCAAGCCTCAGCGGCCCTCCATGCATTCTCTCTCTCTCTCTCTCTCTCTCTCTCTCTCTCTCTCTCTCTCTCTCTCTCTCTCTCTCTCTCTCTCTCTCTCTCTCTCTCTCTATTTGTCTGTCGCTCTCTGTCTCTTCCTCTCTCTCTCTCTCTCTGTCTCTTCCTCTCTCTCTCTTTGTCTCTGTCTCTCTCTCTCTCTGTCTCTGTCTCTCTCTCTCTCTCTCTCTCTCTCTCTCTCTCTCTCTCTCTCTCTCTCTCTCTCTCTCTCTCTCTCTATTTGTCTGTCTCTGTCTCTGTCTGTCTCTGTCTTTTCCTCTCTCTCTCTCTCTCTCTCTCTCTCTCTCTCTCTCTCTCTCTCTCTCTCTCTCTCTCTCTCGCTCTCTGTCTCTCTATTGTTCTTGCTCGTACGCAAACATAAGAGATAACGATGTGCACAGCTCCTCTAGCAGGTCTGAGCAATAAAGCCTCATATGGGAATTCTATTTTTCAGTCTGGCTACAGAGCAATGCAATGTTCCACAACGTGTGTGTGGTGGCCAAGGCATTGTTGTAGTGGGAAGTTTGACTTGCTATTTTGATCTCCCATCCATCAAGGTCTTTTTGTTTTTGCTCTGCTGTTGATATGTTTTTGAAGTTATTTTTGAGTGAGACGATACTAAAAACCCATCACGGTCCCTCACATTGGGATAACACCTATCTGGTATATTCTGCAGCCCAGGGTTTAGGTTTAGGACAGTAGATATAGAAAATGGCCGCTACTGCGGTTTGTGCAGGTGGGGCCGGCATGGGGAGCTGGGGTGGGGGTGGGGGGTGGGGGTGGGGGGGCAGTTGGCAACGATGGCAATTCCAAAAAAGTGTTTATTTTTTTAATCTTTGGTGCACTCACAGTTTTTGAGTCCACAATCTGGATTAGCTAATTAGCACATCCCAGAGGCGCGACTAATGAGTGGAATTAGTTGGCATAGAGGGAGGGACTCAGAAACATGGCAGCACCCTTTGGAATCGTGGACCCTCCATCGCTGGAGGTCGAGTTGGCAGTCGTGCAGCTGGCTTGCCTCCCTCCCCCCCCCCCCGCTGCCTCCACCCAACCATCTACACCCCCCCACCCACCCACCCACCCCTTCCCTTACCCCGCCACTGAGTGATCCCACAGCGTCAGTCAGGGAGGCTGGATGCTGAAGGAGAGCGCGACAGCAGCAGGAGTCGAAGATAAGCCCCCCCCCCATCCCATACCCCATGCACACTCCCGCCTCCCTCTTTCCCTTGCCTTCCCATACCTCTGCAGATTAAACACCAGGATTAACCTCTCCAGTCCTCTGCTGCCACCATGGCTTCTTTCACCCCCTTATCTGCCCCCCGCCCGCCCGACACAGCCCTCCCCCCCGGCGCCTCTTCCTTCCCCTCCAACATTTTGCCACCGTACATTTGTACAGTTGTCATGATGTGGGAAATTGCTTTTTAACCCTTTGTTGCCTCGCACCGCTGTACCTGGTAATTGAAACATAGGAACAAATAGCTATGGCCATGCTATGGCCTAGCAAATGGGCAGGCTGTCGGGACATTCCTGGGAATGGAAAGCGTTGCAATGTGTTTATTTTACAAAATTGTTGCTTATGGGTGTGCTTATGTGTGTCTATGTCTGTGTGTGTGCGTTTGTGTTTTTGTGTGCGTGTGTGTGTGTGTGTGTCGGTTCTACCTGAAAAGACACTGTTAGAATTACCAATAGTACGAACAAAAAAAACTGGCTGAGGACGGCTTTGTCCATTTGGTGTGCTGCTGCCTCCTTTTCCTTTTCTGAGTTCCTCAGATAGATTGAATCACTTTTGATTGCATTGCAACATTGGAGTTCTTAATGTTCAAAGGAGAAGTTGGCTTGAGATAATGTGCAGGAATGTGCCACCCTTCAGCCATTCTACACTAATTATTAGAGGATATTTATTTTCAATAACAGTGGCCACGTCTCAGGCCAAACTCAATACATTGTGTCCCAAGCTTAGTTTCATGGTTATTGGATAGCAATAAAAAAATATAGGAACGAGTTCCCAAAAATGGAACGGTATATTTTTACATAATTCTAAATCAAGAGGATGGCCGGGGGATGTCTAACGTAGTATCTTTTCTGAAGCCAGTGCATTTCCACTATTGTTGCCCTGAGCTTATGCAATGGTTACACAAAAGCTGTATTAGCCTATGTTTGAAGTGCTTTGGCTTTCCCATTTTAGCACGAGATGGCTTTTTTGGTCAGTGAAATTGTCTAGATCTGTGTTCATTCTGTTGCTCTGACTACTGTCGACTTATCAGAGGAGCACATGTACCAAATCAGAGTTGGCTTTAAAAAATAAGGAATGTTTGCTCCACAACGTGTCCTCAAATACAATAACATCAATATTCATCAACAAAAACATGGTGTTTGTTTTATGGACAGACATCCAGGGACCACAGACGGTGAAATATGAACCCCTGTCCCTTCCCAAAGTGGGCTCGTAATGTAGCACCCGGTCGTGGAGGGCTTTTGTGCGATAAGAGGGCTACTGACCAAGTGAGCTATGACGTACCATTGATCCAGAAAATTGCTGCAGTGCCATCCTTGAAATTAGTATAAATTGCTGTATCAAAAAAAATGCTGGATCCTGGATTCTGGCATGGCCATCGTACAAACCTTCCTTCTCTAATCCCTAAACGTATGTGGAAATGTGTGATCAGTCGGGAATCGAGCCGCCCGCCAACACGCAACTGATGGGGGAATTTGGATTCCCCTCTGACGGAGAGACACATGCTAGCAAGGGATTTGACTTGGATGGCACTTATGGCTACCGGGGGTCGTGACTTGCTTCCAAATGTGCCAGCTTCAGGAATTTCAGAGTGTGATCTCTCAGTGGCTTTGTACTTTCCAATTCAATTACACGCCAACACTCTAGTCTGTGACAATCTCCAATCCCGACCTCTCTTAGTGTGTCAGTTGAGTCATAACTCTGGGGTTTTGCGACACAGTTCAAGGATTGAGGGGTGTGGGGGATTATTTACCGCCAGTCATGTGACTAGTCTGATACCCGTTTGGTAGGAAAAATAACACACGGGACGGTTTGAGGTCTAAACGGAAGTTTGTCGACTGGAAAAACCTCGGAGTGCTTGTAATATCTCTGACGCACAAGCTGAAGTGGATTAAAGTCAAGCGTGTTCCATGACGGTGATTAATGTTGGGCTGAAGGGCAGACAAATGTTGCCAGGATTATTGAAACAACATACAAAAATACTGGGGAGGGAGGGAGCAAGGCTGCTATTTATTTACAATCTAGCACAACAGGATACGAAAAAACATGCGGGATGGAGTCAAGAGTGCATGAGTTATTAAAAGTTTGAGTAAATGTCCAAAATATGCAGATTGTTCTCGTGACCTCTTGCTCTGACCTCACTTTGTGAGTGTGTGTGTCTGACTTTGCCTCCGGTCAACCATAAATAGTTTAAATAGTTTCCAACAAAAGGCCATCCCGTGGGTATCATCATTATAGACCCTGGAAGCCCTCCTCTTAACACACTCATCTGTGACTTTTTCGTAGTGTATGAAAGCTGTAGATGGATTCTTCAATATCATATATTACCCTCGTGTGGGAGAACAAATGAGGCCAACATTGTCTACACGTAATGATGCAAAATACAACATGTCAGTAGAAAGTTGTAATTTTAAGCTGAAGAACTCCCCTGCACTTTAGGTTTGGCTCATTTATAGCTTCTCTGTTGCACAGTAATTGGGCCGTAAATGTTGGTTGCCTTTCATTCGGTGCTGCTGCCCAGGTGTGCAAAAAGAAATTTGGGAACTAAAGAAAAGATGAAGCATTATAATTACCGTAGCTGTCACTCCTGGATGATGCAGCTCATACTTTACGAATATATACGACAGGCGTTTTGCTTTATTGTCGCGCGACCCCCAACCCCCCCCCCCCCCCCCCCCCCCCCCCGCCCCCACAAACACACACACAGGCACACTAAAACGCACTCCCCCGCAATCCCCCCGCCAGCTCTTCTTATGCACATCAGCAACCTACTTTGAGAGACATGACTGATGTTTCCCAGCACAGCCTTCCTTCATCTCTTCTACTGCTAGGTTTGAGCTGAGTCCTAACGGGCCTGTTTTAATTTGCCCATTTGTAGATCTCCACTAGGGGGGCAACTGGTACTCGAGTCAACGAAATGTAATAAAACTTGCGATCAACTATTTTGAAAATGTTATTATAACGAAAATTGTGAAAATAGGGTGATGAATTGTGTATTTCTCGACATTTTACAAATTACGTTATGTCTTTTGGCCGAGTTTTGGCCAGAATATCTCATTTAAATAGTCATTAAAAGATCCATTGTTGCTGAGAGGCTTAATAAAGTAGGTAACTTTGCCAACGATTAGTAGCTGGCCCAGGTAGTGGATCTGTCGAAACCATCGTGAAAGATTATCCCCCCCCTTAAAAAAGAGTGCATACAAAACAAGTACTCAAGAATTGGCTTTGAGTTGGACCGTGTATTCAATTATAATATTTGTTTATTACTTGCATCTCTAAACCCCACCAGAACAAGTACCAGCCCGTGCCTCCTCCTTTTATTTTGTGTTCTTCTCACAAGACCTACAAAAGATTTAACCATTTCAACGTTTACAAATGCAGAGCTCGCCCATTGGGTGTCACTCCTGGGTATGCTGGCGTCCTAGGAAGTCAGAAGGTAGCGGTGGGAGGGGGAGGGAGGGGGGGCTTAGAGTCAAGTGCCTAATCCCCCCAAGGCTCCGACAGGAATAGAAAATTTGCCCTGAAGACCACTCAAGTTAGTGTGTGAAAATCTTTGTGGATAAGGGAGTGCCCCAGCTTATAGGCTGGTATTAGCATGTCTTCTTATCCATTGATCTATGTCACCTGAGGAGGATGCAGTGCATTAGAGGCAGATCAGAAGCCAGTATCTGTAGTCCACGTTTGAAAGGCAAAAGAAGCTGGCCCAAAACCACTTTCCTTCACTTCAGAGTTGCTTTGCTTCCGATCGCACGTAGCTCTTTGGTGGAATACTAAAAGCATAAAAAGCAAAAGAATTTCAATCCATCATGATATCAAAAAGTTGTTTCTATCTGTTTATTTATCACTGATGATGATCCCAAATCAGTGGTGTGCTGAGGGATTGGCAGGTGTCTCGCTCAAGTGCAGGAACCATGAGGCCTGACAATGTGAGTTGACTACAGAGAGAATCCCTTCTCTCCCCCCTCTGCCTTATCTCCCTCCTCCCCCCGCTTAATTTTAAACACACTACAGAGAAGACACTGTTGTTTACGTCTCGGTGAAGATTGCCGCAAATGGAACTAAGTGGAGGGAGAATAAAGCAAACAAAACAACCAACAGAAACCGAACCCCAGCAGAAATGACAGGTTTGATGCCGTGCATTTCAGAATAATTGCTGTTGTTATGACAACACCGCTCCCTCTGTGTTAAAATACCTCACAGGGTTATATTTTCATTTCTGGGTTTTTTGTCACCTATTTATTTTTCCGTTTCAGTGAGCCGGGAGTGCTGTGACTGAATGCAGGTCGGCTAATGAAGTGCAGATGTGTGTTGTAACAGGATTTCAGGATAGTGCCACAGTGTATATGTCGTGGCGGGTAATAAGGCCTGGGATCATACAGCTTTTTTGTCATGGGCTAAGCTGGGGCCAGGAAGATTGGCTGATAGTTCATGTAACCCCCCCCCCCCCCCCCCCCCCACACACACCCTTCTTAAAGCACACCCTTTAGTTTCATTCAGCCAAGCTGGGCCACAGTTAAATAGTTGCCACACTCGGACCTCTTGGGAAATTAAAAACATATTGTACCACAATTTCCCTGTGACTTGAGGAAATCCCAGAGGAGGGCACTTTTAAAATTTCTAATAAAGAAGACTTCAAATTACTGAGAAGGGACCCCACGTTAATTAAGCTGGGGATTTCAGTGGGGTCAAGCTGTTATATTTATCTGTTTACAACCCGGGTTTGGGTCTTTTGTGTAGCCCCGTGTATTGGGGTCACTGCTCATGCAGCCTCGTGTTCCAACTTCAACTCCTTCCAACAATTTATGATTATGGCAAGGATTTATGTGTTGATAATAGTACCAGATCCTGTGATGAATTAATGTTGCGTGTTAATATTATTGATTGGTTTTTGATAATCAAGGCAAATTAAACGTTTAAGACATTTAGTCTCCCAGACTTAAAGTTGTGCAATGAGATGTTATGTTATTTCCATACCCTTCATTCCTCCACATTTCTCCACAACTAAGTACCTGTATAAACTAAGATCATCATGCCTCTGAAGCAGTCAACGTATCAATTGCCAAATGGCTGCGGTTGGTCCTCAAGTTGTTGACCCATGATAACAGTCAGCTGTGGTTCTGTATTACCCTCCAGGACACTGAAGAGACCCAAACTCAAAATATGTGGGGTTGAAGTTTTATTTACATTCATTATTTGCATAGGGGAAAGGGTGCACTGTGTTTGGTTGTGTGTGTTTGTGTGTGTGCGTGCGTGCGTGCGTGCGTGCGTGTGTGTGTGTGTGTGTGTGTGTGTGTGTGTGTGTGTGTGCGTGTGCGTGTCTGTGTGTGTAATTGTGTAAGAAAACAAGTGGTTAATTAGGGACAATTATTCGCACATAAAGAATGGATAATATGTGAGTAAATTGCGAGGATAAATATTTAGTCTTGTAGCAGTTTACTAACAATCCCCGAGAGCAGCAAAAGGGAAAGGCTTTAGCTCAGCGAACATGCAGTGGTAAAGCATCAGTCCATAATTAAAATCCATTATGATGTTCCATGAAGAAACAAAATGTCCCTGGTACCATGATTCTTTTTATAATTTATTGTTAAGTGGTAGGTTAAGTCAAAACATAACATGTCCTTATATATACAAACTAATGTATTAGACTATTTGGTCTCTACTAAGATTAAACTTTTTTGAGTATATATAGTAATGGAATTATAAATGTATAAAAAATGAGTTTTTTAGGGTCTCTCTAGGATAGATAGAATATAGGTGGATTACATAGTTTTTTGCATTGGCTCATTGTGAGTTGGATGGTGGTGGTGGAGACTTTTGAATAAAATAGGTTATTCTTATGCCACACTCACGTTAGATTCCTGCCAATGTGCGGCTATCTCTGTTGATCTTGATTCATTATTAATCTTTCAGGACCCGTTGGAATACACAGCGGCCAAGTTCGGCAGAATCATTCTATATTATATTGAATCTGCCAATGTTAGAGGTTTAACACAGAGTTAAAAAACCTCCCTTGAAGCAATTATTATGTTGCCCATGTTCTGCTATATCGCGTTATTTCTGTGAACAACCAGTGTGTGCCTTCACTCGTGGAAGAACAGGCATTTATTCTTGCCATTTCAGATACAAATCATTGACGGTATCCAGTCGAAATGTTGACAGAACCGTAGAGGTTATATTTCTATTTCTTATTCTTTTACATTTTTATTAGATAATTATATATTAAATGTTATAAAGCCTTAGATGACTTAACCAAAACATGTTGGTATGCTAGAATTTCTGTGTGAACCAAACCCGACCCTCATACCCCAAAAAAGCTTAATTATCAATAAATGCCGGGTCACACCCTGCCATCACAATAGACGAGAGCATCTTCAGCTGCATGTGGTTGCCCTATTTAAGCCCTACCCTTTGGCGACATGATGTTTACCTTTGCATCACAGAGTAGGTCTTCAAGCATGTCCCGGCTGGGGTTAATTGAAGATAAGGCCAACTTTATCTTCAGCCCACAACACGGCAGAGTGGGAAGAGTGCGAGTGATGGATGGTCCTCTTCCTCCAGCTTCTCCTCGCTTGTTTCGCTTCATCCCTCTCCATGCTTAAAAATGACCCTTCAGAACGGGAAAGACCAAAGGTGCAAACTTGTGTTCTTCGCTGTGCCGAGGGAGGACACGCTCGCTCGAGTAATCTCCGACCATTTTCTTCTTCCTCCAGTGAGGGGCCTTCCTTAGCACTGGGACAACCTTTCAGACTTCAATATCTGGCGTGTGCTATTCCCTTTGGATGTTAGATCGAGCTGATGGCTTCCCATCATTTTATGAGGGCTTGCTGGTAGAAGTAACGGTGCTGTGGGAATTCACTGACATTGATTACTTCATTGCAATGCACACGCCGGTCACTCGACGACTAGATGGTCACAGACGGTGTGAAAACACTGATAGGCGGCAGACAAAGAAAAATGTGTCGGCGAAAGCTAATGGTTGAATATCCGACTTTTTTGCTTTCAATGTGCCATTGTCAATCCCTCTGTCATATATTGCTTCTCAGTGTTTTTTTTCTTCCCAAGCCCCTTTAATGTCTCTGGAATTTTGTTATTGCTTTTCAAAATCTGAAGGCTCCAGGGACACAAATCGGTCATACGTCCGTTTTTGAAAAGCGCTCTTGACTTGCCACCGAGGCTATGATGGCTACCAATGTGATTATGCTAAGGGGGGGAGGCTCAGACAGGGTGCAAACAGCGAGGCCTGCTTCTCTCTGTTATGCTTACTGTCATTCACAAGCGTTCTCCTGCACGCCCCTCCAGTATAGAGGAGGGAAAACTACTGAAAATACTAAAGCTCTCCAGGGGATACAGTCAACTTGGCTTTTTACTCTGTCCACAATTTTGCGAGGCCGTAGTGAATTCCTCCAAACCCCTCCCTTATAATCGGTATTCAGTATGGTCCTGGTTATCCTCCTTGCATAGTGATAATGTGCATGCGTTTGTTCGTTATTGGGCAAATCACTTGCCATGTTTGGAAAAGCCGTGCTTCAACCTCATGCGTCAGCTGTGCTATAATACCCATGTTACCTTTGTGATGGCTGTCAAAGGCTATTACGTATCCTGTCGAGATATGTCGCATAAGTTGTCGCTCCTATTATCGTACATTTGTTTAGTGGAATCACAGGCTATTTTTAACACGGTGGACTGTATGCTACGGAAGTTACTCATGTTATGGTGGCAGAACGCAATAGGAAACGCATTGCAGCTGCTTACCACCTGCAGCTCATCGTGTGTGTGTGTGTGTGTGTGTGTGTGTGTGTGTGTGTGTGTGTGTGTGTGTGTGTGTGTGTGTGTGTGTGTGTGTGTGTGTGTGTGTGTGTGTGTGTGTGTGTGTGTTCACATTTGCATTTGAATGCCTTCCCATATAAATACCACGGCAAAACCTGCATATGTTTCTCTTCTCTTCCCATGTGAAATGACCTTGTGGCTTTGCAGAAACCATATCTCCTTGGTTGATGGGCCCCACCCATATCAAAACACCAACGTCAATAGCCCTCCCCTATGCCCCTGAAATCTCACAGGGCATCCAAACTGCAACTGATTACAAAATGTGATTAGCATGTGACCCCTGCCTTGGACGGATCATACGATATGTATGAGTATGAGTTTATATTTGCATGTGGACATGTGAGCTAAGCATTTCGATGGTGTGAAAACGAAATTGCCAGGTAGTAATGCATTTAATTTAGCCATGTTATAATGAGGATCTATGCGGACTGGAAGGGTCAGCAGCTTTCAAATGGATTTGGTGTAACTTAATCTGCATCCAGCAAAAGTGTGTCAGAAAAAGCATTTTTTTAAAGGTTTAGTCGAAAGATTAAAGCTGACTATCGCGATTTGTTTACTGCTGCGCTGCAGATGGAAACAAGCTTCATCAATACTTAACCATCAGATATACCCCATTTAATTCCTCATGTATATTATTTCTCTGGGTATTAAACTACCTATATTACTACTAATAGTAGCATTAATAAAACAATCACAATTTTTCACAAAATCACAACTTTAACAGTCCATCAGTTTTTTTTATATTCACTACATAAGGCTAATGTATATGTTTATATATTTTATGTATATATATATATATATATATATATATATATATATATATATATATATATAAAAATTAAATTCCATCCCATCCAGTGAATGAGTCCATTTACGGCTTGTCTCTGTCCTGATTCTGTGACAGTGACTAATGGAGTTCAATAATCAGCTGCATCATGGTAACGATCGCAGTGACCTCTACGGCGTCTCCCCTCCGCTCTGCAGAGCTCACAGCCGCAGACAGCCCACTGGGGCTTCGAGGTCGTGAATAACAACAAACAACCTCACTGTGGGTAAACCTCACCGAGATCAAATGCACATTGACAGTCAGGGCCGTAACCACAGGAAGCCTTCCAACATTTTGAGGTGCTATCAGAAGCCTGTTCCCCAGCTGACAGTCAGGGCCGAGGTAATGGGAATGGGGTTGTCACTTCTATTGGGATGTATGCAGTACTGGCAAACCTCTATGTCTCTAATCCCCACCGGGGCCCTAACACTTCTCCTACATCAAAAACTGCCACTCTGTTCACACAAAATGGGAGAAAGAAAATCGCCCATATATATACATATATATATATATATATATATATATATATACATTCATGTATGTATTTACTTATATATATATATATATATATATATATATATATATATATATATATATATATATATATATATATATAAAAATAGATATATATAGAAATAGAAAAAGAAATATCTCTCTCTATATATATATGTTTGGCAGCTTTGCTATGAGCAGTTTAACACTTGCAGTAACCTTGTTTAGAGAAACCTGAGCTATGTGTTCGACCTTCAAACTCGCGATGGGGGATTTGGTTATTTCTCTGAGTTTCCTAGGAAGGCACCCTGTAGGTCCCCCGAATCCCTCATCTTCCACAGCGCTGACGTCTGCGTGCTAAAGCATCTGGCTGGTTGGCGCCGGAGCGTGGCACTAATAGCCAGCCGTGTATCTATAGAGCTGGCTGGGCTCTTTGGTCTTGATGTGCCAACAGCAGGTGACAGCAGGGGATGCATTCACCCCATTCAGAGGATCCTCATCAAAGTCGATCAATCAATGGACTCTTAAAGTCACGGTCGCCATGTCGGGACCCTTGTCCATGCCTCCTTTGTTCTGTTGTGGCATTTCCACAGACCCACTACCTAGACCAGTTCAGGAGGGCTCTGAATAGAAAACTAATTAGATGCAGGTTGGTGTGTGTTCCAAACCTCAGAGTCAACACACACTCCCCTGGGCTCCAGTTTAAGATCCAGCTTAATCTAATGGACTGCGTGATCCTTTTTTCCAACTCGAAGCAACTCCTTTTTGTCCCGGAAAAAAACCAAAAGGCCACTAAGCAGCCTTGTTTCCTTTAAAGATTAATGAAGCATTGAAGACGATGTGGGCTCTGGTTATAGTATAGTGTATGGTATAGTAGCTCGATATAGATACGGTAAATATTGTTCCAAGTTCGCTAAGACCGAGGGTATCACAGGAAGCACCAAAGGTTGCACTTATTGCACCACCTTGTGAATGAAACAAGGGTTGCACGACATGAGACATACACACCAAGGACATCAATACGGCCAACCAGAGATCAACATGGTGGAGAACAGTTCCCCCCCTGCTATTATGGGATAGAAAATGATTCCCCAGCCTCGTAAAGGCTTACAGCATGCCTGTAACCAGAATCACCCATAAATCCCAACTCGAGCGCCCGGCTCACGTCAAGTTGTCACTAAACGACACGGCGGGGCAATCTCCCGTTTGTATCTACCCCATACCTCCCTGAGGCGACACCCATATTTTATCACTGATGATTCATGTCAGGAGATAGTTGATCCTGCATCTCCTCTCTGGAAGCTTCTCCCCCCACCGCCCCCATTCAGGCGTGGCTCTCGTCCAGGAGATATCATTTCCCCGAGTGTGGGGCAAGAGAGAGCGAGAGAGAGAGAGAGTTAGGGAGAGTACAACAACAACAGAGCAGGTGTCTCGGTTATGATGAATACTAACAAAAAAAAGGAGGGTCAGGGAACTGTGACAGTGTTTGTGTTCCGGTGTTTTTCTGGGGGGATGGATTCAGCTGGGAGAAATTGCACGCGATAAGTAAACGGCAGCTGAGATGGAGCGCTTAGGAAATTAACACCTGTGTTAATGACAGAGGTACCTTAATTAAAGCTGAATATCTAAATGGCTGCGGGAGAGCACAGTAGACAGTTAGACAAATGCCTGAGGCTGGGTTGTTCGCTGCAGCTCGGCGCCCAGGGCTGATACCTCCGAGAGTCTATTGGTGTGTACTAAACAAAATAAATGATCAGAACAGCAGGAGACACGGAGGCCAGCGTGCACTGTAGCGCACCACCGCGTGACATCAGGGGAGGTGCTCCCCTTGCTACCGTGAGACGCTCCCGACGGCCTACGATAGCCCAGATTCAACGACAGCGTGTTTCGGCGTCTGGGAAATGACCCTGACGGCTCCACTGGGTAAAAATAGTCACGAAGGGTGACTAGCAAGTGCCTTAAGACTGAAACAAGATGTCGATGTGTCAGCTGTCCAAAGGGGTCAGTGTAACTACACATGAGAATCAAGAGACACTGGTTTATTTCGGGGTGATGTAGAACGGAATGAAATGTCCATATTAAATGGGAGTGCATGTTTTTTTTTAAGGCCTGTGGATAAGATTATAGCGTTAACGTTTTTTTTCTCTTTTGAATTATGCTCAGACATGGCCACCGGTTTGGCAATAATTGTTGTCATTCACAGATTATATATTTCTGCATGAATGAAGGAATATAAATAATCTTTTTATGTTCTTTATATGGCTGTTATTTGGGTCCGTGCTTCCAAGAAAGCTTTCAAGGCGTACACGGTTCGAGGTAGACACACACAACTTTTTTTATGTGTGTCTGAGTGATTGAGTGAGGGAGTCGCTCTCAATTTTCTACCTTTGGGTTTCATTTTCTTTATTTTTTTTTCTTTTCTTTTTGAGGAAGTGCACTCTCCATTCCATTAGCTGAGTGTGGGTTACATCGGAGGGGAATGACGAGATGAAAAACAAAAACAGGAACAGTAGTGTGGAACCCTACAATACCTCTGGTTTTCTGCCTTGTTGTTCTCAGAGGGGGGTGGCAAAGACTAGCGGAATAAATAGAATATAAGAGAACAGAGATGCAGGGGCTGCGTGCCACCGAAGGCCATTGGAGTTTAATTTACACCATTTACTTAAAAGGAATTGGATGTCTCATTAAAATTGGTTGATTAACTAGTAGCAACATGACATATTTTGTTGAAAAAACCAAAGAGAAGTCCTACACTGGTTTTGTGGTTGTCTCCATTCGGCATGAGAGATTTCTCCTTCGTCCTGTGGGTTCTACAGGTATCAGCAAAAGGGACCTTGATCATGTTTTCATGCTGATAGCTGGTTACAAGGACTATTTTAAAGTGAATTTATATCTGGTGCAACAGTATTTTTTTTGTTAGTTCAATCCGAGTTTATTTACTGATATTATGATGTTCATGTAGAAACCCCCATCAGCGATTCAAATTTGGATTTTAATGTGTGACGAGGGAAATAACCACTTAGGCAACTTCTAAAATTAAGGCATTTCCATACGCTATAGGCGGGAATGAACCAGGGTGAATTTATGACACCGGCTTTATGATTTATTTTCTTTAGAGTAGGAAACGTTTTCAGCCTAGATTTCAGTGCGACGTAACTACCATGAAATGAATAAGAAAACAAACAAACTTTCTCAACGCTGTGACCACTGGGCTGTACGGTGCAGTTGGAAAATTGATGCGCCGACATTTTTCTAAAAGACATTCCCTGTTTCCCCTGGAATGTGTCCCTGCTGTGAGACCAAGGCCACCGTTGCAGAACTTCCATGCAGCCTGAATTCCAATCGGCTCTGATAACCCCCCCCCCCCCGTTTAGACATACTCCTGTGCTTTCAATGCGCCGAAAGAAGCGGAGGCGGTGGTGGCGGTGGGGAGTGGTGGCTTTGGCGGTGGTGGCGTTGGCGGGGCTGCTTCTGTCTCTCTCAGAGCGAGCGCCGGGGATATTCCCTCACTACAAAGTGTTGTGATCTTGGAGCTGTAAGCCATGACAAATGATATCCACTTCAGGACGCCTCCGACGGGACGCTCGGCGCGACCTCCCCTTTGATTGAGGATTATTTGTGAATAGTTTAGCTCAAGTGTCGCCGGTGCACCGTTAGGGCCGTTTAGACATGAAGTGCCATCAGTTGCGCCTCCGTCTTATCTCCCGAGACATCTAGTGTTCACACATCATCCCTGTCTCGCCCCATCCAGCGGGAATGTTTTGGATGCTCCGAATAGGTAATAGAAAGGACGTTTCGACGGCCTTGCAGTCGGCAAAAGTATTCAGGGTTATATGCGCTTTGTGTCATTGTGTACCGTGTCCTTTTTAGGAGATGTGGACTTTATCTAGCCTGGAGACCATCCTGATCTCCTGACATCACATTGTGTTTCGCTACACGGATCCGTCTGGGCCTCTGGTCGCCCGCATCAGGGTAAACACAGCCATATTGAACGATCTGCTCTAGTGGAGTTTCTCAACAGACAAGTGTTGTTTGCCGTTCTGAACAGCGCACCGGGATGGCATGACGGCATGTTCAGTAATACCGATTGGCTGAACAAGGTTGTCTGTCAAGGCCAGAGTCCCGCCCATGGCAATCGATTGGGCTAGAGGCTCAGACGGATCCGTGTAGCGTAACAGAACGGGAGATCACGTGATCAGGAAGGTCGCCAGGCAAGACTTAACCCCGCCGGCTGCTGAAAGACTTTTCCCCCCATTTCCCCGCTCAAGATGAAATGAAGCATCCTATATCTAACACGTTGCATTATCCCTGACCCATGGGCCCGGGCCGGTGTGACGAGTCAAGTGCAACATGGCCTCCCCGAAGGTGAAAGTTTGGGAGGACTCTGTATGCAAAAAACCTCAATCAATCAGTTGGTGGCACGGCGCCTTCCGGAGCCTCCGGGTCCCAGGGCTGTAATGAAGCCATTAAATCGAGGAACATCCTGCCTCAACCTTAAACCTGCGTGAGCCCCTGCTTAATGGTTCTCACATGCCAATCAACACTCCGGTGTGCTCAACCCAACCCCCTCGCAAATTAATTCAAATCCTACTCCCATCATGTTACCCAGAGCTAGCCCCTATGACACACTGCCTCTTCTGTGGAAATGGATGCCCTCCACTGGAGCGCTGGAGTGATTCTCTCAGGTTATTTAAAAGGCAACAAGCACTGGGGAAATGGCAGATGACTGTCATAAAGAGGGTGTTTAGGGGTGTCACCCACTGGGTCTTATGAATTATGTGCCAAGTGGTAGGTCTCTTAATGTATCTCAAATTGAGACAAAGAACGAGTGGAGACAGGGCTCTTTGGAAGACCAAACCCTGCCAAAATACCCTTAATGGTTTGACATTAAGTTAATTAAGTTATAATAGCCGCAATATATGCAAATTACATGTAGTTAGGCACCTTTCCAAAGTACTCTTCCACTGCTGGGGATCCCTTCATGGTGAATTGTGTGCCAACACATGATTACCTGATACACCATTTCTCTTCCTGTATGTTTGAGCTTGCGCAGGTGTGACATGTACATATATTCCTACAGAAAATGCAGTTATACAGAAGAACAATATTTCCACATCCCTAAGCCATGCTGAATGCTGAAGCTGAATGGGCCCATATTAATAGCAACGTTAATTAGTTCTTTCTCAGGTTACTCGGGAGGAGGTAACAGGGTGGCTTTTCATTTACTTTGTAACAGTCTCTGCAGTCTCTGGTGCTCCTCTGTTTCAGAAGCCAGGGCGGAGCCGTCCCGGTTTTGAGATTGCTAGAGTCTGCCCTGTTACATTCGCTAAATTTGGTGCGGGACCTAACAAGAGAAAAATACTCCCATCGATCATGTTGCAGATGCAGCCTCTTAAGAAAGAAAGCGAGTGTGAGAAACAAAGTGTAAGAGCCAGGCTCAGATGCTGTGAAATGAATCAAGCAGGAAGCTCTGCCAACAGCCATTTCCTGGGCGAGAGGATGGGAAAACTTTGGCCCCCGGGTCTCTGGAGACATCATTTGTGTGTGTTCTGCCGACCCCCTCCTCAGCCCTGAGGTTTTTTTTTCGATGCAGGAATCGTCTGCATTCTGCTGGGGTTTGATTTTGAGCGCTTTCCATGGTTGAATCCTTCTTTAAACCTGAATCAGATACGGTGTGTGTGTGTGTGTGTGTGTGTGTGTGTGTGTGTGTGTGTGTGTGTGTGTGTGTGAGTGTGTGTGTGTGTGTGTGTGTGTGCGGAGGCTTAGTTGTGTCTATGAAGGAAGGTGGCTGGGGAATCAACACTGGGCGCAGCTTACCTTCTCAACGGGAGCGCGCCAGTCAGAGACAGATAAAAACCCAGTCAGACTAATAACACGTGTCCGTCACAGTTAATCCAACCGTAAAACTTGAGCTCTGTACGCACTTTAAATACCCACAGACCATTAGCATTGCCATTTATTTATTAGGAATCCCAGCTGTGAAACCACTTGCTTCCGGTTTTCAAGGGACGACTATGATGTTGGGACTATCAACATCATGTATGTGATCAATAACTGGCCTCAGGGTATTATACCAAACATATGTCATACTAAATATTATGATGTGCTGATGTGCACCCATGCATAAACGCACAACCCAATTTCAGAGGTTAGAAGTCAAAATGTATGTGTTTAGCCTTACGGAAATGCAGTCTGTGTTTGCGAGCTCAAAACCTTTGGAAAACATCTCTGGTCCTAATTACAGTCACAGGAATCTGCAAGTAGACAACGGCTGCCTGCTCAGCTGTACAGCTGCGACTGTGTCTTTGATTTGTTCTACAACCGATGCGTGATTAGAGCACACCCTGTGGTCCACAAAATGAGCACTTGTGTTTTTCCACAAGGGTCTCTTATTTAAACATCACAGCTCTCATTGAACAGAGGGAGGGGGCGGGGGGTTGGTCAAGTCGATATCAAAGTCAGAACAGAGAAAATTGCTATCATACAAAAAGGACTCCGGACGACCGCAGAGGCGTCACTTTAATAATACCCCTGATAAACTGCTCAACTCCATTGTTATTTCGCCGTCATATTTCTTGTGCGTGTGCATATGCCGGCGTCTTGTTACTGTGA
The DNA here is from genome assembly GCF_902167405.1 of Gadus morhua. Taxonomy (NCBI): domain Eukaryota; kingdom Metazoa; phylum Chordata; class Actinopteri; order Gadiformes; family Gadidae; genus Gadus; species Gadus morhua. The sequence goes on along the minus strand of NC_044067.1, from coordinate 9,152,671 downwards.
ATGGATGGCTATGCGTTATTTGCCGCTTAAATCCTTTCATTAGAGCGAGCCATTAGCTTTCTATCTGTCAGACATAGACTATGGTGGATCTCCTCTCTAACTTTCTCTATCTTTCTCTCCCTGCCTACCCATCTCTCTCGCTCACTCTCAGCTGCTAAAGACGAGGGGTGTAAACAAAGTGACTATTTATCTCCCTGAGTGACTTAGGCTCTGATAGCTTCTATGTGATAACTCATTTACAAAAGAGACGTCCCCACCACCACCACCTCCACCAGCTCCACAACTGCCATCAATTGCCTTTTCTTTTCTTTGTAGCGGAAGACGAAATAATCTTCTACACTATTTAGCATTTTCCATGAAAAGGCGGTCGATTATATAATGGCACACTGCGGTGCCATGTATAAACTCCTATTATTCATGGATCCATTTTCTTCCTGATTAATATGCTCCCATTCATGGGAGCATATTTATTGTGTATAAATAACCTGGCTCCTTAGTTTACCCACTGGCCATGCCCTTTCCTTCCAACCAGGCTCCTCAGCCCAGGAACCTTCTCAAATGGGTCGGCCCAGCGGGTTGACTTATAACCTGAGGGTTGATAGTTCGATCCCTGGCTCCTCCTAGCTGATGTCGAGGTGCCCCCGAGTAAGACTCCTAACCCTAACTGCTCCTCGCGAGCTGGCTGTCGCCTTGCATGGTTGACTCCGCCGTGGGTGTGTGAATGTGTAAATTTGTGTATAAACCCTTGTAAGTCGCATTGGATAAAAGCGTCTGCTAAATGCCCTAAAATGTAAATGTAAATGTAAAAATGTCAAGCCCTTTTCTCTTTTTTCAACTTGTTCCCCTCCATGGCTCCATAATGTGTTGCTTGTTGAATTTAAAAAATCTACCCCAAACCAGGATTGGACGTTTTTTTCATCCTTATTTGTATGGTGTCCCTGATGGAAGTCCCTTCTCGTCTAGGTGTACACTAGATACGGGAAGTGCTACACCTTCAACGGCAACAAGAACACGTCCCGGAAAACCAAACAGGGCGGCATGGGCAACGGGCTGGAGGTTATGCTGGATATCCAACAGGATGAGTACCTGCCCATCTGGAGAGAGACAAGTAAGCCTCCGAAATGTATTTCCCCCCCCCCTCCAACACTATCCCATCGCGGCGCACACAGCAGGCACTGCATCTGTGAACCAGGGCCCTGCCATTTCCCGCGGAGTTGCTACGTGATGCATTTTTGATAAGGGGCCTATGATCTCTAGTAGGAAATCCGCTTGTTTTTCTCGGCCGATTGAAGTTGTTGTTTTTCCGAATCCGTTCTTGAGCAAATTACCTTATCGTCGGTTTTCCTACGGTAGTGATGCAACGGTTACCCATTTCTTGGCTGTAGTGCTCCTCAAACATGACTAAGACATTGTTTGCAATTAACTTCAAGCCACCTCGGAGATGTCGGTTAACAAAATGGGGCTGAGATATGTTTGTTCTCCCCGTGACACACACACACACACACTAACACACACACCTCATTTTCTTTTCACCCTCCTTTGTTAACTCCCTGTACACTGGTCCTGTCTCGTCCTTCTCCTCTTCCGCCCAAGACGAGACATCCCTGGAGGCCGGCATCCGTGTCCAGATCCACAGTCAGGACGAGCCTCCATACATCCACCAGCTGGGTTTCGGGGTCTCACCGGGATTCCAGACCTTTGTTTCCTGTCAGGAGCAGAGGGTACGAACAACATGGACATCATCGCAACGCCCCCGTTCCTCTCCCAGCCCGATCCCTCTCAGCCCACCCTGCGTTTCTCATCTTTCCTCCTTTCCTCTACTAGCCCTGTGTCTCTAACCCCATACCATGCTTCTCATCTACCCCCCCTCCTCTCCTAGCCCTATGTCTCTCCCTCTGTACCGTGCTTCTTATCTGCCCCCCCTCCTCTCCTAGCCCTATGTCTCTCCCTCCGTACCATGCTTCTCATCTGCCCCCCCTCCTCTCCTAGCCCTATGTCTCTCCCTCCGTACCGTGCTTCTTATCTACCCCCCTTCCCCTCCTAGCCCTGTGTCTCTCAACCCACTCATCAACTACTGCCTCTCATGGGCTAATAGCTTACATTTATTCATTATTATAACAATCAACAATCAGGAGATTAGATGTGCACTTGAATTATGCCTCAAGAGTGCATAAGGAACTTGCAAACAACATAAACACTTAATCAAAGAGTCCAACTCCCCCCGCCCCCCCCCCCCCCCCCCCCCCCCCCCCCCCCCGCATCCCCGGACCCAGCACCAGCCTCCCCGAGCCTCAGTGCTAGCCCAAGCTCCAGGACTAGCCACCCCAGGCCCCACTGCTAGCCCCCCCTAGGCGCTAGCGCTAGCTAGTGCCCCCCACCCCAGCACTAGCCCCCTCCAAGCCCTAGTGCTAGCCACCCAGGCCCCAGCACTAGCCCACTCCGCCCCAGCACTGACCCCCCTCGCCCCAGGCCCCCGGACTAGCTCCCCCCACCCCAGCACTAGCCCCCTCAGGCCCCAGCAGTAGCCCCCTCAGGCCCCAGCAGTAGCCCCCTCTGGCCCCAGCACTAGCCCCTCAGGCCCCAGCAGTAGCCCCCTCAGGCCCCAGCAGTAGCCCCCTCTGGCCCCAGCACTAGCCCCCTCAGGCCCCAGCAGTAGCCCCCTCAGGCCCCAGCAGTAGCCCCCTCAGGCCCCAGCAGTAGCCCCCTCAGGCCCCAGCAGTAGCCCCCTCTGGCCCCAGCAGTAGCCCCCTCCGGCCCCAGCAGTAGCCCCCTCAGGCCCCAGGCTAGGCTAACCCTGGGCCTCTATGATCGCTCTCTGTGCTGCAGCTGACCTACCTGCCCCAGCCCTGGGGGAACTGCCGCTCCACCAGCGAGCAGATGATCCCGGGATACGACAAGTACAGCGTCAGCGCCTGCCGGCTGCACTGCGAGACCCGCGAGGTGGTGCGGGAGTGCAACTGCCGGATGGTGCACATGCCAGGTACGGTCGCCCAGGCAACCGCATACTACAGCTGACTCCACACATACCCTCGTCCCCCACCAACCGCCTTGACCTAGTCTCGCTGTAATTGCGAAAAACGTATAACGGTCAGTTCAGCGAGCGGCGCCGTCGCTGTGGGGAGAAATGATGACACAATTGGAGCGATTAGGGCTATTAGTCACGACTGTCTCGTGCCTGCAAAATTAGAGCCGCATTATGGGATAGGGACTTATTACAAGGACCTTAATCAAAGGGAACAGCGTTATAAGTTGGATTTATCTGTTAGAAAATAGTGCGGGGCTAAGCGTCAGCTAGGTGTGTTTTGCGTTTTAAAGGGTGGGGCATTGGCTCAATTGAAGTCAAAGTTTTGTGGAATCTGATTTATAATAAACCAAATGTAAATATTTGTGGGTACATAAATAAAAACATAATTATTATAATTATTTTTGGATATATATCATCATATTTTCATGTATCAAAATGTTACTGTTTCTATAACTAACAATACTTTGAGAGATTTAGACTTATTTTAGGTTGATTAATGTATATATCAATGATTTTTTTCATAGATGCCTACATCAATAAGTATGAAACATAATATGTTTCATACTTATTCCGATCTCTAGATGGCAGTAAACTCAAAATATTATTTACATGTGTAGTCACTCTTTAACAATCCCCAGACATACACAATATTTCCTCAACACCTAATTCCATGGCCAGAGCGAAGCCTCTCTATTCCTGTATTCTGTATACTTCTAATGTAGCCTTCCTTTATTATCTTGGCCAGGACCCTCTTGGCAAAGAGGGTAACCTTAACAAGCCTTATCATGGTTATATTAAATAAACATAATCAAAACATCATTTATTAAAATTAGAGCTGTCAGTTAAACACGTTATTAACGGTGTTAACGCAAACCAAATTTAACGGCGTTAATTTTTTTATCGCGCGATTAACGCAATTATTTTATAAAAAAATATATATATATGTATATATATATTTTTTTTTTCTTTGGCTCAAAACAAAGAAGCAGTAGCCTGACTGCTATGTTCAAATTACATTTGTTCAAAGCAGTCGTTTAATTGCACTATAGGCTCTTTTTTTGTATCGTCCTGTTTTGATCAGTGTATATGCCAATGTTATCAATAAAAAATCATTTGCACAAGGCAAGCCGATGCACTTCACCATGTTGATAAGAGAATTATGGGACAAAAAAATAAAGGGATATTTAGCATAGAAAAATAATTTGCGATTAATTAGAGTTAACTATGACATTAATGCGATTAATCACGATTAAATATTTTAATCGCTTGACAGCTCTAATTAAAATGTATTACAGATTATGTTGCTACTAATCTTTTACAACACAGTTTTACTTCCACAAATCATTAACTTTATGAACACCTTACTGTCAATTAATTGAGCTGCTCGATTAATACCTTTTTATTAGCGGCCGGGGTGCTTTGTTGAGCCTGTGAGAAAGTGAATCATTGATCGTCTCTTAAGGACTTATTCCTTAGGGGTGGATCACCCCCTTTCTCAAAGCTATTGGGGCTGGATATCCATAGATGGCCCTGGCATATTGGATAAAACACATATTTTTTTTCCCACCATGTCTGCCTTCATTGGTAGATGAATGATAAGCTGTGCACAGTGCTACTGTCTGTGTTCCTCAAAGCAGTGGACACGGCACACTGATGATATTGTCTCTGATTGATCAGACTCATTTTCTGTCGCGTTCTCCAGGAACTGCAGATATCTGCCCGCCCAGTAAAATCAAGTGTGTTGACAAAGCACTGGGTAAGAAACTGTCTCCTTTCATTTATTTTTCTCATTACAATAGACACCCCAAAGGGGAAATGGAATCACAATCAGTAACTATGATCAGGAAATGTGTTTTCTCCCACTACCCCCCTCTCTCTCTCTTTCTCCCTCTCTCTCTTTCTCTCTCTCTCTCTCTCTCTCTCTCTCTCTCTGATATGAGTACCTAGAGGTAGCCTTGATGGAAAGTTAGAAACGACTTTCCTTCCATTATGCTTGTGACAATTTATAGCCTTGATGTGTGGGCGTCCCCCTCGCTGCGCATAGTTTATTAACAAACTGAGGCGCCATTGACACCCATCTACATGCACGCCCTGCTCTTCATGGATGCTCATGTGTAGTCCCTCCACCAGGCCGGCCGACCTTGGCTCTCACCTTGCTCCTCAATCACAACAGCTATTATGGCTGCGCAAAGGTGCCCTGATTTCACAGGTCTTACAGCGATGGTAAAAGAGATGGTTTATTAGGGCAATGGGAGATGAACGAGAACTATTATGATCTCCTGGCCAAATAAGCCTGAAATTTAATTAAAGCCTTCCGCTGTGAATAGGGTCAGTGTTTAACGTGCGTGAGAATGAGATCTTGGATATATATTGTACAATAAAGGCACGCGTATTCATGAAAATATGTATTTCCTCCATTCCGCCCGGTTTCCAATAAATGTACTCGCGTATAAGTTGTATTGTAATGTTGTAGGGGGCATTTCATTAAATGGCAGACCAAGAATAGACGCTTCTGCGTTTGCATGCAAATATTTCACGTTTAAAAGCATTATTAAAACATAGTAATCATCATATATTTCATTATCTGAATCAGTGCTTGCCTGATTCACGCCGAATAAATTCTTGAAGAAATAACGACGATGAATTAATGATGATTGCAATTGCAAATTATGTCTAAAGGATGATTGTGGGGGTGGGTATATATTCATCGTAACTATTTGGCTAAGCACACACACTAACACACAAATAAACACACATTCACACACACAGACGCACATCGGTTGCACAAGAGACTCAAATCAAGATAAATCTTAGCGAGCGTCTCTTTTGATGAAAGATTGTGAAACGAGGATGAAAGATCGCGAGCAGGAGATGAAAGATCCTGAAATGGAAACGTCCACGCCCTGCACATATTGATGAGGGGTGAACACCATGCCTCCTGCGCTCAGTCCACCGCCACATCGTTTCTCCATTGGGATCTAATGATGGAGAGAGGGAGAGAAAAGAGCAGCTGATACCCACTGCGCTGCCATAAAGCACTGCATGATTACCCCTTGCTCACATGGACGTATGGTATAGGGTCATCTAATCTAAGGGTCTATTGTTCATGTGGAGGGCGCGCCACCTGGTACTAATCGGAGGGGCATGTGGGATGCTGAATCCCAGGGTCCCCTTACCTTTTTCCCAAGCGTTCCCATCTCATGACGGAACGCCCGCAACGGGGTGGTTCCAAAGTGAGTGTACCGGCGAGAGGGACGAGTATGGAGGCAGCGATGTCCGTTTTTGTTTGATGTTTTTAGTGCCGAGAGGCCAGAGGGGGGGATGGACTTCCAAGCGAGGGAAATCCGTTTCCGTTACATGATCGGGATATTGCTCTGTCGAATCCTTTATCAAATAACACGATATTTATTCGCCTTGACTTTATTGTTCTTCTTCATGTCATGCTCTCATCCCTTTCTCTCAGAGGACTGTTTGCCGGCGTACTCGGCTCATAGGAAGTTAGACAACAGAAATAGAGTTAGGATAGACTGGGATAACACTATGATTCATGACCGCCTCACAGCCCGGTGGTCACCAGTGCGATCCATAAAGAACCCTGCTGTTTGCTAGGAATAAAGGCTGAAGCGATAGGTCCATCCGGTTGACTGTGTGTGAACCTCACCCCTCTCTGCCCGCTGCCCCCCGGCGTGCCGCAGCCCTGCTCCAGAAGAGCACCGGGGACACGTGCCCCTGCGAGATCCCCTGCAACCTGACCCGCTACGGTAAAGAGCTGTCCATGGTCAAGATCCCCAGCAAGGGCTCCGCGCGCTACCTCTCCAGGAAGTACGACAAGACAGAGGATTACATCAGGTACGGCATGCAGAAGCCGCGGTTAGTGCTGCTGCGTGAATCCCCCCAGCCCCCAGGTTCTGGGTCTGACCTCCCTCGGCTGAGGCCTACCTGGGCAAGATGCCTGAGGCTCAGCCTGCTTTTGACATGACATTCATCTAAAAATTATCATAAATAAGTCTACTCAATAACTTGTAAGATGTGGAGTAACTACCCGTTTCAACCGACCAGATGTTACCGATGCGGTCGCTGGGTTGGGTGACATTTGTTCTCAACAATTTGAGACATTTCACAAGCCATCGCCGTCCTTCCACTTCCCCTTGTTTCATCAGATGTGGAGAAGGAAGTTCTCTAAAGCAAAAAAATAGGCCCGAACGCCCGGAGCACAAAAGCGATTTGTTAACATTTAAGACGGGGCCCAACGCAACAGACGGCAGAGGCACCATGTGCAGAAGTGTTGGGGATGGGCCCGGCTCATAATGGCATCATAAATATTTATAATGAATGCAATTTGCAGAGGTGATCCCAAGGACAAAGTGACGTCTCTGTACGTACAATGGGCTTGTAATGAGCTTCTGAGCCCTGACAATGGCTGCCACTATCACAAGACAGGGGGGGGGGGGGGGGGGGGGGGGGGGGGGGAGAAGGGCTGGCAGCCCATTGACTGATCGGGCTGCCAGTGTTTCATTCTAAGGCTCATCTCAGTTAAACTATTTAACACCCCATCATTTCTCAACCGTAAGCGCCATAAGCGTTAATTGTGGGAGGTGTGACATGTGCGTGATTGAGATCATTTGTGGCGATGATTAAAAAATCATCGCTGTGGAATTATTTTAGAATAATATGTTCATATATATTAAAACAAAAAAACGCTTTCTTGAGAGGGGGTCATGGTCATATATATATATATATATATATATATATATATATACATGACCATGACTATATTACAACTTTCTTTAGGGGGGTCTGGGGTAAATAACAACATTTCATCCCGTCAATCCAGGGACAACTTCCTGGTGCTGGATATATTCTTCGAGGCTCTGAACTACGAAACAATCGAGCAGAAGAAGGCGTACGACGTGGCAGGTTTATTAGGTATGTTAGTCCGTCTGCGTTGTCATCCATGTCCTTATTTTCCCTCAACCAAAAAAAAAAAAAGTAACGACAATAAATACGAAAACCGTTCTGACTGCTGACACTACCCGTTTTTTCTAACCCCTCCTTGGGGATGGAACACCTTGGCGCCCCATCCCATCATGCGGTTTGACAGAAACGACTTGACTCCGTGCTGTGTGTGTGTGTTCATAATGTCAGGCCCTCTCTCTCCTATTCCCTGTCTATTCAGGTGACATCGGTGGCCAGATGGGTTTATTCATTGGGGCCAGCATCCTGACAATCTTGGAAATACTGGATTACATCTATGAGGTACGTCTGATTTTATTTTTCAAACATTCTATCAGTGTGCCACAACCGCTGGTTATGCCGCCCCCCGTCCATCTAGAATGAACTGGGAGCTGTGTGTTGCAAAGTTGATTTTTTGGTGGATGTTGGAAAATATGATATTATTTTGAGCTATGTGTGCCCTAATCGCAAAGTGGCACTATTTTTCCTGCTGAAATAGAAAGTGACTTTAAATTGCAACTAAAAAAACTTCTTATTTTCTGTGTGTGTGTGTGTGTGTGTGTGTGTGTGTGTGTGTGTGTGTGTGTGTGTGTGTGTGTGTGTGTGTGTGTGTGTGTGTGTGTGTGCGTGCGTGCGTGTGTGTGGGGGGGGGGGTTCGCCTTTGTATTCACAGAGCTGTTAATGTTTTAATCAAAATATCATTTAGCTGAGTGAAAGGGGGAGACGACGCAGTTGTATACGGAGGAATTTTCACATTACAGGCCAGCCAATTCACTGTACATGTGCCTCTACATTGTAAATGTGAGGAGGCTCAAGTAAACAACATACATTGAGTCCACAATCAAAATGTGGACTACAGGTCAATAAGCTCCCATAAGCTTAGTGGAAATGGCCGTCTCTGCCCTGAAGCCTACCAAACTTTGTGTGTGTGCGTGCCTGCATGCCTGTGTGTGTGAGTGTGCGTGTGTGTGTGTGTTATGTGCATTCGAGCATGTGTGCGACTGAGTGTGAGAGCAGCTAACTGTCTGGCTGCAGCCTGTACTCCCCACACGCAAACAGCTAGTAAAGTCTTCGGAGTGTTCCCCAGTCCCTTGTCTAATTTCAACCACCACAGCCCCCTTCCACTCACCTCTCTCTCTCCCCGACGTTGCAGGTGATGAAGAGCAGACTGCAGCGTCTACTGAGGCCCCGGAAGGAGGAGAGCAAGAGCAAGAGCAAGCCCCAGACTACCACCGTGGCCACCGTGGGCCTGGAGGACATGAAAGCGAAGGTACACGCGGAGGTAGAGTTGGTCTGTGGAGGCCTGTCCCTGCAGCAGCAGTGCCCTCATTAAGGAGAAATTGGAAGATGATGTTGAATTCCATACAGGGCTTCTTGATAATTTTCAAGCATGTTAAAGTAGAACTTCAACCCAATGTGTCCATGTTGAGCTCTTATATAAATCTAACGCTGTGCACTTCGATCTATAAATGTAGCTGCTTTTAAATAATGGTTATCGTGGATGCTAGCTCAGGTTAGCTTTAAATTATATTTTTGGCACAAATAATTCCGTTGCATTCCCACATGCAATAGCTTGTGGGAATCCTTCAACACCACAAAATTGCTTTCTTTTGCATCAGTTAAGTCCCATTGAACACATTACAGTGTGAGAGGGACAATAGGCAGTTTGCATTGCTTGCATTGAGCATGTTTGTTCCGTGCTTTGTTCAGATTTTCTCCTAATGAGGCAAAAATAAAAATGAAACAGGTAGAAAAACAATATTTTTGGGGAAATGATTATATTAATATATGTTTCTAGTTATTTGAATCCTTGATTTACTTCCGTCCTTGAAAGATAAACACACAATATTTGTTTATGGTTTGTTTAGAGTTGAGTGTTGATCATTTATTAAATGTTGAGGTTGGCATCTGAACCAAAGTATAAATTGGAGTTTAGTTGAGGAATATGAACTCAGCCGCTGTATAAAACGATGCATAAAACGATGCATAGAACCACTTTAAACTTTTTCATGTCTCTCTCCCTCTCTCTCTTGCTCTCTCTCCTGCTCTCTCTCTCTCAATCTCACACTCTCTCTCTCTCTCTCTCTCTCTCTCTCTCTCTCCCCCTCGCTCTCTTTCTACTTGCTCTCTCCACCACAGGAACCCAATGACATCATCAGGACTCTCCCGGAAGGGGCATACGCCAACACGATCCTCCCGAACCACCATCACCTCCACCACCACCACCCGCGACAGCATCAGCCACCCCCACCGCCTCAACAACAACAACAACAACAACAACAACAACAACAGCCGCAGCCGCAGCAGCCACAACAACAACAACATCCACAGCGCCACAGCGGGCGCCACAGTGTGTATGAGGACTTTGCCTGCTAGAGCGCCCTTTCTTTCTTTGGTTAGTTACGTTTTTTTGATTTCTGTTTGTTTCTTTCCTGTTCCTGATGACAACATGGAGACGCGTGTTCTCTCTGTTTGCGAGAAGACAGAGGAAGGTGTAGGAGGAGGTTAGAGGAAAGCCGCAGGGGGGCCCCAAACCAAAACAAACACATTTGGGGGCTGGCCCCCTTACTCTGCTGTCACCAGGTAAAACATAAATAAGAAATATCACCACACAAGAAGAAGCTACAGCCAAAGCCTAACACCAAACATGCGCCACTAACTGACCACATGTACTCTCCAGTACGTAGGCACAAATCGGGACTCTGAATATTGGTATAGTTTTGGTTCTCCTCGTCGTGGGAAAGAGGGAGCCGCTCACCACGCGGTCCCAGCTCCGGGGAGCGAGTGGGATTTGATCGGGGTTTCTTATTCGTTCTTTCTTTTCTTGTGACTTTTTTTTTTTCTGCATTTCACCACATGGGAGCGGGAAAGGCATCCATGGCGTCTTACTCACGTTTACAAGTAATGGCAAACGAGCGAAAATGGATATTTGATTCATTAATTCATTGATGCATGGGACGCCGTGCTGTTTGTGTCAGCGTCTCGGTCTCTCTCTCTCTGTTTCTCTCTCTCTCTCTCTGTCTCTGTCTATCTCTCTAGCTCTGTCTCTCTCTCTCTCTCTCTCTCTAGCTCTCTCTGTCCCTCTCTGCCTCTCTCTCTCTCTCTCTCTCTCTCTCTCTCTCTCTCTCTCGCTCTCGCTCTCGCTCTCGCTCTCTCTCTCTCTACTCCAAACTCTTGTTTTATTTTTCATCGCTGCTGGAAATTCCACTTTACCATAAACCACAACACCGCTGTAATTAATGTAATTATTTACGGAGCTATTCTGATTAGTCATCTATATTGTATACAAGATGAAAGTATATCAAGAGAGAAACCTTAATACATCAGTTTGTGTGAATGTGTGTGTGCCTGCGTGCGTGCGTGTGTGTATGTATGTGTGTGTGTGTGTGTGCGTGTGCGTGTGCGTGTGTTTGCGTTTGAGGGCGGGGGTTAAGAATTATTTAAGCTTAATCGTGTTACCTTGTCTTTACAAATTCTAGCATCATCCATCCACACAATACACTTCTTAGGGTTTGTGGTAAGGTGTTTAGAGAGTAGCATAATAACTGTAAATATAATGCAACTTTGAAACTAAAGAGGAGGTCTATAGATATGTTGCAGTGGCTGTCGTTTATGTTTGAATCTTCTGTAATAGTCACCTCAGTAACTTATTTTACCTTTTGAATAGATATTTATGACAACAATCATGATTGTAGCAACTACTGTATACTTGCTTTTGAACGCTACCAATCAACTGTCAGTATAGCCGATGTATATCAATTGAGGCAATTTATAATTCAAGCAAAGAAAATGTTATCTGCAATATTATTTAACATATGCTCTTATTAATACTTTATTAAGTAGAGTTCCAATTCTGACGGGTGCTTTTGTTGACCTAAGACACGCCATCGTGTGAACGTAAACACATAAACCCACGCGTAAGCAATAGCTGAATGATTTATATTGGTGTGTCTCCTTTTTTCAAACGTTCTCAACGTGAATTCGGCAACGATCGTGCAGTGACGAAGGTGAGCGTGCGTCAGTTCGGCCGTGCGGTGTGGTGACGTGCGCGCCCTCGAGGGCCCGAACAACACCAGACCGAGCCCGTCAGGCTCTAGTCTACAGCTGCCAGGAGAAGCGGGAAGGGGAAGAATGCATTTTTATCTAAACTTGTTATTTTCCTGTCCTGCCAACTTCTTTCCTTGTGTGATCCGTTTTGTCTCGTGTTTATCTTTAAACGGTTATTAGCCTACAACAATTGGGACGGTTGTCAGAGAGAGGCTGCTCTTTAAAAGGTGGATAAACGTCGCACGGGCGATGTTGTTTTGCATCCATTTGTTTCCACAAAGAGATTCCGCGGCGATTGCTCTGTCACATCGCGCCTCTCCGTCAAATAATCACGGACTATACGTGTCTGTTTAATATTCATAATCATGTGTCACTCTGACATTTCCAAAAGGTTCCCAGTCACGGTCTCGGGTGGCATGGTGTACAGACTATGCATAACAATGTTCTCTTCTGTCATCAATAATTGTAGCCATCTTCTGACAAGTCACATGGGAAGGGGGGTGGGTATTTTGTTTGGGGAGGGGGGGGCATATCATCAATGAAAAAAAGGTTTGCATGTCCATCATGTGACTGAAATTGTCCTCAGACCTCTCGAGCGCCGATCCCTCAGACCTGCAGAAGTTCCTCTAGTCTGCATCGTAACGCGATTACGCACCAGATCCAAGACTCCAGGCATTGGATTTGGATTGAGCCCCCTGACAGATAGTAGGATTTGTTTTGTTTAACAGCTGCAAGTCCACTTGATGTGCCTTGTAACTAGATGGTGGGCGGGCAAGTATGCGCGACAGCAGATGGGAGGTCTTCCTCCTCACTTGGCGACATGTAGCTTACATTACTGGAATTCCTGCTTCTCAGGACCGCTCACTATGGCCATCCTATCCAACAGGAGACTGCCGTTGTTGCAATGTACGCACACACACAGCCCCACAGCTATATACGTTTCTGATTCCAATTTCTCCCATTATTCTTTTTACCGTCATTTCCGAGAAAAGAACCAGGACAATGTCTATAAGCCAGGTGATGCAACCAGATGTCATGATGGGAAGATCACAAGAGGTAATTCCGTCCAATCAAGAAGCGACGTTGAGAAGGCCGACATGCATTGAAAAGGACGCGCACCTCCAGTACCAACGGACGCTTAGCATTTTGTACAGGTCTTATCTTGTGACTGTTGTGATAACACATTTTATAAAAATGCTATGGTGAATATGACAACTATTAAATTTTAGATTGATAAACTCAGTGCCTCATCAATTTAGAAAGTGATGACTTCACTATGTTTCAGTTTGTCCGTTGCCTCGCCATTCATTAATCCCAGTCAAAATGTTGGTTTTTCCTCAATTCCCACCAAATTTACACATAAACACATTTTATCCTGATCTCTGAGGACTTAATACAATGATCATTAACTGATCACTAGAAACTGAAGTTATAAATCCTCGCACCCTGTTTATGTATCTCAGTAAAAAAATGTTTTTTTTACTGTTGCAGTATTCAAAGTGGGGACACATAAAGGGTGATCCGTGTTGGGGGTTCAATGTGCTTTAATGCCGCCATTAAGCAGACTTTTGAGTGACCAGACCCTGGCGTGCCCTCTAGGAGAAAGTCCTGGGATTGTATGTAAAACAAAGTACAACATAATGACATACAATTAACTTCCAGCTGCTCTGTAGTTATGCACTTTAACTGCTTGCCTCGGGGTTGTACATATGAACCCCTGAAATGCTAAAGCAGTAATTACGTTTGTGGTGATTTCCCCGTTGTTTGAGTTCGGTGTTTTTCTTAACTGGCCCAGACGTCAGGCGGGCCTCAGGGCGGGTTCGGTTCAGCCTCGCTGCCCTCGCTGTCCAATAAACACGTGAGACTCCTTTGGATATTAGTATGTGCGAGAGCAGAGGACTTTTAAAGACACATCTCCAGTTTAATAGTTTGTTGTCTGTCTGTTTGCCTTTACAGAAAGACACTTTTGCAGGGTACCTAAGAAACGGACATTTATTTTAGTCGCGTCAACATGCGTCTACTGACACCTAAAGGACAAAAGCATTTCTGTCACTGTTATTTTACAGTTCATCTTTTTGGGTGTTAATGTTGCCCAAGTGAGTTATCAAAAACAATATAAAATGTTTATAATTAAATATTCTTTATTTTGTAATTACAGTAATTCACAGTTCATTGGGAATTTAAGTATACACGTGAATGTGGTCTGTACATTTCAAACAATATGACATGGTGTGAATCAGGTAAAATAATTTATAGGCAAAAAATAAATAAAATGTTTTGTTGATCTTGGTACCTATGAATTAATTATTTCTATAGTTTTTAGACAGCTGAAACCTATGGAGGGACACATTGACATTATGGGTGTTGCAAGGATAATAAAGTTATGGATATTAAAAGGGATGAAACTCCCTGGAAATGTGTATCCATCTGCGATATAAAATAATATCTAACAGGACATAACAGGTGAGTGGTAGTTGTTTGATGACATACTCCAATCTCCACGAAAATGTAATTTCAGAAAAAATAAATAAAAATAAAATCGAATACAAGTCAGCTGCGATAAAGTGCCCTTTCCACAGAAAATCCATGAATGACCTTTATGCAGTTTTGTCAAAATTACAAGGATGGAGGTGTTTCATCACAATGTCAGGAGAATTGACTGGATGCTGAAAAGAGTTGAATCCTTTGAGCGGCTAACAATAACCCATTATTTGTTAGAGAATAATAAAACAGTTGAAATACAAGAAATTCCTTGTTTCTTTTCAGGACCTGTAATGGTGTTCAACCATAAAGTGAAAAACAAAAACAATTATTACATAAAATGGTCTTTATCTTAGCAAATACAGTTACTATCAGTGTATTTAATGAACAATCCATGCTGAATGAATCCCCATTGATTTAGGCAATGTAGCATAGCGTGCTAACCCCTTAATGCTATATGAATGTATCTTTTTGCTGTACTAGCAGTGAAAGCCGATTCAATTGAAATGTGCCGTCCTCGTGTGGACAGCGATCCAACTGCTGAGAATGTTTTCATTTGCTTGTATTCTCTTCCTGTACATTATTGCACATTATAGTATATCTAAAACATCCCAGGTCTGGTACACCCACCACTGCTTTTTACTGCATAAAAAGGCCTCTCAAAAACTTGTAGAACAGAGACATTTATCTAAAACAGCAGAATTAAAAAACAGACCAATAAATTGGGAGAATAAAATCCTCCGCAGTAATTCCAACAGTACCAGCACCTTACGCTTATTCAAAATGTAGAAGTCAATTTAGTTTGTTCAAATATTTCGGTCTGACAACTCTCACATAAGGAAAGTTACCAATATAATACAACATTCTTGAATCCCAACCCAACATGTACGCCATCATCCTCTACCTCATGCTGAGTAACAGACGCCACTCTAAAGCACGCTGGATTTGATGATCTCCAGGTATCTCTTATCTGGGTCCTTCAGAGATCCATACATACCGGGCCGTGGAAGGCGTTAAGGTAAGACCACAATACCTTTTAGAGGTTAATACACCGTCGGTACAATCTGTGGCTGGCCAAACACATTTTCTACAACGCAACCGTCCTCCATTACAGTTACAATCTCATACAGCATTTGTAGTTTTTATCTTTAACAACAGACAACTGGGCAATACCTCCAGTAAGCTAAGTGGCAAGCCACTTCAAAACATTTCTCTCCTAGATAAATAGCAGGATGTAGTCGGAGAGTCTGAAAGCAACATCCAACCATTGTGCAGGTCACTTTAAATGCTGCACCGTGCATCCTGGTAACGACTACAAAAATATAAACCGTGCCAGCCTACATTTAAAGCCAGCATGTACTTAAAAACCAATGTGAAAAGGCACATATATATGGAAAATTGGCTTTGGTCAAATACTCAAATGAGCCAGTAACAAAAGTGTGGTGCAAGTGCAACACATGACGACGGGTGCTTTGGCCATAACCATGTTATTAAAAGAACAGTTCTCCCGTCTTTCTCGTGAACAGACAGACGCATGTATTGTAAACATCAGGTGAAAATATATCATTAGGAATGTACTGCATTTAATTTCCCCCCCTCACTCCTGTTAAAAACAAAATACCTCACATTCATACACATTGGAGAGGGGGTTTCTATCACGAACACGGTGTGTGTTTTCAAGTGCTGTTCCCGTGCTCCTGCTCAAAGAGCAGCATGGCGAGCTGCGAACGGGAGCCCAGCCCCTCCAGGCTGCTCTGCAGGCAACGGTGGTAGATGTCCTCGCTGAGGCGCGGGTTGCACGGCTGCTCGCGGTGCCGCTGCCGCAGCGCCGGGTCCAGCGCCCGGAACACGTGCAGCAATGAGTACTTGACGAACATGTCGTAGACGTCCAGCGACTCCAGCAGCTCCTCGTTCTCCTGGACGTCGGCCGACATGCGGGCGCGCGTGGCCATGTAGTCGGCGTTGTAGAAGCACGCCTCGTCGAAGGCGCCGCGGTCGAAGCGGCCCTCCTCCCTCGCCAGGTCGCCCGGCGCGCCGTTGGCCTGGGCCGTCGCCCGCCGGTCTGGGCTGGCCACGGCCGGGTGGAAGTCCTGGAAGTGGACGGGGAAGAACACCTGCCAGTTGTTGATGGAGTTCATGCGGCAGCGGTTCAGGAACTCCGTGTTGACGTTGGTGTTGACCTCGGCCAGGAAGAACAGCGTGTCCACCGGGTGCTTCTTGGAGATGATGTCCATGAACTTGAGCTGGGACGGCGTCTCCGTCTTCACGCTGATCCACGGGATCTTGACGGCGGGGTACTTGCGCTCGTAGACGGCGATCTGCGCCTTGACGCCGGCGAAGATGTCGTTCTGGCTGACCTGCTGCGCCTCCAGCGGGTCGTAGATGAACAGGAAGGTCAGCACGGCGTTCTCGCTGGTCTCGAAGGCGCCTGCGGCGAAGCCCTCCAGGAAGCGGTCGACGCGGCCGCGGTCCTGCAGCGTCAGCGGGATGATGACGTGCACCCGGGTGGCCTCTGTGACGTAAGGCATGGGGATGATCTCGATGTGGCTCAGGGGCCGCACCAGGTGCACCCGCTTGGCCAGCGAGCGGCTGTGGCCCTTCTGGTTGACCGCCTCCAGCTGCAGGTCCAGGGTGTACTCCATGCCCCGGGTGGGGTCGAAGCGCCGGTAGCCGTTGATCAGCTGCTGCTTCGTCAGCCGCAGGACGGGCTTGTACTTGTCGTTGAGCCGGTCCAGGGCCACGCTGATGACGTCCGCCACGTCGGCGCGGTCGACGCCCCGCAGCTCACACTTGGGGGCGCCGTCCGCGCACGAGAAGATGTGCTCCTCGGTGAAGTACTCCCAACGCAGGACCTCGAAGCGGCTCTTGGGGTCGAAGGGCGGAGTGATCCCGACCGGCCACTGAGAAGTGCGGTTTCCGTCAAAGGCCACCACACTCACGTTCTTTATCTCTTCCTACGGGGCCAAGAAGGGAGACACCTTAGACATGCTGGACCTTACATGCATTTATTTGCTATTACACATGGCTGCGGTGGGGTCTACTAATAAAGGCTGTGAGATTGATCCACAGAGATCCTTCCGTGATTTATGGCGGCGGTGACGGAGAACGCCGGTGATTTGTGCCACCTGGAATCAGCTTACCTGCAGCTTAGCGATCTCGTTGTAGGTCCTCTGCAGCTCAAGCTCGGTGAAGTGCCTGTGCAGGCGGTACATCTGCTCTGGGTCGGACACCGGGTGGACGGTCAGGGCGTTCTTGCACTGCTCGTTACCCTCTTGGTATGGATCTGAGTTCTTGTCTAACTTGTAATGTGAGTATTCCAATCCCTTAAAAAAAATAAAGGGACTTTGAAACAAGAACAGAATGGATTCCATGCTAGGCTAATTCGCTTGGCATACTTTTCAAGCATAAATAGGTGGAATTATCTCTGGTGCACAAAGCATGTTTTCAACCACAGCTGGATAAGAGAACGCAAAGCGCTTTCAAGCGAAGATCCGACTACCGATTGAATATAGACTAGCAACGAGGCCAGGTCTGGCAACAGTACAAGTTTATGTTCTAAGACACTCTTTATAGTACTTCAAGCTGAAGAGTTCAATAAAGAGACTTGCACTTTTTATACTCTTACGTGACGAAGGGTCATATAACTGCAGAAATAAACACCAGTGTGCATAAAACGTCTTAATACGTATAATAAAATGGTATTAATAGGTTTTCAGAGGCACAAAATTACATACAAGACAAAAACCAAGAACCCATACCAACATTGGTATTCCAAACATTTTAGCAGAAAAAAAAGTGACCCCTTAAGAAGCTTGGGTGATTATAAAAAGTGAATCCAGTCAATCTATTAATGGAACCAACCCTTATCCCACCACTTGGCTGAGACAAGACTCGACTGCGCCTGACCAAAGGTTTTCCAACAGCTTACCATCTTCAGCAGCGCACCACAGTGTGTTATCAGCAACCTACGGTCACTGACTTACTGGTTCGAGAGCTCCCTTCCAGTAAGACCTAGGCCTCCAGTCAAAAGATGTGTGGCCAGATGTTCTTTATCAACAGTGCGACTGTTTCTACCCGCCCACCTCTAAGCCCCCCTAACAGGGTCTACGCTTGACTTTTCCCCTACTTATCCCCAAACCCTGCTGGAGACCCAATGCCAATAACCAGCCATCATTGTCCCTCCCTCACCACCTTTCTCTATCCCTCCCTCCCTCCCTCTCTTGCGAAACTCTTGGAAGAACAAGATGCTTTTCTGTTCCCCACTCTCCTAGCCTCCAGGAATATAAATGTCCAAATATATGAAAAAATTGAAACAGTCTTTGCGATAAGTCAGGCCTCTTTTGTTGATTTTGAAAATAGTTTCTAGAAGGTTATATTCTTGTACACGAGTTGAAACTGGAGAGTTAAAGAGTCAAGAGTTCAACTGTCCCTTGTGCTAATCTGCACATGCAACTCGTACTCGTTTAATTGTTCTCCCTTTACAAAACAACACAGCAAATTGCACTGATCAAAAAGCGATTCAGGGTGCACATAATTAATTGCGGGCAAAAGACTGGCACTGCTGCTAGGACAGGTAAAGGAACAGGCCAGGTTTCAATGGACACTCTTTTGACCTTCACGGCTAATGCCATTACAAAAAACGGACGTGTTGACCCACAAGGGATTTTAACTCGTTGACCCTAAAGTCAATACCTGACCTACCTTAGCCTAGCTTAGCCTCGCTCATCTTAGCCTAGCCAGGACTATGTGTTTATTTTCAGACATGTCGCGACTGTAAAAAATTGCTACTGTGTAATAACAGATATTCGCCTAGCCTCTTTTCTCTGCCTGACTGTGGCCTTACACCATTTCTACCAGATACGATCTCAAAATGAAGTTACATTATTTTGATAAAATTATAAATATAAAATTATATATTTTTTTCATAGTAGATTCGTGTTTATAAAAACAATGTTACACACCTACTGTACAATCAACATGGAAACCATGTTTTCCTGCACAATGATATGCTTATGTTGAGCCCTGACTGCATGCATTAACCTTCCCAGGTAAAAATAAATAAAAAAGACATTGAAACTCTGCATCAGACGAACTTATAAAGAGCGACTTTCAAATCAAACAAATAAACAATCATCGTTACAAAACCACTGACAGGGCTGTCCAAAGAGCGGCGTGACACCCCCGGCGGCGCCGGACCCACCTCGTGCTCGCCCACGCAGCCGGTCCCTGTGTAGTCCACGATGCAGCGCCCCAGCCACTCGTCGGGCCTGGAGCTCAGGATGTCGTTGCGGCAGTTCTCCAGGAAGGGCTGCAGCCGCAGGAGCAGCGTGCGGGACAGCAGGTACCCGAAGCCCCCCGCGCAGTAGCTGCCCTCCGCTCTCTCCCCGTCGCCGATGAACTCCTGGGGCGCGCCCATGTAGAGCCGGCGCTCGATGCTCAGGTGCTCCACCAGGGCCTTGACGCGGTCCGCCTGGGTGTAGGCGTCGTCCTGCACCAGGTAGAACCAGTCGTAGCCCTCCAGCGCGTGGTCCACCACGTGGCGGAGCGTCTGGTACATGTTCCAGACGGGACGCTCGTCGCCGTGAGTCACCACCGCCATGCCGTGCGGCACCTTGCGCTGGTGCGTGCCGGTGAAGAACACCACGTGGTCCAGGTGGTGGCCGATGGTGTGGTTGACCGCCACGGCCAGGGTGTTGAGGGTGGCCTTGGAGGTCAGCACGCCCACGAACAGACGCTCCCGCATGCCCAGCTCCGAGCTGATGTACTTGGCTCTGAGAATTGGACAAACATGGTCAATGAACACGCGTTGCGTCATTCCTTCTTAATTCTGGAAAAAAGGTTTGGTGGAACGCTGCCCAGACAAACATCGGGCCAGTTGGCCATGCCTGGTGGTGGGTAACCTTTTAGGCTAATATTTGATAGCTGGGTGTGTTTGTATGTTGGGTCTCTGTGCAAGCTCTGTAACAAAACAAGTTGTGGTAAGATGTCATTATGGAATGAAAGCTAATCAACGTGTGTGTGTGTGTGTGTGTGTGTGTGTGTGTGTGTGTGTGTGTGTGTGTGTGTGTGTGTGTGTGTGTGTGTGTGTGTGTGTGTGTGTGTGTGTGTGTAATATGTGTAGTACTATAATAACTCGAGTAGAATAACTAATAAACCCTTGTGGTTGCAAATGTTTGTCCATCAACAAAAACAATAAGGATCCATTATTTTTGTAATGACAAGATTTCCTACCATTATTGTCGTTTACAATAAATGATTGACTACTTTTGAACACTTAAATGTTCAAAAGGAAGAACAGGTTCTACACATCAGACTAGAAAGTAAATCACACTGCTGACTTTTAGGATCGCTGAGTGAGGGCAAGGGGGGGGGTGAAATGACTTTCGTGCGGAAAGGAATGTTGAGGCCAGGTAATTTGGTGTCTTGGAGACTGCGTTCAAGGAGCTTCACATTGCCCGTGTTACTACTCACAGAGCACAGAACAGCATACAACACAATATCCGTAATTTACACGTAGACCTAGATTTCGCCCATATTACTTGCATTACGTTTTTTCAACTAAAATCGGAATGAAAAGCCCTTTCACTTGGGCAATGTTATGAGTCATATGAACTCTTATCAATCATATAAACCACAATACCGAAACAATGCCTGTGTTTCAAGTATCTACATTAGCGATGCCTACTGGCAAAGAATTTAATAAGCCTTAAGTGCAGAATCAATGTTTGTAGGGTCAACCAACGCTTACCTAAAAAGTTTCTTGTTAGAACTTTCTTGAACTTGTTTATATGGGACGATCCTTGGCTCGAAATCGTCCTCCGAGTCCACATCGTTGTTGGTCGATATCGAACTAGGTTTGCGGGCACCTTTCAGTGTACTATCTGGAGGGAAACTAACATCTTCACTGTCTTTACCTTCGAAATTACACGACTCGTCCACCCAACTGACGCTCAACAAACTCAAGGTAAAGCCTAAAGAGATGCCTATAACCACCGGCCCGATGGGCCTAAGGAATGACACCAGCATTGAAAATCGCATCTTTCCCGACGCGTTCGAGTCGCTCCTTCTTCGACCACAATACTGTCCAGCGGACCCCCCGTTCCTGGGATCAACCACACATTAAGCCCAACGCAAACAAGCCGCCTTCACGCTGAATTAACGCTCTGTTTTTCTTCCCCAGAAATCACGCAGGATTCTTACGTGTCACTGACTGTAGCCGATCACAGGCTCCTCCCACAGCAGACGTACATGTGCGGGAGCGTTCCAGTTCACCCACAGCCGAGTATCGCTGCCGCCCCGGCTGGAGACTGGAACCGAGCCATTTCATGCCGGATCAAACCACCAACCTACCATATCATTGCATATGTCTACCGTAGAGCGTACAATTACTACATGTGTACACAACGTAGTGTGTATGCCTACTGTTCATTGATGAGGTGTCTATATTGTAAAAGGCAATAGGCCTAATATGTACATGGGTCTTGCCCTCCAAGTCCCAATATAAATCGAATGAAGGTGATCTAAACGTAGCCTGTTGTACATGCACATATGTAGGCCTATATGTTGATTGAGATCAAATAATATTTTTTTATTTTCATTTTTTCCGAGCCTGGGTGGGGTTGACATTTAGCCTACTTAATTAGTAAATTATGACTGTGTGTGGAAGTGAAACTATTTTTAATTAATAATTTAGACGCATGTCTCTTGCGGTAGCGGGTGTGGGGACACATACTTGAGAATTTCGCTCTGTTGTGTTCTAGCCACGGCGCCATAAGAGCCAAGTGAGACCATGCCGGTCTCGCGTGACTTCCTCTGCACTCTGGCTCGCCACAATATTAATGAAGTAGGAGGTAAAGTTACATCATACATTTTATTCGGATGTGTCCACCACGTACGCATGCATACGGACCATTCATTCACAATGCATACACTTATTAAATGCGCGTATAATAATATAATGTGTAATAATATGGACGCTGTCATTGTTTATTCTTGACAACATGGGTAGGCTTGACAACATAGGCTATTTGGTTCACATTTACAGAATCGAGGAGCTGCCTCTTCACTGTGTAAATACATAAGTCCCCCACCTTGGGGTGCTGTTGTTTTCCAAGGAGGCACTTTCCCACAAAAGTTTAAGTCCAATTGATGTCGGCGTCGTATGCCAATTCTGTACCTTCATGGTTATATGTCTGTCTGTCTGTCTGTCTGTCTGTCTGTCTGTCTGTCTGTCTGTCTGTCTGTCTGTCTGTCTGTCTGTCTGTCTGTCTCTTGCACTGCCCGTGGTATTGACAGTCAATCATATTTGTAAATCAACCATTTAAGAAACAGACCGACGAAAGACCAATAAATAATGTGACTCGAGGTTGTCATTCTTTTTTGGGGCTCAAATGTGCATTTCCGAATGGGCAAATGAGCCTACGCTACACATACAACTAGAATATAAAATACCACATACGCGGCCTGACTTCGTCAGGACCTGTCAATGATCGTCACCATCTCGTTCATACAATTGCATGACCTTTACTGACTGAATGGATCTTCTAATCGTATCTCTTTAATGATTTATTAAACCCCGTCACGAAACAGGTCTGTATTTTGCTGGGGTAAACAGATTACCACAATGACTGATAAATATATATACAATATATAATCGGGAGAGTAAAAGATTTCCGCCATAGACGTTCTGGTCGTCTAGCAGTAGTGATCATCACGAGGTGCCCATGCATTTGCCTGCACAGAATAACCTGAGGGAGCACGTCTTCCTTCGATGAAGGGTTCGCTTCACTAAAAAGTTTTTGCATGCGGGAACACCTGCTGCATGCCACACTTATCGCGATATCGCAAACCGTTGTTATTGCTTTGGCGTGGTTTTTAAATTTGACGTTACCTTTTTATGTTTAATTTGCGAGATGGAGTGCCGTGTCCTGTCTATTCAGAGTCACGTGGTCCGGGGATACGTAGGGAACAAATCGGCTTCATTCCCGTTGCAGGTAAGAATCGTTTTACCCTCTATTTACCTTTGTATACCGTTTGATCAACCGCTTTGTGTATGCATGCTTTCAGCGACAACTCGGCCAATGGGAGATTATGTGAGACTAAAGTACCGTGACATCCCGAATCCCTCCCCGAGTCTTATTAAACACGACTATATCCTTTTATTCGATATAAACAGTACTTGATAAGCAAGTTAAAAGAAGTAATAAGATCCTTCTGGTGCCAAAACATCGAAGGGAATTTGAAATTCACAATAGTGGCAAAACGTCTCCACTCAAACATGTCTAAAGGTCATTATAGATCAAGCATTGTGTTTGACGTATGTTCACACATCTATAACATCAAGAATGGCCAGTGTGTGAAAAGCTGATCTTCTTGCTTCTTAAGTCTAACACGATGGGCAATTTGGCTTCGTGACTTCTCTGATTACTCTTTCAGTGGCTCATTGTTATTTCCCTTTCTTTCCCAGGTTCTTGGGTTTGAAGTTGACTCGATCAACTCAGTGCAGTTCTCCAATCACACAGGTTTGTTACAACCCCTTTAATTGCCCTCATGCAATGCTATTGCTCTGTGTTATACTCAGCAATATACTATACACACCCACACACACACTCAAATCATAAACGTGTTATCGTGGATTTTACCATCTAGGTCTTAGGCGGTTTACAATCATGTCCGTGCCATACATGTTCTCTCCTGAGAACCTCCTCTACTCCTTTCCCAAAGGCCCCCCACTCCCTGAACTAGATATATGAGTTGTTTATGGCCAATAGGGACTCACAATAGGTCCAGAACATGATTGATAATTTCTTAAAGCTAGGGTGTGCCATTTATTGGAGCCTATTCTAGCTGTTTTCTGGTTTCTCCAAATTGCCTCCCCAAATTGTGTAAGAGTGTTATTACACAGCTGTAACCATGTGTTGAAATGCACGTTCGGTCATGCATTCCTTTAACTTTGAGCTTTAATCTCACTCCAGTACTTCATGAACTTTGCCTTGCCTACGGAGATAGTGACCCTCTTGAAACCATCTAGGTCTCAAGGTTCGCAACTTGAGACCGACAAGGCTAAAGAAGTAAGATAAGAAGGTCATAGAATGCAATCATTATTTATCTCTGTGGTACAATGCCGCTGTCCTTTGTATAAGTCAGAGGATTTATCTGTCACATGCACGGTTCAACAAAGGGTAATTCTGAACAATGAAATTAGATTGGACATGCAAGCACCAAATATGTAGAAAGAGGTATCAGAGTAATAAGGTCCAAAATAGCACGGAGGGGAGATGGCAGACAAAGTTCTCCGCTGTCTTCCCCCCCACCCTTTGGAGGGTCTTTCCATCAGCAATTTAGTATCAATACCATACATTAGCGAAGCCAGAAAGGATGCTCTTAATGGTGCCCCTTCAGAAGTGGGAGAGGGTTTTGGCAGATATGCCAAACTTCATGTAGAGGCGCTTTTCTGGGCTGTTATAGTCTCATCCGTCCACATGGTTGATGGGTACATTCACAGAATTACCATGTGTCTGTCTACCCATCTACTGCGTTTAATGTTTAAACGCACAGACATACATGGTTTGACTATAAGGACACATTAAACTGGGCTGGTTAAGAATTTCCTAATTATTTCTTCTCCCCCCCTTATCCTTCTGCCAACACACATACACGTCGTACACAAACACGTTCACACACACTCTCTCACACACACACACACACACACACACACACACACACACACAGACACAGACACAGACACAGACACACACACACACACACACACACACAGACACACTCTTTTGTTCCTCCCTGTCTCTCAACATGGGGCCCGCTGCAAAGGGGCCCTCAGTGAAGCCTTAATAGAATGCTTGTGCTCTGGTACTGCTCAACACACTGGCTGTTTCTCTTTCACCCTCTCTCCCAAACTCGAATGACCCTGTTTCTTTGGAGAGAACCTGCTGTGGTGAAGGTTAAACACAAACTGTAGGGGGGAGAGAGAAAGCCAGAGAGGTTTCTTTTGAAGGAGAACGAAAACAACTTTTGTTTTAAAATACATGTATTCATGTTGAAATTAATATAGTTTTCATTGTGATTATAGCCAAAGACTGTGAGTGATATGTTATCCACATTTTCAGCATCTGTGTAAAGATGGTTTTACCTGGAACTTATCTTGTGCTATTTATTTACATAGGAATGTCATACAATTGTTTTTTCTATCCTGAATGGATTTTCGAATCTTGGCTTTGATCTCTGCATGTTCTAGGTTACGCCCACTGGAAAGGACAAGTGCTAACAGCAGAGGAGCTCAACGTGCTATATGAGGGCATCAAACTCAACAATGTCAATCACTATGACTACGTGCTCACCGGTGAGTCCCCACATTGAGGCAGGTAAAGGCAGGAGAAATATGTCCCAGGAGATGAAAACAAAAAGCCTTTTATGAACATAGAATAAGGAATCTCCATGAATCTTATGCCTATATTATTTATATTCTGCATATTAAATACGATGTGAAATGGCACTGTAATATCATGCCTGTCTGTAATACCTGTAATCAATGTTGTTGGAATGTGCTTGATCCTTTTGTGTTTAATTGGGTCTTGCAAAAGTAGCAAAACCAGTTTATTCCAGTTTATTAATTTATAACATAAAGCTCAACAAAGGCAATGTCTTTCACCCATTGCGTTATATGGGTTCGTTATTTACTGCATATTTAGTTAAGAAACTGACTCTTATTGAGTTATTACCCATGATGCCATTATGTATTGGCTGCTGCACACATAATTTGATTTCCTAGCGTCACAAATAGTAAACGCCAGAAAAGACACTGTTGCTGCATGTCATTTGATTCAGCATCTTGAATCTGCAGAAACTGTTCTGAATATTATTTTCTGACTCTGTATGTTAACTTGCCGGTCTCAAAAGCTAACACCACCTTTGTACTTTGTACTATTCTACATAATGTACAATAATATCTGTGCACATAATCGAGAGAAAAAGCCTCTTCACACAATTGTATAGCTGTAGAGAGAGAGACAACTGTTCCAGGAGGACAGAGGAACTCTAAACCGTCTCATTTATAATTCAAATACTTTTTTGGGCTACATTTTAACGAGCAGTGTCAACAGTCCACATCACATGGCAGTCAGAGATGTTTTGCTTTGGATTTTAGTATAAGGAAAAACGACTGCCAACCATTCATACACACATCCACACACCGACAGTGTCAACACTGTCTTGTTGACAGTGTCAACCATGCGAGGCGACAGCCAGCTCATCTGGAGAAGTTAGGGTTGGGTGTCTTGCTCAGGGAAACTTTCCTATTGCAAGTCATCCTGCTCTGCCTCCTGGGTTACTGCCCTCCCTTTCACTATGAATTGACAGTTTATATTTCCTGTTGAGAAATAGTAGTTTCTCAATAGTTTCCACTTCCACTTGGATTTTGATTGACATTGTAAGTTTTAATATATTTAAAATGTTCAACTAACTCTGTTTAAGGATGTGAAGGCTAGTTGGCTTGTTGGATGGACGGTCATGTAATATCCTCTTCTCTCTCCTCCAGGCTACAGCAGGGATGTTTCCTTCCTGGAGATGGTGGTCGACATTGTTGCAGAGCTGAAGGAAGCCAATCCCAGTTTGGTGTACGGTCAGTGTTAAACCCTTGTAGCGACTATGTGAAACAAACTAAAACTCACTGAGAGGCTGAAGTTGGGTTGCTTCTCTTTCTGACGCACTACCCTAAAACAATTAGCTGATATCCGAAAAATACAGTGAACCAACTTGTTTTATGAAAAGTATGCACTTATTAGAACGTCCACAAGGTATAATCCAAAGTAATTACAACTATCCAAATAATGTGGTGGTCAGCAAAATATAAGGCGACCCATTCACCCTCTCGTCCTCCACACAGGTGTTCAAGTGCTTAAGATAAGATAGGATATGAATTACTTTATTGTCCACCTTGGTGGAAATCTGTCTTCGGCTTCCCATGGAACCCACGTACACACATAACATGTTGAACAACATAGCAATGGAACATACAATTACGTATCACAAAAAGATGCAAATGACCATTAGCAGCAAATAAGTTGAATAAATACTATTTAATATAACTAAGTGTCACCGCCCATATCCCTGTCACCCAGCTCTCAATCCAAACCGATCACACAATAATAAATAACATTACGAATAACAATATCACAAATATAAACCATCACATAGCTTATAGTATCAAAATTAAATAATTCCTGGCTCCTACCCCCTGTTCTATAAATCCTTGTATTGAGACCAGTAAAATTATATCATGGAGTGTATAAAGGTTTGAATGTCCTTGAATTTTTTTAATGTTATTTTTAAACTAAACTTTTGAAATGTTCTTCCCTCAGTTTGTGATCCAGTTATGGGGGACCACGGAGCTATGGTGTGTATCTATCATTTTCCTATATCTTTATCCCTCTATTTCACTATTTATTCCTTGGAATTATTGTCATAAAAATTACAGCAAATCTATACTGTAAATGAGGCAGTATATTCTGTTTTATAAAACGGTTTGTTTTTATATTGCGCAATCTTATGAATGAGGCTCAAATAAAGGTTGAGTATCTGAATTGGAAAATGTCTGAGTGGCAAATGGATAAGAAAGTGTTCTTCCTGCTGTTTTAGTATGTTCCTGAGATGCTGCTGCCTGTGTACAGAGACAAAGTGGTACCCGTTGCCAACATCCTCACACCCAACCAGTTTGAGGCAGAGTGAGTACCATAATTGCAAGAGACGTATGAACTTAGCAGGCAAACACTTTTACCCAGGAGATGGGCCAAGACCCCACTTAGGAAAGTGCCTCCCAAGATCTGTCCAAAATTCTTTTATTTTACGAGGCACTTTGCTGCAGAGAAGCTGCATTTTGCTTAGTTGTTTTATTTTTTGTTGTTAACTTGCCTCTCTTAGGTTGTTAACGGGAAGGAAGATGAAAACGGAAAAGGATGCTGTTGAGGTGAGTATTAATAAACCATACGTTACCTTTGGTTTTGATGGTGGTGGTTAAGTGCCTGTCTTAATAGTTCAGGGTGTTTACATAACTGAGAACCGAGTCTGTCCTCATTTTTATGGTATAATGGGAAAATGGATGAAGTTATGAAAAGCTCTCTAGGAATGAAAAAGTAATCTCCAATCCCAGCAGGGGAATATGACCTATTCCAGTTTCTGTGCAGTAGTTCCAAGAAGAAATATAAATAATCCTCTAATATATACTTCCCATCCCCTACCCCAGATCATGGACCTGCTTCATAAGATGGGACCAGAGACGGTGGTTCTCACCAGCACAGACCTGCACTCAAAGCTGGGGGACCCGTACCTGGTGGTACTTGGTAGTCAGAGGATAGGTAAATTACAGATGCTAACTTTAAGGCTACAGGAATCCAGGTCAATTGCTCAGACTCCGCAGCAGCCTATAGGAATCTTGTATTAAATCTGAAAAAGCCTTACTTTTTGAGTGTAGGCGGACTTTGGATTGGATTTAGACTTCTTTTTTTTTTTTAAGGGAATTACTGCATACAGCACACACACAGCCTCATTACGGTGGACAGCGGATATATCTACAGTACGGCACCATGCAAGACTGCCGTTTAAAGCAATGTCTGGCAACCAATTCAGTGTTCTGGTCTACTTTTCCCCCAATCATGCTCTAGTGAAACCGGACGGGAGCAGCAGCAGCCAGAAGATTCGGATGGACATCCCCAAAGTGGATGCAGTGTTTGTGGGAACGGGCGACCTGTTTGCAGCCATGCTCCTGGCCTGGACCCACCACCACCCCAAGGACCTGAAGGTAGGCCAGTCAGCTGTGACAATACAATTTAATCAAGCTCTAGAGAATGTTACATTGATTTAAGATTTGGATGTACGGTAATATTTGAATAATGTTTAATATATATTAATGTATTTGTAATAATCACGTATTTGTTAAATAGGGACATTTACTTTGTTGAGGAGGACTTTTGAATTACAAAGTATCTTGAAAGTCAAATGGAAAACAGACTTATTACAAACACAAGTCATTACAACATCCATTTTTTCATCACCTCTTTCTGAAGGCGGCCTGTGAGAAAACGGTCTCCTTAATGCATCACGTCATTAAAAGGACCATTACCTACGCCAACGGTAATTTGTGTGTGTGTGTGTGTGTGTGTGTGTGTGTGTGTGTGTGTGTGTGTGTGTGTGTGTGTGTGTGTGTGTGTGTGTGTGTGTGTGTGTGTGTGTGTGTGTGTGTGTGTGTGTGTGTGTGTGAGTGAGAGATATATCTGTCTGTTTTGTGTGAGAACATGCCCATGGAAAACTTTCATTCTGCCTTGAGGTATTACTAACGTTTACATGAAGCTATTTGCTCAATGACCACAACACTGTCTAAATGCTAATACAGATTGCCTTGAACAATTGGTAATGTTATTTCATAGGCAAACGGTTTGGTTCCAGGGCAGAAAAGGTTGGATGTGTTTCGCAATCAAATTGTCGGTTTTTTATCGGTTTGATTATTGTAGAGATGGCTGGCCCTGGGAAGAAACCCAGCCCTGCCCAGCTGGAGCTTCGGATGGTCCAGAGCAAGAAGGACATTGAAGACCCGGCCCTCGTAGTGGAGGCTACAGTTTTATAAAATAGAAAAAGCCGTCAAGAAGGATGTTCACGCACCATTACGGTTGTGTCGGTTCAGAAAACTGGATTTACTGCGGGCTGATTGGGACACACACACACACACACACACACACACACACACACACACACACACACACACACACACACACACACACACACACACACACACACACGCACACACACAGATCTCTACATGTTGGAACTGTAACGCCTTATACGTTTACTTCAAGAGCACAACCATATTTTCATGAGGTAAGCAGGATTCGAAGTGTGTTGTACGTTTCCCACAAACGCACCCTGTTTCGTAACACACTAATTAAATTTAGAAATGACGATAGAGATTACATGTGCTTGTAATAATTTTATCACCACACCCCTAGTCTTTCTTTACGTCTTCCAAATCGTTGGCTGTATCGGTATGATTGTTGATCCTATGGCAGAACTGTTTACGGTGAATGATCATTAATAATCCTATTTCAGTTCAATTTTAGGGCACAATAGTATTTTTGTAACTAACATTGTTTATAAAGGTGGAAATAGATAATGCCTATGCTTTGGTTTTACAATAACTCCATCGAGTTGTCCCTTCTCCATTTGTATGCAATGATTTCTACAATGTCGGATAAACTTGTCAAATGTTAAGATGTCTTAATAGTTGGAAATGGAATTTTGCACAGATATTCTAGAAGATATGAATTATGCTGTCGGTTTTAATTTTTTAACTAGAAAAAAAAATTATTGACTGTGTGAAAGGCCATGTGTAATGCTCTCAAACTGGCTTAGTGAGGAACTACAGTTGTAATGAATGATTTTGAATGCAAATATACTGTGCACCAAATGTAGAAGTGCCAAACCATGAGTTGCTGCTCTAATACATGAGTCAAGATGATTATAAAGTAATAAACTAATGTTTAATTTATAATTTTTCTGTCCGTCATTGTTTGTTGTATCCAATGTTGCCTTGTTATCTTTTTTTTTTTTTTTTTTTTTGTGTGTTTAACAATCTTAGATAAGGAAAGTTACATTTATCCAGTTTTTGATTAATATATTTCATACTTTCTGTTTGCTGTCTGCTTACATCATACAACATATTTTGTTGCTTTTCTGTTGTTTTAATAAAACGTATGGTATATTTGGTATGAGCAAGGGCAGGATCCAGCCTAATTTTACTAGCACTAATGACTTCTAAACGACTGCTGTCATTGGTTTACTGACTGCGCTAGGGTTTGGCTTAGGAAAGAGGAGAGGGACAATATATGCTATAACATGTAGTTTATATTTGGCAATAGATATTGCAAAAAGCATATGTCTGAATCGTTGCAGATATGGCGTGTGGTTATTTAGTCGCAGCAAACATGAAAACTGCTCCGGTGTTAACTCGCCAGCAGAGGGCGAATGAAATTCAATCCTATGGGATCGTCTGTCTATAGTCTGTTTAAGTATGGACGGTGCAATTATTATTTAGAAAAATAATATTGGATTAAAAAACACCCGTCCTATTAATCTTGTAAAATTAAAGCATAAGTCTATACCTACAGACCAGGACAGCTATTGGCAACAAGATTGGCTCTCTTAAAAACACTGTAACCTATACTAACTTCATTAAATAAATAAACGAAAAAAGTTTAAAAAAAAACCATTGTTGACTTAATTCAAGTTTAGTATGGGACCCTATTCAGAGTTCTTGACCATGCTATTAACTATTAAGCAGGTGGTCAAATAATTGATGGGAAAGGCCGAAGGCCACTTCCTTCCCTACCTGCTGGTCTCTTCACGGTGTTATCTTAACTCCGTATAAAATTTCATGCAATAACAGCCTGGATATCACACCGGAGTTGCTCTAAAAAGTTGCTGAACGTTATCGAATGAATGAGGGGCGGACCGGATGTTGTCCGTCTTCTCTGATTCGCTTTGGGGGCAGTATGGTGTTGTAACCGGCAAACATAGCACTATAAACACTGAATTTGGTTTGAATGTCCGAATTGGGACATAGCCACGTTAAGACCCCTGGCCTGAAGGAAAGAGCCTAGCGCCAGACCGTGTATATTCCTAAGCAGAGGCTGGAGCGACTCGTCCCACTCTCTGACGGATACTGAAGGTAAGCGACGCTGCCGCTGGGTCCTCACGGTCAGCTAACCGCTGAGCTAACCGGCCTTGCTGCATGCTTTTCTACAAACGCAGGGTGTCTCGTTCGAATATTGCGATGTAGACGTATGTGTTGTCCAGAACAACGGTTTCACACAAACTAGTCAGTGTGTTCAACTGAGGAGAATCCCCTTTAAATTAAATGTATTGGACAGCATCAATCGTGTTAGCCCGGCTAACCCATCTTAGCCCTGGCGTCCTGTGCACCAGCTGCAGTCCTACAACAGGCATTCACCTTTTTATATACCAGTAAAGACTGTGATAAAGGATGACCTCTCTCTCTCCAATCACTTATTGAAGCCCGCTTGCTTCTATGTTGGTTTATTCAAATGTGTTCAACCAATCTGCATGAACCATGCATGTATCGCGTGAAGAAAGTTGCTACCGCGGTTGCTACTTGCTTATGCTACTTCCGATATTCTTGAAGATAGATGCTCTGGAGTGTTTTTTAAAGTTGATGTTGAGGCATTTTAAATTGGCATATTTGTCCAAAGGAAACATCGAAATATGTAACAACTAAAATGCACTTGAAGCAACAAAAAGTGATAATTGACGTGTGAATAAACTGCACAGGACGCAGGTGTTCGGGGCTGTCTTGGGTCCTCTCGTCGGGTTTGACCATACAGTATGGGACACGTATTATTATTTTTTGATATATTTTTTTACATTTGCGGTACTCCTAATCCTTGATCCCTATTTAATGACATGACTTGCTGACAGTTTCCAGTAACACTGGGTGATTTAAGTAATGCGAGGAAGTGATTAAGAAACATAAAATGGCACTGTGGGGTAAAGAAGCATGTGCATTGAGATATAACTTGAAACTGGACTACGGCACCATATCAGATTTCTTATTAACTTATTGCAATAATAAAGAGCATGGCTTTCCCTGCACCCCCGGCAGCATATGCGCTGGTTGGCCGAGGCTTGACGTGCACAGTGTCGCACCACCGGCGGGTTACTACAGTTCACTAACGTCTGCTGTTCTTTGGCCAAGGTTAACTTTGCTCTAGTTTGAACCAGCATTGCTGTATGTGCGATTAACACAGAGGCAAGTATAATGACCGATCTGTGCTTAATCAATGGGGGGTTATTTCAGTAGTAAATGGTTTAATTATTAAGCATTTCTTTGTAAAATAGGAAAAAATATACATTTGGTGTATTATTATTTTGTATAGCATCGTGTATTTTCGACCAATATTGCCTTGTTTATTGTGTGGTGCTGCAGATACTAGTTCTGTACTATGTATTTATTTGCACGATATCCAGAGTTTGGACATATACGATAATGTTCACCTACAGGGGGTGAGGGGGGACGGTTGGTCTGGTAAGGGTACAAAGCAATGTCTTGTCCATGAGGCTCTAGTGCCCTCGGTGATCATGAAAAGGGGCTTGGACTTAGAATGTCTGCTCTGTGTTGATATGTTGGAACTTATCATTTTAGCCTCCTAACAAACAGCCAATGCTCGTTGAATGTAGGCTTATTTTTTTAAGCACATGGTTTTTGATTATCTGTTGTTTCAACTAGGCATCTTATGGCAAGTTTATTTGAATAGCACCATTCTTACACAAGACCATCCATAGTGCTTTACAAAGGAAGAAATCTGTTAATCTTAGAACTAACATTAAGCTAGTATGTCAAAGGTTATCTTCATTCATTTATGATGATAATGAAACGGCCTGTTCCCTCGAAGACTGCTTATCTTAAGCGGAACAGTTAGAAGCAGTTTGGGTCCAAGAGATGACTAATGTACTTTTTTTTGTTGCAACAATAGTTGGCAGAACTTCAATGTGTGTTTAACCATATTCCCCCGCTTACTTATATTTGTGGTACACATTCTAAACGGCTTTAGGTTAATTCTTGTTCAGCAATGCTATCTGAATCGTGTGATTTGTTTTAATGGAATGTGCCACCTGTGTATATTGCTGAATTATATTACATCACTGGTGTATGATTTATGCTTATCCAGGTGACTCGTTTGTAATATTGAGTCCCTTGGGTAAAAACACTTAAGACAGTGGGCATTATGTGGAATATAAAATAGTATCCATTTATTGACAGTTTTGTAGCTTACAAAGTGGATAATGAAACATAAAACATACGTGTTTTTTTTATATTTTAAATGGATTTTACAAATGTCCTCCTCCACTAAAAGGAATAACCCATTGAAACTGAATTAACCTTGGCTGACGCCAAAAAAAGAAATGGGTCTAGGAGGTTTCCAACACCTCCAACAAAGGGAACCAAAATGACCCTGGCCTGACTTTATATTTGTCAGACCTTTTAAGAAACGAGCAATATTGCTTTAATGCTTTTAGTGGATTGATGCAAGTAAGGACAACAAGCCAACATACCTTTTTCTAAGGCAAAAAAAGATGAGAACAATGAAAGATATGTGAGCTGTCAAAAACTGTAATGCTGACTATTTCAAAATTATTTGTTCTCCGCTCTCATATCGTCATATGGCTTACATAGGCTTACATGAAGAGTAATGAGGAACCCTATATTCTACAGATCGGGTCTCTTCTATATCAACCTGCACTGTCCAAGCATTCAAATTAGCCATTGACAGAGGGCTAGCGTCACCAGCATATCACCGGCAACCCCCCCGGTGCATTCCCACATGGGACTTGTAGTCTAAATGACCTTGACAGTCACAATACATTTCCATCTGCATTCCTACAGGGCCTCAAGGCCTAGCAAGTAGCAATGCTTCCTCTGGCCTTTGATGTGGCTTAGAAAGATACCTTGACCCACTGGATATTCCTAATACCTTTTGACAAGCCATGACACTCGGCTTGACTGAATCAAACTGGACATTGGTCCTGTTTTGTTAGACTCCAAAAACCCATTTTATGGATTTGGACTTCAGCTTGCATGACGGACCAACTCTGAGGAAAACTTTGTAGGAGAAGCCTTGATTGTTGAATGTTAATTCTGGAGCTCTTGATAATCACTTTAAGGGTGAAATTTCAAGGGATTATCAATAAAAAGTACTGGTTTTGTTTGATGCAGTCCACCTCAGAGAAAATAATACAAATACTTAAAGAGCACCTATTTTTTCTTTTTTATGAGTATAAACGTTGTTATAATGATTTATAGTCATATTTAACCATACTGAAGTGTCAAATAATGACGTACATGCATTTAGACGTATTCCCTGCTGACTGTCTGGGGTGGCTGTGAAGAGCGCTAAACACTAGGGTCGCCATTCCCTTGTTGAAATTTCCGGGATTTATCGACGTAGAACAATCCGGGTTTTCCATGTATAGCAGAGATGGATTGTGATAGCCGTTTTTATCTTATTTTCTACCTGGTAATCATAGGTGCTGCCACGCTGACTCCGCCCTTGTACTGGAGGGTCCAGCCCTCTTGGTCAACGGTAATGAAGGGTGACATATCCAGGGTGCCTGTACCTTGCTAATCAGGCCTAATCTCATCCTCTGGATTAGTGGAAGGGAATGCATGGAAGATACCGCTTACAATTCCAAAAGCAAGCTACCACCTATCCACCAAACAGTGTTTTGTGGACTCTATTGAAGGGCCTACACTGAGTTATTTGTTCTATTTCCCGTGTAAAATTGGGGCGGCCGTGTTTTTGGATTATTCCCCCACCTGCGCTCTTAACCTGCCGTCTGGGATCTTGGCGTTCCCAAATCCACTCCTGTGCTGATTGAGCACTTCCACCACTGGGATCTTACCTCGTTCTTGCTGTCATCATCATAATCTCGCCCTCCCGGTTTCCTTCTGTGAGATTAACATGGCCGCGAAGCAGGACAGACTGTGACTTTTCCTCGTACCGTTCCCCCGTTTTGTCGCTTGATCTATTTAATCAAGTTTTCCCGTGATTCGAGGTTGGTATACTATACGGAGCCAAAATGCTGAACCAGAGTGCTGTGATGATCTTCACTGGGATCTGTGGGGCATTGGTGGTAATGGCCATTGCCTACTACGTCTACTGGTAAGCATAAAGGAAGAGGAGGTTTGGCCTCCTACCAAAGGCCTGGGTACCGCTTTTCAATTGAAATTCTGAAGATTGCTTGTTTTTTATGTATTAAATGTGGCCTGTCAAGCTACCTTTTTGTAACCCGTGACAACTCCTTCGCTTGGTGTTTTCACGAAGGAGCTGATTATTATGGCAGTCGATTAATATTTTCTTTTAAATTACCTAATTTGGAAACTCCAACGGTGTCCCTGCCAAAACTGTGCAAGAACAGTGAATGCCTGGTTTTCCCTGCTACGACCGTTTCAGCCTTATCAGTGCTGTAAGCCACACTAGACAATGCTACATGGGATTGGTTGCTATGGACGCTGTATCCATGTGATGTGGAACAGAACCAGCTGTCTCCACTTTAAGAAGCTTTCAACCACTCTGCGTCTCTTATCTTCCCTTTTAGACTGAGCAAAGAGACATAAATTGTGAAGAAAAGGATTCCGAGGCAGCTACCTGGCTGACGCTACCTGCTTGCTCGACTAGTCTTCAGCTGCCTGCCATCTTTTAACTCCCTGTCAAAACGTTAGCATCTAGCTTTGCAGGGTTTGGCACGCTGCTAGGCCTTGGGCATGCAATTTCTTGTCTCAAAATCCTAAATCTTCTAACATTTGTATTTGTCCTTCATGTGACACAGGCATTGTCAGTGCATGTGACATCTTTTTTTTTTCTTCAGATACTGGCTTCTATTGAATCTAGTATATTTAATATCTACCACTCACCCACTCCTCTAAAGTACTGTTTGTTATTGCCTTTTATTCAAATAAATCTTTAATTTAACAACCTTGCAGTGGGAACTTGCTTGGAGGTTTGATACTTTGCAGTATCAGTGGTTCCGAGAATCAATGGATCCTTCTGTGATTCTTCCTCAAGTAGTCCTTCCGTTTTCTAC
Organism: Gadus morhua; assembly: GCF_902167405.1. Taxonomy (NCBI): domain Eukaryota; kingdom Metazoa; phylum Chordata; class Actinopteri; order Gadiformes; family Gadidae; genus Gadus; species Gadus morhua. The sequence continues at coordinate 9,115,506 of NC_044067.1, read as the reverse complement.
TCCTTTGAGGGTTGTCTCTAGAACGTGTGGGATGAGGAAATTACACTTTCCAATTGAAGAAATGATTTGCATCAACAGATGCATGCTCGTGAGTTTTCCCCGAAGGCCTGAGCGCACCTCAAACCTTCAGAGAATATGTAAACCGTAGGTTGCAGTCAATAAATTGCATAGGGACAAGATCCTCCTTTAGGGATATTCTCCTAGTTTTGCCTCAAGGAATTATTGAAGTACGTTCTTTCTTTGTAACATTATATAGCTTTGGATAGTTTACCTTTTTTAGATCTTTAAGTGGGTGGATATGAATCTGTCTCTAGTCCTCCCACTCTGTCTCGGCCTATAAATTGCCTTCGCTGAAACATGATGCTTTAAAGAGTAACGACACTAGGTCCAACTTTGCATGCTTGGTGAACCCACCTATCCGCGGCACAATAGAAACACACCCTCATAAAAATAACCCTGCATTGCAAAGAAGCAAACCGCTCATGCTCAATTTAAAGGAATTCATTTAGGACTAAGAATTACAAACTTCCTTTTTGACACATTTGTTTTAATAATCTCCTTCAATGCAGGCCTTATATTTATTGGATATGTTTTGATCAGTTATTTTCCAGTGTATGCCAGAATGAAAATAAACATCTGCTGCTTGGATTAGGGCATGCGTATTAGACCAGATAGCTAGCTATACGATTAGTATTACTGAGTAGCTCAACTTTAAGTATTGCTCATCCTCTACAATGGAATTATTCTTATTCTTTAAAACATTACCAGGATCAAGATTAAAATATGGGTTGTACAGCACCCTCCCTACCCCAGCGTGCTCTTTTCCCTACGAGGCGGTAGGACTTCACAATTAATGACATATTCATCGAGCTCACGATTTTGGCCTCTGATGCATACATCTAATTTAATACACACGGGCCGTCATATACGAATCTCAGCACAAACAATTGCTCAGCTCAACACAATAGCTGCCAGGTAATCAATATAATTTGTCATTATCTTGCAGTCCTAGAAGGCTGGCAGCATGGGTCTTGGTCTTGCATGCTACCACAGTTTGAAAGTTTCCCTGCAGACCAGTGCAGGTTGATGGGGTCACTTGCTGGTTGATGGTGACCGCAGGGCCTGTGCTGCAGTCGGACAAGGGAGGAAATCAAATGATAACTAAACGGATGGCTGTCCCTGTTATGGGCTTGGAAGGGAATATAATGAGGGGGTAAGAAAGGCGATGATCACCAGTGGGAGGGGGACGTATCAAGAACTCAGTCAACTGGATTGTTATGGTTTCACCTGCGGCAGTGGTGGAGATCTTGTGGTGTTAATGTGTGTGCCGTGGGTGTATTCTTGAGTGCTACATTGAGCCGCGGCGCTGAAGAAGGTGCAGTGTTTCATGTTTTGATCTGCTATGAAATTTTTTATCATACTAGGCCAATTCAAATGCAAGGTTTTTCCCTGGCTTTTCCTTCGGTTGCTAGATGCTTCCACTATGGTCTCCACGCATTATTTTCTAAAGGGGAAACCTGTACAAATGTTTTGCAATTTTCATAATTTGTATCACACTGTTGTCAGGTTCTTTTTGTAGTAGAAACTGTGTGTGTTTTGCTGACAATGTAGTCACGGTATAGAGGAAGAGGGAAGGGATTTCGCTTGCAGGGGTTTCTTGTGTAATATTTGCTCTTCACATACCGTACAGCTAACCTGTCTCCCCTCTTTCTGTCCCCAGGTCTGTACTACTGTCCGAAGGCCCCTGCAAGCGAGGATTATAAAACGACCCCACCGTGGTAAGTTGTAGTTTACTATTACTTTTGGATCCATGCACAAATCTCTTGTCTGGGGTCCAACATTCTGTGTCTCTCTGTCCCTCTCTGTCTCACTCTGTGCGCGTGTGTTTCGCCTGGCAGGTCGGCCGGCAGAGTGTGTAGAGAGGAGCCTAGCTGGGCTCCCTGGGCTCCACCACCATGGGTCTGCTAACCTACCTGAAGAGCCTCTTCATCCTGCAGCTGCTGATGGGCTTCGTGTTCGTCGTGAGCGGCCTCATCATCAACTTCATCCAGCTCTGCACCTGTGTCCTCTGGCCCTTCAACAAGCAGCTGTACCGCCGGATCAACTGCCGGCTCTCCTATTCTCTCTGGAGCCGTGAGTGTCCAACGCCTCACCCACACACACACGTCTGGAGGGGGGGGCATGGGAGGCATGGGAGGCATGCACCCAGCAGGGTACTTGGAAAGTTATTTGAGGCCAATGCGACGAGCCGTCTATCGGAACAGGTCTATTCTCCGAGTCGCACCGCAGGGTAATATCTGCGTTTTTTCCGCTGAGATGGCAGATGGTTTTAGGTGTCTTGAATGTTAAAACATGACGTATAGTAACGGGATTGTGTTCTCATGAAAATAACTTCCTTAAACAAGAGCTTATGTCAACTAAGTACATTTCATTGGCACTCTGTATGGGCTAATGCATGCACTTCAGAATTTAAAGTCAGTGTTGACAGTCAGTAAGTGGTACATTTATTTAAAGTCTTCCAACTGTAAGGGCCATGATTGGTGTACTCTATAACCTGTGGGTTCGGTGTGCTGAATAAATGTCATCTTGGCCAACAGCAGCCCTGCTCATGATCTATGGAAGATAGGCCTTACTAGATGGATTTCTATGAGTATTTTTAGATTTTGCAGATCACTTCCGGTCACCACTAAGTAAGGATAACAACGTGGTTTAGAACAAGAAAGAAACTCATCTTCTTCTTCTGCTTTATATGGAACCTTCTTCTGCTTTAGCTGGCCAAAACATGATTACATCTATCACAAGGGCACCCGCTGAAGCTGCTATATTCGTGCCTCATGAATGATCATGGTCCTCAAGTAGAACTTTCTGAAAAACCTCTTGAGTCGAGTTGTACTCGTACAAACAGTAATTATGGCTAGCCCTCAAACAAGGTGTAATGACGCTTTCATCTTCCCCCGCCTCAGAGCTGGTGATGCTTCTGGAGTGGTGGTCAGGCACGGATTGCACGCTCTACACAGACCAGGCCACGGTGGACTCATTCGGCAAAGAGCACGCCATCATCATCCTCAACCACAACTATGAGATCGACTTCCTCTGTGGCTGGACCATGTGTGAGAGATATGGCATCCTAGGGGTGAGTGTACACTGTGTCTCTCGCCCCCCCCAGGTCTTGTTTTAGTTTGCCTGATAATTAGTGCTGTCAGTTAAACGCGTTATTAACGGCGTTAACGCAAATCAATTTTAACAGCGTTCATTTTTTTATCGCGCGATTAATGCAATTCTTGCATTAATCGCTCAAAACAAAGAAGCAGTAGCCTGACTACTATGTTCATGGTAGTATGTTTGTATGTTCATCGTTTAATTGCAATAAAGGCTTTTTTTTTTTGTATCGTCCTGTTCTGATCAGTATATGCCAATGTTGTTATCAATAAAAAAACATTTGCACTGGCACTGCTGATAATAAATCCCACCTATATACCCTTTTCAAAGGAAGAATGTGAATTGGACTTCACATCTTTTTTTAAGTGGCTGGATGAGATCAAGACTACCGAAGATGAAATGGCATTAATTTGTGTTTTTTATCTTACACGCAGAGTTCAAAGGTGTTAGCCAAACACGAGCTACTGAAGGTGCCTCTGATTGGCTGGACCTGGTACTTCCTGGAGATCGTCTTCTGCAAAAGGAGGTGGGAGGAGGACCGGGACACGGTCTTCAAGGGCCTGGACGCGTTGAAGGACTACCCAGAGTTTATGTGGGTAGGTACATGGACGTCTGATGAAAGCAAAAGGCTCTTTCTGAAATGGAAGCTGTTTACTTTCTCACGTAGTTAGGTTTAGGACATGGTTAGGGTATCCACGCCAAAGAAAAACGTAGGCTATGAAAAGGGTGGGTTTTGGTGGATTGACGCAAAGGATTCTCTTTCCATTGAACATGTTTGAACAACATTCGGAGGAACCAGTTGTTTTTTTTTACACCTCCGTCCTTATAGTAACCACCAGCTGTATTCAAAACGACTCGGCAGGAGGCAAATTGTTTATTTTGCCTTCAGGACATGCACAAACTGCAGGGTTCGGGCCAGTGCATATTTCATCTCGTGCACTTCAAAAAAATAGGTTTTCCTGCTGTGCTTTGATATGGTAAAAAAAAAGACCTCAGATGAAAGATAAGGTCAGGAGAACGGACGTACAGAGCATCTCTTTGGTGGACCGTGTGTCCCAGTATTAGGGTTTTATATTTGTATTAACATAAAAGCAAGTCTCTGGATGTTTCTAGGTCAGTAGGGCTCCTGTATTCACTTCTAACCCACTCCCTAGAGGTGTGCAAGACCCATCGGGTCATTTTGTATATTTTCTGTAAAAGATGTCTTGTCTCCTCGCTCTCGGTTCTGGCCTGCCTTGTGGAGATTAGGCAAATCGCTGGTTGATCTGATTACCAGGCCCCAAAGTCGTACATCAAGTCACGTCGCAGTGACATGGCTTTCGAGGGCAGCCCGAGCTATTTACGACACGCTTTATCTCCAAGACGATGACTTAGTTACAACAGACGGTTTTGTTAAGGCTCTATTAAGTATTGTGTAATTGATCGTTGGTAAAGCTTGTTTAGGGGGCACTGGGAAACAGCGAAAGCAAAATAGTGATGTCTCTGTCTGGCCGTCTATTTATTACAAGTCTTTTTATTCCCTTTTGGTAGTTCCTGCTGTACTGCGAGGGCACCCGCTTCACAGAGAAGAAACATGAGATCAGCATGCAGGTGGCAGAGAGCAAAGGACTGCCCCGACTCAAGTACCACCTCCTCCCCCGAACCAAAGGCTTCACTACCACCCTGCAGTGTCTCAAGGGCACAGGTGAGACACATACGCACACAAGTACATGTGAATATAAACGAAAGCCCCTAACCTTTGTAGAAAGAAGTCCTAGTTCGGTTACCACAGAGCTTTAATGTAGCCTCCAATTTTCCGAAGTCATTAGTTCCATAGTATGAGAGTAGCCAAACTTGAATTTAGCGAACGCTTTTATCCAAAGCGACTTACATTTGTCAGAAGAAAGAGAAACAATATATTGCTGTTGGTTCAGTAAAAATATTCATAAAAACAGGTGCTAAGTACATATGATTACTTGGTTAACCAATTTCCTGTAAATACAACAAAAGGATAAGATGCTACACAATGCTATGTACTAGGGGCCTACTTCCAATCCTCACAAATTAAATAAGGTTTGAATGCTGTGTTAAGGTTCTGATTGGTTTGTACGGCGGTACTGATACTATTCACACAACACGGGATTGCTGGTGACTGATCACCATTAAAGGAAAATTCATCGCTAGAAATAGCCTTTGGTTTCCTGGTGTCCGCATTTAAACATTGAAATAGCTGCTAAATAAGTCAATTAGCAAAGCCTTTCTAAAACCTTTTTAATTAACTCTCGCCTCAACCTCTTATTTCTATGGCCGCAACTTCCTAGTGGGAGTGCCCCCATCGAAGACCGACTTTTCGGCCAAACCTCAAGTATTTAATAATATTAGTCACCAGTTACTATAATATCTCTCCCTCGCTCTAGCCTGTTCTCAAACTGGAGGGCAGGTGTCAAAAGTGCTACTGAAGTACTCGTAACTCGAATAATGTTTGAGAATCCTAACACAAACTAACAAAGGATAACTGTCATCCCATGTTTGGCCAGGCTTTTTTGGTGATGGCTGCCGTTACCTCAACTGAAGTGTTATATACATTTTAATGTTATCCATGGGATATTTGGACTAAATGTAACAACCTGCTACATGCGGTTTTCGAATATGCATGCGCAATTACACTAAACAAATTTTGAATAATAAATATTTTTTTCATGAATCCCCAGAGATTTGAATGCCTAGTATTTGGATATCTGGGCTTAGATGTTGGCTCTACTCATTCCCATTGAGATTTCCCATGATGTATTAACCCTGTTGCATCCCTTGTTGTTCCCAGTTTCTGCCGTCTACGATGTGACACTCAACTTCAAAGACCAGCAGACACCAACTCTGCTGGGCATCGTGCAGGGCAAGAAGTACAAAGCTGACTTGAAGATCAAGTGAGTACAGCCTTCTCCCCCCCCCCCCCCTCCCCCCTTGTGTTCTGCTTGAACGATTAAGACTTGGTCGTCAAGTGGTCGGTGTCAGGATGATGCATTAGTCTGCCAAAGCCCCCTCCAAAAGCCCATCTCATGTAGGGTTGCGTCCGATGGACATTATGCATAGTATGCCCCTTGAAGGCCAACAGCTCCGCAGGAAGGGGCTCTGAATCTTGGCTTGTGTCCTAACACTCTTCAGGCCTCAACGGGCTTGAGGCCGTTAGTAATGTGAAAGCCAGTGACAGTTCCCCTCTCCCACCTCCCCTCTGAAAAGAGGCCTGAGGCAGGGAACAAGATGGAGGTGGGCCACAGGTGAAATTCAGGATTTAGTTGGCAAGCCGACGACATTTCATACATTTCATTCCCCCTAAGAGCATTTCATTCCCTCTAAGAGCATATAGGAATTGCAGCTACTCAATCCAATAAAGTCAACTCAAAAATGATAAATGTGCATTTGTTTTTTGTTTTTTTAATGAATCAAATAAGCTGCATTTGATTGGGAGCAGCCAAATACATGGTTAAGAATATCAAGTTTCCCTGGTGCCCGCCCGTCTAGCAAAGGCACGAGCTTGGTCAGGACTGTGCTAGAGACTAGGTAAAAGTTCACTGCAGCAAATAGACTTAATAGCAGGGCTCCCAGGTGGAGCTGTGGTGGCCAATAGGTTTTGTGGCGGCCTCCAGTGGTCAGAACGGCTATTACGGACTCTTCCACACGCTCAGCAGTTCTGTGATCTTCTCTTGCTCTCCCCCTTTTTAGCTGACATATTCTCTCTTTCTCTTTCTCTCTCTCTCCCATCAACTCCAGGCGATTCCCTGTGGAAGAGATCCCAGAGGATGAGAAAGAGTGTGCCAGCTGGCTGCATAAGCTCTATCAGGAAAAGGTAAGGTCACATGGTGTTAAAGGGACCCAACAAGGAAGTTGGTCCACATTTGATTTCAAGCCGTCAGCGCTTTCTTTTATTACTTGACCCCCCCCCCCCCCTTTTTAGTACATCCCGAAATTAAGGCTCTCACTGCTGTTCAGAAATGTGTCTTATATTTTTCCTGTTATCAGCTAATTAGTGTGGCAGATGGTAATGCATCACAGACACTGCCACGCTCTCAGTTCCGCTGACTTTGGGTATCTCGTGGGGGGGCAGAGGAGCATGCTGGCATTTAGCTGTTCGCTAGGGCCTGGAGTTGGCATTCATGCAATCACGGAGATGTTCATCGCAGTTTGACATTTAAAATCTAAGCAATTATTTAAACAGCAGGCACAGGTCTGCTGTGATGCCTTACGCTGGTGCAAACACTTGAGGGGACCTTCAATAAGGAGCATGTCACCACGTATACCAAGATAATGACGCAGGACTTAAAAGTGGTGTAGTAGCCCTTTTCTAGAAGTGTGGTGTTTCTTTGCTAATAAACTCTGTGCTGTCCCGTCCCGCTCCGGTGCCCCGGCGCAGGACGCCCTCCAAGAGCACTACCACAAGGAGGGCAGCTTCCCCGGGCCCACCATCATCCCTCCCCGACGCCTGTGGACGCTACTCAACTTCCTGTTCTGGGCCACCCTGCTGCTCTCGCCCCTCATCAACTTCGCCTACGGCGTGGCAGTCAGCGGCTCGCCCCTCCTCATCATCGGCTTCCTCCTCTTCCTCATCGGAGGTAGGTGCCCGGCTCACGGCTTCAACAACACCCCCGTGCAGCTGGGGGGGGGGGGGGGGGGGGGGGGGGGGGGTCTTTCAACGTGGCGTCCATTCTACATTGCCGCCATGTCAATGGATGGGTTAGAGTGTTGCAATGAGCCGCAGTCTCAAATTCAACTCGTGCTTCCCCGGGTTGCAGGGTCGTGTTGCAACAATACTGTACAACAGTAGTGGGATTATGCTGCCTGATGCTGTACATATTCATGCGTTCCATTTAATTTATTTTCAATACGTTTCTGTATTAATGGGATAATTCCAAAGAAGAGCAAGTTAGTGGATTGAGGTATAATGCCGGTGTTGTAACACGTAGAGTAACTGTATCTCAGATGACTGTCTCGACACATGCCGCTCGTGTCTTGTGCCGACTGTTTGGGGTGTTATTAATCTCTGCATGGCAAAACGGACAAAGCGTCTTAACAACTTGAGCTCTCGCCACTGTCTGACCTGCACTCGTGTTCCTCTAATCTTTCCTTATGCGTCCCCCCCCCCCCCCCCCCCCCCCCCTCATTCTTCTGCACATTCTCTCTCCCTCTCACTCTCTCTCGTCCTCTCTGCCTCTCCGCAGCCTCCATCGCTATCCGTCGTCTCATCGGTGTCACCGAGGTGAACAAGACGGGCTCCAGTTACGGCAACCCGGAGGCCAAGAAGCAAAACTAAAGCTCTTCATCCCCCTGGCCTCCCCTCCTTCCACCCCCTCTGGCCCCGCCCCCTCTGGCCCCGCCCCCTCTGGCCCCGCCCTTCCCCCCCTCTCTGCGTGACCCAGCACACCGGAGTCCACTGGTCTGTAAGCGCCCCCTCTCCTCCCACCACCTCTGTTCTCCCATCGGGATGGGGCACTAAGGCTCAAACTAATGAATCAAATAAACATCAAAGTTTTAAATAATAAATAATGTTAAATGACTTACATGAGACACGATAGAGGGAGAGAGAGAGATGGGGAGGGGGAGAGAAAGAGAATTTAGACTGTTGACCTAGCTTCTCTGGAGTAGACGACGCAGGGATTAATAATAATCCCTTTAAGGACACACTCAAGAACGGGGGTGGGGGAGTGCTTGTACGCCCCCCCCCCCTCCCCCGAACGCCCCACCCACCCGAGTCGTGGACGGCCAATCCGTTTGCGCCGTTTCACCAGGCGCTCCACCTCCACCACAACGCCACGTCTGACGCCCCTCGCCCAACCTCGCCAGGAAGCAGGAAAGAACAACTTATCTTGGTGTCCCCAGGACATTCACCCTTCTGTTGTTGTTCTGTTCCTCATCCCAGCACACGGTTGAAGTTTTCCTGGTATTGTTTCGCTAACTGCGATGAGTAAAGGGCCTCAGTCCCCCTGAGGGCTCGGCCCGGTTCCCCTTGTTGTGGTTGCGTCATGTGTGGGTATTTAATCAACCGTTAGGAACTCGGAACAGGCTCTGAGGTCTCTGGGGACCAGAGAAGGAAGCAGAGTTTTCGATAATGACGATAATGAATAAAGTATCCCGACAAGTAGTCAGAGGGCTTTCATTGGCAGTCACTGAGAACCATTTCTCATTTCCATTTGGCTATTCCCTCTCGACCTTGAAAAGCAATTGCATAAAGTGATTGCTCTTCATCCACCTGATTTCAGCCCCAACCACGTCGAAATCTTAGTAAGATCTTTCAGCACTTGATTTATGTTGTCGGCAGTGTACTGGCAAGTGATACAATCTAATTGTAACATGTCATATGTAAGATAAAAAATCTTTATTGACATAAAATGTAAATGTATCTTTGGTATTCTGGCAACACATTAATATCTGTAAAATAAGCAGTTCACGGTATAAAATAGCTACAACAGACCGCAAACAGCATGGAATTGACAGTGAAGAGCAACACAGCAGCAAACTACATAAAATACATTTTCAGCAGCAGCAGTTTTCATGGGAGGGGGATGTTAGTTGATTATTTCCCTGTTTAGAATGGTCACAGCAGAGCACACTAGTTATTTCTTGTACACATTTTCGCTTGCTAGTGGGACAGGGAGTGAATAGTGAAGGGGTAGGGTAATTTAGAAACCTGGGGGCACTATTTTGGTTATGGACCGATTGTATAGGTTCTGGAGTTGCAATTTTTTTGGCATCTGGTGATCTGGCTGGCCTGGGTGACAACCTCAGCTCCTTCATGTGTCTAACTGAGCAGTTCCCATACAAGGAGACCATGTTAAAGGTGAGACCACCGGCCTGTGTCCTGTTGACCCTAGGCTGCTGGCATTGAAGACCCCAGGTTCCTGCAATATATCTGCAAGAATAATATTCAAACCTTGCCTTAATTCAAGCTGGTTATGCAAAGGAGTGCATATTTATCTTTGTCAACCCCTTATTTTCGTTCCATCAAGGGGTATATCTTTCTTTACCCACCGCAGCGATGTGTTGATCATTAGGGGGTCAGAGCATTGACTAATAATTGACTGCTGTTTTGTTTGAATAGGTAACTTAGCGCTGCTCAGTAGTTAAATGAAGGCTGCATTTCATTTTATACCGTGCTATATGCAGCTCTATATATTACTGTTTTGTGTCCAATATCTCAGTAAAAAAGCTCTCCGGCCGCTTCTGAAAACAGGTTTTAAGGCAGGTTTGAACAGTGACTAAATCGAGTTGCTGAACCCTACATGATCCGACCGCTTTGTCAAGTGACAAAAGTTATAGGCTCTAGAGCCGCCATACCCTTGTGTTCAGAAGAAGAAACGTTATTGGAGTCATACAAGCCTCGATATTATTCAGTGCTGGTTTTTTTTATGCTTTCTGACGGCCAGACATTGAGCAGGGACATGGAGATGTAACGGGGAAGATGTTTTAATACATTTCAAATCGGGGTTGACAACCCGCTGCTTGATTCTGAAGTTTCTATAGAAACTCCCGCCATACATTCCTCCTCCACCATCAGCACCACCACACACACGCACCGGTCCGCTGTTCGCAACTTGCAATCAGAACATATTCAACGTAACTTATTTGCATCAATTGAAAAGAATCAACCCTAAGAACTCATGGAGGTTTATGTCGAGAATTCACTATTCCCTATTTTCCATCCCATTAAGCCAGCAAACTTGTGCGGTCCTGCCCCTCTTGCAGGTCTTCGATAGCTTTGTACAGTAGAGAGGGAAAGAATTAGACATTCGCTGGAGGGGTTTTATTTTGTACTGAAAGGGGGGAATCCACGCCTAACTTAATATTTTTGTGTTCAGATTTTTTGAAAAGAAAAGCACTGCGATCCAACGTTGAACCTCGAAAGTAGTTACTTTAGTGGCACCTCTTGAGTCTTTCTTTTTTTTTTTTAAGTCAAATTTGTATGGGTTTTATTTGATTAACTAAAATATTAAATAATTAAATCACATGATTCTCATGGCATCATTTGGGGTTATATGCGTTTTCAACTATGAAAAGGTGCTTCCTTTTGAACAAAGAAAAATACAGCACTGTTTAAAATGAATTCGACTCAACTTTTCCTAACAGACGTCATTGCGCGACGGAGAGTATTGCTGACCTCTAGCGTCTCTAGCGTTGAACTACAGTTTTCCGAAGTTGGACTACAACAAGCGCTCTTTCGATCCATGCGTTCTTGTAGGCCTATGGATTTCAATCAGGTTGTCGCCAACAGTGAGAATCACTTTGGGCGGACTTGGCCAACGGGAATATTTTAGGCCACTTGAATCCCAATTCACATGAGAAAAAAAAGAGGCTCAACTTATGTTGAAGTTGAAATTAACTGCCCCCAAATGTGAAAGGAAATTTTCTCTGCAAAAAAAGAGAATCCGTAGAGGCCCCCGGTTTTTTGCTGATTACTTTTTTCTTTTCTAGTTTGGGACAGACCGTATAACGGTTGGCACACAGGAAGCGGAAGGGTCAAAAGTCAAAATTAAAATAGTCAAAAGTAACGCTTTGTAAGCTATGTTATTATAGTAAACTAAAGAAAAAATATATTCTAGCTCTGAACATTTTCTTTTCTCAGCCGATTTTTTTTTAATAATACATAGCTATAATAACTGGTTGCTAGGAAGAACAAGCATTTTGTCTATGCAAGCACATTGGTGACTTGTAACTTCAGATTAAGATAACTGTAACTAGTCGTTTTGACATGTAACCAAGGGTAGTACTGCTACTCTTTAATCATAATTTAATTTATATTTTAGTGTCGTAACATTTATAATTCTTGGCTATGTGTAAACTCAACCAGCAGAGGTCACCAGCTAACCACTGCCCAGGCGCCCATTTTGAACATTCCAAAATGCCTTTCAATTAGACAAAATAGTATTAAAAGTTGAATATTATGAAAAATATATAAATCACATCACTACCTAGCTTGCTTACTAATAATATAATAAGAAGAATCACAACACCACCCAGAGTGCCCCTTTTTCCACTTGAGGTGCTAACTTGCAGAGGCGTGACCGGAGGGCCATTCAGGTAAACAAACGTTAAGCAGACTACACCTCAGCAGATTGATGATAATATTCATTAAACTGAACTCGTTCACATTCTGCACTGCTCACGGGTGAGGCTGAGAATATTAATAAACGGGGACAAGTCTTCAGGTATTATACTGGAGTCCTCTTTATTATCACTGAAACCCTCAAGCACTATCCTTGGGTCAAGCCTGAAATGTTGTGCCAGTTGTTTGATGCAAACCTCCTCATAATGGTCATCTAAGGGCACAGTTTGTATCAACGTATCAAGCAAGTCTGTATAATGAGCTTTGTTCTCTGCTGTTGCACTTGGATGTCTGTTTGAACCTGTGCTAATCCTGGTTGTGCACAAAACTACACTGTGCAGCTGCCTGCCTTTTTTCACCTGGAGTAGAATTGAAAAAATTAGTTGAATGTTTTTTCTCAGACTCTCTTAAACATCAGCTTTTTGAGTGTCATTCCTCTTTCTTGCAAGGTGGGTGAAAAAGTTGCGATTTCCTCTGATGCATAATACATGAATTCTAAACCAGATAGGAACTCATGTGTCTCAATTTTTCCATCAGGCCCCTGTACATAGCTTTGTCGTTCTCATCCCAGGCATCTCAAGAGGCAGCAGAATGTTCCATTCAGCCTTCACCGTTCTGAAGCATGCTGGCAGCCCATCAAACATCAAGAACCCTCCCATTCTTCTGCAGATTCACTTGAAGTTGTGTTGTGGGACCCGTTTAGCTTGGGGGGTTAATTTTCTGAGATATCTGATTAGCTTGGATTTTCGAGCAATCTGATTGGTTAGGGTTTTCGAGTGATCGGATGAATTTGTGTCGCAAGACATATTACGCATCAACAGAGAGGGAGAGATAGAAACCCTCACCAAACCCTAAAACCTGTCCCTATGGTAGTAAACAGTGGCGTCACTAGGCTGTTTCACTAAAGCCCCGGATATTATTGAATTAGCCCCGAATCGTAACTTTTTTTGAAAAAAATAAAGTCAATTTTTTTTTAGCTTGCTTTACACTAGAAACAAACATGGGGATTCCAGGGGCATCTCAAAATAAAGTAACTTAGTCCTTCTAGTCCATCTGGCAAGAGAATAAACAGTTTAAAAACATAACCACTCTTTACCACCTCAAGTGAATTAACCTATCCTATCCCCAGTCATATATATATATATATATATATATATATATATATATATATATATATATATATATATATATATATATATATATATATATATATATATATATATATATATAGGTAAGGTCTGTCTCACTTGTATTCATACTGGTAGTAAAACCCTAACCCTTGTACCAAAGTCTTGATCCAAAAACCCAACCATATATCCTGACTCTAATGAGAAATCCAAACCCCACTATAGCAAACTATAGAACCAAAAACCAAACCCTATAGTGCGACTATAATAGGAAACTCTAACCCTTATACCAATCTTCAGAACCTTAAAAGAACCACTCAAATCCAATCGGAATCCCTAACCTTAAACTTTATAACTCACACTTAACCTTTTAGTATACCTATCACTGTACTCTAAGCCTTGTACTCTAATCATTATACTACTATTTTCATGCCTTGCTGCAAAGTGAGTTACCTTTGTGGGACAGTAAAATAGGAACAGAACTTTAGTGAATAATTATCCATGATTTTTTTAATTTCCTCAAACAATAACAAGCAACGTTGAAACACTAATAAATGAAATGGATCATTTATGATAATTTATTATTGGAGCATTTTGTACACTTTGCTTCAAGTGCACAAAATGCAGCACTATAGCTTTAATAAGAACATTAATAAGTAAGGGGCATAGCTAAGGAGTTAACTTCAGCGCAACATTGAACCCTACCATCACCAACCCTAACAAAGGGATTCAAGATGAGAGGTGCTTCATTGCCAGTTTAAAGGTTTTGAATTATCTGTCATCTCAATAAAGTATTATTTCTGAGGGATAACTAAGGAGGGAAAGTGGTTGGTGCGTTTCGCTGCTCCGCCCCTGGATTCAGCACCAAGGAGAGCTACTGGTGACCGTCTGACACCATCTACTGGCTGGCGACACTGTTTCAATAAAATGTGTATTTGTACAGATGGTGGAACTAAAATAGATTTAGATTAATATAACAGTAAGTAATATAATATAATATAACTTTATGAGTTAGGCTTTTGCAGCAGGTAGCATAATAAGGGAATTGGGTTCATAGGCTATGACTCTACTCGACATATGGGCCAATATGCTTTTTATTCTGATTTATTCTTTAAATGTCAATGTTGAACTATTCAGCAACATCTATTACAATCATGGATTAATGGATCAAAGGCAATTCATGCGGAGGTAATGCAATTTATTTCTGGGGGCCCTTTAAGTGCCATCGAAACCCCCAATCAGGAGCAACGGGATTGGATAAAGAAGGAACCTAAGTTTATCTTTCCACTAGAGCGAATATTGCAACATTTGCGGGGGAGCCATCGTGGTGTGATCGACGGTGATGGAAGACAACCTATGTTTTCTCAACCCCTTCTCCGACTACAAAGGTGCGCTGCACTCAAGCCGAGGCACCGCGGCCATCGTGTCCACGGTCACTGCCACTGTGGATATCATCCTGAAACAGGTTCCTCTCGACCCTGGCGACTACGACGGCGGGCTGTACGACGGTCCTGCGGGTGTGGCGTACATGTTATTCCATGTCGCTGAATGCGCGTTGTTTTCCGAGCAGAGAGATGCGTATCTCGAGACAGCGAAGCGAATCATCGACGCCTCCGTCAGACACGTGGACGCCGACCGAGACGTAAACACGCGGGCCGCCTTTCTTCTCGGCGGGGCTGGGATTTACGCGGTGGCAGCGATGATCTATAAAGCCATGGGGCTGGCTGAGTTTGTTAAACCCCTGGCCAAATTTTGTAACCTGTGGGAGGTTTGCGCGCCCATTAATTTCCTTGAGTGTGGCTCAGATGAACTGTTCGCAGGCCGGACGGGTTACCTGTGTGCTGCCCTCGTTCTCAAACAGAAGCTTGGCTTCGAGGTCAGCTCTCAAATCAACACATTTTCATTTTTTTTTGCTTTATTTTGAGTTTCCAAGGTCCATTGATGCTAATGATTTCTCTAAATTCTTCTCTTCTCCAGATTCTTAGAAAGGAACAAATTAAAGCTATATGCCACGCCATCATTGATTCTGGAAAACAATATGCAAAGAAAAAGAGAAAACCCTTTCCGCTAATGTACTCATATTATGGAACAGAATACCTAGGTAAGTCAGCTGCTTTTAAGATACATGCTGGCTTCAAATTATACCATTATTAGCTTAGTCTTTATAAGCATTTTATGAACTGTTTTCGTGTTTTTTTTATTATAGGCCTTCTATCTGAATGAGAATTTGGCTACACATAAATTGACATACACATGACATTTTTAAGAGGAGATATGTGGCTATGGGAACGGTCCATTTTGTGGTTTGAATCTAACTTCAATTTTCCTTGATAGCATCAGATGTGGACAGTCATCAGAATTGGAGCTCTGTAACGATCGCACCAACATAAGGTCTATTGTAAGCATAGCACCAATTTCCCAAACTAACCTGTGCATGGATGCAGCAACAGTTTAAATGACAACATAGAGGAAGTGACAACAAATATACAATACTTAAAATGAATAGGCAGTGATGTTGATGTATATATGACTTTAATTACTAATATTTTTTATTACAAAATTCGATACCTGCCTGTAAAGAAAGAACAATGATTAGCAAAGGTTTCTTGCATGGAAATTTCAACACAATCATTTATTTTTACTCCTTACAGTACATTCTTCTGTTTGCAGTTTGTATGTCAGTTTTTAATCCCTTTCTTATCTTTCCTCTTCGAGTGGAGGTGGGTTATGTAGCTCTTTATTAACTCGACAGCAGGCTCAATTCATTTCTTTGGAGATTATGCCAAACAATGGTGTGAATAGATACAACCGAATACAGCAGGTATATAGCAAGCTAATGTTCCACAGAATAACCGGTTGAACGCTCATGGATTCCGTCTCTTGTCCTTCTGGCATCTTGTCCTTCTGGATGAATCGTAGCATCTTCCAGGTGGCAAGACATTTTACATTCTCTTACTCCCTATGAGCTGCGTACGCGCGTAAACAGTCCCTGGAGCAAGAGGAATCGGGACAGGGCAACAATAATAAATAAAAAAGACAAGGAGATTGAGTATTGATATTTGTAACAAAGATTCGGACGAAACAATATCTAAAGCATGTAACAGAGCTCTATCTCGCTCATACTGCCCATTTGAAGCACCCCAGTTAAGACCAGGGGGGCCAGGTTCATGAGACGAGTACGTGTGGGAATGAGGAAACCTCAACTCCCAGCCCGCCCCGGGTGGTGTCTCCCAATAGGTGCAGCGCACGGCCTCTCCGCTGTGCTCCAGATGCTGCTGAGCCACCACGAGGTGCTCAGCCGGCCTGAGAGGGACCTGGTGTGGCAGAGCGTGGACTTCCTCATGACCCAGGAGCAGAACTGCAACTGGCCCGCCGAGCTGGGAGCCATCATCCAGAGGGAGAACCAACTGGTGCACTGGTGCCATGGCGCCCCGGGTAACACACACACACACACACACACACACACACACACACACACACACACACACACACACACACACACACACACACACACACACACACACACACGGCCTGCTAGTACACACGACATGCTACACACGGGTAGCACACATATATGCCACGTGTGTGCATGCATTATTCATTCAGCTTTGTAAGGGAATTGAGATTATTCAAAGGCACTATAAATGATTATAATAAATTTTACATTGTGCAAAACGCATAAAGCAATTTCCATAGTGTGTGTGTGTGTGTGTGTGGGGAAGTCCGTAACGGATGACCTCTCGGCCCAGGCGTGGCGTACCTGTTTGCTAAAGCCTATCTGGTCAACAACAAGCCCCAGTACCTGGACACGTGCATCCGCAGCGGGGAGCTGGTGTGGCAGAAGGGCCTGCTGAAGAAGGGACCAGGGATTTGTCACGGAGTGGCCGGCAGCGCCTACGTCTTCCTCATGCTCTACCGGCTCACTGGGAACTCCAAATACATCTACCGCGCTCAGAGGCAAGGCACACGGGATTCAGTGAAGTTGCACAATGCTCTCCACTGAAATCACATGTTTTCCACTGATTCTAAGATTTAAGAAAGTTCACTTACTTTTTTTTTTTTATATATATATATTTCTAGAAAATTACACTCAAATGTTGTTGTTAAAACTGAACTATACAGCACCTTTAACACTATATAGTTCATATCACATGTGTCTCTAAAACTGCGTTTTCTCCTTCAAGGTTTGCTGAATTCCTGTTCTCGAAGGAGTTTAAGGCAGGCTCGTGCTCGGTAACCCGTAGTTACAGCCTGTTTGAGGGGTTATCGGGTACCGTCTGTTTCCTGGTGGATCTCCTGCAGCCCGACCAATCAGAATTCCCGCTTTTCAGCATCTTTGTGTAAATGGCCCAAGTCATGTGACATTCAGTTAACAGACTCCACCCATTTGTGTTTTTACTTCTCGTAATAGAATGCATTAAATATTTAGGAACGTTATAAATACATAGTGTATATAGTTAAAAACATATAATTTCATACAAACACAATCATACCATAATCTATGAATGAAATAAATCCACGGAATAAGAATATAGTCCATAATTTCAGATGGCCTGTAATATAATACAGGTCATTATCATTATGAAGTATTATTATTACTAAGTATAATAATTAGTAACAGAGAGTCAAGAGAAACATACTTACTCCAGGCGGATTTGTAGTGTTAAATTCAAACTAAACATGTTAACAGATATTGCACCGTTACTTACTGTTAAATTAACCCTATTATCTAGTTCCTCTTTGTTGTTAACCTTTTGCCTGGCATGAACCGGTCACGAGAAAGCAGTGACCCTTAGGTATATATCTGCTTGGAAAATATTTGTGTAAATATTTCCCACCTCTGATGTAAGGTCAAACTGCCTAACAGAGGGGGTGCAACTGTGCCCCCCTTTCCCTAGTAGCCCCCTGGGGAGGGTCTGAAACTGCTCAGGCCCTCTGCTACAGAAGAAAATTATGTATAACATATTTAATTTCTAGCCGGGATATGTTTTTCTTTTAATACTAGTTGGCGTTTGGAAAGTTATAATAGCGAATCTGTTTTAATAAACAGTTTCCCAATGCTATTCGGGCCTGCTGTGTGCATTGTCAGAAAGAGCATAGCCTATTTATATCCTAAACATGTGCTGTGTTGTTGTTTTTTTAGCTGCATCTTGCGTAATTAAGATGAATAAATTCGATGTTGTGAATGTATTTGCTTCAATCAGTTGCATTTCATTATGAAATAAATAGTGTGCGTGCGCTCGGCTGTGTGTGCGTGGGTGTTTGTACACATTCATTCACACGTGCGCAATGGGAGCATTGTTACCCCATAGGCGCACTGCGCCCCCCATAGGCCATCCGTGAAACGGCAGGGCTGAGAAAACATCCTGTTGTGTGCTGCGGCGTGAGGACAGCACAACACCATCGTATCTTCTGCCGAACGCTTGGTGTTATGGATCTCCTTGTGTCGAGAAAAGCAGCGCACTGATTTCCCCGATGGCGGAGTGAGTGAGAATGCGTTTCCCCAGTTCCATATTTGTCTCTGTGTCTCTCTTCACGGCCGAGACCACGGCAGCTCTCTACCTCAGCTCCACATATCGCTCAGCCGGTGATCAAATCTGGCAAGGACTCACTCTCCTGTTTACGCTTCTCGCGTCTGTGCTCGTACAACTGACCCTCACGTTCATCCATCGGGACCTTAACAGGGACCGACCACTTGTGCTGTTCCTACACCTTCTTCAGCTTGGACCCATCGTTAGGTTAGTAGGCTACTCAGTCATATATTCCACTCTTGTCCATATCGTCTTTGTGCACATAAATCATAAGTGCTGCAGTAGGCTACCACTGACTGTCTATGCCTAACTGTCTACGCCTTCGAGTAAATAGTCGATTTAATCGAAAACATGTTATCCAGAGACATTCCTTTGGTGTTTGCTTTTGTGAATGCATTGCGCAACCGTTGGTACCGTTTCACTGGGATATTGTTTAGCCGTGCCTTTCCTTTTAATAATAGTGTTATCAATTTACTCTGCTCGTCGAAGTATGAATGGCAGTTCATAATTACAACCCAACCCGTCATCCTCGCTCAACCACAACCCTTACAATTAGATTGCTAGGTTCAATTCATGAATACATTAAAACCTACTCTTAAAATAAACGCCACTTGTAAGTCGATCTCATTGATTCATTTTAGCCCCAGTATGTCGACAGACGGAGTTGCCTGCGGTGTTAATCACAACTCACAACTGATCTGAGCGCCTTCCTTGATTATCTCTTCATTTCTTCATCACTGCTCTATGGCTTACATACATGGTTCGCATGGTCCCAGCCATCAAGCCAAGTGTACGATAAAACGAACCAGTGGGTGTAAGCCGACGGCTAAACCTCGGACTATTTCTCGAGCTCAGGACAGTAAACCCATTCTATACTAGACCTGATCCTTCCCTAAATAAGCACAGAACTGGCTTGACCATATGCTCCATCGGAATCTGAGTCTAAGCCAACATAGAGAGGTTCTCACTGTCCGTGTACAGTAGGCCTTCATGTAATTTGTGTATACATATATTGTACATTAATGGACTGTACATATTTAATGTGGGAGTCATAGTGCCGAACTGTGAAACATGCTTTTCATAAGCATATTTATTCATGAGAATCAGCCTCGGAAGGTAAACATCTACCCAGCAACTGATAAAAAACAACAAGGCATCCAGCCATCAAAAGTACATGACTCAAGTGCGTGCAGCTAATGATCGTATGAACATCACCACTTATATATTTAATTTATTCAAGTAAGATATTCTTTAGGGGTTCTTGTTGACATTGGCCCTCTCTGTATTGTTATGGGGACCTGGCTGGGCCGACCCCGGCCATATCCATCCCCTCATGCGTGCAATGTAACGATTAGTGTGGTGGATCGTCTCCCTGTTGGCTCCCCCCGATCTAAGAATAGCACATGTGTCGCTTGCAGTTCCTTATCTTTCAAAACACAACTGTGTTGGGGAACGTCCGTCTCTTGGCAAGTCAGGCTTCCTGTTTACAGAGTACACAAGTGATGTCCCTTTGGCTTTGAACTTCCCCACTGCGATGTCCACCCTTGGGCCTGGGCCATCAGTGTACTTCAAACATTTTGATGCTAATGTAAGGTGTCCTTAGTGGGTCACGACCGGGACTACTCCAACATGGGTTCTGCTGTCTACACTGTATTCAAAGCCACTCACTCACTCACTCATACTCTTACTCACTCACTCACTCACTCACTCACTCACTCACTCACTCACTCACTCACTCACTCACTCACTCACTCACTCACATATACATAGCTGGAACTCGCCTTGGTTCGGAGGCTTTTTGGTTATTTTTATTTTATTTATTTATTTATTTATTTTATTAACCTTTTATTTTTCCAGGAATATTCTTATTGAGATTCAAAATCTCTTTTTCAAGAGAGTCCTGGCCAAGAAGGCAGCATACAAACATTTAAAGTTTCACATTAAAAACAACAAAAACACAAAATTTCACACTAAAAACAAGACACAAAACACAATAAAAAGTCACAAAGCATCAATCTAATTGGCAGTAAGTCAGTGTTCAGTTTGTGGTTTAAATAGTCCTTGATCCTGCTTTTGTAATTGTTCAGGGTGATTAGGGATTCCAGTTTAAGGTGTTCCTGTAGCTTACACAATGATGACGGGGCAAAAGATTTAAAAGCACTTTCACCAAACGTAGTGCGAGTCCGAGGAACGTTATACATAATCAAACTGCTAGACCGAGTGATACGAGCACTGTTTGTTTTAGGAACCATTAGAGAACACAAATACGGAGGCAGATTGTGCAAAATTGCCTTATAAAGAAACATATACCAGTGTTCCATCCTACGGATGTATGAGGAAGACAGACCAACTTTCTCATACAATTTACAATGGTGTGTTTGGAAGCCAGAGTTTGAGACAAACCGTAATGCTGCATGGTACACAGAATCTAGCATTTTCAGAGATGATGAATTTGCATGCATATATAAAATATCACCATAGTCAATAACAGATAAAAGAACGGCTTGGACAATTTTCTTCGGATGTTTTATTACTTCTTGTAAAGCAGATCATTTTGCTTAGGTTATTATAATAAACCAGCTGGTTGATCCTATCTTGACAAACAAGAGTAAGTGTTGCATCCGTGTTTGGAGATCTAATTTGCAGTCTCGCTCAGTAAAGCCAGAACTACTGTAACAATACTGCTCTATGTAGTTCACACTGCTAAACAGTCTGTCTCGCACCCTTTCCCTGTTTCTAAGATCCCTCCCTTGCTGTGTTTTATTGGGGCTATTGATCAGAACCTCCACAATCCCCTGACAACAATTCCTCAGATCTTGGCTTTCCGCCCGCATAAGTCACTTTAGTGCTTTCCATTCTGCGTTCGCTCACGGAAAACCTTTTAGCTATCGTTCTCCAGAGGTGAAAAGGAGCCTTTTAATAAAAAGCTATTTGTAATTGTGTTAGATTCTGGTTCATCTATATAGCCTTTGATAATGTATTTTGAAGTTACTGCTGCTAGTTTGGTTGGTTGCCATGACTTCTTAATCCATTGTGGCTTTCAGACATAGAATGCCCTATTTAGACTATGAGCATTCGTTGGGGAAATATCTGTGTGTGTGTGTCTGTGTGTGTGTGTCTCTGAAAAGTCTCATTGTATGGTTCAGCAGCCTCATTGATTAGCGCAACAAAAGGAGAAAAACAATGCTGCTCATTGTGTGCCCAGCTAAACTCCATCTCCCATGGTGCCTCTGTGCTCGCAGGTGTTTGGAGGCCTTCTGCATCTATGGCAGCGTGGGCGTCGTGGAGGAGCCCTACGTCAGCATCACCAAGAAGAAGCAGATCCCCCGTGGGGGGCCGGCGGAGGAGGTGGAGCGCCACGTTGGTCAGGCGGAGGGCAAACTCTTCACCCACAGGGCAGCCTTCGCCCGCACCTCCGTCATCCAGGCCTTCCTGGGCTCCGCCCCTCAGCTCACGTTGCAGCTCTACATCTGCGTCCTGCAGCGAGGAATGTCCGTGGGGAGAGGTGAGCGGGGCTCTCTGTGGATGTCTTAATGTTCGCCCTAATGTTTATTCCACCTTCCATTGTCTGCGCTTCCCGGTTCAACCTCGCCCTATCTACTTTCATCTCCTGCCATTCTGCTTCCATTGTTATTTTGCCTTCTTCAGTTAAGTTGTTGACAATGATAGTCGTGTAATGAGACTGATCCCTCTATGTTTGGATGTTGCCTCTCTATTTGCCCACGTAATTATGTTTGAATAAGTTTTTGTGTGTGCGTTAATACACTGATGCCTACAGGCAGTTCAGAACCTGAATTTGCAGTGGCAAGACCTTAAAAGTATTAAACAGTGAAGCTGTTGTAGCCCTCCTCATGCTTTTCATGAACTTCAGGGCCAGCTTGCATATTGTGAATCATACACAATTAAAGCTCTCATCTGCAGTTCCACTCAAAGTGTGTGTGCAGGTACAGTTTAATTAATTTAATTTAATTTAATTTAATTAAAGTATGTCTTCCACTGGCCTTCGCCCCACCACCAACTCGACCTCCAACAACCCTTATCTTGCCCTGCCAATCGACACACTTAAGTTTGTAATCTATCTTTGGAGAAGCTGGAATTTCAAGTCTGTTGCATCCTCGATGATTATGTGTTTCACACTTTGTGTGTTTGTGTCAGACAGAGACAGAGACAGCGTTGGAAATTGAGCGCGAGTGTATTATCGCAAAGTCTCAGTTATCGTCTTGTTTCCGTCCACAGGGATGGCAGCCATCACAGCTCTCTCACTCCCAGTCTGTCCCACAGAGGCGTGGGCGTATGAAGTGCAATATTGGGGAAAAAAAGCTGCTGGTGCTTTCATGAGTCTAAATACTATGATGTAACTGACGAATTAATGATCTGGCGGATTTCTTTTTGAATCTGGTCATTTTTGCTCAGCATGTTGTAGGCGGTTTGGGTATTTTAGCTATCCAGTTCTTATTTATCTGAGGGAGTCCAACTGGTTTTACGTAATGGAGAAAAATGTTTAGTATGATAACGAGTTGGAATGTTCGTTTGGGAGTGGGAATTTAGATTTTACCATGAGACATGCCCCTATCGTTCCAAGTATATAGCGTAGAATCGGCAAAAAAACTGCCAATTTAAGAATGCGTCTATCTGCACTTTTTTGCTCCCAAACGAACATTCCAACTCGTAATCATACCAAACATATCCCAGATCCATTTTACTCCTTTAAGGTCTAGACTGAGTCAAACTTGGACATCTGCTCTTATAATAGGGTGCGGGGGGGGGGGGGGGGGTGAATAAAATAATGGAATATATGTATGTATGTATGTATGTATGTATATATATATATATATATATATATATATATATATATATATATATATATAAAAAATCTATTTTCAATGTTCACTCTGCTCTGTGGGACATTTTATTTCGCGCTTGTGTGTGCTTCCTAACTTTGATCGATTTAAGCCCCGGCTTCCAGACCTTGGTTGTCTGTGTCCTCGTATACATGTCACACATCGCCCCCACCCTTCTCTCTCTCCCTCTCAGGCACTCTGATGGTCATCTCCCTGCTATCCATCGTCTACGGAGCCCTTCGCTGCAACATCCTGGCCATCAAAATCAAATACGAGGAGTACGAAGTGGACATCAGCCCCATGGCGTACTTCAGCGTCTTCATGTGGCGCGGCTTTGAGATCGCCACGCGCGTCGTGGTGCTGGTCCTCTTCAGCTCCGTGCTCAAGCTCTGGGTGCTGCCCGTGGTGTCCCTCAACTTCCTCGCCTTCTTCTTCTACCCCTGGGTCCTGTTCTGGCTGAGTCACTCGCCGTTCCCCGAGAACATCGAGAAGACCCTGAGCCGGCTGGGGACCACCGTCGTGCTCTGCCTGCTCACCTTCCTCTACGCGGGCATCAACATGTTCTGCTGGTCGGCGGTGCAGCTGAAGCTCAGCGACCCCGACCTCATCAACAAGTCGCACAACTGGTACCGCATGGCCGTGTTCTACACGCTGCGCTTCCTGGAGAACGCCTTGCTGCTGTCGCTCTGGTACCTGTACAAGACCGACTTCTACACCTACGTCTGCGCACCGCTGCTGCTGCTGCAGCTGCTGGTCGCCTACGCCATCGGCATCTTCTTCATGCTGGTCTTCTATCGCTTCTGTCACCCCTGCCGGCGGTTGTTTTCCTCAAGCATGACCCAGGGTCTTTGGGACTGCTCCATGCTCCTCTGCCTGTCCTGCAAGGCTCGGTCGCCCGAGAACAGGCTGGTAGAAAGCCCTGAGAAGGGACTAAAAAGCCCTGAAGCAAGCAGAGAGACGTCTGATCATTCTGGGTACGGGACACCCAACGACACGACTTTCGACCTGCTTGATGACTCCACGTATGACGTTCCTAATGAATTGGCTCCCGGTGTAGGAGCTGAGACATACGGTGCCATCGGCTACACCGTTGCCATTGCAACTCATCAAGGATCGCAGAAACCTTGAGGAGCTGACTTATTTGTTATGTGCCATTCAGAGGAATCCAATTGCACAGGCGAACCCATGGAAGTTTGGATTACTTTCTTAACCCTTGAAGTGCCATAGGGATCCTTCGGTCAGTCTTACACGTTTAGTTTACACTTCTTATTATGGCCATTATCCTTGTCGTCTTTGATGTGGGCCACACTTTAATGTGGCATTTTTCAACACTGCAGTTGATCAATCATTTGTCCTTAACGTAAAACCAGAAAGTGGCTGCAAACACAACCATGTTTCCTGGTAACTTCACATTTAAGGACGAACTACACTCCAATACATTATGGCTTTAACCATTCCACCCAGGCATTCACCTTGCTAGAGTTCTGTGCAGCTACGAACACACAAACACCATTTCCTCGTCCACTATTACAGCTCTCACTGGACTGACAACATGTTGAGCACACATGGCTGTATCTATATCTATATATGCTGCTATACCTCTATAGTAAGCTATATCTCTAATCACAAGGGGCCATAGTATTGGAATGATTGTATCTAGCAGACTTTAACATGTTGGCATTGGCCGTGCATGCAAAGAGCCTTAAAGACTCACCTTTCTACCGCTTAATCCTCCAGGAAACACTCTTTACATAGGTGCGTTTTTTTGTAAAGTTTCATGGCTTTATGCAGGTTTTTTTTACTCCTTTGAGAAAAGCTTTATCAATGGCTGCTTTTGTGATGTTGTGTTGTGGCTAACGATGCTAACAATAAGCTGTCAGCTGTCAAGGGCTCAAGCCCTAATCGTACGTAGGTTTCCTGATCGAGTGCACACTGTCGCGGCGGCATGCACATCACCATGTGCAACCATGAGATGGCTTATTGAAAGGGTGATTTCGGTTTCCGTCGAAGAGCCTTATCAGCCAGCAACCGTCGATGTAAAATGTTGTGTTGTTTGTTTCTGGTGGTTTCTTCCGTGTTCTTTTAGTCTGCCTCTCTGTCTGCATGTCTGTTTGTCAAAGTGTCTGCATGTTTTTTCACAGAAATATTAATCAAATGCTAATTTTGTTTGGATAGGATATTAACACTGAATACACACAGAAGTGTGGTAATATTATAATTGGAGTTGTTAACACAAGTACATTTAATTCATTTTGATCATGCAATATGTGTGAATTACAATTTTTGCACCTTTCTCTCAATTGTACAATACAGTGAATGCACCTTTTTGTTTATATCAATGTGAGAAACATTGAAGTCAATCTAAATGTGAAAGAATAACTTGGTTATATGCACAATGTTCAAGAAATAGTACAAAAAATATTTTACGATGCAAATCAAGTAAATTTATATTCCTATGATGAAACAAATGTCTGTGGCCTTTATTGAAGCGCAGCAGCTTTTTATGACAGTTCTATGCTTCCCTCTAGTGGCGTTCTGGATTCCAATGGTAGGCTTCTACTAACTGGTTTGTGTAAAGCACGAAACAAGTTCGAGCTCTGTTTAAACAAGACCTACAAGGTTACATCAAACAAAACCAAATGTATCTACGAAATCCAGGGGTAGCTCTTCAACTACTCACTGGGCGTGTAATGTGGTGGTAAGTGCTACAGGTAGGCCTATAGTGTTTGTTTGGTATTTTGGTTACCTTGGGCAATTCAGCATATTGTGACAATCCAGTTGCTGCGACAACAGACAACTGGGAATTCGATCAGCTCTGTATGTCAGCTCTGCATTACAGTGGAGAGAAACATGATCACTGGAAATTATACTGAAGGAAGAATGCAAATGGAACAATAGATATTAAATGTAGATCACATTAAATGTTTCCATGATGTGCATTCCAATAACACGTGTTAAATAGAGCTGATTGAAAACGGATATTGTATTCATAATGTATAAAGGGTATTATTTAGGTTACTGTGCCTCTGTCTTCTGGATGGAGAAAGGGGAGATCAGGTCAGCGAGGTAGAGATGAGAGCTTGAAAATGTCGGGAAGCTTAATAATGTCCTGCGGATCACCAATCACTT
The DNA here is from genome assembly GCF_902167405.1 of Gadus morhua. Lineage (NCBI taxonomy): Eukaryota > Metazoa > Chordata > Actinopteri > Gadiformes > Gadidae > Gadus > Gadus morhua. The sequence continues at coordinate 9,088,649 of NC_044067.1, read as the reverse complement.
TATTTGTCTTGAAAATAGTACATAGTCTGAGTTATGCAGTCCCCACATGGCTCATTAGCCGTGGAAGTTGGCCTATGCAAGTTGCAAAGACATAAAGAGAATGGGGATATCTACAAAAACCCTTGTGTTTTTACCATCATTTGATCCAGTTCAGGATCTGGCTTTCCCTTGGCTTACACATCACATCTGTCTGCGGTAATCAAGCGTTCAAGATGACAGCTAATAGCAAACCTGCTAAATTAGCCTATTACACCGACCTGTCTGGGTTTGCTGACGTTTCCATATTTTCCCTCTGTGTGGCATTACAACAACACATAGAAAAAGGGGAGAGCTCATCCACAGGTATGACAACTAACCATCCCGAGACACACCGTCATACATCCGCTGTCATGGCAACGGTAGCGACACTGCTTGTTGTGCTATTTGTCCCACCTGACCGGGCAGCTTCCTGGGACAGCAACAAACACAATGAAAAGGTAACTGAACATCTGTTAAACCACAGAACGTGAAAAGACAAGGAAACCCAACAAACGGGCACCAGCACTGTCTCATTGTGAATGCCCAGTCGCCAATCCAGCCGAAGATGTAACGGAAGTGAACAGAATGTGCTTGACCTATGGGGTAATGTTCTTCATGGGCAATGAAAGGTTTTTGGGTTCAAACCACACTGTCCAGTAGTCCACAACAGCCAAACGTGATGAGCAGGTATTTAGGGGACCTGCTCACGATCACGAATGACCTATAAACAAACAAGAATTGCGAGTCTCTTGGAAAAGTCAAAGTTAATAATAGAACAGCCTCCCCATCGATGTTCGTGGTGTATGTGTGTGTGTGTGTGTGTGTGTGTGTGTGTGTGTGTGTGTGTGTGTGTGTGTGTGTGTGTGTGTGTGTGCGTGTGCGTGTGCGTGTGCGTGTGTCCCAGTATTAAGACTAGGCAGCAAGGTTTAATGGAAGAAGATGTAAGTCGGAAGCGCTATTCCATTCCCCTTTTACAAATAATGACACATTCAGGCCTCTCTTAGAAGATGAGATTATTGGCCTCCATGAGACAAACCTGTATAAATAAAGGTCACATAGCATATTTCAATGGCTTAAAGAACCCAACCGCTGCCTCATATCTCGGATAGCCTTCGCGGTTCGATCCCCTGTGTAAGTGAGAGCCTTCGTTGTTTTTTGCTTTAATTTATTTTTGAAACTACATATGTGACACGTGATGTATCCCATGGGACGAACGAACTGACCTACAGACAGACAGACAGACAGACAGACAGACAGACAGACAGACAGACAGACAGACAGACAGACAGACAGATATACTTAGAGCAATAGATACTTTGATTGATAGTTTGATTTTATATTGTATTCATTCTTATTTTATCAGTGTTTTCGTGTGTCCAGCAACGTAGCAAACTACTATTTGTAAGTCCTACAGGCCGTAAATGGTGTCTTTATCGCCACTTTGTGGTACTATCCAGGCACTACATCCAAATAATTATAATGTGAATTGTTGGATTCCTGATAGCTTGCCAGCTCTGTTTATCCGAGAGGAAAAACAATTGCAGTTCTCCGTGATCCTGCGCTTATTCTGCGTCTTTATTTTAGTGAAGCCTTATGGATGAACCGAACATACACCAACAGCCCAAATACATCTCAATCATTGTTAACAGAATCGTGACGAATCAGCATGTTGCCGTTATACTCGTTCATCTGTAGGTGTGTGCTGAAATATTTACAGTTAAGACAGAGTTTGTTTTTCTATCGACCTCTGCTCCAATTAACCATTCTTCACCGCATAAAGCAGCCTGTCGTCTTTAGGAGATTGTCTTTCTTGTCTGGGGCAAAAAAGAAGAAGAAGTAAAGACAAAATTATTGCCTACGGAAGTGTGTCTTGCAAGAGCTGTTATAAATCTCGTCTACAAATACACCACCGGGTTATAGATTTCCATTCAAAGGATACATCCTTACGCCTTCGTAGAATAAAAGGTTCAGTCAGAGATCGTGTTGACGCTAATTAACCTCTCATATCACTGCGGTGGGACAACATAAAATACCGCTGCTGCCCTGCACTCCACACTAAACAACTGCCGCATTGTCAATTGCGTATTGATAAGAAGAAGCTATGTTACAGTTTCATACATGCGCGCACTTTCATGCAGACACACACAAGCACACACTAGCGCGCGCGCACACACACACACACACACACGCGCACACACACACACACACACACACACGCACACGCACATATCCCTCGAGTGTGCGCTCGCTCACGCGCACCGGACGGACGCACACACACACACAAACACACACACACACACACGCACACACGTACACTTATCCCTCGAGTGCGCGCTCGCTCACGCGCACCGTTCGCACACATACGCGCTTGCCAGCCACAGTCCAGCTGTTGGTCCCCTGTGCCCTGACCACGCCCCCACCTCTCGGGAACGCCCTCGGTGGGTTGTAGCGATCAGACAGCGCCGAGACGGAACGACATCTGCAACTATCGCCTACCTGCGGAGCTCACCGTCCGGACCCCACTGCGTTTTTAGCATTATTACGGTGTAACGGCGATCTACCCCGTGTCTCTCGTCACCAGGTAAGGTCAGCTATGTGTGAGTGCAAGT